>NC_136431.1:175104369-175729369 GCF_052849685.1 Lactuca virosa
GAAGACTCTAAGAGACCTGAGTCTAAGCAACATACGATGATAAGTCATTAGAATATGACACATCGTTCCATTGTAGTAATAAAAGAACTTAACTTAAGTTCATATCCAGTGAGGATCGAGATTGTGACTTGAAGGTCATAATTTAGAGTCTAACATTAGACAGAGAGCGGGTGCGAGATCGAGCGCCGCATGCAGTCAAGAAGTCAAAGAGTTAGATATGCATTCGAAGAAACATAGAAGTTACAATTATTACCTAGGATGAAGAGATAACGTATGGAGTCATTATATAGCCTTGTTTCGTTGATGATTTCAGGACGTAATCATCCTAAGGGGGAGATAATTGTAACGCCCGCAGATCCGGGCTAGTCAATTTAGAGACAATGAGCATCAAAAATGAGTTTTTGATGGAAGATTATTTAGAAGGAATAATCTTAACCAAGTGGTAGTATATGTTACAAGGGTTCCGTACATATAAAGAAAACGCCGAAATCCAAGTTATAACGAAGAAGTTATGGCCCGTCGAAGTTTTACGGCAAAACCGGCACGATACCGGGAGACGTAAATAGTGAAATTACGATGGAGGACTTTTTAGCCTTAGTGATCTAAAAGAAAGTTTTAGTATACGTTAAACCGAGAACATACAAAAAAAGAACGCCCAAATCTGACTTCGTATGAGGAAGTTATGAATTTTCTAAGATTTGGCTTAGAAGTGCACGACCCGAAACTCGAATTTTAGTTCGAGCGGTTTTTGGCTTACGCGACCTGAATGAGAGTTGAAGATCTCATTAATAGGAACTCAACGATAAAAAGACAGATGAAAACGGAGTCTGTATGAAGAAGTTATGAATTTTACGCGGACATTTAACAGTGTAATCTTCTCATACTATTAAATTTAAAATCGGCCGAGAATTAGCCGATGGAGTCAAAAGAAAAGTTGTAGATCTTGTCTTTACCTACGTGTGGATATAAAGAACGTCAAAAACGGAGTTCGTATGCGAAAATTATGAATTTTTAAAGATTGGCTGTTTTACCTGCGTCCGACGCCACGTGTCAGCACCAGACTTCGCCTTGGAGCCTACGCAAGGCTCACGACGTGAGAACCCTTTCTCACGACGTGAATCGGCCCAGACAGCCTATAAATAGAGGCGTAAATCACCCCCAAAACTCACACCTTTCATACTCTTTCTCTCCCATTACCCCCAAACCCTCTTCCCCCTTCCCTAGCACCTCCTAGGTGTTAGAGGCGAGTCCCGGAGCGCCGGAAGGCTCCGAGAAGAAGGGCTTTCGGCTCGGAAGTTCTTCCCCTGCAGAGCCCGGCTCCTAGCCAAACCCCTGGTAAGTGAGATATGCTTACCCTACCTTAAGTATAGCTTATGTTTAAATATAGTAATGTTATTAGGACCTTATAATAAATATATGGGCTATTATTATGAGTTATATAAGTGTCGTTATAATATCTTTTTAACCACTCGCGGTACGAGGAATCTGGTTTGGAGGGCCGCTTGGGCTGCTGGATTTCAGAAGTGCTATATGCCAAAATGATCCTGCCCTCCGGTGTTCCATGTCTGGCCCCTGTCTGTACATAGTGGGTGAAAAGTATTGTGTTAACGCTTATATAATAGTAATAATGGCAAGACTATTAATTAGTCTCGTAGAACGTGGGTTTCCTATTTAAAGACATTGATGCTTGTTTTGGTTAATTAATGTGGTGAATGGGAAGTGTTAGAGCTTGTTAACACTTTCAAGTACCAGCTTAGATAGAACTGAACAAATATTGTGTCATCTTTGAATCACATTGCTAAGTTGTCATACATGAAGTTGGAGTCCTTACACAATCTAAATTTAATTCACTCATTTAGCTAATTACTTGTGTTTTTAATTTGTTTATTTAATCACTGCATTCAACCCCCCCCCCCTCTTTACTGTTGGTGACCATAGTACCTTGTGAAAAGAGGTATAGACTGATTATCCCGTGTCTCTGTGGATCGACCCTACTTTCCTTGTACTACCTTTTAGTGCAATATAGTGGGATTCTTTTGGTGTATATCGTACCCCTTTATTTGTTGGGTTTGACACGCGTAACAAATTGGCGCCGTTGCCGGGGACACGGTGTTACTAATTGTTTTATGCCAAGATCTTTTCGTACAGGTATGCCATTGCCAATTGACTCGGAGATAGAGAAGACTGCAAAGAGGTTACGGAAGCAAGCCAAGCTTCGTAAGAGGCAACCGGGCTCCTGGACTTCTTCATCATCTATCCCTCCGGTCATTAACATTTGGGAGGATATACCCCTCTCAAGTGTGTCTGCATCCGAAACAGAAACTCTCTCACTCTCACCACAACCATCCTCACCCATAAATACCACTCCACCCTCTTCACCTACTCATAATAGCCCAAACACTACACCCATAAAAACTTCAACCACAAATCATACCATGGGAGATAACCATGGAGGAAATCCACCTCTAAACCCACCACCAGAGCAAAACCTTCGCCAATGGGCGAGGCAGGAGGTTACACAACAACCTCTTTGCATCACATATCCAGCTGCCACAAACTTGGAATTAAAATCCGGGCTCATCCACTTACTCCCAACCTTTAGAGGCCTGGAAAATGAAGATCCTCATAAGTTTCTAACCGAGTTCCATGTTGTGTGTGTAGGAATGAAGCCACACAATGTCACGAAGGATCAAATTAAGCTTAGGGCATTCCCCTTCGCGGTGCAAGACGCAGCAAAAGACTGGCTCTATGACCTCCCACCGGGGACGGTTACTACTTGGGTAGATCTTGCACGCCTCTTTTTGGACAAATACTTCCCAGAGATGAAAGCTTCAGCCCTACGGAGGGAAATCATTGGGATCAAGCAACATAAGAGAGAAGCTTTTCACACATATTGGGAGAGATTCAAGAAACTTTGTGCCCGATGTCCAAAGCATGGAATCACCGAATACCAAATCCTCCAATACTTCATTGAAGGCATGACTCCAATGGAAAGAAGGCTTCTTAATGCCTCCAGTGGCGGATCTTTACCCGACAAGACTCCAACCGAAATCCTCAATCTAATCAAAAACATGGCTGAAGATTCTAAGCATTCAAGTCATGATGAAGAATGGTACACGGATGCACCCTGAGGTGTAAAGGAAGTCCAAACTCCTCAAATTGAAGCTCAATTGTCCGAGCTTGCAAAAGTGGTTATGATGCTAGCTAAAGACAAGGGTGTGCAACCCACACCCTACCCTTGTGGTATTTGCACTCAAGTGGGGCACCCAACCGACATGTGCCCTCAACTTCAAGATGAGGATTATGAAGAAGCAAAAGCCATGGGAGGCTTTCCTGGGTCAAATCAAAGGGGATATGAGCAGCCACTGGGTGATCAAATATGGAACAACAATCAAGGTTGGGGAGGAAATCAACAGGGAAATTATCAACCAAGTCAACCACATCAATACCAACAAAGACCACCTTTTCCACCACAGAACTTTCAGCCAAGGAAGCCACAACACCCTCCTCAACAAGCGGGTTCATCAAGTATGTCCTTAGAGGACATAGTGAAGAGTTTGGCCACTAGCACCCAAACTTTCCAGCAAGAGACAAAAGCAAGCATAAAGAACTTAGAGCAATAAGTTTCACAGCTTGCTACTTCTGTAAGCAAACTAGAATCTCAAGGAAAGTTGCCCGCCCAAACAGAAACGAACCGAAGGCACAATGTGTGTGCCATCATATTGAGAGGCAGAAAGAGTTACAATGGTCCAACAATGACAGTTGATCAAGAGGAAGAAGAAGAAGAAATAGTAGTTGAAGAGGCAACCGAAGAAGAGAAAAAGGAAGATAAAACAACCAAAAAGAAGCCTTTCGTCACTGATTCTAAAGCCACACCTGCTCCATTTCCCGAAAGATTAAAGAGCACGAAGAAAGAACGGGAGGAGAGTGAGATCATGCAAATGTTCAAAAAAGTTCAAATCAACATTCCAGTCCTCGAGGCCATCAAGAAGGTACCTAGATATGCAAGGTTCCTTAAGGATCTTTGTGTATCTAAAAAGAAAATAAGAGGAAACCAAACTATAACAGACGGGGAAAATGTATCCGCGATTTTGCAAAAGAGGATGCCCCCGAAGTGCAAGGATCCCGGTGTCTTTACGGTGCCTTGCAAATTGGGGAATATTTATGTACCTCGAGCCATGCTTGATCTAGGTGCATCCATAAATGTCCTACCATATTCTATTTTCAAATAAATTGGTGTAGGAACATTGAGCAAAACCGATGTGATCATCCAACTTGCCGACCAGTCTTTGGTACACCCAAAAGGTGTATTGGAGGACGTGTTAGTGCAAGTCAATGAATTTGTTTTCCCGGCTGATTTTTATGTTCTAGATATGGGAGGTGATGACTCTCCAAGTTCAAGTTCCATACTTTTGGGTAGACCTTTTCTTAAAACTTCTAAAAGAAAAATTGATGTCTACAACGGAACTTTAACTATGGAATTTGATGGTGAAGTTATCAACTTCAATATTCATAAAAAAAAAAGGTTTCTTCCGATGTTCAATCTGTCAATCTTGTGAGTATAATCCAACCTCAACTAAAAAAGGTTTAAACTTGTCTAACAATGAATTTCTAGAGTTAGTTTTATCACGAAAACTAGATAGGGACAAAGCCAAAGAACTTGCAAAGGAGTTCGATATAAATAACGAGGTGCTGGAGATTTTGGAGTTTATTGATGATAAGAAGCATATGAGGTTTGATGAAATGAAGTCCACGCCACCTACAACCAAAGTCAAACCCCTTCCACCGGTGGAACAAGCACAAGATTCAGGATCAAAAACTCCACCGGACCCTTTAAAGATAACACATGTCGAGAAGGAGAGCAGCCAACCGGTCATCAACTCAACTAAATTATCGAAGAAGGAAGAGATGGAGTTGATAACCCTATTGAATAAATACCAAAAAAGGACTGAGTGGACAATCTCCGATATTAATGGTTTAAGTCCTTTTTGGTTTGTGCGCAAAAAGAAAGCCAAAGAAAGGTTGAAGGTTCCATTGAAGGAGGTGGCGAGAAGGTTGATGTGTTGGAAAGGCCCACATACATAGAATGAAGCATATTCCGGGGCCAAGTCAAGCCAACGGCTTAAAACAAGGGCGGCTAACTGGGAGGCAACCCGGGGGTATTTTCGTCTTTTACTTCAAAACATTTTCGTTTTTTTGAAGTTTTTAGTTTTTAATGTTCCAAATGTGTTGCAACATGTTTTTAAGCCTTCAAAATGAATCTCGGGGTACAAAAATCATTTTTCCGAACGATTTTGGGATTTCGGGGGTTCAAAATTTAGCATTTGCATGCAGAGGCGTACACGGGTCGTGCCCATTTTAGCTTGAAATAAACATGGGCCGTGTTAAAAGTCCAATACCATTTTCAGTTTTTTTTGCTGAACACGGGCCGTGTCAGTTTAGTGCAAATTAACACAGGCCGTGTTCAAAGTCCAATGCCATTTTTTTAGACATTTTTGCTGAACACGACCCGTGTCAGTTTAGTGCAAATCAACACGGGCCGTGTTGAGGCAGCAGCAAAAAAAATTAAGTTTGTTGTCAAATATGGTTTTTATCACCCCATTAACCCATAACTCACCCCCAAAACAATTTCTCTCTTCCAAGAACCCCTAGGTCCGAAACTTTTACAATTTGTTTTGTGCTTTTAGGCTTGATACTTCATGTAGGCAAGCTTGGGGAGGTTGAAGAGGAGGTTCTCACCAACTGCAAGGCTCCAAGAACGATTCAGTAAATTCTTTCCATATCTTTAATCGTCCATATTTTTCTTAAAAATTCAATTTGTGTGCACTTGTGACTATTTTGGACTCTTACCCAATCGGGTACCACCCGCCTCCTCCTCCCCCGCAATAGGTTGTTCCACCCTCTCCGAGCATCGGGGACGATGCTTATCTTTAAGCTTGGGGAGGGGTAGAGTTGTACACTATGCATTTAGGTTCATTCATGCATTTTCAAAACAAAAAAAAAACAAAACAAAACAAAAATATTTTCTTTTGCACCCTGCATTTTAAAATATAAAACCCAAAAATATTTTTCCTCTTTGCTTGAGTTTCAAAGCTTTTTGCATCCTATTTTCAAAAAAAAAAAAATTATACGAGAAGATGACACTCTTTGCATACGATAGCTCCATGAAGTGGGAAAACGAGAAATCAAATGAAAAACAAAATACCCAAAGCGACCGGATAGTTACCAGAAGTGTAGAATCAGCTGTCATAACTAGGGGACCCAAACACCGTAATTCGAGACCTCAGCCTTAGATAATAATAAAAAATGGAGTACTGAAATGTTTTTGTGGGCGGTAATAACAACTTTAGGATGATTTGCTTCTGAATGTTTAAAAAGAATCTTTATCGAAAACTCTGGACCCACAGAACACGGACCTATTTGTTGACACGCGTTTCCCTCGCGGTAACAGAGAGCTTAGGTATCAGATCCACACAGTTAAGAAAGAAGGACGGGTACAACTGTCATATCCAGTACTCAAATCAAAATTTCAAGTACTCAATCGAAGAAATTCTCAGAAATTCAAAAGTTGATTGAAGAACTCAAGTTCAAAATGAAGATACAAATCCAAGTTCAATCAAAATCAAAAGTCATCTCAAAGTTAAATTTGGCGAACGAAGAACTGTGTGATATGATACCCGTGGCTCTAGAAAAAGTGAAAGCATAGGAGCTGGGCCCCTTCGGGTGGGCTCACTGCTTCAGCGAGAGCTGATTTGTCGTGACGGGTTCTTAAGGATGCGTCAATTCTGATTCTTGACCATCTAGTCTTAAGGACATGAGATCCCGAACTGTGTTATTTTTGCTCGCAAAAGCTTAAGGTATAAAGTTTAAATAAAACTATGATTGGATTATTGGATTACACCGTTTAGTGGTCTTCCTCACTTTGGGAGTCTGTGATATGTGGAAGGTAGCATGATGGTCGCCTAGGTATTAATGATTGGAGCCCCATTGATGTAAAGTCTGATCGTATTTATATTTATTTATAAAAGTAAATAAATTGCTTTTGTTCTTAAATTTTTCTTTGGTTCATTTTGTTTCTCAAGTGTTTTTGTACATATTTTTCTTTTTCATGATCTTCATGGCATGCATTCATTCTTAGCTTTTAGGATCTTTTTGTCCCCATTTGTTCTATGTTTCTTTTTGCCATCTATAAATCGTCCTGTTTGTCCGGTTCTTGTTCTTTCTTGAGGACAAGAAAGGTCTAAACTTGGGGAGATTTGTTAGGTGCAATTTGTGCACCTTTTTGCACACCTTTTAGTCCATTTTCATGCATCTATTTAGCATAATTGTTCTTCTTTTTTCTTGCATTTTATCATATTCGTGTTAGTCTCTAGAACAACCTTATTTGCACACTTTCATGTCTTTTTCAGGTATACCGGAGGTTGGAATGCTCTTTGGGAGGTACCGGGAAGCATTGGTGAAGATTTCGGGATGATCGGGCGAAGAACAAAAAAGTTGGAAAAATCAAGTTTGGATTCGGAGCCAGAGAAGTACACGACCCGTGTTGGATTTACACTGCAGAATGGGCATGGGCCGTGTTGACCAAAATGGGAGCTGTTGACTTCACTGAACACGACCAGTGTCAGTTTAGCCTAATTTGACACGGGCCGTGTTGGCCTTGCTGAGCAGTTTTGAGCATCGAACTTTGGAGTTGGAATTAAGGATTGAAGACCATTTTCCATTCAACACGACCCGTGTTGATTTTCTGTATTTTGACACGGGCCGTGTTCGACCCAAAAACTGCCTTTTGACAGTTTTTCCTATCTTTCATATTACAGGATTAGGGTCATTTTAACGGGGAGACAACATATCAGAGCACATTTGGAGAAGGGATTTCGAAGGTTTTTGCAAGGGTTTGATCAGTAATCATTTGGAAACATTATTTCTTGCATTTGTAAGTTGTAATTGCACATTATTTCCATCTTTTAAACTTGTGATCTTGTTCTAGCCATGTGTGGCTACAACCCTAGTTTCTCCAATTTCATGTTTTGACTTCTTGGTAGTGATTTCAATCATATGACATGATGTTTGTTTTCAATTTCTATCTAGTGACTTTGATTTTGCTTTAATAGAATGTTTGATTCTAATTGTGATTCTTATTGGCCATTTGAATTAGGGTTAGGTCATTCAAGTTATCTATTTTGCAAAATCCGTAATTGTTTTGTGAAATTAAACAAGTAAAAAATTGAATTCTATTGAATAAATTTAGTGTAAATCATTTCACACACTTTTACACTCCCGAGCTTGTGAGGAGTATTGGGTGTTGTTGGGAACATTCACATCAAGCTTAATGCAATCTTTTAATCTAATTCTAAGAGCTTGTTTAGATTAGGTTAGTAAGGTTAGGGTTAATCAAAGAGCTTGTTTTGGTTAATTAATGTGGTGAATGGGAAGTGTTAGAGCTTGTTAACACTTTCAAGTACCAGCTTAGATAAAACTGAACAAATATTGTGTCATCTTTGAATCACATTGCTAAGTTGTTATGAATTTGGAGTCCTTATACAATCTAAATTTAATTCACCCATTTAGCTAATTACTTGTGTTTTTAATTTGTTTATTTAATCACTGCATTCAAACCCCCCTCTTTACTGTTGGTGACCATAGTACCTTGTGCAAAGAGGTATAGACTGATTATCCCGTGTCTCTGTGGATCGACCCTACTTGCCTTGTACTACCTTTTAGTGCAATATAGTGGGATTTTTTTGGAGTATATCGTACCCCTTTATTTGTTGGGTTTGACACACCTAACAGGGAGGAGGACCCTTGGGTGTATTTTGATCATTGGTATGTTTTATTTCAGTTTGGTGATGAGCACTCAGGGAGCGGGTTCTGGTTCTGTTCCCGGCTCGGGAGCAAGTTCTGAGCTGATTAACGAGCAGTTCCAGGAGTTCATCTCATCGGATATTTCTCGCAATATTTCGGAGATCTTGGATGAGCGCTTGGGCACGATCCACGCCGAGGTCATGGCTATCGTGGGAGCTCGCACTCTATCCTTTTGTGAGCGGGATATCGATTTGGAGCACCTGGGGAAAAAGGGGGCTAGATCAGGTGCACGCAAGAGAGGGTTCCGGGAAGAGACCCAAGACTTCGGATCAGCAAAGGAGGGGCCTGCAGGACCGGGTTCATTGCAACACGTGCCGAAAACTGCACAATGGAGTTTGTCGTTCCAGGGGTATGAGTTGACACAAGTGTGGTAGGATTGATCATGTCAGCAGGGATTGTCCTCAGGGAGCAAGTCCGTTATGTTTTCTCTGTGACCAAGTGGGCCACAAGAGAGCCGTCTGCCCGAGGAGGAGAGGAGGAGTAGTGAGTGCACCTGCTCTGACCATTTTGCAGTTCTCTGATCGTCGTGAGGGTAGGGCAGGATCCCCAACAGAGAGGAGCCGGCCATTTCAGTGTCAGGCGGGGGAGGCTCGTGCTCCAGCAGGTGATTTTGCAGGTATGCTATCTTGTTCGTTTTCTTCGATTGTTCACAGTAATTATGTTGCTTGGAATGATTTTTCGGTACGGGTAAGCGTTATATTTGGTTTAATTCCGTGATATTATTGGGTTATATCTTCAAGAGTTGTTGTATGCCTTTTTGCACGCCGAGAATCATTAGCGGGTTATTGAAGGGTCATCTTTCGTATAACAGGATCCAAGTGTTCGGTTTTATTTTGGGTAGTAGTCGAGATCAGTTCAGGGGCATAGTGTGGAGAGTTTATGGTCAGGGTTCAGCGGATCTTCAGGGATTGTGCAGTCTTTGGGATGGTTAGTGATGGAACACTAGTATTGGTAAGCGCTGGTTGTTAGCAGATTGTTAGGGGTAAGAAGGGTTGGGAATCCTTCAATTCTCATATGCCGTGGGAACATAATCAAATCAAGTGGGAGAGAATTGTTCAGCTATTCAGGAGCAGGAGTGGTTATGAAACTAGGATGAGTCTCGCGTCCCCGTCGGGGAGGAAGGCGGCCCAAGTGGCTGTTTGGTTTGGGGGTTGTGTGCGTTGGGAGCTCGGTAAGACTTCCCAATATGTGAATCGCGTCCTTTTGGTGCTTGATAGCAGGATCTGGGGAAATCAGGTTGGGGTTCCAGTCATTAATTGAGTTTAGGTTGGGTGTTCGGTCGAGTGTGTGCTTGACTCTGTGTGTTCGAATTGATAGATTAGGGGTAAGGCATTGGGCTGTGATTGTGGTGAGGAGAAAGTGTTATAAGACTTCGGGGGAGCCGTATCATTCGCTAGTAGTCAGTTGGGGCGAGAGTGTTGTAAGACTACGGGGGAGCCGTAGCATTCACTAGTAGTCAGTTGGGGCGTGAGTGTTGTAAGACTGCGGGATAGCCCGTAGCATTCACCGGTTCCTAGGCAGCGGTAAGACGGTGAAAAATATGTAATTGCTCTCGAACTTCTTCAGTAAAGGGTATCATGGGAAGTGATTGGAATAATCCGACTGGTTAAGATTACAAGGGTATTCTTCAGGATTTCCAGAACTGAGTGATCATTGCGTTGGCTAGCAATGGGGCGCTTATAGTGTTCAGCATAGGATTTGGGCGGTTCGTGCTAATTGAGGGAGATGGATCGGAGATTCATAAGGTTTAATCCAAATGGGGGAGAAATAAGTGGCTGTTTAGAACTAGGTTGTATTGGTGGGAGTTCAAGAAAATCCCAATCGCCGGTCGTCATCGCCTTGATTATGCATAGTAGGCAGTGAGAATTCGTAGGCGTGACCCGAACTCCTGATGGGTTATAGGATTTGGATCGGGAGGTGCGGCATTGTGATGGTTCGAGTGTGGTGAGGCCATGGGTGGTAAGCATGGTTGGATGGAAGTAATGTTAGGCTCCGATAGGATCGTAGCATTCATCGGTTCAAAGTAGATTATTTATGTGATGGTCATGAGCATGGAAGAGGAATAAGTTCGTGCCTTGGGCACGTCGGCTAGGGTTGTTGGGGAATTATTTTGTTCTAAGCTGAGGATCTTCGGAGTCCGTGGGCAAGCCCAGATGATTATGGGAATTCGGTATGGAACTAGTAGAGACCGTTGGGTCAAGGGTTTGGATCTTGAGTTGCAGGATCATGTGGATAATCAGTATGTGACGCAGTAGGGTTTAGGCTAGGTAGCCTTGTTATTTGGTTTCTTGGGAACTTGACGGATGGACCAGGTGCGAGACTGGTAGTCTCAGGGATGGTTTGGGAATACTATTTATACCTTAGTCTAGTGATGGGATGTCAGGAATCAGAAGGTTTTGAGTGTAGTGCAAGTGCAGCTTCGTGAATCTCGGGTTATAAGCGAAGTATCAGATTGGATTTGGTTAAGACTTCGACTCGGGATTTTCTTTTGCATGTCGCGAGGGGTGACTGTGTGGGAGTATTTCGCTCAGCAACTGGGCAGGAACCCGATATTTCAGAAAATTGGCAGACAATTTGGGACCAGGGAGGTCTCGGTGGATTTGGAAAGCGGTATCAGTGTTTCGAGCAGTATCAGTGCTTCGATCAATGTTAGTGATTTGGGTTTTCGTGTGTGTGTGAAGTATCTGGGCGTTTGGGAAATGTTAAGTCACTCACCGCGGGATTAAATAATCTTAGAGTAGTTTATTTGACCCTGTTGCACATCTCTCGTCTGAGTCTAACCGTTGCAGGGATGTATCTTCTACTCGAAGGATTATCTGAGCCTTATGCCGAGTATAAGTGTTCTGTAGCTGTATATGGTCAGTGACCTTATTCCCTTTGAAGCGTTTGTTGGTTCGAATCTCTATGAGGTTGACATGGTATTGGTTCGGTGTGAGAGATCTGACAAGGAGTCAGACCATTAAGACTGTAGCTTTCGAAATTTAGGCGAGATAGGATTGGGTTTTATTAAAAATATTGAGAATCCGTTCTTCACCGGGCTTGAAGAACTATTTTAAGGATGGTTTCAGTAGACCTGGATAGGCCGTTGTATGATTAGAATTGGAAATGTTAGGATTAGTTTGTTATTCGTTGAGAGCTGGCATGGGTTGTTCCAGCATGGGCGGTCTGTTGGATAGTCAGGTCATTGTAGATTGCGGGTCTCAGAAAGATAGAGGTGGTTTGCAAGGGCTGAAGGTTTGATTAGTGCCTTCAGAATGGAAGTTTCGTTTGGGTTTCGGTTGTTTTGAGAAAGTTGTTCTATGCACAAAATTTTCGTTTGTGTACCTCAGATTGTTTGTTTTGAGATGAGTGTTTGTAAGTAGCGACTTCGAGGACGAAGTCTGATTCAAGTGGGGGAGATTTGTAATGTTTGGTACAGGTCTTACTCCTTTCTCAAAATATTGGAGTTTTTGTGGGAACTCGACGAGTTGGGGAGCTGCAACTCGTCGTGTCGAGAATTTTGTGTCCGCGGGTGTTAAGGATTCACGACGAGTCGGGGAGTCCCAACTCGACGAGTTGGCAGCTGTGAAGGAAAACCTAATTTTAGGGTTTGGCACCCTATTTAAAGACATTAAATCTCTTGGCTGGCCTCTATACCAACCTCCTTGTCCAAAATAACCCTAATTTTGCGTGTTATCCTTCAAGGTTGAGTATGTGAGCTAGTAGTGAGCTTGGAGAGTGGGTTTTTGGTGTTCTTTGGAAGGGGCTTGAAGATTGAAGGTGCTTGGTTTGGAAGGAAGGCTTTGGATCCAGAAACTCTCCATTTGTTGCAGTTCTTTTGAGGTATAAAGTCGACATCTTGCCTTGTATTCATCTAGATCTCTTTGTTTGAAGTTTTAGCATGATTTTGGGATTTTGGTTGGGTTGTCCAAGATGTTGAGGTTTCCAGGGGTTAATAAGTGAGATCTGACCCCTTCCCGACTCCTCTTGACTTAAAGTTGCTAACTTTATTAGTTTCTATGTCCAATTCATGCAATAAGTCCCTCACTAAGTCTCTATTAAGCTCTAGAGAGCATTTCTAGACTGCATGGACGTAAAGTTGGAAACTTTACGTGAGTTTCCAATCTTTGGACTTCAGATCTGTGTTTTGGACTATGTTGTGAGACTTTAAGAGCTTAATGGGTTAAGACTCACTCTAATGAGCCTAGGGTTTGAGTTTGGCTCTTTATGGATGGTTCTTAAGGGTAAGGTTGGAAACTTTACCCTTCTAAACATCATTTTGGAAGAGATCTGAGATTGGGAGTCCTTGGTTTTGATGGAAACAACTTAATGCAATAAGTGGTTGAATTTCTGGTCAAGTCGGCGAGTTCATTGATGAACTCCACGAGTTGATGGGAGTTTTCCCGATCTGTACAGTGAGAGGAGAAACTCGACGAGTTGAAGGATAAATCGACGAGTTGGGTCAACTTGGACCGTTGACTTTGACTTTTGATTTATGACTTTGAGAAAGTTTGTCCCAAGGGGTAATTGTGGTAATCTGAATTGTAACTAAGGGAAGTATGGGCTTAGGGTAAGGCCCATATGGGATCGGGCCCAATTTGGAAAATTGGGTCATTAGTGGGCTAGAGAGTTGTGACAACTCGATACTTTTCCAGTCAACAAAAGTCAATTCCGTTAGATAAATTTTCGAATCTCGAGTATTTCCGTTAAGTTCGTAAGGGTTTGATAATAACTTATATATATATATATATATATATATATATATATATATATATATATATATATATATATATATATATATATATATATATATATATATATATATATATAAATTTCCGGAACCAAAAACGCTCGAAAATCAAGATTTTTCCTCAAAAATCAGCCAAACTCGTTCAACCATGCGTTTTCGGCCGAAAACGGATTTCGGCCAAAAACCCATCTTCCGGCCGAAAACCCAACTGATATAAAGGTTTTCCTTCGAAAATTTGATCATTTCTCACTCATTTCAACCGTAAACACTCTCAATTATCTCTCAAGTATCATCCAAGAACACTCTCATCTTCAAAAGAAATCCTTTGAATCTCCATATTTTTCCTCAAGAACACCAAGAACAGCCTTCAAACCTTCAAGTGGCCGAAAACACCAGCAGAACCGGGAATTCGATTTTGGCTGCAAACCCGTGTTCGGTCGAAAACCAGTTTTCGGCCGAAAACTCCTTGAGAACCGAAAACCTCTTTAACACTCACTTCATTTTCGGTAACTATTCCTAGTATAAAAACAAGTGTTTTATAACACTTTAATAAATGGTTTTGCTAATCTAAATACAATTATGTGTGTAATTATCATTAGGATACCGTTAATTCCGCGTACATCAACTCGAGGGTCATCCTTCTAGTCTCGCTGTCCAGCACGCACACTAACACAACTGTGAGTTCATACCCCTACATTTTTACTGTTTTTAATGTTTTCAAGGGGGGGATACAAGTAAAACACAAAGATTTTTGTGTATTTATACAAATGATTTTATATACAGATTTAAAACTTTTGCATTTGATACAAATCGGGAAATAACTACATTTTCTAAAAATATTTAGATATTTTTATCCCTTTTGTAGCATGCTGAGCATAAGGGTAGTTTATAAAATACAACAATAATTGCAAAGTTTCCAGTACAATGCACAACATACATACAAACTATAATAGGTATAGTTTGGGATACAGTACATGATTTCACTAACTCAAGAGCTTTATACAGAAACGAGCATATAAACTATGATAGATTTAGTTTATGGGAAACAATACTACTTTTCCCGGGTATTAGGGATGCATTACTAAATAACTATTTAAGTATAATTATTTTACATTACAAGGTTCGTTACCACAAGGTTATACATACATTTACAAAGTACAAGAGAACACTACAATACAACATGTAAACTAGTTAATACAGAGTTGTGAGGCACTACTTCGGGTACTCACACGGGTACAGGTTCAAGTCCTATAAATTATAACCAGAGTCTCCCGGATGGAGAGCGTGAGGTTTGTGTATAGATCTATACGAGACTGACAATCCCACACCCAAACTGCTAGCTACAATTAGGCAGGCATGCCTGGGGGTGACAAATGTCATACTACCGACACCTGAAGAACGTCGTAGAGGCCACTATGTCATATTAGCATGGTTATATGAAACTCACAACAGTATAAACTAACAATTCGTTTACGAAAATTATTTCTTCAAATATTTTTCTTTTAATTAATAGAACCACTATACACTACAACTGGAGGATTCCAGCGAGTACAAACACATGGTTCTATTTTAAGTAATAAAACAACTATACATTACAAGTGGTATCCAGGGTTTTCATACAGAAAAATACTATACATTACTGGGGGTATCCAGGGATTTCATATAAAGGTTTTCATACAGTACATTACTATACCTAACTACTGGTGGTCTCCAGGTATTTCACACAAGAGTTTTCATACAAAACAATACTATTCAAAACAGCTGGTGGTATCCAGGAATACTTACAAAGATATTCATATACAATTTCAGAATACAGTAGCAAACATACCTTTTGGTCTTAAGGTTTAAGACTACTTTTCGCTACTAAAGAAAGTATTAGATTTTCTTGAGAAACATATAAACATTTTCATAGAATCAAAGACAAGATTTCATTACAAAAACATACTTATGAACTCACCAACTTAAATGTTGATACACATTCAAAATCACTTGTATTCTCAGGGAACCAGTAGACAGGTACACCCGCAGGATTTTGACAAGACGGAGCTTTTAGAGTCGCGTCGTTTATACTTTTGTTATACTTTTGTTGTCATACAAACTATGTTATGAACATATGTAAATACTATATTCTATTAATGTAATGGTTGTGTTTGCTTGATTTAATATTATGCAAGTGTTGTGATACTGTACAAGACGTCCTCCACCCTCGAACGTTTCCGCCGTTCCGGTTTGGGGGTGTGACAGATTGGTATTAGAGCATTGTTTATAGTGAACTAAGTATATCAAACCTTACATGATATACAACTATAAACGCTAAGGGGCTGAAGCGCTCTGAACTAACAGTATACTTTTAAAATCTAAGTAGTTTATAAAAAGTATACGAGTATACATACACACTAGAAACAGTATCACAGTAAGAACGACATAAAAGTATTTAAGATAAGTTGGACACTACGGTTAAACCTGGATAGTTATGTAATCATATCTGGGATAAATATAACCTGATCAACTATATTTATCCGAGATATGGCCAACATGTGTTTGGGAGTGACTGTGGTGTTGCAACAAATCTAAAACTTACCCATCTTATAGACAAGAGAAGCACTAGAACCAAACATAAAATTTAAAATACTATAGGAGTATTTTATGGCATAATCACACTACACAACTTCAATACACGTACTACAAATCCTCACCATTGAAAATCAACGATTACTTGTTTATGCTAGTAAACCTTTATTATAGATCACTGATAGTACACTATAGAAATCAGGTTATGATACGATTAGGACTAAGATATATACCTTGCTCAATAATACCTGACTCTCGACCACTATAGAGGACTTATCGTCATTTCCACTTGAATCATTTTAGAGAAAGATGGCTCCTAAGAAGTCCACCAAGAAGAAAAACAACACTTCGACAAATCCACCGCCACCACCGCCCCAATTTGATCCTGCTGTCTGTTGGGTTTTGAGCATTCTAACACTCCTATGGTGTACATTCAACCCTAAATACCTTGGATCTATGTTTTCTCTATTATACATGCAAACTTGAAGTGTCCAAGGTATTACCCTAACTAGCATACAATCACAAGTACTAGTATAACAAAACTAGATAGAATACATACCTTTTTGATGTAGCTTGATTCCATGGAGCTCAAGAGCCTAGTGCCCCAAGTGTGACACCTCAAATCACTACTAGAAAAACAGCCTTTTACGACGCGCAATGCGTGTCGTAAAACGCTCAGACGACGCGCAAATGCGTGTCAAGGAAGGCCCTGTCATAACGAGAGACGACACGCTTTTGCGCGTCGTCTATTTACGACGCGCATTTACGACACACATTTACGACGCTCATTTATGACACGCAATACGTATCAAGGTAGGCCTTGCCATAAAGGAAGACGACACGCATTTGTGTGTCGTAACCTTACGACGTGCATTTACAACTCGCATTGCGTATCATTAAATCCCCTGTCAAGAAATGCCATGTCATAACTGAAGATGACACACATTTTTGCGTATCGTAATTTTAAATGTTTAAAAAAAAATATTATTCATAGATTTACTAATTTTCAAATTAAATTTGCATTTAATGTTTCACAATAGAAAATAAAATATCATATACAAAAATACAATCCGTTGCATAAAATTTAATGTCATACAAATAATCGTTCCATAGAAACATAAAACAAATCAATAGAAGTTGTAATAGAAATTTACAAACTAATTAGATACAAGAAATATGAAAAACTTGAAATCCCTAAGATTAATAGTTCTAACAGAAGCTTCACATGAGAATAGGCAATTAGAGATGATGACACACCTTTTTGACCTGCACTGCACCTTCTCGCATTTCAAGCTCAGTATCACCAGCTTGCATAACAACCTGAACTTACAATCAACCATAAACATTAGGGTTGGGTTAAAATGTGAGATATAGCAACATACTTTCATTTAATTTTATGTTTAAAAAAGTTACCAATTTACCTCGTAACTATAAGACCTTGTAGCACCACATTCAACATCGTAATGGATACTAATGTAATCAATATCCTGCCCTCTGTATGTTTGCTGCCATAGTTCTCTTATAATTTTATTTATTTCTTCCATTTTCCTTAAAAGGGGCTGAACATGCAAATGAAAGAGATGAAGAAGAAGAGGGCAAAATGGTCAAGTTCAAATATTTAACATCTGTATTAACATTATGAGTACCAAACACATTGACACCATGAAATGAGTACCGTGTTTTCAAAAAGATTCTATTTTTAAGAATTTAGGGTTTAGATTTTTAATCCTTCAACATATATGAAAATAGTTTTTATAGAAGTGGCACCTCAAACTCCCCTAAACTTGACAAAGGAGACTCCAATTGCAAGTTTTCAGGCTCAATACACACTCCAATCTGTCTTGCCACCTGTCACATCACCAAAATTGAATCAAAATCATCAATCATATGTTTCTTTTTTACTTAAATCCTAACTTTTTATAAATTGTTACCTCAGATATGATTTCATTTTTGTCCACAAGTGAACGAAGTTCTGCATCTATCTTTATATATCTTCTTAGAACCTATAAGTGTATAAGTGTTGAACCTGATCCAAAAAATATAAACATGGAAGATGGAGAATTGAATTACAATTTACAAACCAATTTAGCAAACTTTCACTGTTTCAGCAATACGTGAATCACAATCCCAGACTCTTACTAATGGAGCCTCGGATGTTGGAGTAGAAGTTTTTACTTTCTCCCAACTGAAAGCATCCTGTATCTGCCTAAGAAGTAGAGTTAATGATAATGCTGATGACTATCCCAAAAAGAAATCCAATTGTCCCACTGCCAAACAAAATTTTGTAAACTGGTGACTCAAGCTACTCTCCCCCTAATCTGTCAAAAAATGCTTCATCTCAAAGAGAATGAAGGGATCTTTCAAGGTCTCATCTATAATTTCAACAAATTATGCACAAGATGTCTTCCAATCCAACCATGTTTGGTTTAAAATGGTTTCAAGAAGTGGGAGGGAGGCAGAAATTCTATCTTGGTTAAAAACAAGAGGAGGCTTACCCCATAAGATAGTTTCTGAGTCTAGAACTTTAGGCTTCTTTCGTCCTTTAGAAGAATACTCATAGTCATTTATAACCTTGACATCCCCACATGAGAAAGTCAAATGACGCTCACATATATTTTCGTTGTAAAGAGGATAAATGAATCAAGTATTGCTGATCAAAAAAATGTAATCTGCAAGCAAATTGGGCATCAAGTAGATATATCTGGTTATATCTACTTGATGTTTCTTTCCAAATTCTTCTGCATTTTACTTTGTCAATTTATCATTGAAAGTTTTTGGCTATTTAATTAAGATGTGCTTGTGAGTGGGCTGTGTAGTCTCTAAACGTGTAGTGTGAGACATGATCAGGAATGCAAGCCATTCCAAAAGCCAGTATAGCCACTAAAACAGAAATCCAATCATCTAAAACAGAAGGCCGTAATTTATTGTTTAACCCTGCATGATATGCTGAATAACAAAAAGAAAAAGGAAAAAAGAAATGTTTGTTAAGGAAGATTTTAAGATGAAAAGTCAAAGAATGATGAATCATTACATACCAGCACAAGAAATGCCATTTTTTTGATAAATAATAAGCCAAGTCATCACACATTGTACGTTCAAGGTAATACACAATCCCACAAACATCTCCACAGGATTTAATTAGATCAGTCAGACCATCATACGGGTCTTTTAGAAGGTCTTTAAATCGAACTGTAAAAATTAGAAATTTTAGTCAATGACATTGATGATTTAGAAGTAAAGACAAAAAAAAAAGGCAACTGATTTAACCTTCATAATATATGTTTGGTCGATTAAATGATGATTTGAGAACTAGAGGGTTTTCCATGTTCAAAGACTCTATCACATCCACCTAAATCCTACAAAAGAAAATAAATCAGGTAAGAGTTATAAACAATGACTAGAGGAAAATAGAATACTAGATCATTGATCCAAGTATAAAAGATATTGGGTGAGAGTTAAAAAGACTCACTTGGGAACAGCAGTAGCTGTCAATGCTAATAGTGGTACATCTGGCAGGCGTTTCCTCAAAAAAGCTAACTTTCTGTAGCTAGGCCTGATTATGAAAAGCCTATAATCAAGAACCACAAAAACTAGCACTAATGAACCATTGAGCTTATATGAAGAAACTATGTAGCAACTTGAGAAATTACCTAAAATCATGGCCCCATGTTGAACTGCAATGTGCCTGAAAAGTTAAGAAAAAATGGATAAATATTGATCAGAATTCATTTATGAATCGGTAAAATATATAAAGTGCAAACCTCATCTATAGCTATCAGATTCAATAACCCTCTAGAATGAAGTTTTGTTAGCTTCAACATAAATCCTATTGTGGCAATCAATTCTGGTGTCACATAGAGTAACATCATTGATGGATTTCTAGACTCAAGATCCCCATAAATCTAAATTTTTTTAAGAGTTCAAAATGCTGAATAAATCTCTGAAAATAAAATATAAAAAAATGTGTATTTAGTCATTCCATCATTAAAAATCCAATTAAAATTATTTAAAAAAATTGAGTTACCTCTTGTTCGCTATCGAATGGTCCACGACACTGAAAAACTCCATGTTCATTTCTCAAAGCAGAAATAATCTACAAAAAAACTAAAAAAATATGAATAATTTGCAAATAAATATGTATAAAACCAAGCAAAATGTTTTACCAATGTGAGCCCTTCGGCAAGATATATTTGGCACTGAAGCAACAAAACCGCAGGTGGAATTGCAGGTCCCCTTGCCACATCCTTCAGACTCCCTTTTTTTCTTTCCTTTTTGCTTAGCTGGCATATCAATTCTTAATAAGTTTCCAAAGTAAAAGCAAATGAAAATTTAAAAAGTACCCCAAAAAATGTTCTTTAACCAATATAATAATAGAAGAATATATATCTAAATAATACTCAACGGTTTCGCTATTTGTGATCATTCTGAGATGCATTTTTTCACCAAGTTTGATCAAGATAACATATATATACCAATAAACCATGCAGTATTCACTAGGGGCATAAAGCTCCAACTCAAATCCCAATATGAGGAAACGAAAAGCTACCCAATAGGTTTGTTCCTCAACCCAATTAAGGATGTTTTTGTAAATCTTCATGCATAAATTCTACAAAACACATACTATAAAAATTAGTTATAAAAATAAAGTGATTAAGTAAACACGTATAAACCATATGTTATCGCCAACTTTTTCAAGAAAAGCAATAATCATATGTTAGGATGATTAAGTAAACACGTATAAACCATGGAATAAATTTTCAATATTTTAATAATAAATAGTTTATTGATATGAAAATATTCATCTCACAAAGATGTACAAAAGACTCGTTTTTCTATATATCAAGGTTTTTTGCAAGTTTTGGTATTGCAGCAACTTTACAAATCATAGTGAAGATAGGATCACGCCCAATGAGTTTCCCATCTTGAACTAGTAGAAGCTCTTCATTAGTTTTAGAATGAGAATTAAAAAAGTAAAAAATAAAGATAACTGAGTATGTTATTCATAGCAGCCATTGCAACACCCTGTAAAACATGGCTCTTTCGATTAAGTCTCTGTTTCTCAGTTTCTGTTTAGTTCAATATGATGAAACCAGAATCAAAATCAGATACCAACCTCGCCAATTCCCATGAAGGCACACATGACAAGTAAGAAAGGAAGTCCGATTTTGGCAGCAATTGGAGTTAAAACCGTTGCAACCGACCACCAGACCAAATCATTGGACTTAATACCCGGTTTTGAAAATAAACTATTAAGAGCGCCACAAATTTCAAAGATAGATTAGGAATATTGTAATACCAATTGCGATTTACAAATGATTCAATTTCACGCCCAAGAAGGGTACAAATGACCTAATTTTTATAAGAACTCTAGAACTCATACGTACCTTTCTCTTTGATAATTTCTTTTAAGATGACTATTATTTAGGGCTATCAACAGCACCGTCGTCTCCGCTACCACAGTGTAATAAACAAAGCACCGTTGAAGGCCCTTCATCATCTTCCACTGCCCTTACTTCCTCCTGTGACAATTTCGAACTCGACGGGGAGAGGAAATGAGTCGCCAATAAGAAACCCCAAATCGCATATGTTTACAATTGTCTGCGGGTGATGGGCCTATGTATACGTGAAGACACAGGTGAGGGGTGGAAAAGGTGGCAGGTCGGAAATTAGGGCTTTTGGAGAGACGTTTTTAATCACATCCTAGGAGTCGTCTACAAAGTTGGAATTATGTTTCACCCCGTTGAGAAGAAAGTGCATATCTAAGGGCTGACCGCCCATCGCTACCATCTTCCTTACCCGAAGCCACCATCTTGGCATCTTCCTTCTTTGGAGCCACGGTCGCCGTCCTCTTCCTTCCTTGAAGCAACCATCTGGAACCTTTGAAATAGAGCAATGTAGAAATGGAGATAGATGTGTGAAAAAAAGCCCTAGTCTGATTTTGTGTTGAGGGGAAAAGAACACTCCTAGGGCAAATGAAGCGAAACAAAGAAGACAGGTTTTCTAATTTTTTTGGATTTCCTTTTCTCACTGCTACCTAGTTGCTAAAGAGGAGCCGCATGTTTGTAAAATTATAAAGCAACATTTTTAGATGACACAGGTTTAAAATAAGCGCCCTCCGTATTTTTTTTGTGAGACACTAAATTTAGGGCGCACAAAAATGCGTGTCCTAAATTCTTTAAATTTAGGGAGAGCTGACATTATTTTTAGGACACACGCTTTTGTGTATCGTAAATTTGTGCGTGTCATGGTTTGCGCGTCATTAAAGGGCTATTTTCTAGTAGTGAATGGTTCACACAACATCACCAACATTTGGAATAACCATGAGAAGAGATACATGGACTCTAGAAATCGGCTTGCCCTCTTGTGTATACACTAGTGCCCATTTCACCAACCAATGTGGTCATTATATAGTGTGGCTATTAGGGTTACACCATGTAACTCATGACTTTACCCATTCCTTATGCTCCATGGGTTTTAACCTCCATGGAGTATCCATGGGTCACCACATGGGTTAAACCCAACATAAGGAATAATGGATCATAAGCCCACATATATAAGAATGAATGATTTACATAATCAATCCCCATATATTTAATTAGTCTCTTTTGATCACTAAATTAATTCCAAATTAAGTCTTGATCAATACTAATTAAATAATATGATTTCATATTAATATATTAGAACTTATAATATATTAATATGTCACAAATATCCTCTTCTCACAAAAGGTCTACCCAAATGTTGCGATGCCATGCAACCCAAATGGACCATGCCGGGTCGGGTCAAGTATATACCAATTATAGTTATGGACTTAGACACTAATCCAACAGTCTCCCACTTGGATAAGTCTAATAACTATTATAAGTGATCATATATTCCTCCATTCTAGATATCATATGGACTGAGACATGGATTATTTCTCTCTGTCTATTTGTTGTTTCCCGATTTCTGATTTATGACAACCGACTAATTGAACAAATCAAATCAATCCAGGCTTGGCCAAGCACTTGGGGGTGTCATCACTAAATCATCGAGGGGCCCACATATATCGCTTTTATCCTTTTAAGGGTAAAAGGAATGGATAAACTTTGACTCATATGCTTGTACTAACTACTTGTTGAATCATACTCAAAGGCACGTTTTATAACATCGAGTTACCAATGCGTTTTCGTGCAATCAATGTATAACCAACTCATAGTCAACAACTCATATCTCTAGGTTTGAAGAATATAAGATATTATCGTCTCATGATTTACTCGTGATAAAATCCATGAAGTGATTCAAATGAGCGTGGGTTGAATCCAATACTCGAATCTTATTCCAGAAACACTCATGAATACTGCAACTAAGTCTAGCCACCTAGACATACTACAGACCCATTCATGACAGTCTTGCCTCAATATCTACTTCCAAAGTATGATCGACTATGGATGGTTTGAATAACCTAGTTATTCGGGAAATCAAAACATGCAAAGTGAAACACAAGAATAATACTAATCCTATATAGCCCCAACACTTTGAGTGTAAATAAAACACCTTTTATCTAAGCACCATATTGATTACTTATTATTCATTGTATAATGTTTCGATTTATCAACTTAATACTTGAATTAAAAACAACAGTCATGCCATGCTCCAAGCATGCATTCTATGTTTGTCTAAACAATAGCTATGCCATACTCTAAGTATGCACACTATGTTTGTCTTATGATCCTTACTTTGTGAAACAGATCGATTGACAATATTTCAATGATGCTCATTTCACAATCCCAAATCCTTTACAATAAATGTAAGAGTACCAAATTCATTCCATTTACCGTAATCTTGTTAGATTCTAAACTTATATGCAATGATCCTCTTGTAATGAATATGCACACAAGTCATAAAGACTTAGCAACATACATTACAAAGTATTCCAATGGAGAGCAATTCCATGGAAACGAAGTCTCACATTCAAAGTACATTCCTTTGAACATCCTTCTTTGCATTAAGTTTTCTAATCTTACACGGATTCAAAGAATAACTTCCGCCTATAGAAACATTTCCATATTCCCATTTTGACTATCCCTTCTGAACAAGAGTTGCCTCCTTTCAGAATATGTCAATATGGTCCTTATTCTATACTTCCAATTGTCCAAGAGCAACCAATCTTTGGTAAACCTTAGATTGTCCTCGACAACTGCTTAATCATTTTAGTTATATCCAGTTCTAGTCCTTTTTCCCCTCTTAATGCCCTAGGCATTTGGAAAATTTAGAATGGATAAATATTATAGCACATGTAATCGATCCTATACCCGAAGCATATAGAACACGATTCATGCTATAAAATTTTATTTGCCATGTTCTCACAATTCGAACTATGATGAGGGATGCCGTAATCATAATCGAATTTTGAGAATGCAACTGTTGGGTTTTGAGCATTCTAACACTCCTATGGTGTACATGCAACCCTATAAACCTTGGATCTATGTTTTCTCTATTATACATGCAAATATTAACTATTCCAAGGTTTCATCCTAACTAGCATATTATGAAGCACCTATACTACAAAGTTCTAGTTAGATGACATACCTTTTGATGTAGCTTGATGTCTTCAAGCTTTAAGAGCTTAGCCCCAATAGTGTGGAAGCCTCAAATGGAATTACAAATCACCAAAACACCTTGGAAGAACTTGAGAGAATATGTATGCACACTAAAATCGGCCCACTCTTATTTTCACACACTTGTGCCAATTTTGTGAGCCAAGGACCCCTTTATATATTATGGAGGATTAGGGTTACATCCATGTAAACCCTAATACCCATGACCTTTCATTTACATAGGATCCATGGGTTAAAAGCTCCATGGACCATCCATGAAAGCTTAGCCCAACCTAAATGAACTTGGCGCATTCCATATATATAAGAGTCCATATTTAATTAGTTCTTTTTGATCACTTAATTAATTCTAAATTAATTCTTGATCAATACTAATTAAATAATATGATTCCATATTAATATATTAGAACTTATAATATATTAATATAAATCATAAATATACTATTCTCAAAAGACTATCCATATAAATTGTGCCGGTGAAGTGCAACCCAAATGGACCATGCCGGGTCGGGTCAAGTACATACCAAATATAGTTATGGACTTAGACATTTATCCAACAGTCTCCCACTTGGATAAGTCTAAAAGTATTATTGAGTATGACTTCAAAACCTAACTGGCAATCGTAGCTCTTAAAGCCGCTGTCGAACTCTGACCTTGTCAATGACTTGTCCATTAGATAAGGGATCATATATTCCTCCATTCTAGATATCATATGGACAGAGACATGGATTATAATCATTCTCTCTGTCCATTTGTTGTTTCCTGATTTTCGATTTATGATGACTGACTGATTGAACAAATCAAATCAGTCCTGGCTTGGCCAAGCACTCACATGTGTCATCGCTAAATCATCGAGGGGCCCACAGATATCGCTTTTATCCCGAAGGTAAAAGGAATGGATAAACTTCGACTCATATGACTTGTTCTACTACTTGTTGAATCATACACAAAGGCACGTTTTATAACATCGAGTTACCAAATGCGTTTTCGTGCAATCAATGTATAACCAACTCATAGTAACAACTCATATCTCTAGGTTTGAAGAATATAAGATATTATCGTCTCATGATCACTCGTGATAAAATCCATGAAGTGATTCAAATGAGCGCGGGTTGAATCCAATACTCAGAACTTATGAGTACTCATGAGTGTTGTAGCACCACTTTATCCACCAACTTGGACCTCTACAAACCAACCCATGACAGTCTTGATTCATATCTACTTCCAACATATGACCGACTGTGGATGGTTTGAATAATTTAATCATTCAGGAAGAGCGACTTAGTTATTCTGTAAGTCAAAACATGCAAAGTGAAACACAAGAATAAATGAATCAAATATGGTATCAAACCCTATGAATATAAATAAACACTTTTATTTATCACCATACTGATTACTCATTATTCATTGTTTCAGTTTTATCAACTTTATACTTGAATTAAAAAACACTAGTTGTCCCATGCTCCAAGCATGTACACTATGTTTTTCTTAAACAATAGCTTTGCCATACACCAAGTATGCACTCTATGTTTGTCTATGATCCTTATTTTGTGAAATAAACCAATTGAACATAATTTCAATGATTCTAATTTCACACTCCCAAA
The DNA here is from genome assembly GCF_052849685.1 of Lactuca virosa. Lineage (NCBI taxonomy): Eukaryota > Viridiplantae > Streptophyta > Magnoliopsida > Asterales > Asteraceae > Lactuca > Lactuca virosa. The sequence continues at coordinate 175,130,733 of NC_136431.1, forward strand.
TCCTTATCGAAAAATGTGAGAATTTCAAATTCCTATCATTTATCGAAATCTGTTTAGATTTTAAACTTATATGCACTGACCCTCCTGTAATGAATATGTACAAAGTCACAAAGACTTGTCAACAGTCATTATAAGGTATTCCAATGGAGATCAACTCCATGGAAACTAAGTCTCATATTCAAAGTACATTGCTTTGGACATGCTTCTTGCATTAAGTTTTCTAATCTTACACAGATAACTTCCACCTATGGAGACAACTCCATATTCTCATTTTGACTATCACTTCTGAATAAGATATGCCTCTTTTCAGAATATGTCAATATGGTCCTTCCAAAATTAGCACTATACTTCCAACTGTCCCTGAGCAACCAATCTTTGGTAAACCTCAGATTGTCCTCGACAATTGCTTAATCATTTTAGTCATATCCAATTCTAGACCTTTTCCCTTCTTAATGCCTCTGGGCATTTGGAAAAATTTAGAAATGACAAATATTATAGCACATGCAATCGATCCTGTACCCAAAGCAAATGGTACACGATTCATGATGTCTCACATAAAGACATGATTCTAGACCAGTCTTTTGCTACAATATTTTTGTTTGCCATGTTTTCAAAATTTGACTATGAAGAGGGATGCCGTAATCATAATCGAATTTTGAAAACGCAATATATAGAATTTCCTTAAGTTGAACCAATCCAACATGAAATTCATATATATTCTTGACTAAAGATGATTAAGGTCTCAATCTAAGCCTTTAGAACTGAAATGAAGTATATCCTCTCCCTTAATTATAGCAAAACAACTTTTTTCAATCGCTGCAGCCTCACAAATTGAAACTTTTGTTTTCTATAATTAACATTGCTAACTTGCAACACTAACAATAATTATCATGCTCCCACTAACATGATGATTATTAGCATAACACTTATGCTGTCACTAGCTTTGACATGTACTCAGAAATCAGCTGGACTTCTAGAAATCAATACTTTATTGACTTTCTTACCAAAGTTCAGATTTCTGATACGAGATGCTTTGATAAAACTTTATCAAAATCATACACCTTTCCTTAGATAGCATGCATGTGTGTCTAAACAATTTTAGAACTATGAAAAGGGATGCCGTAATCATAGTCTCAATTGTTTAGACCTTTTGCCATCTGCTTCAAATCTACTTGGTGGAAGTGTTTCCTCACCATCATTTTCATGAATCGGAGAGAAACCTTATGACCCTTAGATTTTATGGTGTATGTGTTCTTATCCATGTGAATCGTCAAAACCATAGTCACAAGACAAGGATAATGACAAATCCAAACTCATATGGACTGAACTTATGCAATCTTAACTTCTTGCCACCTGGCAGTACAGGGCCTGCCATTGCTTCCAAGTTGTTATGCAACCAATTGAGAACTTTCAGAACTCCTATGCAAAGCCAACTTTAACTGGAATGGGCATAGAATATGTCAACACGATAGGTTATAAACCTCAAGTCGTGTGCTAGTGAAGAACCTCAGGTTTTATTCTTGATTAGTTCTTGAAATTCTTTTTAGGATATTTAAGACTCCCACTATCCTCTTTACATATAAGACTATCTTGCCAAATATTCAAGAGATAGTGCAGATTCTTTATCAAGACAAACACTTTACACAATTGGCCTTAGTTGGTCTTTGTTTTATCCAAAACATCACAACTTACCAATTTCAAATGTACAAGAGTAGGACACTTTTACTCTTACATTTGACAAGTGTTTTAAACCTTTCTTTAAGATATGTCACTCAAGTTACAATCTTGGAGTATGACTCTAAGAATTGTTTTGGAACGAAGTATGACTCATCTTCCTGATCTAACCATTTCAACAATTCATGACTCCTCTTCTTAGTCATAAGAATGCACTAAGATGACCTTTAGAGGACTAATTGTGATATGATTTCTAAATCATTAAGATGATCACAAACATGATACTAAAGTACTCTCCCATCTTTTCAGATTTGAGAAACTTTTATCTTTCTGCCTAATTTGATTCTTCCCATTCGTTCTGCCATACATTGAGACTTTTCCAATGTTTCAGAATTATACTTAAACTTGTAAGTATAACCATATTTACTAAACTTTAGTAAATCAAATAGTCTTAACGAGCTTTGTGGTGGACATGACCAGTGCACAAGAATGTGTACTCGATCCCTTTAGTCCTTCACTTGACTCACACATCCATGTGAACAAGTAATTAGTCTTGATTTTCCAATGCTTGAAAGTTCTCATTCATCATACTATTCAACTTGCATGATTCCAAGTTTTGGTCCAATTGAAACTTGGGTGATGAGGAACTTTCCTGATTTGGTAAATTTAGACACTACCACAAATGAAAGAATCAAATCCATTTTCCAATATTGCTGTCAGTGGAATCATATAAGCAACAATTTTCCACAAATGCCATTGTAAGGATACTTCAAATAAATAAAATTAAACAATTTTCTTTTATTTTAAAACTTTGCGGAAAAACTTATCCTTACAATCCACATGGAAAATTGTTGTTATCTATTCCTTAGCAATATATCATAACTTCTTAAGCAACTGCTCAAAATTCTGATGCGATCGAAATCCACCTTCGCGATCAGAATCAACATATACTTCCTTTAAGATTTCTCTCTATTCTGTGATTCTTAAAACATCAACATGTGACCCAGTCACATCATGTAATGAGGATCTCAGAATAGAAGTTAACAGAGTTAGATAATGGGCTCTACCTGATGTAGAGTCAAACTTATTGACTTTAACATCCTTAGGTAAATTTGGCAGCTTTGCAATCAGCGCCCCTTCCTTTGGCAAAATAAACATATGGACCCTTTGGTAATGGGACTATCTCAGACTTAGCCTTTCTCTTTACCATTTGGTCAACCGGGTTGACTATGGCCAATCCCTTTCCATTGGGAAGAGTATGCTTTTTCTGGATTTCCAGTGTCACCATTGTCACTGTCCATAAAGTTTTTGGGAAGTTGATCTTCTAATCAAATTTGCTTCACTATCGTTCCAAATCATTGCTGATTCAGCAGCACCAAGCAAATAGATATGATCATTAAGGTTCATGTCATAGTCTGTTTCATAGTAGTCCCAAAGGAACTCACTATGTGACTTAGAAAGTGATTGAACATCCAACTTTCTCAAGACTTTGACACCCAACTCTCCCGGCTTGTCAATATGTGACTTCATCTCTAAAATGTGATCACACATAGACCTTGCTTGCCATTAGGGCTTGAGTGACCTTGAACTTGTGGGTTAGGGAGAATAATTGGAGGAGGTGGAGGAAGAGAAGTATGACTTCCATGAGCCAAACTCGGGAAGTCATATTCATTAGGAAAGCTTGGTTTGGGAAGATCATTGTTGTCTAAACCAGATATCAACAATGGGAGAAATTCACGTAAAGTTGATTTAAGTCTTTAATATAACACCCAATATGATATATTAAGGCTAGGACCCAACAAACTATTTTATAACTTGGAAGAGGGATGCCGTAATCCAAGCTATAAAATATTTGAAGGTAGGTGAATGGCGATTCACCAATTTCCACCAAGATAAACGAAATGTATTATTAGGTTTTAATTGGTTTTGAAACTCCTAGATTCTTTTGAGATTCATTGAACTTTTCAATGGCATGTTTCAATCTCGAGTGTGCCCTTCAGGTTTTGTGACTGGGATGCCGAGGATCACAAAACAAGGTGTGAAGTAACCATGCAAATATACTTGGTACCCTTAATATTTACCCCTCAATCGATGTGCCGGTTAACCACACACGCTCCAACGATACTATGATAAACATTAAGTTACCCTTTGCCTACCTTGTTAAGTCCAGGTTAGTGTGCCGATTAACCACACACGCTCCACTAACAGCTTAAACAAAGTGCAAAGTGTAATTTCATGGATTAGCACCTTATTCACATTTTCCTAAGTAACTAAGATTGGGAATTTATAAGTGTTTAGTTACTTAGTATTTATCATTATACTTATAATGAAGGGAGAATTATAGTCCTTGTCCTACCTGTTCGGCTAACGACCCTCCACCGGTCAAGGAAGCGGTGAGTGAGAGTGGACACCCATTAAACTGCCATTTTATAGGTAGTAACCTTATACCCGCCTTATAGACCGGCTTCGTGAATGAGGCCTACTAATGGTAAGACGACTTGCTCTTCTACATATAATATATTAAACTTTTAATATTATAATAGTATAAGGGTGTATTTTAGACATTTAAAATATTTGGTGGTTTAATCTATTAATTAAACTAGACTTTTAATTTAATTAAACTCAAACCATATATTTATGGATTAATAATACTCTTTTAATTAAACGCTTTAATTAACTATTAATAAAGTCCATAAGAGTTAATTTGAACTATTCAACAAAACATCATAATTCCAATTATTAAACTCAAAATTAAAACCATTTAATTAATTGTTTAAGTTATGAACCCAAGAGTTTTAGAATTCAATTCTTTTTTTCATAAAAAACTTTTCTCAAATTCCAAAACTTGAGGGCAAGTTTTGTAATTCTTGAAAACCTTTGGATTCCATAACTTATGGAATTAATGGTGTTTTATGATGAAACTTTCCATGTTCCATAACTTAAGAACAAGTTATGGAATTCTTTAAAACATTAACACCAAATTTTGTAACTCCATAAAAACTTTGAATCAAATTTTTTTTTTTTAAAAAAAAACTTTCATATCCATAACTTATGGAAGTTTCAAAAACACTTAAGATCACAACTTTAAAAAAAACTTTTGAGCTCCAAAATTTTATGACAAAATATGTAACTCCTTAAGACATTTAGATCAAACTTTTAAAACTAATAAAATAATCATATCATTTTATCTTTTACTAAATTTGACCTAATTCAACTCATATAACAAATGATTCAAATTTTACAAATAATTCGTTTTTCACAAAACAAGTAATTATCTTAAAATTTGACAAACGTCATGTTTTTTTTTCTTTTTTTTTTCAACTTGAAAATAAAACATTTGCATCAATATAACAGAAAACAACCCATGGCTCTGATACCACTGTTGGGTTTTGAGCATTCTAACACTCCTATGGTGTACATGCAACCCTATAAACCTTGGATCTATGTTTTCTCTATTATACATGCAAATATTAACTATTCCAAGGTATCATCCTAACTAGCATATTATGAAGCACCTATACTACAAAGTTCTAGTTAGATGACATACCTTTTGATGTAGCTTGATGTCTTCAAGATTTAAGAGCGTAGCCCCAATAGTGTGGAAGCCTCAAATGGAATCACAAATCACCAAAACACCTTGGAAGAACTTGAGAGAATATGTATGCACACTAAAATCGGCCCACTCTTATTTTCACACACTTGTGCCAATTTTGTGAGCCAAGGACCCCTTTATATATTATGGAGGATTACCCATGACCTTTCATTTACATAGGATCCATGGGTTAAAAGCTCCATGGACCATCCATGAAAGCTTAGCCCAACCTAAATGAACTTGGCCCATTCCATATATATACGAGTCCATATTTAATTAGTTCTTTTTAATCACTTAATTAATTCTAAATTAATTCTTGATCAATACTAATTAAATAATATGATTCCATATTAATATATTAGAACTTATAATATATTAATATAAATCATAAATATACTATTCTCAAAAGACTATCCATATAAATTGTGCCGGTGAAGTGCAACCCAAATGGACCATGCCGGGTCGGGTCAAGTACATACCAAATATAGTTATGGACTTAGACATTTATCCAACATCAACATATATAGAATTTCCTTATGTTGAACCATTCCATCATAACATTCATATATATCCTTGACTAAAGTTGATTAAGATCTCAATCTAAGCTTGTAGAATTGGAATGAAGTATAAAATCCTCTCCCTTAATTATAGCAAAACAACTTTTCAAAGCAAATTGAAACTTTGTTTTCTATAATTAACATTGCTAACTTGAAACACTTAACATAATAATCATGCTCCCACTATCATAACACTTATGCTCCCACTAGCTTTGACATGAATCTAAAAATCAACTGGACTTCTAGAAATCAATACTTTATTGACTTTCTTGCCAAAGTTCAGATTTCTGATACGAGATTGCTTTGATAAGACTTTATTAAAATCATACACCTTTCCTTAGACAGCTCACATGTTTGTCTAGACCTTTTGCCATTCTCACTAGTTAGTGTGCCGGTTAACCACACACGCTCCACTAACGACATGAGAATGCAAATATCACAATTGCTATCTACTTAAAATCTATTTAGTGAAAGCGTTTCTTCACCATCATTTTCATGAATCGAAGAGAAACCTTATGACACTTAGATTTTATGGTGTATATGTTCCTATCCATGTGAATTTGTCATAGCCATAATCACAAGACAAGGTTAGTGACAAATCCAAACTCATATGGACTGAACTTATTCAATCTCATTTTCTTGCCACCCGGTAGCACAAGGGCCTACCATTGCTTCTAGATTGTTATGAAAACAACTAAGAACTCATAGAACTCATATGCAAAGTCAACTTTAACTGGAATGGGCACAGGAACAAGAATATGTCAACACGATAGGTTATAAACCTCAAGTCGTGTGCTAGTGATTAAACAATACTCCTGATTCGTTCTTGAAACTATCTCAAGATCTTTTAAGACTCCCACTGACCTCTTGACATATAAGATTCTATTTGTCAATAACCATTCCTTGACAAAACAAATATTCAAGAACTAGTGCAGATTCTTATCAAGGAAAACACTTGACACAATTGGTCTTAGTTTTGTTTTATCCAAAACATCACAACTTACCAATTTCAAATGTACAAGAATCGGAAACATCTTACTCTACATTTGACAAGTGTTATAAACTTTCTAAAGATTATGTCACTCAAGTTACAATCTTGGAGTATGACTCTAAGAGTTGATTTTGGAACGAAGTATGATTTATCTTTTGATTTAACCATTTCAACAATTCATGATTCCTCTCCTTAGTCAAACAAATGCACTAAGGTGTCCTTAGAGGATCAATTGTGATATGGTTTCATAATCACTAAGATAATCATAAAACAAGATACTCAAGTACTCTCCCATCTCTTAAGATTGGAGAAACTTTTATCTTTTTGCCTTATTTGATTCTTCTCATCCGTCTGGCATACATTGAAACTTTTCCAATGTTTCAGAATTACACTTAAACTTGTAAGCATAACCATATTTACTAAACTTTAGTAAATCATGACGAATAATCTTATCATTCTTTGTGGTGGACCTGATCAACGCACAACCTAGTGCACCCGATCCTTTAGTCCTTCTCTTGACTCACATATACATGTGAACAAGGACTTAGTTTTAATTTCCCAAAGATGAAAATTCGCATTCATCACACAATACAAGTTGCATGATTCCAAGTTTCTATCCAACTGAAACTTGGGTGATGAGAATCTTTCATTATTTGGTAAATTATGACACTACCACAAATGAAAGAATGAAATCCATTTTCCAATATTGCTTATCAATGGAAACATATAAACAATAATTTTTCACAAATGCCATTGTAAGGATACTTAAAATAAATAAATCAAAATTTTCTTTTATTTTTAAACTTTGCGGAAAAACTTATCCTTACAATGCAAATACATATGAAAAACATGTTGTTATCTATTCCTAAGCAACATATCATAACTCTTAAGCAACAGCTCAAAATTCTGATCATAGAACCATGCGATCGAAATCCATCTTCGCGATCAGAATCAGCACACTCTTTCTTTAAGCTTCCTTTGATTCTTCCAAAACATCAAAATGTAATTACATTACCTCATGTATTAAGAATCTCCAAAAGAGACTTCATAGAGTTAGATAATGGACTTTAACCTGAAGCAAAGTCAAACCTTTTTGACTTTTACCATCCTTATGAACTTTCAGGTAAATTCGGCAGCTTCGCAACCAATGCCCCTTCTTTTGGCAAAAGAAACATATGGACTATTTGGAAATGGTACACTTGATTGTCTTAGACTTAGCCTTTCTCTTTACCATTAGTCAAATGACTTGACCATGGCCAATCCCTTTCCATTGGGAAGAGAAAGCTTTTCTGGACTTCCAATGTCACCATTGTCAATGTCCAAATAGGTTTGGGAAGTAGATCTTCCAGTCTAATTTGCTTTACCAGTGCTCCAATCATTGCTGATTTTGCAGCAACAAGCAAATAGGTAAGATCGATAAGGGTCATGTCGTGATCTGTCATAAGGGAGTATCGGAAAAACCAAGTCAACAACCAGTAACCTCGAAACTTCGACAACCGACTCTCCCGGCTTGCCAATATGTGACTTAACCTCCAAGATGTAAGCACATATAGTCTTTGCTTGCCAATAGGGATTGAGTGACTTAGAACTTTTCAAGTCTTGAAACTTGTGGGATAGGGAGAATTATTGGAGGAGGTGGAGGAAGTGAAGTATGATTCCAGTCCTATTAGTGCACAACAAAGGGATTAATCTTTCACCTTGATTGCCATGTGGGATTTCATATTCATTAGGAAAGCTTGTTCCTAAAGATTTGGGAAGACAATAGCTGTCTAAACTAGACATTTATAATGGGAGAAATTCAAGTTAGTTAATTTAAAGTCTTTAATATAACACCCAATATAAAATATTAAGGCTAGGACCCAACAAACTATTTATAACTGGAAGAGGGATGCCGTAATCCAAGTTATAAAATATTTGAAGGTAGGTAAATGACGATATACCAATTTCCACCATGAAAATGAAATAAACTATTAAGTTTTATTTGGATTTGAAACTGCTAGATCTTTTGAGATATATTGAACTTTCAATGGCATGTTTGAATCTCGATTGTGCCCTCTCAAATTTGTGACTGGGATGCCGAGGATCACAAACAAGGTGTGAATAACCATGCAAATTAACTTGGTACCCTTAACTTTATCACCTAATTGATGTGCCAGTTAACCACACGCGCTCCATCAATGTATGATAAACATTAAGTTACCCTTTGCCACACATTTTCAGTCCCAAGTTAGTGTGCCGGTTAACCACACACGCTCCACTAACGACTTAACAAATGTGCAAAGTGCAATTTCATGGGTTAGCACCATTTCACATTTCCTAAGTAACTAAGATTGGGAATTTATAAGTGTTTAGTTACTTAGTATTTATCATTATACTTTTAATGAAGGGAGAATTGTAGTGCTTTCCTACCCGTTCGGCTAACGACCCCCCACCAGTCAAGGAAGCGGTGGGTGAGAGTGGACACCCATTAAACTGCCATTTTATAGGCAGTAACCTTATACCCCCCTTAGAGACTGGCTTCGTGAATGAGGCCTACTAACGGTAAGATTGACTTTACTCTTATACATATCTATAAATATTAAACCTATAATATTATAATAGTATAAGGGTTGAATTTTAAACTATTAAAATTCTAGGGTTTAATTTTGAATTAAAGTATACATGAGGGGTAACTTTACAAATTCCAAAACTTGAGGGCAAGTTTTGAACAATTCAAAAACTATTCAATTCCATAACTTATGAGTTTAAAGTAGTTTTAATGAAAAACTATTCAAGTTCCATAACTTGAGGACAAGTTATGGAAGACTTTAAAGCATTTACAAAATGAGACTCTTCATTTTTATAACTTATGGAAATCTTATGAGTTTTAAAAATCATAAATGTGACTTTTCATATAACTTGAGGACAAGTTACAAAAACACATATTATGAACAACTTTTAGATCAATTTGGATTGAAGACATATTATCACATAACTTTTCTATTAATCTAAATCAACTCATAAGAACAAGATAATTCAAATCAAATAATTTTCATGAAATTAGCCTAACCATTAAACTAATACAAAACATGAATCTATTGACAATTATCTTTGAAATTGGATTAGCATGAACATCACCACATCAAAAACAGTTTATAAGTTCAAAAACAACTTAGGGTAATGTTCCTAGTCCAATTCTAGCCAAAAAACTCGAAAATATGCTGTCTGGGGGTCCAACTCGTCGAGTGCATGAACCAACTCGACGAGTTGGATGATTTTAGGCACTTTTTAGGCATGGACTCGTCGAGTCACTCCCTGGACTCGTCGAGTCAGCTGTCCAGACAGCAAAAAACTTCGTTTTTCAGCCTTAAAAAGCAAGTAACATCAAGTATAATTGAAAACAACCCTAGACTCTGATACCACTGTTGGGTTTTGAGAATTCTAACACTCCTATGGTGTACATGCAACCCTAAATACCTTGGATCTATGTTTTCTCTATTATACATGCAAACTTGAAGTGTCCAAGGTATTACCCTAACTAGCATATAATCATAAGTACTAGTATAACAAAACTAGATAGAATACATACCTTTTTGATGTAGCTTGATCCCATGGAGCTCAAGAGCCTAGTACCCCAAGTGTGACACCTCAAATGGTTCACACAACATCACCAACATTTGGAATAACCATGAGAAGAGATACATGGACTCTAGAAATCGGCTTGCCATCTTGTGTATACACTAGTGCCCATTTCACCAACCAATGGGGTCTTTATATAGTGTGGCTATTAGGGTTATACCATGTAACTCATGACTTTACCCATTCCTTATGCTCCATGGGTTTTAACCTCCATGGAGTATCCATGGGTCACCACATGGGTTAAACCCAACATAAGGAATCATGGATCATAAGCCCACATATATAAGAATGAATGATTTACACAATCAATCCCCATATATTTAATTAGTCTCTTTTGATCACTAAATTAATTCCAAATTAATTCTTGATCAATACTAATTAAATAATATGATTTCATATTAATATATTAGAACTTATAATATATTAATATGTCATAAATATCCTCTTCTCACAAAAGGTCTACCCAAATGTTCCGATGCCATGCAACGCAAATGGACCATGCCGGGTCGGGTCAAGTATATATACCAATTATAGTTATGGACTTAGACACTAATCCAACACTATCTTCCAAGCAGAAGTAACTGCTGCTGTGGCTGCCGCCATGTCGCAGATCAATTCTAGCGGCACTAGCGGATCGGGTAGTGGTACCAATCCCCTTAACCTCGGTGGTAGCCAGGGGCACCCAAATGAGTGTTCCTACAAGGATTTCATGAATGCGAAGCCCAAGTCCTTCGACGGCATTGGAGGTGTCATTGCTTTAACTCGTTGGTTCGAGAAGATCGAATCAATCTTCGAGATCTGTGCATGCCCCGAGGCAAGCAAGGTGAAATTTTCCGCATGCACCTTCACTGATAGAGCACTAACTTGGTGGAACAACCAAGTCAAATCCCTAACTCTTCCGGTAGCCAATGCTCTGAGTTGGGATGATTTGAGGGAGTTAATGCTAGATGAATACTGCCCTAGGGGCGAAATGCAAAAGCTGGAGCAGGAGCTCTGGAATCTGAAGATGAAGGGTTCCGACATTGCTGCATACACTGCTAGATTCAGTGATCTGGATCTACTTTGTCCCGAGATGCTTACCCCGGAGAGCAAGAAAGTAGAGAGATATATTTGGGGACTAACTCCCCCAACTCAAGGGAATGTTCTAGCTGCCAAACCACTCACATTTGATAGCGCCAAGCGTCTGGCGCACACACTGATAGATCATGGGAGTCACCAAGATGCCGTGACAGTTATTCCAGAACAGCCCAAGGAGAGCAGCAGTGGGAAGAAAAAGTTCTGGAACAAACGCAAGGGCCAGTTATCGTAGGAACCCTCCAAGAAACAACAATCAATGGCAGTCCATGTTGCTACCATTCCTGCTGCTGCCCCCACTACTCAAGCACCTCCCAACAAATACGCTGGAAATCTCCCAAAGTGCGACAAATGCAACTTTCATCATCATGGGCCTTGCCGGGAGTTGCAATGCACTATCTATAATAAGAAGGGACATACGACCCGCTTTTGCAAGGCACCTATACAACCGAATGCCCAGACCTCCGGAGCTGGAATTGGCCAAGCCTGTTATGGGTGCGGTGAAACTGGGCACTACAAGCGGAATTGCCCCAAGGCAAGAGATGCTGGAAACACGGGGAAAGTGCTAGCCATGGGACAGGAGGAGGTAGTTGCAGACCCCACCGTTGTCACGGGTACGTTCCTCCTCGACAACTCTTATGCATGCATTCTCTTTGATAGTGGTGCGGAGAGGAGTTTTGTTAGTCACAAATTCAAACACTTACTTAGACACAAATCCCAACCACTAAACGAAACTTTCACCATCGAGATGTCTAACGGAAAGAAAGAGAGCACTAACGACATATTCATAGGCTGTACCCTTACTCTAAACAACTATTCCTTTCATATCGACCTTATGCCGGTATCCATAAAAAGCTTCGATGTCATCATCGACATGGATTGGTTGAGTCCCAATCGTGTAGATATCCTTTGTTTTGAAAAAGCCATTTGTCTCAACCTGCCAAATGGCGAAGCCCTCATTATCTACGGCGACAAACTCAGCACAAACCTTCGCATCATTTCTTGTATTAAAGCCCAAAAATACCTGCGAAAGGAGTGTCACACATTCCTAGCCCATGTAGTTAACGAAAATAAAGAAGTTGAAGACCTCGAGAGCATCCCCGAAGTATGTAACTTCCCCGATATTTGCCCCGAGGATATTCCAGGAGTTCCTCCTGAACGCCAAGTCGAGTTTCGAATCGACTTGATACCTGGAGCTACCCTCGTACCCAAATCCCCGTATCGTCTAGCTCCAGCGGAAATGCAAGAATTATCTAGCCAACTTAACGAACTACTCAGCAAGGGATTCATTAGACCAAGCTTCTCACCCTGAGGAGCACCGGTCTTGTTTGTTAAGATGAAGGATGGATCTTTCCAGATGTGCGTAGACTACTGTGAGCTCAATAAACTCACTATCAAGAATCGCTACCCACTACCCCGAATAGACTACCTCTTCGATCAGCTTCAGGGAATGAGCTATTTTTCAAAGACAAATTTGCGACCAGGGTACCATCAGCTATGAGTCCAGGAGAGTGATGTTCCTAAGACAGCCTTCCGAACTCGATATGGTCACTACGAGTTTGTAGTGATGCCCTTTGGTCTAACCAACGCACCCTCCGTATTCATGGAACTGATGAATAGGGTGTGCCACCCATTCCTAGACAACTTCGTGATAGTATTCATAGACGATATACTTATCTATTCACGAAGCAAGGAAGAACACATCCAACACTTAAGACAAGTTCTAGAGACGCTGAGGACAGAAAAGCTTTACGCGAAATTCTCTAAATGCGAGTTTTGGATTAGGAAGGTGACTTTCTTGGGTCACGTGGTTAGCGAAGAAGGCATACATGTGGACCCTTCCAAAATAAAGGCAATAGAGAATTGGTCAGCACCGAGAACGCCCACAGAAATCCGTCAATTCTTGGGCCTTGCTGGCTACTATCGTAGGTTCATACAAAACTTCTTCAGAATTGCTAAACCGCTTACCACCCATACTGTCTCTTCCAGAAGGGACAGAAGACTTCGTTGTATACTGCTATGCATCCAACCAGGGACTAGGCTGTGTACTTATGCAGCGAGGAAAAGTTATTGCTTATGCCTTGAGACAACTTAAGACACACGAGGTCAACTACACAACTCACGATCTTGAACTGGGAGCAGTGGTCTTTGACCTAAAAATCTGGAGACATTACCTCTATGGTACCAAGTGCACAATCTTCATCGACCACAAAAGCCTACAACATATTTTCGATCAAAAGGAACTCAACATGAGGCAACAGCGATGGGTAGAGCTACTTAATGATTACGAGTGCGAAAGGAGTACTCAGGTCGGAGGGTGAAGGCACTAACCGAAAGGAGTAGCTGATGCCCTTAGCCGAAAGGAGTACTCAGGTCGGAGGGTGAAGGCACTAACCATGACAATCCATTCACATCTGTCCACACAAATCAAGGAGGCTCAGCTAGAAGCCTTGAAGCCGGATAATGTGGCAGATGAAGCCTTGAGAGGAATGGAGAAGAACTTGGAAATCAAGGGTGACGGAATTCGCTACTTCATGAATCGGATCTGGACACCGAAGTTTGGTGGCTACAAAGACGTTGTCATGAATGAAGCCCATAAGACCCGATATTCCGTTCATCCAGGTTCAGATAAGATGTATCTGGATCTCAAGAAACTATATTGGTGGCCAAACATGAAAGCAAAGATTGTTACCTACGTGGGCAAGTGCCTAACTTGTGCCAAAGTTAAGGTAGAATACCAAAAGCTCTCAGGTTTACTTCAACAGCCAAAAATACCTGAGTGGAAGTGGGAACGGATTATAATGGGCTTCATAACCAAGTTGCCCAAGACATCGGGTGGTCATGACACCATTTGGGTAATCGTCGATAGATTAACCAAATCTGCCCACTTCCTGCCAATCAAGGAAACCGACAAGATGGAGAAGCTGTCACACCCCCGGACCAGACGGCGGAAACGTCCGGGGGCTTGATGTGACTTTCAACATTGTAGTATCATTACAGAGTATATAATTGAAACATACCATCATCATCATCACACATGTAATATAACAACATTCATTGTTTACATCGAGCATTGTATTTGAATATTACATGCCAAAATAGTCATAGTATGATGAAACAAAATATAACACAATATCCATTAGTTTGTTTCGTTCATCTTGCTTCAACGGTTTCCTGAGAATACAAGTTAATTTAAAAAGGTCAACATAAAAATGTTGGTGAGTTCATAAGCATGTTTGTGAAAATGATTTGTATAACTTTGAAACCACCAGAAAATCCTATATTTTCTGCAAACTGTTTAGTATGTTTGTGTCAGATCTTGTATTAATGCATGTATGTTATTGTTTATTTGACTAAAAGGGTAAAGAGAATGTAGAGAGAATGTAAAGAGCATGTAAAGAGAATGTTCCCAGACAACCCGATGTTGTCTGTAAAAGAGAAAGCTGCCATACCAACCCCCGAGGTTAAGTACCAGTACGAGAATGTTTCCGAGAAATCAAAAAAAAAAAAAAACGAATGGTCTTCCGTAAACTTCATAACGTTAATTTCTCTAAGTGAGCCGTCATAACCATACTAAATAATGACAATTTCACCTGTCTTGGTGTTGTTGGACGCCGGTTTTGATTACAAGGTTTTGATTATAAGGTTTTTATCACCCTAGACCGAGTTAGTCTAACTGTAGCGAACAGCTCAGGTGTGGGGTGTCATCCCCGTATAGATCTATACACAAATCCCCGCTCTCCCTCCAAGAGACTCTGGTTATAACTACAGGCTACGATCGAACACTTAATAGGTGTCAACCGATAAAACTCACTAGATCCTTAATCAAATTTACGCGAAGAAAGGTATAATTTCATTCCAGACCCAATGAACCATGTAAGTGAACCACTAAGGCATCGCTAAACATGTAAATCATTTCAAGGCCAAATTGGAATGAGATTATATAACATGGGCCCGAAATATATATATGAAAGGACAACTAAGGCCCATTTCACATGTAAGGTATTTACAGGCCCAAATAGCACACAAATAGTATCCAAGGTCCGTCGCACATGTTAATGGGTCAATGAGGCCCAATAAACATATAAATAGTATACATGACCTGTCAAACATAAAAATGGGCCACTAAGGCCTAATAACCTAGAAAATGATCAAATTAATCCGTTTGTTAGTTTATCGTTGGTTTTGGTTCAAGTATTCACTAAAATAGCATAAAAGCCCACTTTTTGTAAAAATGACGTTCTTGGCCCAATAAGCCAAAAATTTACAATTAAGGCCCAATTTTTGTAAGAATAACACTTTACTCTCCATTT
This sequence comes from Lactuca virosa, assembly GCF_052849685.1. Taxonomy (NCBI): domain Eukaryota; kingdom Viridiplantae; phylum Streptophyta; class Magnoliopsida; order Asterales; family Asteraceae; genus Lactuca; species Lactuca virosa. Next base: position 175,146,552 of record NC_136431.1, read on the forward strand.
TGATCAAAACTTGTGTTGATGACTAGTTTGTGGTACAAATAACATTTTAAACCCATTTTTGTCAAAAATATCATTTTTGGCTTGACTTTGTGAAAAACACATTTTTCTGGTTTTGGGCTTTTCTGACCTAGTTGTTGGAAAATTTGTAGAAAAATCATCGTAAGTCGAAATTTGGGTCCGTAAACTTTGGAAATTTGGAAATTTTGTCTACTTTGTTCACCATTTTTCTCATAATTTTTAATGGCTTCTAACAAGTGTGAAATTGCTCACCTTCACAGGCTGGTCCGAAATTATTTCAAATCTGATAGGCAGTTTTGTAAAATTCACCAAAAATTGTAGAAAAATCGTATGAAAACATGAGAGTAGTCATTTTAAAGGTAGAAACCTGAACGTTTTTCATGTAAAACAGTTTTGAAGAATAGTATCATTTAGGTGGTCAAAACAGTTCGAGATTGGGCCAAAACTTTCCTGTGAAAGGCTGATTTTTGAGTTTAGTTTATAGATCTTGGAACACAACACTCATTTTTACCATTTTAAGTGTATAAATCCCAGATCTACTAGTTTACATGTATTATATATGATAACACATACTTTTCTCAAGGTTTTCATGTAGATCCAAGTGATAAACTTAATATTCTTAACATACTTTTAGATTTATGAAGTAAATAACACATAACCTCCAAATAAATCATGAAAAACACACATATTCATGCATACACACATAGATCTACACAACACAACTTGTATTCTCCCCCAAAACAAGGTAAAAATCGAAAATAGGGGGTATGAACTCACCTTTGCTTGTTGTTCTCGGTTTTGAAGAGGAAATGAAGAGATCTCGACTTTAGCAAGCCTCTTGAAGAGGTTTTTGAACTTGGATGGTTCTAATGAACATGATCCACAAAATATGGTGGTAAGAGGAGATTTTTGAAGAGATCAAGAAGTTAAATCCTAGATCTAAGTAAGAACTTACCAAAGTTGTTGATCTTGAAGAAGAATCTCTTGAAGCACACTCTAATTCTCGAAAATTTTGGAGGAAGAAAGAGGTTTTTCTAGAGAGAATTCTTTGAAGGATTTTTGAATGAAATGAGGTGGTGTGAGGGTGTTTGGCTGAGATTAAATAAGAGAAGAGAGAGGAGAGGAGTCTTGAGGTGATGGTTGCCTAGAGATATGAGAAGTTTACGGATATATGTTGTGTATAATCCATTGTTATCCTATATATAAAAATGAGGTGGCATGGTTTAAGTTAATTAGCCATTTTCTCCTGTTTTTTTACACACACATGGGCCGAAAATGGGCCAAATGAAGTGAAAGAAAATAACATTGGGCTCAATCTCTTGGCTTGTTCGAATTCATGAGGCCCATAGAGAAAATTTTCGGCCCATTGGGCCTTTAGGGTAGTTCACGGCCCAAATTAATTAAAGAATGAGTTCTATGGTCCATTAGGGTTAATTGGTTAAATTATGGTCCAATAAGGCCCATTAGGGTTAGAATGAATCATTCTAAGTGCAATGATCAAAAATGCTAAAGTTTTATGAATGTGGTCCATTTAGAGCCCAATTAGGGTTCCTAGGCCCAAGATGGTGAAGTTGGAGATTTATTGGTCCATTAGGCCCAATAAGAGAATCCTAGTCCGTAATAAACTTGAGCCGGGATTCCTAGAGTTTCCAACCCTTATTTGAACATATGAGATGTATTTGAATGAGCATAGAGTATGATATTCTCTTAGAGTACAAGTTATTAAACTAGGTGAGTGATTACATGAGAGTAGAATTTCCTAGCAAAAATGCTAGTTGTGACATCATCCCCCCGTTAGAGGGAATTTCGTCCCAAAATTCTTTCGAAAGATAGGTTCATGAATGAGAGAATAGGTGAGGGCACTTCTGCTTTATCTGATCCTTGCGTTCCCATGTGAATTCTGGTCCACGCTTAGCGTTCCATCGAATCTTCACAATCTGAATGCGACTTTGTTTAGTACGCTTCACTTCCCTGTCCATAACTTCAACCGGTTCTTCGACGAACCGAAGATTCTTGTTTATCTCGATCTCTTCCAAAGGAATGACAAGAGTTTCATCTGCTAAGCACTTTTTCAAATTCGAGACGTGGAACACGGGATGTACATTACTGAGCTCCGAAGGCAGCTGCAGCTTATAGGCTACCGGACCAATTCGGGTGAGAATCTCAAACGGTCCGATGTATCACGGGTTCAGTTTTCCCCGTTACCCAAAGTGGATCATTCCTTTCTAAGGAGAGTCCTTTAATAACACGCGATCCCCAACTTGACATTCTAATGGCTTACGCCGCTTGTTAGCATAGCTCTTTTATCTGTCTCGTGATGCTTGAAGTCGAGTTCTGATTTGGATTATCTTCTCTGTCATTTCGCGAATGGTTTTTTTTGGTCCCGTGAGAGTACTGGCGAGTGATCTGCATTTACGACCATAAAGAGCCTCGAAAGGAGCATCCTTGATGCTCGTGCGATAGCTGTTATTGCGTGAGAATTCGATCAAGGGTATTTGGGCATCCCATGAATTTCCAAAATCAATCAAACAATTCCGGAGCATGTCTTCGAGTGTTTTGGATGGTTTGTTCGCTTTGGCCATCGGTTTGAGGGTGGTAAGCAGTGCTCATGAGTAGCTGTGTTCCCCTGGCCTTCTGGAGTGACTGCCAAAGAATCATGGGGTAAATCTACTATCCCGATCCGAGATTATAGACGCTGGCACTCCCTGGAGTCTCACGGTCTCTTTGGTATAGATCCGTGTTAATCTTTCCATCTTGTACAATTCTCTGATCGGCAAGAAATGAGCAGATTTGATTAACCTATCGACGATCACCCAATTAGTGCTCGATCCAACTCTTGTAATAATAAGCTTCGTCCTTTTGACTTTGAGAGTTTTATCCAATCCACGCAATGCTTCTTTCGCGATATTCTCCGACTGTGATGCCTCCAAAGCCGATCGTAAGTGTTGACAGTGTTTGTTCTTGTTTCATGAGCAGACGAGTATACTATCAATGAAAATAATTAAAAAGGCTGACTAGGAATGGTTGGGAGAACTCGGTTCGTAGGGTCCATGAATACCGTGGGAGCATTCATTAGACCGCAGGGTATCACAACGAATTTGAAATGGTCGCAACGAGTTCGAAATGTAGTTTTTGGAATGTTCTCTTCTCGGACTCGGAGCTGATGATATCCGAATCTTAGCTCTATTTGGAGAAGTAACTAGCTCCTTAAAGCTGGTCAAATGGGACGTCAATCCGAGGAAGCGGTTATCGGTTTTTGATAGTGAGCTTATTCAATTCCCTAAAATCGCTGCACATTCTGAAGGATCCGTCTTCTTGACGAACAAGACAGGGGCTTCCCAGGGTGAAAAGCTTGGTCTGATGGATCCTTTGCTCAAAAATTTTCCTAATTGACTGGATAACTTTTGAATTTCGGTGGTAGTCAACCTATAGGGTGAATTGGCAATTGATGTGGTTCCCGGTATGAGGTCGATTCAAAATTCGACCTGTCTTCCTGGGATATTGCCGTAAGATCTTAGGGAAATACATCCGGAAAATCGCATGCTACTGGAATACCTTGTATGCTTACTTCTTCCTTGGTCTTGTCCACAACATGAGCGAGGAAAACGTAGTTCTTCAGGTGCAGGCACTTATGTGCCTTGATGTACGAGATAGGACGAGGATTGGCGCCAAGTTTATCACCATGGATTATTAGAGTTTCGTGATTAGGAAGGTGAAGGCAAACGACCTTCTCGTGACACATAGTATCAGCACGGTGGGGGCTTAACCCAACCATGCCGATTATCACATCAAAACTCCTAATATTTACTGGCATTAAATTTTATTTGAAATGAATGGTTGTTTAGTGTTAAGGTGTACTCTACATAATATCCTAGGTTAATTCGGTTTTTCCCATTAGCCATCTCCACCGTGAAGGCTTCGTTTAGCTTCTGGGGTTGTTGTCTTAGTAAGTGCTCGAATTTGTTATTAACGAATCTTCGCTCAGCTCCACTATCGAGTAAGATGCAAGCAAAAGAGTTGTTAAGTGGGAACGTACCAGTAACAACTGTCGGATCTTGGACTGCTTCGCCTTGACCCAAGGTCAGGACCCTTCCTGATCCTTCTTCTCCTTGATTGTTAGCCTTGGGGCAATTACGCCTGAAGTGACCGGTTACTCCACACCCATAGCAAGTGTGACTGGTCTCATCATTGGTGTTGTTGTTAAGGTTGTTGCAGTTGTTGTTGTTTTTGTTTGGCTGACAATTCTGTTGTGGATAAGTTCTACAGTATTTGGTGGTGTGGTTCTTTCGGTTGCATTTCTTACAATGCAGCTCTCGGCAGGCTCCCTTATGATGGAAATTGCACTGGTTGCATTTTGGAAGGCTTCCAACATATGGTCTCGCTGATGTTGGTGTAATAGGGGTCATGGTCGCATGAACAGCAACAACATGTTGCTTCTTTGAGAACCCTTGAGTTGGCTGTCCCTTTCTCTTACTTTCAGACTTTCGCTTCCTGCTCTTAAGCTTGGGGTTTAGTGTGCCTTGATAAGCTGTCACTTGTTGGTTTCCGTGCTCGTTCCTTGGGCTGGAGTTGTCGATACTGTTTCCACCTCTATTGGTGTTGTTTGCGTTGAGTTGTGCCATGGCAGCGGTTACGGCAGCTGTTACAGCAGCTTGGAATGTAGCAGGGTCTATCTGCAGGATTAGTGTCTCACGGGTGCGCTTGTTATTTCTGCGGGGTGCCATTTTCTGCTGCATGATGATGAGCAAGATCGTCAGTGGCGATGGTCATTTCTAATTGGACTCTATAACTTTCGCGTTTTGTCGTATGATTCTAAATGTTCTAACCTACATCCCCATTATGTATATATGGTGGTGAGTAATAGTAGATCCTGCACGAATATTAAGTCTATCTCTAGAGTACATGGATTGTTTTGGTTCCGAGATCCTTGAGTATCTAGCGGTTTCAGGGGTTCGGTTGTGCATATAAGTGAATTCGTGCAATATCATGAAACAAGGAAAACACATAATTGCTTCATTAGTAAATACCATCTTAACACGCAAAAGAGAATCATAACAAGTAGTAGTGGGGGGAAAAGCTGATCCTAATCGTGGTGGAAAGTGCCTGGTGGTGGTTTTGATGATGTGGATGCACCCCGGAGACGAGCTACTTGTCACCCGGTGTCTCGTAGTCGTGCTTCCCAAACTGACTGTCTCACTTGGAAGTCTCCGATCACTTCCTGTGTTTGTCTCTCATCTCTATCAACAGCAGCCCACATTTGGTCCGTTTGATTTGGGGTGTCCTGAGCTTGATTGTCAATATCTCGGGTGCGTCGGACCATGACTGGGAGGGCCCGGTCAGCTGGTCCTTTATGACTAAGATCGAAGAGACCTCGGTTCCTACCGTAGTGTGGTCGTATCCCATGCTGGTGACTCCATCTCCAATTTTCGTGTGCCCATGGGGCGTGGGGCCATCGGGGCCCTTATGATAATCCGGTACTTTGGCCATGTATGGAGGATTGATGACCTTGGACCCTGCATCCGAGTCATCATCGTCATTGCCCTCGAGCTCTTTCTCTTCGAGGTTTACTACCTGCTCAGCGGGCTCATCTGTAAGTTCTACTTCACGTTCCTCCTCTGGTTCTTTCTCTGAGTCTTCTTCTGGGTCTTCCTTTGGATCAAGCCACCCTGCATTCCCCTAATTAGGGAGATAGGGTTCTCCTGGCTAATGATACCCGGCCATAGCGTCCGCACGAAGTTGTATAAATACTAGAAACAAATAGTACACCAAATACTCCTATAGTATTTTAATTTTGTTTAGGTTTGGTTCTATAAGCTCTTTGGATAATTAAATGGTAAGTTTTTGATTCATTGTACATCACAATTACGCCCGAACACATGTTGGTCGTATTTTGAATGAATGTAGTTGATCAGGCTACATTCACCCCCAAATACGACTACATAACTTCCCGAGTTTAATAGCGATATTCAAATCATCCAAAGACTTTTACTGTTCTTGTTGTGTTATTATTCTAAAATGCACACATAGGTATGTATTTTAATTATTATGTTCAGAGTTGTTTAGTCCCATTGTATTTATAGTTGCATATCCTGTATGATTAGATATGCTAGTTCACTATAAACAATGCTCTAATACCAATCTGTTACACCCCCGGACCAGACGGCGGAAACGTCCGGGGGCTTGATGTGACTTTCAACATTGTAGTATCATTACAGAGTATATAATTGAAACATAACATCATCATCATCACACGTAATAAAACAACATTCATTGTTTACATCGAGCATTGTATTTGAATATTACATGCCAAAATAGTCATAGTATGATGAAACAAAATATAACACAATATCCATTAGTTTGTTTCGTTCATCCTGCTTCAACGGTTTCCTGAGAATACAAGTTAATTTAAAAAGGTCAACATAAAAATGTTGGTGAGTTCATAAGCATGTTTGTGAAAATGATTTGTATAACTTTGAAACCACCAGAAAATCCTATATTTTCTGCAAACTTTTTAGTATGTTTGTGTCAGATCTTGTATTAATGCATGTATGTTATTGTTTATTTGACTAAAAGGGTAAAGAGAATGTAGAGGGAATGTAAAGAGCATGTAAAGAGAATGTTCCCAGACAACCCGATGTTGTCTGTAAAAGAGAAAGCTGCCATACCAACCCCCGAGGTTAAGTACCAGTACGAGAATGTTTCCGAGAAATCAAAAAAAAAAAACGAATGGTCTTCCGTAAACTTCATAACGTTAATTTCTCTAAGTGAGCCGTCATAACCATACTAAATAATGACAATTTCACCTGTCTTGGTGTTGTTGGACGCCGGTTTTGATTACAAGGTTTTGATTATAAGGTTTTTATCACCCTAGACCGAGTTAGTCTAACTGTAGCGAACAGCTCAGGTGTGGGGTGTCATCCCCGTATAGATCTATACACAAATCCCCGCTCTCCCTCCAAGAGACTCTGGTTATAACTACAGGCTACGATCGAACACTTAATAGGTGTCAACCGATAAAACTCACTAGATCCTTAATCAAATTTACGCGAAGAAAGGTATAATTTCGTTCCAGACCCAATGAACCATGTAAGTGAACCACTAAGGCATCGCTAAACATGTAAATCATTTCAAGGCCCAATTAGAATGAGATTATATAACATGGGCCCGAAATATATATATGAAAGGACAAATAAGTCCCATTTCACATGTAAGGTATTTACAGGCCCAAATAGCACACAAATAGTATCCGGACCTGTTAATGGGTCAATGAGGCCCAATAAACATATAAATAGTATACAGAACCTGTCACACATAAAAATGGGCCACTAAGGCCCAATAACCTAGAAAATGATCAAATTAATCTGTTTGTTAGTTTATCGTTGGTTTTGGTTCAAGTATTCACTAAAATAGCATAAAAGCCCACTTTTTGTAAAAATGACGTTCTTGGCCCAATAAGCCAAAAATTTACAATTAAGGCCCAATTTTTGTAAGAATAACACTTTACTCTCCATTTTGTTCAAAACTTGTGTTGATGACTAGTTTGTGGTAAAAATAACATTTTAAACCCATTTTTATCAAAAATATCATTTTTGGCTTGACTTTGTGAAAAAACACATTTTTCTGGTTTTGGGCTTTTCTGACCTAGTTGTTGGAAAATTTGTAGAAAAATCATCGTAAGTCGAAATTTGGGTCCGTAAACTTTGGAAGTTTGGAAATTTTGTCTACTTTGTTCACCATTTTTCTCATAATTTTTAATGGCTTCTAACAAGTGTGAAATTGCTCACCTTCACAGGCTGGTCCGAAATTATTTCAAATCTGATAGGCAGTTTTGTAAAATTCGCCAAAAATTGTAGAAAAATCGTCTGAAAACATGAGAGTAGTCATTTTAAAGGTAGAAACCTGAACGTTTTTCATGTAAAACAGTTTTGAAGAATAGTATCATTTAGGTGGTCAAAACAGTTCGAGATTGGGCCAAAACTTTCCTGTGAAAGGCTGATTTTTGAGTTTAGTTTATAGATCTTGGAACACAACACTCATTTTTACTATTTTAAGTGTATAAATCCCAGATCTACTAGTTTACATGTATTATATATGATAACACATACTTTTCTCAAGGTTTTCATGTAGATCCAAGTGATAAACTTAATATTCTTAACATACTTTTAGATTTATGAAGTAAATAACACATAACCTCCAAATAAATCATGAAAAACACACATATTCATGCATACACACATAGATCTACACAACACAACTTGTATTCTCCCCCAAAACAAGGTAAAAATCGAAAATAGGGGGTATGAACTCACCTTTGCTTGTTGTTCTCGGTTTTGAAGAGGAAATGAAGAGATCTCGACTTTAGCAAGCCTCTTGAAGAGGTTTTTGAACTTGGATGGTTCTAATGAACATGATCCACAAAATATGGTGGTAAGAGGAGATTTTTGAAGAGATCAAGAAGTTAAATCCTAGATCTAAGTAAGAACTTACCAAAGTTGTTGATCTTGAAGAAGAATCTCTTGAAGCACACTCTAATTCTCGAAAATTTTGGAGGAAGAAAGAGGTTTTTCTAGAGAGAATTCTTTGAAGGATTTTTGAATGAAATGAGGTGGTGTGAGGGTGTTTGGCCGAGATTAAATAAGAGAAGAGAACGGAGAGGATTCTTGAGGTGATGGTTGCCTAGAGATATGAGAAGTTTACGGATATATGTTGTGTATAATCCATTGTTATCCTATATATAAAAATGAGGTGGCATGGTTTAAGTTAATTAGCCATTTTCTCCCGTTTTTTTACACACACATGGGCCGAAAATGGGCCAAATGAAGTGAAAGAAAATAGCATTGGGCTCAATCTCTTGGCTTGTTCGAATTCATGAGGCCCATAGAGAAAATTTTCGGCCCATTGGGCCTTTAGGGTAGTTCACGGCCCAAATTAATTAAAGAATGAGTTCTATGGTCCATTAGGGTTAATTGGTTAAATTATGGTACAATAAGGCCCATTAGGGTTAGAATGAATCATTCTAAGTCCAATGATAAAAAATGCTAAAGTTTTATGAATGTGGTCCATTTAGAGCCCAATTAGGGTTCCTAGGCCCAAGATGGTGAAGTTGTAGATTTATTGGTCCATTAGGCCCAATAAGAGAATCCTAGTCCGTAATAAACTTGAGCCGGGATTCCTAGGGTTTCCAACCCTTATTTGAATGAGCATAGAGTATGATATTCTCTTAGAGTACAAGTTATTAAACTAGGTGAATGATTACATGAGAGTAGAATTTCCTAGCAAAAATGCTAGTTGTGACAGAAGCTGACCCGAACTTACATCCGAGAGATAGTACGACTGCATGGTGTGCCCATATCTATTTTCTCGGATAGAGATAGTAGGTTCACCTCGAGATTTTGGCAGTCACTACAGAAGGCTCTTGGAACTAAGCTGGACATGAGCACAACTTATCATCCCCAAACTGACGGGCAGAGTGAGAGAACCATTCAAACTCTAGAAGACATGCTGAGAGCCTGTGTGATCAAATTTGGTAAAGCATGGGACACCCATTTGCCATTGGTCGAGTTTTCATATAACAACAACTATCACACTAGCATAAAAGCTGCTCCATTCGAAGCCCTCTATGGTCGTAAGTGTAGATCCACTCTGTGCTGGGCTGAGGTGGGTGACACGCAGCTAGCTAAAGGAAAAGTTCTTGAAAGCACTCTCACTGGCCCCGAAATCATTCGAGAAAACATAGAAAGGATCGTGCAAATCCGAGAACGGTTGAAATCCTCTAGAGATAGACAAAAGAGCTACGCCGACAGAAGACGAAAACCCTTGGAATTCCAGGTTGGTGACCACGTTCTGTTGAAGGTCTCACCCTGGAAGGGCATGATACGCTTTGGAAAGCGTGGAAAGCTAAATCCAAGATACATAGGGCCATTCGAGATCCTCGCAAGGATCGGCCCCATAGCTTAGAAATTCCGTCTGCCACAAGAACTTAACAACATACACCCATTCTTCCACGTGTCAAATCTTAAGAAATGCCTATCCGACGAAACTCTTGTGATTCCCCTCGATGAAATCGAGATAAATGAAAATCTTAACTTCGTGGAAGAACCAGTCAAAATCATGGATAAGGAAGTCAAACGAACGAAACAAAGTCGCTTACCGATAGTGAAGGTTTGCTGGAATGCCAAGCGGGGAACTGAATTCACTTAGGAGCGAGAAGACCAGATGCAACAGAAGTACCCGCATCTTTTTCCTAGTCCATGATTGTATTGTATAGAAGAATCTCGGGATGAAATTCCCTCTAACGGGGGGATGATGTGACAACCCGATACTTTTCCAGTCAACAAAAGTCAATTCCGTTAGATAAATTTTTGAATCTCGAGTATTTCCGTTAAGTTCGTAAGGGTTAGAAAATACTTATATATATATATATATATATATATATATATATATATATATATATATATATATATATATATAAAGTTTATATAAATTTCCGAAACCAAAAACGCTCGAAAATCAAGACTTTTCCTCAAAAATCAGCCAAACTCGTTCAACCATGCGTTTTCGGCCGAAAACCCTCGGGCCGAAAACGGATCTCGGCCGAAAACCCATCTTCCGGCTGAAAACCCAACCGATATAAAGGTTTTCCTTCGAAAATTTGATCATTTCTCACTCATTTCAACCGGAAACACTCTTAATTCTCTCTCAAGTATCATCCAAGAACACTCTCATCTTCAAAAGAAATCCTTTGAATCTTCATATTTTTCCTCAAGAAGACCAAGAAAACCAAGAACACCAAGAACAGCCTTCAAACCTTCAAGTGGCCGAAAACACCAGTAGAACCGGGAATACGATTTCGGCCGCAAACCCGTGTTCGGTCGAAAACCAGTTTTCGGCCGAAAATTCCTTGAGAACCGAAAACCCCTTTAACACTCACTTCTTTTTCGGTAACTATTCCTAGTATAATAACAAGTGTTTTCTAACACTTTAATAAATGGTTTCGCTAATCTAAATACAATTATGTGTGTAATTATCATTAGGATACCGTTAATTCCGCGTACATCAACTCGAGGGTCATCCTTCCAGTCTCGCTGTCCAGCTCGCACACTAACACAACTGTGAGTTCATACCTTTACATTTTTACTGTTTTTAATGTTTTCAAGGGGGGGGGGGGGATACAAGTAAAACACAAGCATTTTTGTGTTTTTATAAAAATGATTTTATACAGATTTAAAACTTTTGCAATTGATACAAATCGGAAAATCATTACATTTTCTAAAAATATTTAGATATTTTTATCCCTTTTGTAGCATGCTGAGCATAAGGGTAGTTTATAAAATACAACAATAATTGCAAAGTTTCCAGTACAATGTACAACATACATACAAACTATAATAGGTATAGTTTGGGATATAGTACATGATTTCACTAACTCAAGAGCTTTATACTGAAACGAGCATATAAACTATGATAGATTTAGTTTATGGGAAACAATACTACTTTTCCCGGGTATTAGGGATGCATTACTAAATAATTATTTAAGTATAATTATTTTACATTACAAGGTTCGTTACCACAAGGTTATACATACATTTACAAAGTACAAGAGAACACTACAATACAACATGTAAACTAGTTAATACAGAGTTGTGAGGCACTACTTCAGGTACCCACAAGGGTATAGGTTCAAGTCCTATAAATTATGGCCAGAGTCTCCCGGATGGGGAGCATGAGGTTTGTGTATAGATCTATACGGGACTGACAATCCCACACCCAAACTGCTAGCTACAGTTAGGCAGGCATGCCTGGGGGTGACAAATGTCATACTACCAACGCCTGAAGAACGTCGTAGAGGCCACTAGGTCATATTAGCATGGTTATATGAAACTCACAACAGTATAAACTAACCATTCGTTTACGAGAATTCATTTCTTCAAATATTTTTATTTTAATTAATAGAACTACTATACACTACAACTGGAGGATTCCAGGGAGTACAAACACATGGTTTTATTTTAAGTAATAAAACTACTATTCATTACTGGTGGTATCGAGGGTTTTCATACAGAACAATACTATACTTTACTGGGGGTATCCAGGGATTTCATATAAAGGTTTTCATACAGTACATTACTATACCTAACTACTGGTGGTATCCAGGGATTTCACACAAGAGTTTTCATACAAAATAATACTATACAAAACAGCTGGTGGTATCCATCCATACTTACAAAGATATTCATATACAATTTCAGAATACAGTAACAAACCTTTTGGTCTTAAGGTTTAAGACTACTTTTCGCTACTAAAGAAAATATTGGATTTTCTTGAGAAACATATAAACATTTTCACAGAATCAAAGACAAGATTTCATTACAAAAACATACTTATGAACTCACCAACTTAAATGTTGATACACTTTAAAAATCACTTGTATTCTTAGGGAACCAGTAGACAGGTACACCCGCAGGATTTTGACAAGACGGAGCTTTTAGAGTCGCGTCTTTTATACTTTTGTTATACTTTTGTTTTCATACAAACTATGTTATGAACAGATGTAAATACTATATTCTATTAATGTAATGGTTGTGTTTGCTTGATTTACTATTATGCAAGTGTTGTGATACTGTACAAGACGTCCTCCACCCCCGAACGTTTCCGCCGTTCCGATCTGAGGGTGTGACAAGAGTTGAGTTATTATGGGCCATCAGAGTTCAGGTGTTGGACTAAAAAGAATAGTGGGGCCTTATGGCAAGTCCATGTAATGGGTTTGGGCCCAATTTGGAAAATTGGGCCAATGGTTGATTTATGGGCCTTTGGGACTTTCAGATTGTAGTTAGGTCATAAATTTGGACAAGCATAGGTGAAAGGTAAAATGGTCCTTTTACCCCAGGCATGGAGTTGTAATTATGGATTGGAACCCAATTGTTAATTAGGTGTATTGTTGGTATTAATAGTTCGGGAAGCCATCAGGGAAGCATCGAAGGATTCTTTCAGTGAGCTTCTTCAGTGCGAGGTGAGTCTCCTCACTATATTCATGGGTCGAAGGCATCAATGCCGACCCATTACATGTTATGTGGTATGATAGTTGTTCTGTGTTATGTAGTATGCTAGTTGTCTCTATGATACTTGCATGGAAGACCCCGGGGGGAGCCCGTGGCAATTGGATATCAGACCATGGTGGGAGCCCATGACATTCCAAGTAAAGACCATGGGGGGGGGGGGGAGCCCATGGCAACTATATATATGTTGCATGATAATCTGTGGTTGTATGTGGTATGGTATTTTGGGGAACTCCCTAAGCTTTGTGCTTAAGGTTTTCAATTTATGTTTCAGGTACTCCAATTTTCAAATGAGAGAGCTCGGGACGACCGCAACGCATACACCCATGTTTTCCGCAAAATGTGATTTCTGGGAATGAACTCTAATAATTGTTTTGTTTGGATTGCTTTTCAATGTTTCATCAAAGGCAAGGTTGTAAAAATCGCTCGACGGTCGACTAGTGTTAAGGGATTAATCGGTCTTGACGAGGATTAATCGTGGATTAATCGGGGACCATAGATTATTAATAAAATATTAAAATTAATAAAATATTAATATATCTTAATAAAAACAAGCACTTTAAAATTAAAAAATAAGAAATTTTGTAATTTGAAAATTTGAAAATACGAAAATATAACATTTTGGTATAATATTTGAAATTTTGGAGTAAAAAAAAGTTTATTTTTTGAAAAAAAAAATTTTAATTTTTTTTGAGTTTTTTTGATTTTTTTTTTTTACTTTTTTTACTTTTTTGACTTTTGTTGACTTTTGTCCGATTAATCCCGCCAAGACCGATTAATCTCGCCAAACCCGATTAATCCTAAATTTCCGATTAATACCCTAATCCTCGACGGTTGGAGAACGTTAAACGATTAATCCACGATTAATCGCCGATTAATCCCGATTTCTGCAACCATGATCAAAGGTTATATTAGTGTTTAGACTACAACAAAAATGAAATATTTACCCTTGATTTTCAATCTACATGCATCCCTATTTTTACTTGAGGGATCAGACCTAAAAACCTAATGGGCCAAGCCCATTGGCCCATAGGCCCATGAAAGGTGTCAACCAATCATAATTCGCCATGCAACATCTTTTGGAACATTCATCCATGTCATACAAACCATGGGCATCAACAACACACTTGATGGACCACCTTGACCATATTGGAGCAACATGATGCACAGGTGGTGCATCATGAACACTAATGGCCCAACATCCATCATGGTGGCACAACATGGTGTAATCCTTGAGCAATACCAACTTCTGAGCATCCTTGAACGATCTTGAGCATCATAGAGGAATTCATAGCATACTTGGCTCATCAGGGATACCATGGCTCATCAAGGAACGAAAATGGCCCATCTTGCACCATGATGGCGCAACATGTGAAAGGATGGTGCAACAGGCTTCAAGTGTGGCGCAAGAACTTCTAGGTTGGAGCAACATCACCATCTTGTCACACCAACAACATACATTGTGCAACAAGGCCATGCTTGGCGCAACGACATACTCCATGGCGCAATAGGAGTACCTCAAGGCGCAAGAGAGGTACCCCATGGCGCAAGAGGGAGTAGTTTGGCGCAAGAAGGAGTGCCCTTGGCGCAACAACATCCTTCTTGGCCTAACCCTTCAACAGATGGCGCAACAAGGTCCCCTTGTTGCTCCATATCACTCCCAAGTGCTCTAAACCTCTTCCAGGTGCTCCAAACCCCTTCTGTATGATCCGTTCTGTAACGATCCCAAAACACGATAAAATTTTTAATTTTTAAAACAAGTACTACAAGTAATAAATTGTTCCAAAACCATCATAATGTATAAAAATCACATCATCAGAGTACAATATCAAAATGCAGAAATAATGGGAGAGAATTTTGTGCCATCACGCCGAGCTCTTCCCCTTAGTACCGGAAGTACCTGAAATCATAAACACAATTTGTAAGAAAACACTTAGTAAGTTTTCCACAAAGTACCACATACCAACATACAAATTACTGCTATGGGCTAAACCATAGTCTTACGTATAATTCCTGCCGAGGGCCAAATCCCGGTCTTCCATACAATTGACAGGGGCCAGATCCTGGTCTTTCATGCAACTGCCACGGGCCAAATCCTAGTCTTTCATATAGGTGCCAGGGGCCAAACTCTAGTCTTTCATACACATAACACACAAGTAATCCTTATCCTATAAGACAAATAATGGACCGGCCTTGGTGCCTTCGACCCCTTGATACAGTGAGAAAACTCACCTCAGTCAGCTGGAAGCAACAAGATGCTCGACTGCTAACCAGGAAGATCCCACACTACATAAACAATTAGTCTTAATCATAATTAGGTCACAATCCCAAATCATGGGCCTAGGCCTTAAGTCCAAACTCCTAAAATAAGGGCTCAAATGCTTTTTCCTTTAATGGGCCTAACCATTCCTGGCTCAAATGCTATAACAGGCTCCATGGCCCAAAAGGCCCAACTACGCCACTTAAGGCCCATTAGCAAATTCAAAGGCCCACCTACTCTAAAAAGATCAAGTCCCAAAACTAAATGAGGCCCAATGACCCAAAAGCCCAACACAAGTCCAAAAGCTCACTAGGAGCGTACATGCGGCGTAATCCCAGTAGGCTCAATGTACTTGACCGCCATGCATTACGTACTGCGTACACCTTGGTACGCTCAGCATACCGCGCTGCTCAGCACTTTCAGCCCTTTGGTGTTTAATCCATGCAATCACTTAACTTCACTTCCAGATCTTGGTCATTAAGAGGGTCCTAGGGCATAAAGGTTGCAACTATATGCCTTAGCATGTCTTATGGGAGTCCAACATCCATTTTAGTTCACCAAATCTCACTTCAAGGACCTAGATTCATGCATGGCTTCATATCCATCACCAAGATAACATTTTTATGCTTCTAACATGCAAAAGAGAATAAGATCTAGGATTTCTAGCTTTTGAAGTTGCCCAAACTCACAGAAGAGAATCCATGGACCAAAAATGAGCTTATAAACAAACCCTAACTCTAACTATAAAAAGGATCAACAAGGTATGAGCTTTTTACCTCCAAAAGTTTCCTAAGATGATGTAGATTCAGGATCTTGAAGCTCAACCACGTCCAAGGCTTTCTCACCAACTTCTTCTTCTTGCAAACACACCAAAAAGGCCACTAAAGTCACTTTCAAGCTCAAAGATCACTCTCAATGCCAACTAGGGTTTTAGGGACGTTCAAAGGCAGTGGAGGCTGATAAGGATGAGGGTCCAAGAATCATAAATGTGTTTAAATAGGGCTCATGCCCTAATATTAGGGTTTTATTTTTGGTCACGTACGCCCTGCGTACTCCTCGTACGCCCCGCGCACGTAGCTCAGACTCCCGATTCGCCTAGCCCATGTACGATAAGCGTACGCCCAACGTACGAAGGGACCTATTTCGTAAATTAAATTTATTTCAAGGACTTAAAATGAAAAATAGTTAGATTCAAGTGTTACACGTTCCATTGGCACTTGATCCGTTCCTTTGTCAGACGATCCATTCCCTCCTCAGATGATCCGTTCCTTTGTCACATACTCCATGAACCCGAAGTGCTCCATTGAGTTCCAAGTGAACCAAATGCTCCATGAACATGATCCAAATGCTCCATGAACATGATCCAATTGCTCCATAAACATGATACAAATGCTTGAGTCACATTTAACAATCTCCACCTTGACTTGACCATCCTCTGAACTCCACCTCGAACAAGAACTTCCTCTCCCATCCTGCCCCGAAGGGGCTTACCTCTTGCGAACATCAACCAAGTCCAAGAAAAGCTTGAACTTCTCTCTGGGCAACGTCCTTGTCACCATGTCTTCCGGATTCTCCTTGGCACCCGACTTTTGAATGCATAACCTGTCATAGAACATGATAGGTTTCTCCACCTTCAAAAGAAGACTCTAAACAAGACCAACTGCCAATGATCTTTTGATCTCTAGATCACTTCCATGGTCCAAGTCTATCAATCCAACCAAGTCCGTATGTCGTGCATTTGCACCATACACCAGAAAAACATCAAGCGTTCCCTTTAAGTGTCGCAAGATCCACTTGACCACTTCCCAATGAGCTTTTCCCCGATTGCCTCAAACCACCAAAGGAGTACCAACATGTTTGGACTGATTAAGATAGAACGACCGCAAGACTTTCTCAATGTAGTGAGAAATGTATAACCATCCTGCTCTTCTATCACTCTGAATCTCCATCCTTGTTATCTTCTTTTTAGCTCCTGAATCGTTCATCATAAGCTCATTCTCTAAAAGCTTCTTCAAGTTGACTTTCCTGACATCAGCATTACCAGACACTTCTTCCCTGGGTTGAATAAGGGATTCCTCACGTCTATGTTGATCCATGCGACCCTGTTGTTCCTCATTTATCACAAAACTGTGTGGGGTTTCTGTTTCAAACTCCAGCTTCTGGCTAGCATCCTGATTGTTCCCCGTAACACTTGTACCACCTCCTCTTTGGTTACACATAACAGATTCAAAGGTCACATCTCTGCTAATAACGAATTTTGGTGTTTGTTCTTATGTACACCACGAACAGTGACCTTTCCATCCAAATTCATATCCTAGAAATATGTACTTCATTTATCTGTGATCCAGTTTACCATCATTCACACGAGCATAATAGAGCATCCAAACATTCTAAAAACATTTTTCTTAGAGGGTTTCCTAAACCACACCTCTTAAGGAGTCTTACAATCAATTGCAGTTGATGGATATCTATTCACCAGATAGCAAGTAGTGTTGACTGCTTCTGCCCATAATTGCTCTGATAAATAAGCAGATAATCGTATGCATTGAGCATACTCCATCAGTGTTTGGTTCATTCGTTCTGCCACTCCGCTTTGCTGTGGTGTTATCCGTACAATGTGATTCCTCACTGTACCTTCTGTTTTGCAGAAGTTGTGAAACGAAGCCTTGCAAAACTCCAACCCATTTTCCATTCTAAGTGACTTAACATGGTTCTCGGTCTGTTTCTCAACCATCGTCTTCCACTCCTTGAACCGACCAAACACTTCATCTTGGTCCTTTGTCTTCAGAAAGTACACCCAGGTCTTCCTTGAGTAATCATCGATAAAAGTCACACAATATTGACATCCACCATGAGACTTCACAGGAGAGGAACCCCATAGATCTGAGTGAACGCACTCGAGAATCTCCTTGCTTGAGTGTTGAACCAAACTGAACTTCACCCTACTTTGTATCTCTTGAACACAAGCATCACCAGGTTTAGCATTTCAAGTTGCATCGCCACCAAACAACCCCTTCTTGCTCACATGTCCCAACTTATGATGCCACAACTTTCTTTCATCATCATACTGATCCAAGGATTGGGATACAGTCACCGTTCCCCCAATCCTACAACCATCTAGAATATAAATCCCATGAGGATCCATCCTTCCCTTCATAACTACAAGAGCACCGTTGGAGACTCTTAACCAACCACCCTCTCCAGAATACTTCATTCCATCCTTCGCCAAAGTTCCAAGAGAAATCAAATTCTATCGAAGCTCTGGGACGAACCAGCAATCCAGTTTCCTGACCATACCATTATGCATCTTGATCTGCACTGTGCCACTGCCCTTGATACTGCTCACCCAATCATCACCCATCTTGATTGTTCCATTCCACTCTTTGAAGAAGTCGAACCAGTCATGATTTCATATCATATGATAGGATGCTCCAGAGTCCAAGACCAAAGCATCAGCAGAACTAGATGTACAAACTGTTAAAACTTCACCATCACCCCCTTCATCAGAATTTCCTTGAACCACAACAACATTTTTGTTGCTTGGTCAAACACCATTATTCCCTTTCTTCAACAATTGACAATCTCTTCTAAAGTGTCCCTTTTCCTTGAAGTTATAATATTTTATGTTGGCTTTAGATTCGGAACTTGACTTCCCTTTGTTACCTCCACCTCTATCCGATGTTCTTCATCTGCCTGTGAACAAACCGGAACTGGAAACTCCTTCTCCAACTGAAACTTTTCTTTTTTCAGTTCCTTGGACATTAAAGAATCCTTCACTTGGGTGCTTTCCTACATCCTAAGAGTATACAAACGTTGATTCTGGTATAGCCTGTTCATCAGAGAATTGTACTGATACTTGTCACATAGTTTCTCCTAAAGCCCATCAGCACCCGTTTGATCCACAACCTCTCTCAGTACTTCGTCTGTCAAACACAATCGAATAGCGCTATGCGCTCTTGCAAGAATATCCACCTTCCTTTCAGCCGCCACGTCCTTTGCAAATTTTACTTCTCCTTCCAAAGCCGCTGCACATCCTTATTGAACCAGAAGAGCCATCATCTTCACTTTCCACAAAGTGAAATTATTCGAACCATTGAACTTCTCCAAATTGAACTTGTGAGATGCCATATTCAATCAAAAAAACACCAAACACAGCTTTGATACCACTTGTTATGGAAAACATGCAATTCTTTTTAAGACTTAGAACAAATCTAATGCCACTTGTCAAGTTCTGATGACCCTTGTTTGGAAGTAATGCAAATAACAAGCAAAACTATAAGCACACAAAGACACAATATTTACGTGGTTCGGTCAAGGAGACCTACGTCCACGGGCAGGAGGGGAGTATTCTTTCTTTCAGAGTTCTCAAATAGATATTACAAGTACAATTCACCAGAGATTCGCCCTACTCACTAAAGATACAAGATACAAGACACAAGACACTTCAAATGACTCTGCACGCATCCCTATTTATATGTAACACTTGGATTTTTGGTATGTTTCTTATTTTCCCTTTATGTTTAATTTGTTGCAATAATGGTACTTGTAGTAGTACGCGGGGGTACGACATGGTACACTTAGCGTACTAAGGTGATGCTGGTCGCAGATGCGAGGCCTTGTACGCTGGGCGTACGAGGGTTACGCTTAGCGTACTCGAAGATTATGAAACCCTAATTTTAGGGTGTTGTACCCTATATAAAGACCTTAAGTCCCTAGGGCTGGCCTCTTTACCATCCCCCATATCTTCTAAACCCTAAAATCGACCTTAAGCCTCCATTGTTGTGTCTTTGAGCTTTTGAGAAGAAGTTGGTGCTTATTTTGCTCATCTTGAAGGATTTGAAGGAGGGTGAAGGTGCTTTGCTTTGTAGGAAGTTTAGAGATCCAGAATCATCACTCATTTTGCAAGCTTTTAGAGGTATCAAGTCCAAACCTTGTCTTCTCCAGGCTTAGATCTCATCATGTCTTAGTTTTTATGCTTTTGGTCCCTTTTTGGGTTGGTTTGATGAGTTAGGACGTTTGAAGGGCTTATTCTTTTATATCTGAGCTTATTAGGAGTTTCTTAAGCATAAATGTGCAGAATTTATGGGGTATTTGGTCTCATGTATGCAATAAGTCGTCTAGTACGTCTTTTTGAGCTTTAAGAGCTTCATTTAGCCATGCATGAACGTAAAGTTAGCAACTTTACATGATAATCCAGATCAAGGAAGTAAGATCTACGTTTTGGAGCAATGTCTTAATGGATTAAGGGTTAAAAGTGCAAGATGGCTGAATGGGGAAGTACACTGGGCGTACAAGCCTGTACGCGCTGCATACAAGAACTATAGTGTGTACGCTTAGCGTACAGCTGAGTACGCCCCACGTACTCAGTCAATGGGCTTCAGACATTTTGGGCTTCGGTTTGGGCCATTCTTTTGGGCTTAGATGCTTAAGGCTTGTTGGGCCATCTGAATGCAAGTGTTTTGGACTAGGAATATTTTTGGGCCTTGGGGTAAGGCTATGTAAGGGTTTGGGTCTTGGATGGTTATTTTGGTTTTTGGGCCTTTTGGATTATAGGTTTGGGCCTAAGTCTTGGTCCAAACTCGGTAAGGGGTAAAATGGTCATTTACCCTAATTATGGACTGATGATTATGGATTGGAATCCATTTATTAATTGGATGTTATTTGATATTGATAGCTCGGGGATTTGTTGGACCAGCAACCAAGGATTCATTAGTGTGATTCAACAATGCGAGGTGAGTTTCCTCACTGTGTTTAGCGGGTCGAAGGCACCAAAGCCGACCCATGTTTATGCTATGCTAGAATGCTAGATATCTGTGTGAATCTGCATGTGTTATGTACTCTTGTGCTTACCGGGCTGGGCCCGATGACCTTTTTTTATGCTATGTATCTTTGTGATTATTTCATGTGTATGTTTTTATTTGATATATGTTTATATGTATGCTGGACGGGGCCCGATCTGTATACCGAGTGTGGCTCGATGCCGGGCGGGGCTTGATGACGGGCGGGGCCCATTATGTGTTTATTATGTATGGTATGTGGTATTTTGGGGAACTCACTAAGCTTTGTGTTTATGGTTTTCAGTTTATGTTTCAGGTACTTCCAGTTCCAAAGGGAAGGGCTCGTGATGATTGCAGTGCATACACCACCTCGTTTCGCATTTTGTGATTTACTCTGATTTGAGATGATGTTTGATACACTTATTTTATCTGGATTGTATTGATGATGTTTTGGAATACTGATTTATTAAATTAAAAATGAAATTCTTGGGTTTTATTTTTGGGACGTTACAAGTTGGTATCAGAGCCTTAGTTTGAGGGATTTGGACATACTCTCGGGTGTGTCTGAACTCAAATTGAGGATTTTATAAAGTTTTTCAAAAATAAATATATTTTCAAGGAAAAAGTTTTTCTAAAACAAGAAAGGGCGTGGTGCATGCAATCAACCGAGCTCAAGTAAGTTTTTCCAAAATTACCCATTCATGTTATTTGATATGATTTGATCTGTGAATTTGTGAATCACATGCTAGTTAGGGCTAAAGATCTGCTCAGTTTTTGCATGATAGAATTCTAGGAGAGATGCCTTTGTATGCCTATTGTATGAGCTTGTAGACTTGCATGCTAGTACTAATCAATCAGTGATAGGATGACCTGATTAAGTGATGCTTGGTTATGGTTACTTGATGCTCGAATGCTGCTTGCTTTGTGCGTTTAGGAGTTCTTATTAGCTTCAGCTAACTAGTAATAGAATATGCTAACTTACATATTATGGGAACTAAATAATTTTAGAAGGTTAGGTTTTAACTCTATTGCGCAACTCTTGTCTGAGTCCAACCGTTGTAGTGTGAGACCTTTCATTCGAAGAATTATCTGGTTTTAGTGATATGTAATTGTATTCGTGAGCTAGTTAGAGGAAGTTAGCAGTAGTTCCTTCTGCAACTAATGGCAGAGAGTGTGTGGAGTTTTCCCTAGGAAAACCTAGGATGAGATCTAGTGTTGTGAGCCTTATTTTATGGAGGGTTATTCGTATGGATATAGGGTGACTTGGCGAATTCAAGGCAATCCTTGAGGAAAGTACGGATAGATGTGGAAGGTAGTATGGGCCCGTACTACTGGAAGCAGAGGATCTGTACTCGAGTTAGGGAGGGCTACGATGAAACCAGGAAGCTTGTAGAGATTGGGATCCCTCGATGTATTCTGATGCTTCTTCCGATGGTTTATATAGTCTATTTTCAGTATGGTGACATTGCGAGGTATACCTGTTGGCAGTTCTGTTGGGTTTTGTGTACTATAACACTCCTATGGTGCACATACAATCCTAATAGCTTTGGATCTAAGTTTTCTCTAGTTATACATGCAACAAAATTTCCAAACCTTGAAACCTACAACTAGCATACAATTTGACATATGAATCATCAAAGTAAGTTATAAGATTACCTCTTAATTGTAGCTTGTAGGAATTGGTCTTTCAAGAGCCTAGCACCTCAAGTGTGGTGCCTCAAATGTCTTATAACAAACAAGGAACAAGAGGAGGACTTTGAGACAGAGGTTTGGAGACACAAAATCGTTTTTGGCTTCTAAGAACACTTAGGTCCCGTTTGATACACATCTTTCCAAGTCCAAACAGATCTTTCTGGCTGAATGGACCGGAAAGACTGTTTGATTTGCACAAAAAGAAGGGGTCTTTCCCGGTAAGATATGTCTTTCCCAGAAAGCCCCAAAATCATATCTTTCTGGCTGAATGGGCTGGAAAGACAATTATACACCAAACCCCGCCTCTTTCTTTCTTTATTGGATTATTAGTTTTTTTAAATAACTTTTTTAAAATTTATTTTTTATTGAATTATTACTTTTTTTCATCATTCAGCACAGTCAATCAGATGTACAATCAAACAGCATGGTTTCTTTCCCAGTCAGAAAACTTTCCCAGACAGCACTTTACCAGACAACACTTTCCCAGACATAAACTATCAAACGAGACCTTAGTGTACGATTTTTGACTATGGGATAACATATATATAGTGTAGGATTCCAAGGGTCATGGGTAAACCCTAATCCATACACATAGGTTATGATCCATATCTCATGTGGCCTAACTCTTCATGGATACTTACATAAACTTAGCCCATCATGGATCAATATCCCAAACAATATATATCACTAATTTACATAATCAGTCCCCGTTAATTTATTTAGTCTCTTTTGATCACTAAATTAATTCCAAATTAATTCTTGATCAATACTAATTAAATAATATGATTTCTCAATTAATATATTATACTTATAATATATTAATAAATCACAAATAACCACTTTCTCAAATATCTATCTTATCAAATTGTTCCAGAGTGTTACAACCCAGATGGACCATGCTGTATTGGGTCAAGTACATACCAATTATAGTTATGGGCTTAGACACGTAATCCAACAGTCTCCCACTTGGATAAGTCTAATAACTATAATTGCAAGTACGACTTCAAAATCCAATTGGCAATCGTAGCTCTCAAAAGACCGTTGTAAAACCCTGATCTTATTAGTAAGGTGTCCATTAGATAAGGGATCATATATTCCTCCATTCTAGATATCGTATGAACTGAGATATGGATTATAATCATTCTATCTGATCATGTGTTGTTTCCCGATTTCCGATTTATGATGACCGACTAATTGAACAAATCAAATCAATCCAGGCTTGGCCAAGCGCTTAGGGTTGTCATCACTAAATCATCGAGGGGCCCACAGATATCGCTTTTATCCCACATTGGGTAAAAGGAACGGATAAACTTTGACTCATATACTTGCTCTATTTAAGCATCGAATCGCACAAAATGATACATTTTATAACACCGAGTTACCGGTGCGTTTACATATCATCAATGTGCAACCGACTTGTAAACTGCAACTCATATGTCTTGGTTTCAAGAATATAAGATATTATTGTCTCATGATCACTCGTCATAAAATCCATGAAGTGATTCAAATGAGCATGGGTTTAGTCCAATACTCAAATCTTATTACAGGAGTACTCATGAATACTGCAACAAACTTGTGCTATGTCTAAACACCTTTAGACAATCTACAGACCCATTCATGACAGTCTAGCTTCAATACCTACTTCCAAAGTATGATCGACTGTGGATAGTTTGAATAATCTAGTTATTCGGGAAGTCAAAACATGCAAAGTGAAACACAAGAATAATCGAATCCAATATGGTATCAAAACTTTTGAATATAAATAAAACACTTTTTATTTAATCACCATATTGATTACACATTGTTCATTGTATAATGTTTTGATTTATCAACTTTGTACTTGAATTAAAACAAAAGTTATCCCATGCTCCAAGCATGCACACTATGTTTATCTATTGTCCTTACTATGTGAAATAGATCAATCGAAAACATTTCAATGATTCTCATTTGACAATTCCAAATTCTCATTGCAAGTGTAAGAATACCAAATTTTTGTCACTGCTTGTAATGTCAATGCACCAAAGCAACAGAGACTTGGACAATGAAATTAAACAGTATTCCACTAGAGATTGATAAGAAAACAATTCCATGGAAGCGAAGTTTCAAATTCAATGTACATTCTTTTGAACATCCTTCTTGCATAAAAGTTTCTAACCTACACATAGATTCTTAATATCCAACTCCCATTATGGAAACATTTCCATATTTGCCATATGACAACTCATTATTAATAGAATCTTGTCTATTCATAATAATGTCAATATGGTCCATCCATTACAATACTTCCAATTGCCCACAAGCAACCAATCTTTGGCGAACCTTAGATTGTTCTTAGCAATTGTTTAGCAACTTTAGTCATATCCGGTTCTGGTCCTTTTTCCTTCTTAATACCCTTGGCATTCGGAAAATTCAGAACACATGAATATTATAGCATATGCAATCGACCCTATACCCGAAGCATATGGGATACGATTCATAATGTCTTACATAAAGACATGATACTTTACCATTCTCTTGCTATAATATTTTCATATATAGAATTTCCTTATGTTGAACTATTCCAACATAACATTCATATATATCCTTGACTAAATTTGATTAAAATCTCACAATCTAAGCTTTTAGATTTGAAATGAAGTATAATTTCCTCTCCTTTAATTATAGCACAACAACGTTTCAAACCCTACAACTTTGCGAATTGAAACTTTTGTTTTCTATAATTAACATTGCTAACTTGCAACACTTAACGTAATAATCATGCTCCCACTAGCATAATAATTACATTCTTATTAGCATAACACTTATGCTCCCACTAGCTTTGACGTGTACCCAGAAATCAGTTGGACTTCTAGAAATTAATACTTGTTGACTTTCTTACCAAAGTTCAGATTTCTGATACAAGATGCTTCGATAAGACTTTATCTCGGCTTCTCAAACTCAAACACCTTTCCTTAGATAGCTCACATGTGTGTCTAACCAATTTCATAACTTACAGTAATAATCTACAATGTTTAGACCTTTTGCCATTTCTCACAATTCGAACTATGAAGAGGGATGCCGTAATCATAATCAAATTTGAGAATGCAAATATCACAATTCCTAACTCTTTAAAATCTACTTAGTGAAAGCTTTTCCTCACAAACATTTTCATGAATTGGAGAGAAACCTTTGTCACTTAGATTAATGGTGTATGTGTTCCCATCCATGTGAATTTTTCATAACCATAATCATAAGACAAGGTTAGTGACAAATCCAAACTCATATGGACTGAACTTGTTCAATCTTAATTTCTTGCCACTTGGCAGCACAAGGGCCTACCATTGCTGCCAGGTTGTCATGAAAACAATTAAGAACTCATAGAACTCATATGCATAGTCAACTTAACTGGAATGGGCACGGGAACAAGAATATGTCAACACGATAGGTTACAAACCTCAAGTCGTGTGCTAGTGATAAACAATAGGTTTTATTCTTGATTAGTTCTTGAAACTATTCAATATCTTTAAGACTCCCACTGTCCTCTTGATATATAAGATTCTCTTGTTAGGAAACATTCCTTGACAAACAAATATTCAAGAGTTAGTGCGGATTCTTATCAAGAATAACACTTCACACAATTGGTCTTAGTTGGTCTTTGTTTTATCTAAAACATCACAACTACCAATTTGAATGTGTTATAACCTATTTAAGATATGTCACTCAAGTTACAATCTTGGAGTATGACTCTAAGACTTGATATTGGAACGAAGTATGACTCACCTTTTGATTTAACCATTTCAACAATTCACGATTCCTCCTCTTATCCATACTTGTGTAATAAGATGTCCTTAGAGGATCAATTGTGATATGGTTCCATAATCACTAAGATGATCATAAAACACGATACTCAAGTACTCTCCCTTCCTTTCAGTTGGAGAAACTTTTATCTTTCTGTCTAATTTGATTCTTCTTATTCGTTCTGCCACATATTGAAAATTTTCCAATGATTCAGAATTATACTTAATCTTGTAAGTATAACCATGTTTACTAAACTTTTAGTAAATCATAACGAATAGTCTTATCGTTCTTTGTGGTGGACCTGACCAGCGCACAACCAAGTGTACCCGATCCCCTAGTCCTTCACTTGATTCACATATACACGTGAACAAGGAATTATTCTTAATTTCCCAAAGATGAAGGTTCTCATTCATCACATAATACAAGTCGCATGATTCCAAGTTTCTGTCCAATTGAAACTTGGGTGGTGAGAATCTTTCATTATTTGGTAAATTTTGACAATACCACAAACGAAGGATCAAATCCTTTTCCAATATTGCTAACAACAGAAATATACAAACATCAATTTTCACAAATTCCATTGAAAGGATATATAAAATAAGATAAAATCAAAATTTTATTTATTTATAAAATGCGGAAAAACCTTTCCTTACAATGCAATTACAAATGAAAACTATGTTACTACATATTTCTTAGCAGTCTATCATAACTCCTAAACAGCAGCTCAAAAATCCGATCATCGAATCATGCGATCGAAATCCATTTCTTTGCGATCAGACTCATCCTGCTCTTTCTTTAAGCTTCCTTTCTTTTCTTCGATCCTACAAACATATCAAAATGAAATCTTGTCGCATCATGTATTAAGAATCTACAAACAGGAACTTAATAGAGTTAGATAATGGACTTACCTGAAGAAGAGTCAAACATTTTGACTTTACCATCCTCGTGGTCGTTTAGGTAGATACGACAGCTTCGCAACCAATGCCCCTTCTCTTGGCAATAGAAGCAATCAGACTTTTTCGGAATGGTACATAGGACAATCTTAAACTTAGCCTTTCCTTTTCCCTTGGAAAGAGAAATCTTTTCTGGACTTCCAATGTTTCTATTTTCATTGTCCATGGAAGTTTGGGAAGTAGAGCTTCCAATCAAATTTGCTTTACCAGTGCACCAAATCATTGCTGATTCAGCAACAATTAGCAAATAGGTAAGATCAATAAGGGTCATGTCACGGTCTGTCATATAGTAATATTTAATGAACTCACTATATGACTCAGGAAGTGATTGGAGAACCAAGTCAACAGCTAACTTCCTCGAGACATCGACTCCTAACATTCCCAACCTGTCAGTGTGTGACTTCATCTCCAAGACATGTGCACACACATACCTTCCATCTTGGTGTTTGCTAGCCAATAGGGCTTGAGTGACCTTGAACTTTTCAAGTCTTTGAACTTGTGGGTTAGGGAGAATTATTAGAGGAGGTGGAGGAAGTGAAACATGATATCCATTTCCACGATCCAATCGTGGGACATCATCTTCATGAGGAAAGCTTTTTCCAAAAGATTCGGGAAGACCATATCATCTACAAGGGAGAAATTAAAGTTTAGTTGATTTAAGTCCTTAATATAACACCCAAATGAAATATTAAGGCTAGGACCCAACACAATAATTTAAATTCAGAAGAGGGATGCCGTAATCCAATTGCAAAATATTTGAAGGTAGGTAAATGACGATTTACCAATTTCCACCATGAAAAACGAAAATGATTTTTAGGTTTTAAATGAATTGAAATTCGTAGATTCTTTGATATTCATTGAACTTTTCAATGGCATGTTTAAATCTCGATTATGCCCTCTCAAGTTTGTGACTGGGATGCCGATGATCACAAACAAGGTGTGAATAACCATGCAAATGTGCTTCGTACACTTAATGTTACAAATCACCTAATCAATGTGACGGTTAACCACACATGCTCCATTGATCCATGATTAACACCAAGCTACCCTTTGCCACCCTTGCTGGTCCCAAATTAGTGTGCCGGTTAACCACACACGCTCCACTAACGACTTAACAAGCTGCAAAGTGCAATTTCATGGGTTAGCACCAAATTCACATTTTTCCTAAGTAACTAAGATTGGGAATTTATAAGTGTTTAGTTACTTAGTATTTCATTATATTTTTAATGATGGTTTAGTGTCCTATTCTACCCGTTCGGCTAACGACTCTCCACTGGTCAAGAGTGCGGTGGGTAAGAGTGTATACCCAATGGCGGTCATTTTATAGGCTGCTTCCTTAAACACCCCTTATAGACCAACTTCGTGAATGAAGCCTACTAACGGTAAGACTGACTTTTTACTTATACATATATAATATATTAAACTTTTAATTATATATAGTATAATGGTTTATTTTAAACTTTTAAAATACTTGATGGTTTAATCTATTAATAAATTATACTCTTAATTTAATTAAACTTAAACCATATGATTATGGATTTAATAATACACTTTTAATTAAACATTTAATTAACTATTAATAAAGTCCATAAGAGTTAATTGAACTATTCAAAAACATCAATATGCTAAATCAAATTAAAACTATTTAATTAATTTTAAGTTATGAACCCATGGGTTCTCTTTTTGAAAACTTTTCAAATTACTAGGGTTTCTATGAATTCAATTGTAACACCCATAAAAATCAAGCCAATTTAAAACCTTTGAGGCCAAAAAATCCGAAAACCTGCCAACAGATGATCCAACTCGTCGAGTCGGATAATGGACTCGACGAGTTCATTACTTATGACCATGGACTCGACGAGTTCATGTATGGACTCGTCGAGTCCTCTTGTCAAAGTGTAGTTTTTCGACTTTTCCAACTTTGAACAATTAGCTATGCATCTATATAACAGAAAACTACCCATGGCTCTGATACAACTGTTGGGTTTTGTGTACTATAACACTCCTATGGTGCACATACAACCCTAATAGCTTTGGATCTAAGTTTTCTCTAGTTATACATGCAACAAAATTTCCAAAGCTTGAAACCTACAACTAGCATACAATTTGACATATGAATCATAAAAGTAAGTTAGAAGATTGCCTCTTAATTGTAGCTTGTAGGAATTGGTCTTTTAAGAGCCTAGCACCTCAAGTGTGATGCCTCAAATGTCTTATAACAAACCAAGAACAACAGGAGGACTTTGAGAGAGAGGTTTGGAGACACAAAATCGTTTTTGGATTCTAAGAACACTTAGTGTATGACTTTTGGCTATGGGATAACATATATAAAGTATAGGATTCCAAGGGTCATGGGTAAACCCTAATCCATACACATATGTTATGATCCATATCTCATGTGGGCTAACTCGTCATGGATACTTACATAAACTTAGCCCATCATGGATCAATGTCCCAAACAATATATATCACTGATTTACATAACCAGTCCCCGTTAATTTAATTAGTCTCTTTTGATCACTAAATTAATTCTTGATCAATACTAATTAAATAATATGATTTCTCAATTAATATATGTGACAACCCGAAACTTTTCCCGTTATCCTTACTCAGTTTTTGTTAATAAAATTTGGGTTTTTATTTAATTCTGTCAAATTTCTTAATTTGGGAAGGACCTTAAGTTTTAAATAAATAATATGTATTTTATACGATTCGGAATACACCAGGAATCACGCAAAAAACATGAAACTTCCTCGGAAATCACCGAGTTCACGGTCAGGACGAGTTTACGACCGTAAACTCATATAGACCATAAACCCGTTTACGGTCAGGTGGACTCCCCTTTTTGACCGAGAACTCTACTCTATATATAGAGTATTTGGCCTTAATTTCACACTTTAAACACTTCAAAGGCTTTCTCTCTCTACTCTCTCTACATAATTTCGAGTTTGCTCAAGAAATCCTCAAGAACACGGTTGTGTTTTGGACCGAAAACACCTTCTTTGCCTTCTAAAACCATAAGTATCATCTTCCCCTTCATGAATCGAGTTAAAATCCTTCATTTTGGACATAAGATCATCACTGTTTGCTTGAACAAAAGAGTTTACGGTCCTATGAATCTTCATAAACTGTAAACCCTTATAAAGGGTGTTCTTATAGCCTTTACCCTTCCTAAGGCTAAGCATGGTCCCTAGAATCTGATGCCTTTGAATGAAGCCCTTGAAAACCATCATTTGTGCAAGACTGATGAGTTTACAGTTGACCTTCAATGACCGTAAACTCATGAACCTTACACTCTTCAATGACCGTATATTCATGGGTCGTAAACCCATGAACCGTAAACCTTATGACTGTAAGGTCATTAGACCGTGAACTCCATGACCGTAAGGTCATTGGACCGTAAACACTAAGACTGTAAACACCTAACACCGTGAACACTTGGACCGTGAACTCCAATGGTCATACCTCTTTGACCGTAAACTCTATAGGTGGCCATATACCCTAGTTATGCAATCATATGTGATTGTATCCCATAAATCTTAGAGTTTCGTAGCCAATAAGAGTGTTACCCTTCTTATTTAGTCGTCTATACACTAAATTCATACACATACATGTCTATATGTGTCTATTAGGATCGTTGTGTGCTCAAGGTTACACCTGACACTATGCACTCCTCTTCCAACCACACGTCAGAACCACTCACTACAGGTGAGTTCATACCCCTACATTTTCCATATTTTTAATGTTTTCAGGGGGGAATACAAGCTAAACATAAATGCTTTCAATAATATAAAACTCATGCAATTCTCATACTTTAACCCTTTTGTACTGTGTTGAGCATAAGGGACGTTTTCACTAAAATTGCATAGTTTTCCGGACTCGCTATTCACTACGTTATACATGCAAACTATAATCGGTATAGTTTGGGATTTTCTAAACATAATAAGTACAAAAACTTTCACTACTAAACATATGCACTAAGACAGAAATAGTTTACAGTTTATATCACTACTTTATCATGGTATTCATAACTGTAATTATCACTACATACGATATACATACGGATTTTCACTATGGTAGAACGCTACTACACTACATGTAAACTAGATTGTACGATACTATGAGGCGCTACTTCAATACTGTACCCTTAGGTGTACAGGGATAAATCCTATCATAGTATAACCAGAGTCTCCTGGAGGGAGAGCGTGAGATTTGTGAATAGATCTATTCAGGACTGACAATCCCACACCTGAACTGCTAGTTACAGTTAGGCGGGCACGCCTGGGCTGTACAAATGTCATTTAACTCGACGCCTGAAGAACGTTGGAAAGGTCTCTAGTCATATCAAGTATGGTTATACGACTCACAATATGTATAAATCACTCTTAGTTTACAAACTGTCATTCTTCAACGGTTTTATTTTGCTAAATAGAACTAATACACACTACAACTGGAGAATTCCCAAAAATTTCAAACAGAATCACTCATACAATGGTTTCATGTACGAAATACTTATACATCATGATTTGCATTAGCTAGTCACATGAAGTATTATTTTCGCATATTACTATAGTTTTCAGTAATGAACATTCATGGTTTTATACAGGATTTGAACACACTATATTTTCACTAAAGAAAATATCGGATTTTCTTGAAACTATACGAACACCTCTACGAGCTCATCAACAAGTTTTCATGAAAAAATACCACTTATGAACTCACCAGCTTTATGCTGATATTTTAAAACTGCTTGTATTCTCAAGAAATCAGTAGACAGGTACTTGCTGGATTTTTGAGAAGTTTGAGCAATAAGAGTTTTAAGTTTATATTTTACAAACTATTTGATGTAATTCAAACAAGTTTCAGACAAAGTTCCAAACTGATGTAATCATTTTCATTTAAGTATTAACTATAATGGTTGTGTTGCTACGATTGCTATTATTCATTGGTTGTGATGCTACACATGACGTCCTCCACCCCAGAACGTTTCCGCCGTTCTGGTTTTGGGGTGTGACAGATTGGTATCAGAGCCCTTGTTTATAGCGAACTAGTATACTGAACCTTACGTGGTATACAACTATAAACACTAAGGGGCCTAAGTGCTCTACACTAAAAGTATACTTTCAAAAAAATATATATAAGTATTTTTTTTTATAAAAAGTATATGAGCATGCATACATAACAGAATTCACGTCATTAGTAGAACAAAACAAAAAGCATTTGGATGTTGGGGCACTGCGGTTAAACCTGGGCAGTTATGTAATCATGTCTAGGGTCAATATAGCCTGATCAACTATATTCATTCGAGACATGACCAACATGTGCTTGGGAGTGACTTTGGTGTTACAGTAGGCCTAAAACTTACCAAAATCATCCCATATAAAATACTATAGGAGTATTTTAGCTAGAGCCAAACTCAATATGCAGATTCATTCCAAGTGTTGCTACCTCTTCTTTCTTAAGCGATAACTTACTCGCATTAGTAACCTTTCTGTGCTTATCGCTTGGTAGAACACTTTTGTTATCAGGATGAGATATATCTTGTTTCATATATCTTGAGGACTTACCATCCTCTTCTTCCTGATTGTTTCTAGAGAAAGATGCATCCCCGACCAAGACCCACTAGAAGGAGCAACACTCAGCCACCACCACCACCTCCTCAGTTTGACCCCGTCATGTTTCAGGCAGCAGTTACAGTCGCCGTGACTGCAGCAATGGCACAAGTGAACTCTGGTGGGGCTGGAGGTGGAACCGGCCCCCATCGACAAGACGGAAGTCAGGGACATCAAAAGGAGTGTTCCTACAAGGACTTCATGACTACAAAACCCACGTCCTTCGACGGAAATGGAGGTGTCATCGCTCTGACTCGATGGTTCGAGAAGATCGAATCCATCTTCGAAATTCGCGCATGTTCCGAAGCAAACAAGGTGAAGTTCGCCGCCTGCACTTTCACCGACAAAGCTTTGACCTGGTGGAATGGTCGAGTCAAGACCCTAACCCTACCGGTGGCTAATGCCATGGGTTGGGAAAGACTGAAGGAACTCATGCTTGCGGAATACTGCCCGAGGGGCGAAGTGCAAAAGTTGGAGCACGAACTCTAGAATTTGAAGATGAAGGGTTCTGACATCGCTGCCTACACCGCTAGATTCTGTGATCTGGCTCTCCTCTGTCCGGGAATGGTCACCCCGAAAAGCAAGAAAATCGAGAGGTACATTTGGGGACTGACGCAACCAACCAAAGGGAATGTCTTGGCTGCTAGACCGACTACATTTGAAAGCGCCAAGGATCTGGCACAGACTCTGATCGATCATGGAATCGATCTGGACGAGGTGGCAGCTGTCTCCGAGTCACAAAAGGAAAGTGGTGGGAAGAAGAAGAAATCATGGAACAAGCGGAAGGGTCAGTCTTCGCAGGAGCCCTCCAAGAAACAACAAACAGTGGCAGTTCATGCTGTTACTGCTCCTGCTGCTGCTCCAGCTACTGTCCTAACCACCCAAGCTCCTACCGGTGTTTATGCTGGGAAACTACCTCTGTGCAACAAGTGTAACTTCCATCATCACGGACCCTGCCGAGAGTTGAGTTGCAACAGCTGTGGAAAGAAGGGACACACAACTCGATACTGTAAGGTACCAGCCCAACCCACCAACCAGGCTCTGGGAGCGGGCGCTGGTCAAACTTGCTATGGATGTGGAGAGGTTCGACACTTCAGGAGAAACTGCCCCAAGGTGACAGCTGGTGGCAATACAGGAAGAGTTTTGGCGATGGGCCAGGAGGAAGCGGTCACTGATCCTATCGTTGTTACGGGTACGTTCCTCCTCAACAACTCTTATGCATGCATTCTTTTCGATTATGGTGCGGAGAGAAGTTTTGTTAGCCATGCATTCAAACATCTTCTCAAACATGAACCCCAACCGCTAACCGAAACATTTACCGTCGAGATGGCTAACGGCGAGAAATAGAGCACTAACGACATATTCGTAGGCTGTACCCTTACCCTAGGCGATCATTCTTTTCCGATCGATCTTATGCCAGTTTCGATAAAAAGCTTCGATGTCATCATCGGCATGGATTGGTTGAGCCCCAATCGTGCTGATATCCTTTGTTACGAAAAAGCTATCCGTCTCAATCTTCCTTCTGGTGAAACCCTCATAATTTATGGCGATAAACTCAGCTCGAACATCCGCATCATCTCGTGCATCAAAGCCCAAAAACTTCTGCGAAAGGATTGTCATGCATTCCTAGCCCATGTCATTAACGAGAAGCAGGAAGTTAAAGACCTCGAGAGCATCCCCGAAGTCTGCAACTTTCCCGATGTCTTTCCCGAAGAGCTCCCGGGAATCCCTCCCAAGCGCCAAGTCGAGTTTCGCATCGACCTAATCCCCAGAGCTACTCCCGTAGCTAAATCCCCATATCGCCTAGCGCCAGCAGAAATGCAGGAGTTATCCAGTCAGCTCAATGAGCTGCTCAGCAAAGGATTCATTAGACCGAGTTCCTCACCCTGGGGAGCCCCGATCTTGTTCGTGAAAAAGAAGGATGGATCCTTTCGGATGTGCATTGATTATCGAGAACTGAACAAGCTGACCATCAAAAACCGTTACCCTCTTCCTCGAATCGATGATCTCTTCGACCAACTTCAAGGAGCCAGCTACTTCTCCAAAATAAACCTAAGATCAGGGTATCATTAGCTGCGAGTCCATGAGAGTGATGTCCCTAAGACAGCATTTCAGACTCGATATGGTCACTACGAATTTGTAGTAATGCCCTTCGGTCTAACCAACGCACCGACAGTATTCATGGACCTGATGAATCGAGTGTGCCGCCTTTTCCTAGACAAGTTCGTGATCGTGTTCATTGATGACATACTTGTTTATTCGCGGAGCGAGGATGATCATAAACAACACTTGAGGAAGGTACTCGAAACGCTATGGGCGGAGAAACTATATGAAAAATTCTCAAAGTGTGAGTTTTGGATCAGGAAGGTAACTTTCCTTGGTCACGTGGTTAGCAAGGAAAGCATACACGTGGACCCTTCCAAAATCAAAGCGATTGAGAATTGGTCTGCACCAAAGACACCCACATAAATCCGTCAATTCTTGGGTCTCGCTGGCTATTATCGCAAATTTATCCAGAATTTTTCCAGAATTGCCAAACCCTTAACCACTCTAACTCAGAAAGGCGTACCCTTTTGTTGGAGTGAAAAGCAAGACACTGCGTTCCAAACGTTGAAGCGGGCCCTATGCAGCGCACCTATCTTTTCTCTGCCCGAAGGGACGGAGGATTTCGTTGTCTATTGTGATGCATCCAATCAGGGCCTAGGCTGTGTGCTCATGCAGCGGGGAAAAGTCATTGCTTATGCCTCAAGACAACTGAAAGCACACGAAGTCAACTACACGATGCACGACCTGGAATTGGGAGTAGTGGTCTTCGCATTGAAGATATGGAGACATTATCTCTACGGAACCAAGTGCACCATTTTCACCGACCATAAGAGCTTGCAACATATCTTTGATTAGAAGGAGTTAAACATGAGACAGCGGCGATGGGTAGAGCTACTCAGTGACTACGAGTGCGAAATTCGCTACCATCCCGACAAGGCCAATGTGGTAGCAGATGCCCTCAGCCGCAAGGAGTATTCAGGTCGTAGAGTGAAGGCATTGACTATGACCATCCATTCCCGATTACCCACACAAATCCGAGAGGCTCAGCTGGAAGCCTTAAAACCAGAGAACACGTGGATTGAAGCCTTGAGAGGAATGGAAAAGAACCTAGAGATCAAGGGAGACAGATTCTATTATTTCATGAATCGGATCTGGACCCCAAAGTTCGGTGGTTATAGAGAGGTTGTCATGAACGAAGCTCACAAGACCAGATACTCCATTCACCCAGGATCAGACAAGATGTACCTTGATCTCAAGAAACTATATTGGTGGCCGAACATGAAAGCAGAAATCGCTACCTTCGTGGGCAAGTGTCTGACTTGCGCCAAAGTGAAGATTGAATATTAGAAGCCCTCAGGTCTGCTCCAACATCCAGAGATACCTGAGTGGAAGTGGGAGAGGATTACCATGAATTTTATCACCAAGTTACCCAGATCTCTGAGTGGGCACGACGCCATCTGGGTGATTGTCGATCGGTTGACTAAATCCGCCCACTTCCTGCCAATCAATGAAAATTTCAAGATGGAGAGACTCACGTGGATCTACATTCGAGAAATAGTTCGCCTTCATGGGGTACCTGTATCCATTATCTCCGACCGAGATAGCAGGTTCACCTCGGGATTTTGGCAATCGCTACAGAAGGCTCTTGGAACTAAGTTGGATATGAGCACGGCTTATCATCCTCAGACAGATGGACAGAGTGAGAGAACAATTCAGACATTGGAAGATATGTTGAGAGCCTGCGTCATCGACTTCGGCACGTCATGGGACACTCATCTTCCTTTGGTTGAATTTTCCTACAACAACAACTACCATACCAGCATCAAGGCTGCGCCATTTGAAGCCCTCTATGGTCGTAAGTGCAGATCCCCTCTGTGTTGGGCTGAAGTGGGTGACACACAGCTAGCCAAGGGTCAAGTCCCTGACAGCACTCTCACTGGTCCTGAGATCATCCGAGAGACGACTGAAAAGATTGTACAAATCCGAGAACGACTGAAGGCCTCACGAGATAGACAAAAGAGCTACACCGATAAACGACGAAAACCCTTGGAGTTCCAGGTTGGAGACTGTGTTCTGTTAAAGGTCTCACCCTGGAAGGGCATGATAAGATTTGGAAAGCGTGGAAAGCTAAATCCAAGATACATAGGACCCTTCGAGATCCTCGCTAGGATCGGTCCCGTAGCCTACAAACTTCGTCTACCCCGAGAACTTAGTAACATTCATCCTGTCTTCCACGTTTCGAATCTTAAGAAATTCCTATCCGATGAAACCCTTGTGGTCCCTCTCGATGAGATTGAAATCAACGAGAACCTAAACTTTGTGGAAGAACCGGTCGAAATCATGGATAGAGAAATCAAACGAACGAAACAAAGTCGCATCCCGATAGTGAAGGTTCGCTGGAATGCCAAGCGGGGACCTGAATTCACTTGGGAGCGCGAAGATCAGATGAAACAGAAGTATCCACATCTCTTTCCTAATTCATGATTTGTATTCTATGTTCGAATTTCGGGACGAAATTCCCTCTAACGGGGGGATGATGTGACAACCCGAAACTTTTCCTGTTATCCTTACCCAGTTTCCGTTAATAAAATTTGGATTTTTATTTAATTCCGTAAAATTTCTTAATTTGGGAAGGACCTTAAGTTTTAAATAAATAATATGTATTTTATACGATTCGGAATAAACCGGGAATCACGAGGAAAACTTGAAACTTCCTCGGAAATCACCGAGTTCACGGTCAGGACGAGTTTACAACCGTGAACTCGTGTAGACCGTAAACCCGTTTACGGTCAGGTGGACTCCCCTTTTTGACCGAGAACTCTACTCTATATATAGAGTATTTGGCCTTCATTTCACACTTTAAACACTTCAAAGGCTTTCTCTCTCTACTCTCTCTCCATAATTTTGAGTTTGCTCAAGAAATCCTCAAGAACACGGTTGTGTTTTGGACCGAAAACATCTTCTTTGCCTTCAAAAACCGTAAATATCATCTTCCCCTTCATGAATCGAGTTAAAATCCTTCATTTTGGACTTAAGATCATCACTCTTTGCTTGAACAAAAGAGTTTACGGTCCTATGAATCTTCATAAACCGTACACCCTTATAAAGGGTGTTCTTATAGCCTTTACCCTTCCTAAGGCTAAGCATGGTCCCTAGAATCTGATGCCTTTGAATGAAGCCCTTGAAAACCATCATTTGTGCAAGACTGATGAGTTTACGGTTGACCTTCAATAACCGTAAACTCATGAATCGTACACTCTTCAATGACCGTATATTCATGGGCCGTAAACCCATGAACCGTAAACACATGAACCGTAAACCTTATGAACGTAAGGTCATTAGACCGTGAATTCCATGACCGTAAGGTCATTGGACCGTAAACACTAAGACTGTAAACACGTAACACCGTGAACACTTAGACCGTGAACTCCAATGGTCATACCTCTTTGACCGTAAACTCTATAGGGTGACCATATACCCTAGTTATGCAATCATATGTGATTGTATCCCATAAATCTTAGAGTTTCCTAGCGAATAAGGGTGTTACCCTTCTTATTTAGTCGTCTATACACTAAATTCATACACATACATGTCTATATGTGTCTATTAGAATCGTTGTGTGCTCAAGGTTACACCTGACACTCTGCACTCCTCTTCCAACCACACGTCAGAACCACTCACTACAGGTGAGTTCATACCCCTACATTTTCCATATTTTGAATGTTTTCAGGGGGAATACAAGCTAAACATAAATGCTTTCAATAATATAAAACTCATGCAATTCTCATACTTTAACCCTTTTGTACTGTGTTGAGCATAAGGGACGTTTTCACTAAAATTGCATAGTTTTCCGGACTCGCTATTCACTACGTTATACATGCAAACTATAATCGGTATAGTTTGGGATTTTCTAAACATAATAAGTACAGAAACTTTCACTACTAAACATATGCACTAAGACAGAAATAGTTTACAGTTTATATCACTACTTTATCATGGTATTCATAACTGTAATTATCACTACATACGGTATACATACGGATTTTCACTATGGTAGAACGCTACTACACTACATGTAAACTAGATTGTACGATACTATGAGGCGCTACTTCAATACTGTACCCTTAGGTGTACAGGGATAAATCCTATCATAGTATAACCAGAGTCTCCTGGAGGGAGAGCGTGAGATTTGTGAATAGATCTATCCGGGACTGACAATCCCACACCTGAACTGCTAACTTCAGTTAGGCGGGCATGCCTGGGGTGTACAAATGTCATTTAACTTGACGCCTGAAGAACGTTGGAAAGGTCTCTAGTCATATCAAGTATGGTTATACGACTCACAATATGTATAAATCACTCTTAGGTTACAAACTGTCATTCTTCAACGGTTTTATTTTGCTAAATAGAACTAATACACACTACAACTAGAGAATTCCCAGAGATTTCAAACAGAATCCCTCATACAATTGTTTCACATACGAAATACTTATACATCATGATTAGCATTAGCTAGTCACATGAAGTATTGTTTTCGCATATTACTATAGTTTTCAGTAATGAACATTCATGGTTTTATATAGGATTTGAACACACTACATTTTCACTAAAGAAAATATCGGATTTTCTTGAAACTATACGAACACCTCTACGAGCTCATCAACAAGTTTTCATTACAAAATACCACTTATGAACTCACCAACTTTATGCTGATATTTTAAAACTGCTTGTATTCTCAGGAAATCAGTAGACAGGTACTTGCTGGATTTTTGAGAAGCTCGAGCAATAAGAGTTTTAAGTTTATATTTTACAAACTATTTGATGTAATTCAAACAAGTTTCAGACAAAGTTCCAAACTGATGTAATCATTTTCATTTAAGTATTCACTGTAATGGTTGTGTTGTTTTGATTGCTATTATTCATTGAATGTGATGCTACACATGACGTCCTCCACCCCAGAACGTTTCCGCCGTTCTGGTTATGGGGTGTGACAATATATTATACTTATAATATATTAATAAATCACAAATAACCTCTTTCTGAAATATCCATCCTATCAAATTGTTCCAGAGTGTTACAACCCAAATGGACCATGTTGTATCTGGTTAAGTACATACCAATTATAGTTATGGGCTTAGACACATAATCCGACAAGTACTGGTGCTGGAGAGGGCTTAGGCTCGGGTTCTGGAGCCGGGCAGCTAGATGATCAGACTAGGGAGTTCATCTCGTCTGAGATTACGCGCTGCATTCTTGAGCAGACTCCTTTGATCTTTGGTACAGTCAAGGAGGGCATTATGGAGATTCTGGATGAGCGGTTGAGCACCTTTCGTTTTGAGATGGTGGCCTTGGTTGGCGCGCGCTCTTTGATCTTCACAGAGTTTCAGGCATGTGGAGCTTCGTATTTTCATGGGGCGAAGGACCCGATAGCGAGCAATAGGTGGTTAGCGGATGTTGCTAACGCCTTTCGCACCAGTAGTTGCCCCAAGGGGGCAAATGTCAGACTTGCCTCCTGTCTTCTGAAGGACAAGGCACAAGATTGGTGGGAGGAGGTTGGGGGCGCAGTGGGTGATGAGGCTATTGATTTAGAATCTTATATGGATCTTGTGCTAACACCCACTTCTCCTGCGAGGGGGCAAAGGTCAGATTTGACTCATGTCTCCTAAATCTCAAAAGGATCCTATGCTTTCAGTAGTACGGGACCATACTGTTGGATTAGTGTCTAAGTCCATAACTATAGTTGGTATGACTTGACCCGACCCGACATTGTCCATTTAAGTTGGACTTTACCGGAACAATTTGTATGGATAGACTTATGAGAAAATGATATTTATGATTTATTAATATATTATAAGTTATAATATATTAATATGAACTCATATTATTTAATTAGTATTGATCAAGAATTAATTTGGAATTAATTTAGTGATCAAAAGAGGCTAATTAAATATGGACTCTTATATATATATATATATATATATATATATATATATATATATATATATATATATATATATATATATATATATATATATATATATATATATATATATATATGGAATGGGCCAATGTTTATTTAGGATGGGCTAAAAGTGTATGGAAGTCCATGGATAGTCCATGGAGCTTTTAACCCATGGATCCTATGTAAATGAAAGGTCATGGGTATTAGGGTTTACATGGATGTAACCCTAATCCTCCATAATATATAAAGGGGTCTTTGGCTCACAAAATTGGACTAGGGTGTGTGAAAGATAAGGTGGCCGATTTTAGTGAACTCCATATTCTCTCAAGTTCTTCCAAGTTGTTGATGGTGATTTGTGATTCCACTTGAGGCTTCCACACTATTGAGGCTAAGCTCTTAAGGCTAGAGACATCAAGACTTCAATATCCACCATAAGGTATGTTATCATAACTAGATTCTTGTGTGGTATACGAAAATTGTATGCTACTTATAGGTTTAATACCTTGGAAACACCATTGCATGTATAATTAGTGAAAACATAGATCCAAGGTAATTAGGGTTGCAAGAACACCTTAGGAGTGTTAGAATTCTCAAAACCCAATAGTGGTATCAGAGACTAGGCTTGTTTTCAAGTTATACATGCTGAAATGGCTTAAAAATCGAAAATTCTGGCTTCCTAGGCACTGGACTCGCCGAGTCCACTGATGGACTCGCCGAGTCCATGAAGAAATTCATCCTACTCGTCGAGTAGGTTCATACACCCGACGAGTAGAAGCCCCTGACAGCGTATTTTCGACTTTTAAGGCTGGAACTGGTCTAGAATCATTACCTTAAACTGCTTTGGACTTATAAAACCTATTTTTGATGTGGTAATGATCATTCTAATCCAATTCAAAAGATAATTGTCAAAAGTTTCATGTTTTGTATTAGTTTAATGATTAGGCTAATTACATGAAAAATTGTTTGATTTGAATTGTCTTGTTCATATGAGTTTAATCAAGATTATGAATATTGCTAGACATGTTTGTGATAGTTGTTTTCAATCCAAATTAATCTAAAAGTTATTCATAATATGTGTTTTTGTAACTTGTCCTCAAGTTATATGAAAAGTCACATTAAAAAAGGTTATTAAAACCATAGGTTAAGAAACTTGAAGAGTCTTTTCCTCATAAATAGTTTTATGAACTCCATAACTTGTCCTCAAGTTATAGATGTTCAAGAGTCTCTTCATTAAAAGTTTTAAAAACCTACATTAAACTCATATGTTATGAAAATGAAAGG
Organism: Lactuca virosa; assembly: GCF_052849685.1. Taxonomy (NCBI): domain Eukaryota; kingdom Viridiplantae; phylum Streptophyta; class Magnoliopsida; order Asterales; family Asteraceae; genus Lactuca; species Lactuca virosa. Next base: position 175,188,985 of record NC_136431.1, read on the forward strand.
TTTTGAATAGTTTCAAAACTTGCCCTCAAGTTTTGGAATTTGTAAAGTCTCAGACACATTAATGCTTTAATTCCAAACCCTAGAATTTTAAAATTTAAAATTCAAACTTTATGGACTTCATTAAATTAATTAAAGTGTTTAATTAAAAGTTCCATAATGACATGGTTTAAGTTTAATTAAATTAAGAGTATAGTTTAATTAATAAGATTAAACCACCAAATATTTTAAATGTGTAAAATACACCCTTATACTATTATAATATTAAAAGTTAATACTTATATATATGTATAAGAGTAAAGTCAATCTTACCGTTAGTAGGCCTCATTCACGAAGCCAGTCTCTAAGGAGGGTATAAGGTTACTGCCTATAAAATGGCAGTTTAATGGGTGTCCACTCTCACCCACCACTTCCTTGACTGGTGGAGGGTCGTTAGCCGAACGGGTAGGAAAGGACTATAATTCTCCCTTCATTAAAAGTATAATGATAAATTCTAAGTAACTAAACACTTATAAATTCCCAATCTTAGTTACTTAGGAAAATGTGAATTTTGTGCTAACCCATGAAATTACACATTACACCCTTGTTAAGTCGTTAGTGGAGCGTGTGTGGTTAACCGGCACACTAACATGGGACTGACAATGTGTGGCAAAGGGTGACTTAAGTTTTATCATAGATCGGTGGAGCGCGTGTGGTTAACCGACACATCGATTGGGTGATAAAATTAAGGGTACCAAGTCAATTTGCATGGTTATTCACACCTTGTTTGTGATCCTCGGCATCCCAGTCACAAACTTAAGAGGGCACAATCGAGATTTAAACATGCAATTGAAAGTTCAATGAATCTCAAAAGATCTAGGAGTTTCAAATCCAATTAAAACTTAATAATTTATTTTGTTTTTCATGGTGGAAATTGGTAAATCGTCATTTACCTACCTTCAAATATTTTGAAGCTTGGATTACGGCATCCCTCTTCCAAGTTATAAAATAGTTTGTTGGGTCCTAGCCTTAATATTTCATAGTGGGTGTTATGTTAAGGACTTAAATCAATTGAAACTTGAATTTCTCCCTCATAGATGTCTAATTTTAGACAACTATGGTCTTCCTCATCCTTTTGGATAGATCTTCACTTCCTCCACCTCCTCCAATAATTCTCCCTGACCCACAAGTTCACGGTCACTCAATCCCTAATTGGCAACCAAAGTCTATATGTGCTTACATCTTGTTTCTTAAGTCACATATTGGAAAGCCGGGAGAGTTGGGTGTCAAAGTCTTAAGGGAGTTGACTGTTAACTAGGTTCTTCAATCACTTCCTAAGTCATATAGTGAGTTCTTTAAGGACTGCTATGTGACAGACCATGACATGACCCTTAATGATCTTACATATTTGCTCGATGCTACTAAATCAGCAATGATTTGAAGCAATGGTAAATCAAATTTGATTGGAATATCTACTCCCCATGCTTCCATGGACATTGGTAATGGTAACATTGAAAGTCCAGAAAAGCTTTCTCTTCCCAATGGAAAGGGATCAGCCATGGTCAAGTCATTTGACCTAATGGTAAAGAGAAAGGCTAACTCTGAGATAGTCTCGTGCACCATTTCCAAAGAGTCCATATGTTTCTATTGCCAAGAGAAGGGACATTGGTTGCAAAGCTGCCCATTTTACCTAAAAGATCTTAAGGATGGTAAAGTGAAAAAGGTTTGACTCTACTTCAGGTAAAGTCCACTATCTAACTCTATTAAGTTCTTATTTGGAGATTCTTCATACATGATGTAATGTAATTACATTTTGATGTTTTGTAGAATCAAAGAAAAGTAAGGAAGCTTAAAGAAAGAGTAAGCTGATTCTGATCGCGAATAGATGGATTTCGATCGCATGGTTCGATGATCAGAATTTTGAGCTGCTACTTAAGAGTTATGACAGATTGCTTAGGAATAGTTAACAACATGTTTTTCATATGTATTTGCATTGTAAGGGTAAGTTTTTCTGCAAGCTTTAAAATAAAAGAAAAGTTTGATTTTATTTATTTTAAGCATCCTTACAATGGTATTTGTGAAAAATTGTTGCTTATATGATTTCATTTATAGCAATATTGGAAAATGGATTTGATTCTTTCGTTTGTGGTAGTGTCGTAATTTACCAAATATTAAAAGATCCTCATCACCCAAGTTTCAGTTGGATAGAAACCTGATCATGCAACTTGTATTGTATGATGAATGAGATTTTTCATCTTTTGTAAATTAAGACTAATTCATTGTTCGTAGGTACATGTGAGTCAAGTGAAGGACTAAAGGATCGGGTACATTGGGTTGTGCGCTGGTCAGGTCCGCCATAAAAGCTAATATGGTTATTCATTATGATTTACTAAAGTTTCGTAAATATGGCTATACTTACAAGTTTAAGTGTAATTCTGAAATATTGAAAAAGTTTCAATGATTGGCAGAATGAATGAGAAGAATCAAATTAGGCAGAAAGATAAAGGTTTCTCCAATCTTAAGAGATGGGAGAGTACTTGAGTATCTTGTTTTATGATTATCTTAGTGATTATAAAACCATATCACAATTGATCCTCTAAAGACACCTTAGTGCATTTGTGTGGCTAAGGAGAGGAATCATGAATTGTTGAAATGGTTAAATCAAAAGATAAATCATACTTCGTTCCAAAATCAAGTCTTAGAGTCATACTCTAAGATTGTAACTTGAGTGACATAATTCTAAGAAAGGTTTATAACACTTATCAAATGTATAGTAACATGTTTCTTACTCTTGTACATTTGGAATTGGTAAGTTGTGATGTTTTGGATAAAACAGAGACCAACTAAGACCAATTGTGAGAAGTGTTTATCTTGATAAGAATCCACACTAACTCTTGAATATTTGTTTTGTCAAGGAATGGTTCTTGACAAGAGAATCTCATATGTCAAGAGGACAGTGGGAGTCTTAAAGATCTTGGAAAAGTTTCAAGAACTAATCAAGAATAAAACCTATTGTTTAATCGCTAGCACACAACTTGAGGTTTGTAACCCATTGTGTTGACATATTTCTGTTTCTGTGCCCATTCCAGTTTAAGTTGACTATGCTTGTGAGTTCTATAAGTTATCAATTGTTTGTATAACAACCTGGAAGCATTGGTAGGCACTTGTGCTGCCGGGTGGCAAGAAAATGAGGTTTACCAAAGATTGGTTGCTCGTGGACAATTGGAAGCATAATGTAAACTTTGGAAAGGACCATATTGACATATTCTGAAAAAGAGGCAACTCTTGTTCAGAAGTGATAGTCAAAATGGTAATATGGAATTGTTTCCATAGGTGGAAGTTATTCTTTGAATCTGTGTAAGATTAGAAAGCTTAATGCAATAAGGATGTTCAAAGGAATGAACTTTGAATTTGAGACTTCGGTTCCATGGAATTGCTCTCCATTGGAATACTTTGTAATGTCTGTTGCCAAGTCTTTGTGACTTTTGTGCATAGTCATTACAAGAGAATCATTGCATATGAGTTTAGAATCTAACAAATTACAGTAAATGGCAAGAGTTTGATATTCTTACATTTACAAAAGGGATTGAGATTGTGCAATGAGCATCATTAGAGTTGTGTTCAATTGATCTATTTCAAAAAAGAAAGGACCATAGGTAAACATAGTGTGCATGCTTGGAGCATGGCATGACTATTGTTTTAGTATTAAGTTGATAAATCGAAACATTATACAATGAATAATGAGTAATCAATATGGTGCTTAGATAAAAGGGTTTTTTATTTACACTCAAGAGTTTGGGGCCATATAGGATTAGTATTATTCTTGTGTTTCACTTTGCATGTTTTGACTTCCAGAATAATAATTTTATTCAAACTCTCCACAGTCGGTCATACGTTGGAAGTAGGTATTGAATTAAGACTGTCACAAATCTGGCTTGTAAGATTTGTCTAAGGTGCATTAGACATAGCAATGGTTGCTACAACAGTCATGAGTGCTCATAAGTTCTGAGTATTGGATTAAACCCACGCTCATTTGAACCACTTCATGGATGTTATCACGAGTGAATCATGAGACGATAATATCTTATATTCTTCAAACCTAGAGATATGAGTTGTTGACTATGTGTTGGTTATACATTGATTATACGAAAACGCATCAGTAACTTGATGTTATAAAACGTGCCTTTGTGTATGATTCAACAAGTAGTTAGTACAAGCATATGAGTCGAAGTTTATCCATTCCTTTTATCTCATAAGGATAAAAGCGATATCTGTGGGCCCCTCGATGATTTAGTGATGACACCCCTAAGTGCTTGGCCAAGCCTGGACTAATTTGATTTGTTCAATTAGTTAGTTGTCATTTGGCTTCCCGAAACCAACACCCCGCTAATTATTATTTACCCCAAGAATCTATTCAATATAAGTCCAAATGATACCAAACATCCACCGACTACTGAAAATCTTTACAAAATAAGTCCCGAAATTACACTTTAACCCCCGGAGATTCAAATCTTGTCATTTGGCTTCCCGAAACCAACACCCCGCTAATTATTATTTGATTTTGGGCAATAATAATAAAAATTACTTCTCGGGGTTCCAGGTTTATTATTTAATTATTCTATTTTAAACGGGATGTTACATCAATGTTTCTTAATTGAGACTTTTCAACTTTTAAAACTTAAGGGAAAGTTTTATTATTCTTGAAAAACTTTTGAACTTCATAACTTAAGGAGTTAATTTGTTTTAAGAAGATGAGACTTTTCAAGTTCCATAACTTATGGAACTCTTCAATAACATTAAGATCAATTTAACTAATATTTATTTGTAACTCCTTAAAAACCTTTCGGGTTCCAAAATTTTAAGACAAGTTTTGTAACTCCTTAAAAACATTTAGATCAAATTATAAACTATAAAATAACAATAACCATTTTTATCTTTTACCAATTTAATCATAATACAATTCTTGTAGTAAGATAATTTCAAATAAAAAATTACAAATAATTAGCTTTATCATATAAACTAGTAATTATCTTAAAATTTGACAATTTATCTTTTAATTGGATTAGAATAATCACTACCATATCAGAAAAAAGGATTTTATGATACAAAACAGTTTGTGGTAATGATTCTAATCCAATTGAGGCCAAAAAAACCCAAAAAACTGCCAACAGATGATCCAACTCGTCGAGTCAGATAATGGACTCGACGAGTTCATCACTTATGAGCATGGACTCGACGAGTTCATGTATGGACTCGTCGAGTCTTCCTGTCAGAGTGTAGTTTTTCGAATTTTCCAACTTTGAACAATTAGCTATGCATCTATATAACAGAAAACTACCCATGGCTATGATACAACTGTTGGGTTTTGTGTACTATAACACTCCTATGGTGCACATACAACCCTAATAGCTTTGGATCTAAGTTTTCTCTAGTTATACATGCAACAAAATTTCCAAAGCTTGAAACCTACAACTAGCATACAATTTGACATATGAATCATAAAAGTAAGTTAGAAGATTACCTCTTAATTGTAGCTTGTAGGAATTGGTCTTTCAAGAGCCTAGCACCTCAAGTGTGATGCCTCAAATGTCTTATAACAAACCAAGAACAAAAGGAGGACTTTGAGAGAGAGGTTTGGAGACACAAAATCGTTTTTGGCTTCTAAGAATACTTAGTGTATGATTTTTGGCTATGGGATAACATATATATAGTATATGATTCCAAGGGTCATGGGTAAACCCTAATCCATACACATATGTTATGATCCATATCTCATGTGGGCTAACTCTTCATGGATACTTACATAAACTTAGCCCATCATGGATCAATATCCCAAACAATATATATCACTGATTTACATAACCAGTCCCCGCTAATTTAATTAGTCTCTTTTGATCACTAAATTAATTCTTGATCAATACTAATTAAATAATATGATTTCTCAATTAATATATTATACTTATAATATATTAATAAATCACAAATAACCTCTTTCTCAAATATCCATCCTATCAAATTGTTCCAGAGTGTTACAACCCAAATGGACAATGCTGTATCAGGTCAAGTACATACCAATTATAGTTATGGGCTTAGACACATAATCCAACAAGTTCTGGTGCTGGAGAGGGCTTAGGCTCGGGTTCTGGAGCCGGGCAGCAAGATAATCAAACTAGGGAGTTCATCTCGTCTGAGATTATGCGTTGCATTCTTAAGCAGATTCCTGTGATCTTTGGTACAGTTAAGGAGGGCATTCTGGAGATTCTGGATGAGTGGTTGGGCACCTTTCGTTTTGAGATGGTGGCCTTGGTTGGGGTGCGCTCTTTGATCTTCACAGAGTTTCAGGCATGTGGAGCTTCGGATTTTCATGGGGCGAAGGACCCGATAGCGAGCAATAGGTGGTTAGCGGATGTTGCTAACGCCTTCCGCACCAGTAGTTGCCCCAAGGGGGCAAATGTCAGACTTGCCTCCTGTCTTCTGAAGGACAAGGCACAAGATTGGTGGGAGGAGGTTGGCGGCGCAGTGGGTGATGAGGCTATTGAGTTAGAATCTTATATGGATCTTGTGCTAACACCCACTTCTCCTGCGAGGGGGCAAAGGTCAGACTTGCCTCATGTCTCCTAAATCTCAAAAGGATCCGGTGCTTTCAGTAGTACGGGACCATACTTTTGGATTAGTGTCTAAGTCCATAACTATAATTGGTATGACTTGACTCGACCCGGCATGGTCCATTTGGGTTGCACTTCATCGGAACAATTTGTATGGATAGACTTATGAGAAAAGGATATTTATGATTTATTAATATATTATAAGTTATAATATATTAATATGAAATTATATTATGTAATTAGTATTGATCAAGAATTAATTTGGAATTAATTTAGTGATCAAAAGAGGCTAATTAAATATGGACTCTTATATATATATATATATATATATATATATATATATATATATATATATATATATATATATATATATATATATATATATATATATATATATATATATATATATATATATATGGAATGGGCCAAGGGTTATTTAGGATGGGCTAAAAGTGTATGGAAGTCCATGGATAGTCCATGGAGCTTTTAACCCATGGATACTATGTAACTGAAAGGTCATGGGTATTAGGGTTTACATGGATGTAACCCTAATCCTCCATAATATATAAAGGGGTCCTTGGTTCACAAAATTGGACTAGGGTGTGTGAAAGAAAAGGTGGCCGATTTTAGTGAGCTCCATATTCTATCAAGTTCTTCCAAGTTGTTGATGGTGATTTGTGATTCCACTTGAGGCTTCCACACTATTAGGGCTAAGCTCTTCAGGCTAGAGACATCAAGACTTCAATCTCCACCATAAGGTATGTTATCCTAACTAGATTCTTGTGTGGTATATGACAATTGTATGCTAGTTATAGGTTTAATACCTTGGAAACACCATTGCATGTATAATTAGTGAAAACATAGGTCCAATGTAATTAGGGTTGCATGAACACCTTAGGAGTGTTAGAATGCTCAAATCCCAACACATACTACCTTCCACACCTATCTGTATTTGATTCAGAATTTATTCCAAGGTCCTAAGTCACTTCACTAAGCCATCCCAATGTGCTAACACCCACTTCTCCTGCGAGCTACATCTAACTTCCTAAGCACTCTTCCTAGGATTACCCTTGCTCTTGCACCATCGATTGCTTTTCTGCATGCTTTTTGTACACAACACGAGATCAGATAGACTGTAGAACAACCGACTCTGCCCTAAGTCCACAACCAAACATAGAACAAGAAGAAAGGCCAATTCGATCATTCTAGGGTTATCCAAACCGACCATATACAACTGCTTAACATACATGCAGCAATCACACAATCAAAAACATATATCAGGTAAGCAAATCCCTAAAGCAAAAGGCATCACAGAAATCAGGCATCACTATCCCAAAGATTCTAAAAGATCCTTATCCACTAGCTCATGGGTTTTGAGCATTCTAACACTCCTATGGTGTACATACAACCCTAGAAACCTTGGATCTATGTTTTCTCTAATATTCATGCAAATTTGCTTTTCCAAGGTTTTCATCCTATCTAGCATGGCATGGGGTACTTGTAATATAAAAACTTATTAGAATGACATACCTTTGATGTTGCTTGGATTCCTTAAGCCCTTGTGAGCCTAGCACCCCAAATATGATGCCTCAAATGTTTCACACAACACCTACAACTCTTGGAATAACTTGAGAGAAGAACACTTTGATCACCAAATTCGGCTAGCCCTCCTTGTCTTGTCTTAGTGGCCAATTTTGCTCCATATGAGGTTGCTCATATAGTGTTCCACATGTAGGGTTACACCATGTAAACCCTAATATGCATGGCTTTTCATTTCCCCCATGATCCATGGGTTATAACCTCCATGGAGCATCCATGGAGCACCCAATGGGTCCTAGCCCAATCTAGTGAATCATGAACCATAAGCCCACTACATAAGAATGATCGATTTACAAATCAATCCCCATATATTTAATTAGTCTCTTTTTGATCACAAAATTAATTCCAAATTAATTCTTGATCAATACTAATTAAATAATATGATTTCATATTAATATATAAGAACTTATAGTATATTAACAAATCGTAAGTGTCCTTATTCTCATTTTGTCTATCCAATTATTGAGATGCCAAGCAACCCAAATGGACCATGCCAAGCCAGGTCAAGTACATACCAAATATAGTTATGGACTTAGACACCTTATCCAACACTAGCATGCTAACATAACAAAATCAAAACTCAGCAAACATAACAAGTATGGGTATTTTGGGAACCACTCTCCTGTTCTGGCTCTGGCTGACTGTACACACCGCATATTCATGAAAAATCAAAGTTTAGTCAAGGTCCACATTCCCGATCCCAAGCCAACAATCAAACAAGAACATGACAATAAACCGAGCCCATTTCCTTAACCCAACTCTTTTATTTTAATTTTTTTTTTAAAATCATTTTGCAAAAACTCTCGGATCCTAGTTTGAGACTGGATTCACACAAGTGTTCCTGCAATTCACTCAAACCAGGGCTTTGATTCCAACTTGTAACGTTCCATTTTCACAACAAACTTTTTCATTTTTATTAAGGTAAAATTCCCAATTTATTAATCCATTATTTGAGAAAAACCATTTATTCAAAATTACATTTATTAATATCAGAGTATTATAGGAAACACGGAATCTTCAAAGTTGCTGATGAGTGTGTACAGTCCCGCCTTTGCCTTCCCGTAATCACTAATGATACCTGAAACAATAAACAACTAGATAAGCATAAAGCGTAGTGAGTTTCCCCCAAAATACCACTACATAAAAATAATAACAAACAACATGCATACAGATCCTTCAGCCTGACAGGAATGCCGTACCGGCCCATAGAGTATCTGGAACGCTCACAGAACTTTCAGCATGACTGGAACGCCTCATCGGTCCTTTAGCCTATCTGGACCGTTCTCTGGGCCTTCAGCTTGACTGGGACGCCTCTCGGGCCTTCAGTCTACACAGGTCCGCCTCAACCCAACTTGCTCCTCCTGAGCCTCCGTGCCTACGGCTTACAGTCGGGCTGCACCGGGTATCTCGGCCTACCGTACAAAGGAGGACCGCCTCAACCCAAAACAAACACAACATGCCGACATATAAACAATCAGGATCAAGTATAAGCATAATACATGCAAACAACAATCAAATAGCTTACTACCTCCTACTGGTCCTCTCACAACATACAAACCTGATACCAGGTAACCTCCATAGAATGCGTAATCATAAGTAACCAGAGGTGAGATAGCCACCCGAACAGATGGTCCTACTCTAGAGCCACAACCAAACAAGGAACAGGCAAGAGAGCCTAGACCAAGATTTCTCAGGCTATCCTACATGACCACAGATAATCCCTAATGGCACGCCATAGATGATAACCAGCAATCACATGTACATACAGTCCTATAGATTATTACAGCAAAGCAACATACTCAATACCAGGAGACAGATCTAACAGATCACTACAACATATCTACATACTAATACCGGAACATAGATCTAATAGTTCACTACACCATAGCAACATACTCGGTACCAGAACATAGATCTAACAGATCCCTAAGGCATCCCTCTACTACCAGATAACCAAAACTAGTGGGCCGACATTGGTGCCTTCGACCCACGGGTACTGTGAGGCGAAACTCGCCTCGATATGCGAGTAGATAACCACTTTAGCGCCGAAGAACTCTACCAGCTTCAACTCACTTCCAATCACCTACATGAAGATACTTGAGTCAATTCCCGTCACTTGCAACAGTGACCACCTCACATGAAATGACGATTAGGGTTTCACATAAAATAACGATTAGGCTTAAGTAAGAACACTTAACCCATTAAGGACTTAATCGCCTAAGGGTAGGACTGATTAAGGTTTGACTTAGTTATTCTCGAATGAAATAATAATTCAATCAACAGCCCAATTACGTGCCCGATCATTTTCCAAAACAGAGCTCCCCGATTCTAGGGTTTCCACATAAAAAGATAACTAGGGTTAGTGTTCCACACTAAACCCCTTAAGGACTTAATCCATTTAGTCCAATATTGCATTAAGTTAATTGTAGGGGCATTATTAAGTATGATTTAAAATTTAATTAACAGTTTTAACGTGGGTCCCAACCAACTCCAAAATTAGGGTTTTCTAAATCCTAATTTGGGTTTCCAACCCAAACGCGTGCCACTCGGTCTAAAGTTACATGTTTAGGTAATTTATTGTCTAATAAGTCGGGCACCACCCATTACCACCTTAGGCAGTGGTGGTCGGCGACAGTCCGAGGTGGCAACCACCCACACACGGCGGCGGTGGCGGTTCCAAGAGATAAATTCAACAATTCAAGAATATAGAAACGTTCCTACATCAGACACACACTAGCACCAAAAGAATAAGAAAATGCCCAACACAACCACCAAGTTGTGGCAGACGATGAGAATAGGTGGCAGCCACCACCTCACGGTGGTGATGGTGGATTTTCTTCGGTTTTCCGGCCAAACAATGTCCATACAACAGCATACCTATAAAAATACGCTCACATACACTACATTACACATACACAGCCACCTCACACGATAGCTGGTGGTGGCAGAAAGGGCAGCAAACGGGCGCCAGCCACCATGGTTGGCTTCCATGGTGGTTCTTTAGTTTTCCAGCGAACTAAAACGCATACACACCCACTTCACGACTTGTAGTAGCAACACACACATACATTTGCGAAACACGAGCTTCCACTGAACATACACACAAATCAGCCACCCTCGTGGTGGTAGGCGGTGGTCAGAGGGCAACGGCAGGATGGAGCAGCCGCTTGGCGGCGTCGGACTGAAGCAACGAAGAGAGTGCAAGGGACACAACGGCCATAAAACTCGTTCATCCGGTCTCCCCACAGTAACTATGTCAGGCCCGCAACCCTCGTCTTCAATGGCAACGAGAATAGCGATGGTGGTGCTCGATGGTCCATGCGCGACTAGGAGGTTGCGGCGGCAGAGTTATGGGGGGGGGGGGTATAAGGGTGGCGGCTGGAGGATATGTATAGGGTTAGGGTTTCCTTTGGGTGTTGTATTCTTAAAAACAGGAGGGGAAGGGAACCGAGTTCAAGTCCCGTGTTTACCAAGCTTGAATGCATTATTACGAGATTGGTCCCTGCCTCCATAATTCCTTTTCAATTTAAGTCCAATAATTACCAAAAAACCCTTGCTTCACGAATTTCTTTACATTTCAAGTCCTAATGTTACAATATAGACCCCAAATTCGGGAAATTATATCATTTAACTCCTTATGGCTAACACTGATAAATTATTACGGATTTAGGGTTAAAACAAAATAAAATATAAAATACACCTCATGGTTTTAGGGTTTATTATTTATTATTTATTTATCTTATTTATTTGCCTATTTTATTTTATTTTATTTGTTTTATTTTTATTTATTTTATTTTAAACTGAATGTTATAGTGGGCTGGGTTGCTAATCGTTTGGATCTTCCAGATGAGCTCAGTCAGATTCATAGCACGTTCCATGTCTCTCAGCTGCAGAAGTGCTTAGTGGATGATTACGCAGTGGTACCATTGGAGGATATTTAGGTGGCTGATCGCCTGAATTATATTGAGAGACCGGTGACGATTCTGGATCGGAAGACGAAAACCTTGAGGAACAAGATTGTTGAGTTGGTGAAGGTGCAATGGCAGCACCGCAAGGGTTCAGAGTGGACTTGGTAGCCCAAATATGAGATGAGGGAGAATTATCCGGAGTTATTCGGGGCAGCGGACTTCGAGGACGAAGTCTGATTCAAGTGGGGGAGAAATGTAACACTTGGATTTTTGGTATGTTCCTTATTTGCCTTTTATGTTTAATTTGTTGCAATAATGGTCCTTAGAGTAGTACGCGGGGCGTACCATATGGTATGCTTAGCATACTAGCTGAGAAGCTAGTACGTGGGGCATACCACATGATACGCTTAGCGTAATAAGGTGATGATGGTCGCGGATGCGAGGCCTCGTATGCTGGGCGTACGAGGGTTACGCTTAGCGTACTCGGAGATTATCAAAATCTAATTTAGGGTGTTGTACCCTATATAAAGACCTTAAGTCCCTAGGGCTGGCCTCTTTACCAGCCCCCATATCTTCTAAACCCTAAAATCGACCTTAAGCCTCCATTGTTGTGTCTTTGAGCTTTTGAGAAGAACTTGGTGCTTATTTTGCTCATCTTGAAGGATTTGAAGAAGGGTGAAGGTGATTTTCTTTGTGGGAAGTTTAGAGATCCAAAATCATCACTCATTTTGCAAGCTTTTAGAGGTATCAAGTCCAAACCTTGTCTTCTCCATGCTTAGATCTCTTCATGTCTTAGTTTTTATGCTTTTGGTCCCTTTTTGGGTTGGTTTGATGAGTTAGGACGTTTAAAGGGCTTATTATTTTAGATATGAGCTTATTAGGAGTTTCTTAAGCATAAAGGTGCAAACTTTATCGGGTAATTGGTCTCATACAGGAAATAAGTCATCTATTAAGTCCTTTTGAGATTTAAGAGCTTAATTTAGCCATGCATGAACGTAAAGTTAGCAAATTTACGTGATCATCCAGCTTGGAGCAATGACTTAATGGATTAAGGGTTAAAAATGGAAGATGGCTGAATAGGGAAGTACACTGGGCATATAAGCCCTAAAGAGTGTATGCTTAGCGTACATCTGAGTACGCCCCGCATACTCAGTCAGTGGGCTTCGAACATATTGGGCTTCAGTTTGGGCCATTCTTTTGGGCGTAGATGCTTAGGCCTTGTTGGTCCATCTGAATGTAAGTGTTTTGGACTAGGAATATTTTTGGGCCTTGGGGTAAGGCCATGTAAGGGTTTGAGACTAATTTGGAAAATTGGGCCATATATGGGCCTTGGATGGTTATTTTGGTTTTTGGGCCTTTTGGATTATAGGTTTGGGCCTAAGTCTTGGTCCAAACTCGGTAAGGGGTAAATTGGTCATTTACCCTAATTATGGACTGATGATTAGGGATTTGAATCCAATTACTAATTGGATGTTGTTTGATATTGATAGCTCGAGGATTTTTCGGACCAACAACCAGGGATTTATCAGTGTGCTTCAACAGTGTGAGGTGCATTTCCTCACTATGTTTAGCAGGTCGAAGGCACCAATGCCGGCCCATGTTTATGTTATGCTAGAATGCTAGATGTATGTGTGACTCTCCATGTGTTATGTACTTGTATGCTTAACGAGCAGGGCCCGATGACCTTTTTTGTATGCGATGTATCTTTGTGATTATTGCATGTGTATGTGTTTATTTGATATACGTTTATATGTATGTTGGGCGGGGCCCGATCTATATACCGAGCGGGGCTCGATGTCGGGCGGGGCCCATTATATGTTTATTATGTATGGTATGTGGTATTTTGGGGAACTCACTAAGCTTTGTGATTACGATTTTCAATTTATGTTTCAGGTACTTCCAGTTCAAAAGGGAAGGGCTCGGGATGATTGCAAGGCACACACCACCTTGTTCCACATTTTGTAATTTACTCTGATTTGAGATGATGTTTGATAAACTTATTTTATCTGGATTGTATTGATGATGTTTTGGAATACTGATTTATTAAATTAAAAATGAAATTCTTGGGTTTTATTTTTGGGACGTTACAACTTGGTATCAGAGCCTTAGTTTAAGGGATTCAGACATACTCTCGGGTGTGTCTGAACTCAAACTGAGGATTTGATAAAGTTTTTCAAAAATAAATATATTTTTAAGGAAAGAGTTTTTCTAAAACAAGAAAGGGTGTGGTGCATGCAATCATCCGAGCACAGCAACACACTTGGTTGACCACCTTGACCATAGTGGAGCAACATGATGCACATGTGGCGCATCATGAACACTAATGGCCCAACATCCATCATGGTGGCATAACATGGTGTAATCCTTGAGCAATACCAACTTCTGAGCATCCTTGAATGATCTTGAGCATCATAGAAGACTTCATAGCATAATTGGCTCATCAGGGATACCATGGCTCATCAAGGAACCAAAATGGCCCATCTTGCACCATCATGGCGCAACATGATTCAAGTGTGGCACAAGAACTTCTAGGTTGGATCAAAATCACCATCTTGGCACAACAACAACATGCATGGTGCAAAAATATACTCCATGGCGCAACAGGAGTACCTCATGGCGCAAGAGAGGTACCCCATGGCGCAAGAACGAGTGCCCTTGCCGCAACAACATCCTTCTTGGCCCAACCCTTCAACATATGGCGCAACAAGGTCCCCTTGTTGCTCCATATCACTCCCAAGTGCTCCAAACCTCTTCCAGGTGCTCCAAACCCCCTTCTGTATGATCCGTTCCTTTGTCACTTGATCGGTTCTTTTGCTAGACGATCCATTCCCTTCTCAGATGATCCGTTCCTTTGTCACATGCTCCATGAACCACAAGTGCTCCATTGAGTTCCAAGTGCTCCAAATGCTCCATGAACATGATCCATGCTCGATTCACATATAACAGGATCTTTGAAGGAAAATAATGTAGTTTATTTGACATATAGAAATCTTATTTATATATAAAAGATTCCTAAAGATATTTTCACTAAGTAGTAGATAAAATAAATTATTAAGGGACAATACACTGTGATGTATGACTTCCTTTCTATTGAATGTATAAGATTTAGCACAAGATACCAAATCAACTTTATTAACAATAATAGTAGTTATAAATTATATTTTACGTGTTAAAACATAATTGTGAAATCTTTTTTGAAGATTTCAAATATAAATTTGAGATATAAACTGGTAAGAACTATCTAAAGCCTTAATGATAATAAATGATAAATTAAATTTTACTTGGTATGATTTAGTGTCTAATCGGTAGAAATGTCCCCATTTTATTTCCTTGGGATAACACTTAGAACACTATCAATTGTACCTTGGGTACAAGTACCAACTAATAAGTAGATATAACATTTTCTTTATAAGATTTTATATGGAAAGGCTCCATCCCTATCTTATTTAAATGTTTTGCGGATTGGAAGCTTATGTTGGAATAAAGCTTGTAAACCCAATATCTACTAAATACATATTTATATATAATACTCTAAATGTGGCTTAGATTATTATATGCAAACCCACCAAGAATAAGTTTTCTTATTCTTATGAAAACTAAGTTAGTAGAAAGCAAGCTTCTAATGACAAAGCAAGTAGAAGGCACATGAAACTTGAAGCAACTCTAGAACCATAGCCTGATGTAGTAACAGTTGACACTAGTTTAAAAAAGGGATTGTTAAACTTGAATAATAGCTATTCACAAACACAAATTGTTCTCATTAGTAGTAGAAGTCATCTATGAGTTGAGAAATGTGGAATCTCTCATTGATGAGCTCTTCTTGATGGTTTCTGGCAAATCCATCAACTACTAAAATGCTATGTCAGATCTTGAATCTGATAAATAACTTAGAGTTATGCACATGAGATGTAATACATGTACAATAATCAATTATGGGCTTGATTAAACTTTTTTTTCCCTATAGCAAGGCTAGAAGGAGTAAGTGATTCTTCTAGAAAGAATACATTACATGTATAACTATAAATAAGACTTGTTATAAAAGGATTTTCTCATACTCATGTCATTGACTATGGTCCTCATCATACTCATGACATTGAATATGATCAAACCTTTTTCACAAGTAGCTATGATTAGATCAAAAAGGATATTATTTACTAAAAATTCATATTCTTAATATGAGATATATTAAATAGATTTCAAGAAAGATCGTTTTTCTTAATAGAAATCTACTAGAAGATATCTATATAGATTAGCTTGGAGGTTTTCCTAATCCCTGCTATCCTAGAAAAATGTGTAATGCTTGAGATCCACTTGTGGATATAAGGCAAACATCTCAAGGTTGCAATCATCATTTTAATATAAAACCACAAGGTATGCCTTTATATCAAAATGAATAGAACATGTGTGTTTACTAAAAACTAGTGGGAGAATAGTGACATTCCTAATCTTGTATGAATGAGAGATACTTAACCTTGAGAAATTACATTTTGACCATGCCAAACCTTTTTGCCTTGACTCGAAACTTGTTTCTAAGATGAAAGACTTAGGAAGGACAATATACATTCTTGGAATGTAAAAATCTATAGAAATAGATAAAATGAATGTTTAAAGTTTTATGTATTTATGCATTTATTGACAATATTTTGAAAGAGATCAAGATAGAAGATTCCTTTGGAGGAATCTTGGCATTGTCACATGACACTAAGGTGCTGTTTGTTTTTTGGAAAAAACTTCTTCAAACCTCTTATTGCTGCGCGGCGCAGCACACGCGCAACACTTTTCATCTCGCAGCTGTTTATTTTTTAGAAGTCTTCGGAGTCAAAAACCTCTGCGCGTGCTCTGTTTGGCGCAACACTTGTATTGCCTCTTCCAACCTCTTCCAATCTATTCTTCTTCTTTTTTTCTTGCTGTAATTTTGATTATATGTTGTTGAAATTTTATTTCACCTTTTTTTTCGTTTTTTTTTGTTTATTCTTGTTGAATTTTTTTTTCGTTTTTTTATATTTAATAATGATAATTTATTAATGAAATATCATTATTTTTTACTAAAATATCTTTATTTTTTTGTTGAAATATCATTATTTTTTACTGAAATATCATTAATTGTTGCCGAAATGTTATACATTATTAAATTTTACGTATTAAAAAAACTATTTTTGGTTTATAAAATTAGTTTATTTTAATTTTTTAATATCTGCAGCAGTATGCAGATGTTAAAAAAAACAAACACGCTTCTTATTACACTCTGCAGCCGTTTGGTCCACCTCTTCTGCTGCAGAGGGTTGCAGAGGTGGTCCGCAGACTTCATGAATTTTTGTTTCATAAAATCAAACAACACCTAAGTTTGAGCCAGCCTCAAAAGGACCTAACTCATAGGTTTGAACTAGCTGATATTCGATTTGTTTGGCAAATAAATCCATCATTTATGCCATATTATGCGTAAGACCTGGTATATGATCATGTTGTAAGCATATCATAAGATACAAATTGGATACATGGTTAAGTTACTGGATGACTATAAGGACATTTAAGAGTACTTAAGAAGAACCAAGAGAATGTATGTGAGATAATTAGCTCAAAATAAAATCTTCATGTAAAGAGCTACATAGGATTCTGATTTCAACAAATATAGATAATTATGAATTACAATTGGATTATGACTTCATTATGGATTAAAGAATGAGTTTAGTTGGAATGAAGTCCAAGTAAAACAAAATGACACAATTTACTACAAAATAAGAATACACTACTTTAGAAGTTGAAATCAAATATGATTGGATGAATGAGCTCATTTAAAAACTATGTTGATTTATGATATTCAAGGATCACATAGAAATCTTTGTGACTTCGAGAGTATACATAATCAAACTAAGAGACTCTATGTCACAAAAGAGCACCAATCATATTCACCAAGATATTTAACTATACTTGGAGTAAATTCAAATATGGAGATGATAATATTCGCAGAATTCACACAAATTAAGTTTAGTCGAACCATTAATAAAGTGCTTCTTTTGAGCTAAGTATGAATGATCACACTTCAACTTTAAGACTTTATTATTCTTGAAATGTGATTTTGATTTGGATTTAGTATTTGGATATTAGAACATTATGACAACAACTATTATATAATGTTTTGATATATTGGGATATGATCATAACATCAATACTTGTTGTGTTCTATATTAACATGTTTAATCCATGAATATTGAGAAAATGACAAAAAAGCCCTTAAGTTTTCACAAAAATGTCGGTTTTACCCTTGGACGTGTTTTAGGTCCAGTAAAGTCGGATGTTTTATTTAATTTGTTTATTTATACCCTTTTAGCCGGTTTCCAGGTAACCTACCGGTTACCAAATGCCAATAAAGCCCTTGAGTTGTCAAAAATGTTCGAATTTACCCTTAAGTTTTCAAAAATGTTCGGATTACCCTTACTTTGATTGTTATTTTGATTATTTTGATTATTATTATTATTATTATTATTATTATTATTATATGTTTAATACATTTTTAAATGTATAAAAATATTTTATACGTACATTTTTAAATACGGTTTTAAATGTATAACAATATTTTTATAGATTAAAAAAATATATTTACTTGTATTTAGTATTTAAAAATATATTTAATTCGATTTAGTATTTATATACATTTGAAAGCTAATGTATGCAATCAAAAACGTATTTATATATTAAAAATATATTTATTTGTATTTAGTAGGTATTAATATACATATGTATTTCGTATAAAAATAAATTGTATACATATAAATATAAAAATATCTATTTATAAGGTTTATATTGAATAAAAAATATAACAATATGTATTTGTACATATTACTTAGTATAAATATGTATTTATTTCATATATATATATATATATATATATATATATATATATATATATATATATATATATATATATATATATATATATATATATATATATATATATATATATATATGACATGATATGTATTTATACATATTTATATGGTAAAATACATATAAACGAAACATTTTTTTAATTCTTTGGGTGATTCATCAACCAAAACAATTTTTTTTTGTGTTTGCTTAATTACTAAGTATAAATATGTATTTATTTCATATTTATATGTATACGATAGTTTTTATACAAAATAAATAAATATTTATATCTATTAAATACAAATTAATACAAATAAATATATCTATTAAATACAAACAAAAATGTATTTATACATTTAAAAACATATTTATACATTAAAATTTATTTTTATTTTTATTGAATATGTATAAATATGTATTTATTTGGTATAAAAATTATCGTATGCATATAAATACGAAATAAATACATATTTATACTTAGTAATATGTAAAAATACATATAATTATATCTTTTATACAATATAAACCTTATAAATATGTATTTTTATATTTATATATATACAATATATTTTTATATGAAATAAATATATATTTATACCTACTAAATACAAATAAATACATTTTTAAAAGAATACATAGGCTTTCAAATGTTTATAAATACTAAATGCAGGTATATATATTTTAAAAAATACATTTGAATTAATAAAAATATTTTTATACCTTTAAAAATGTATGTATAAAATATTTTTGTACATTTAAAAATGTATTAAGAATATATAATAATAATAATAATAATAATAATAATAATAATAATAATAATAATAATAATCAAAATAAACAAAATAACAATCAAAGTAAAGGTAAAACCGACATTTTTGTGACCGAACATTTTTGAAAACTCAAGGGCTTTATTGGCATTAGGTAACTGGTAGGTTACTTGGAAACCGACTAAAAGGGTATAAATGAACAAATTAAGTAAAACATCCGACTTTATCGAATCTAAAACACGTGCAAGGGTAAAACCGACATTTTTGTAAAAACGTAAGGGCTTTTATGTCATTTTCCCCATGAATATTAACATGTATTCTAAAAAAAATCATGTGTATGTATTTACCCACACATTCACATGTATATATAAATTATGTGTAACTAGATACCCTAATGTCTTGTAGTAAATAGATTTCCGATGATTCACAAACATATTTAAGTGTGGACAAATTGTTCAATTCAAAGCAATGCAATTATGTGACCGAAACGTTGTACTCAGGATTTGTTTCACCTACACGTGTGATTGAAGAAAAAATTATTTTTGGAAATAATGTTGGAATTAAAATGTTTATACCCAAGATTCGTTTAATTTCATCTGAAAAAAATGTCATTCAAATTTACCCGCAAACAATTCCCCTCGGTGATGTGTTTTGCAATGGCAATAAAAAATGTCAAAGTCAATCACTTTCAAGAGTTGGGTTATTCTTGCGAAAACCTACGGTCAACATGAACAACTATATGTTGTTTTGTCGAGAGTAATAAGAAAATAGGGTGTGGTAATTATGGATGAAGAAGACAACTTATCAAACACACCAACTAATGTTGTCTATAAGGAAATATTTCAAAATTTATAGATATCACACTGGTTATCAAGACAGGATTGGTAATGTTTGAATATATTTCAAAAAATAGGCTACATAGATTATTTTCTTAGATCTTTTTTGTTTTGCTTATCTAATGTTCACAACTTTATAATGGTTGTATTATATAATGTTCGTATTAATATATATATATATATATATATATATATATATATATATATATATATATATATATATATATATATGGAAAAGGGAATATACCCTTAAAGGTATATAAGCTTAGGTACCCAAAACACCATAATAAATCGTTTTTTTTTATATATTCATTATAATGTTCTTAAACTTCAACCCCTAATTTGATTTATTTTGAAGATTTTCGAAATTTCACTATTATCTTTCTCTGAGATCACATCTTTTTACCAAACACATACTAGGCTATATATATTGTAGTTGAAAATGAAAATTATGTTAGAGGAAGATAAATGTGTAATTTATAAAAATCATGGAAGTAAATCAAGTTAGAAGCTGAATTATAAGAACATTAGACAATTAGAATGTATTATATGATACAAAACGACATAGTATTGTGAGTTTGGGTACCTAAGCTTATATACCCTTAATGGTATATTCACTTTTCCCATATATATATATATATATATATATATATATATATATATATATATATATATATATATATATATATATATATATATATATATATATATATATATATATATATCTAGGCTTAGGTTATTCTATTCAAAGTAATTATTGTGTTATTGTATGCATAAATGTGGGCCAATCAAATTTACTTATTTTAAGAAAGTGATTAATATATATTATTGAATTAAATATAATTGAAAATATCATCTTAATTAATTACAAGGGTAATTTAGTCAATTAATATAGATTTAATAAAGGAAAATTGCATTTTTTAAGGGAACATAGATTCTATTAATTTTAAAAATCCGATTTTACGAATTATAATTCTTTTAATTCGGACATTCTGACAGAATATGTTTATGAGTATATTCAAAAATAAAAATATTCTTGAACCATAAATAATAAAAATATTCTCTAACCTATTTCTAGATCATTATTTTAAAAACTTCTTGTAGAATAACAAATTCTTGAACAATCAATTGAAGAATAAAAACAAAAAATACATTATTTCTTATAGAATACGGGTAACAATTGTTATGAATTACATTTATTGTTAAAGAATAAAACTAAAAAACAATCAAAACGGGAAAGAAAACATTAAAATCTAACAACGACTAATACATTCTAAAAGAATAATGTGGTCCGTTTCAATTTTGTGGTCTGTTCGTCAAGCATCAACTTCTGTGATTCCAACAGAATTGGAATTCATCATTCCATTCCAACAGAATTGGAATTCGTCATTCCATTCCAACAGAACAATATAGAAGAACAAAACATTTCAGAAATTGGTGTAATAGAATGAAGATGATGATGTTGCAATTCCATATCCTATCAACAATCTTCCAACATCCAGCAACCAAGAAACATGTTTAAGAGTAATTACAAAAGTGATAAGATGAATGAGTACATAACAATGCAACATAAAAGAAAAGAAAAAAAAAAGAGAGAAGGAAAGGAATTGCCTTGGAATATAAAATTGCTAACCACCCCAACAAACAAAACATTTCAGAAAGCCCCATGGTCTGCATATCGGATCAAATCAAAGGGAAAAGGAAACTTTTTAAGATATAATGATAAACAAATGAATGATTTAAAAAAAAATATATGTTTCATTGAACTTTTGTAGAGTTTGCTGCATTGTAGAACAAGAAAATGGTAAAATTGTATGAAAAGTAGAATTATGATCTGGCAATCCATTAAACTATAGTAGTAGTAAAAGCAGTATAATTTACCTTTTTCCTTCCAAGTTGATCAGTTATTTTCACACTCATAACTGCACCTACCATTGCTCCAATTGTCAATATTGAACCAAAAACTGAATACTACAATTAACCATGAAAACAAGATTGAGAAACTTGAGCACAATAAAAAATATATGAAAAACCTTAAAATCATGAATTTTGAAATGATTATTTTAACAATTAAGACTCGGTATATTAATATATTGATAATTGATTAAAGAAGTTTCACTTAAACATGTTGAGATTACCTCTTCCAAGGACATGCTAAGGTCATCCATGATTCCAGTCTAAGCTGTAGATGAAAAGCCAACCTGAGTATATATACACCAAACACATATAGAATTCTAGATTAGGGTTTATAAGAGAAGTCAACATGTTTTATGCATTATATTGACCATGGAAGACTCTGTTAGTTCAGGAAAAACAGTAACAAAGCAAATTTTTTAGTCTCCCATTTCTGCAAGTTTTTAATCCAAAGTTACGTTTTACCCAAATTTGATTGAAGGCTCAAAATTTCTTTCAGCATATTCGTATGTTAAACAAGAAAATTAATATATAGTGCTCAATAGTAAATGCTGAAATTAAAGGAAGATTATCCTCAACATTTGTTCATCATATTTGACAACGATAGCTGTAGAACAGTTGACTTTTCATCTTATCTAATAACATGAATCATCCTACCCAAATTAATCAATTACAATATTGAATTGAACTTAAGTTGCGTATCTTATTTCTATTGAAGTACAAATATCTATATTTATGATATCATATCGATCATAGAGGAACTTACAGCAGAACCGAAAACGTAAGATCCAGAAATAGCTACCACAGTGCTGAACACAACCACGACTGTCGCCGGAGAAGATGAATTGTTACTCCTCCGTTGACGCCTATCTTCAGTGGTGATGAGCAATAAACTCTCCGAAGTACTCGGACCATCTCCGTCGCTTCTGCTTCCCATATCACTATCTGTTGTTGGCTTTCTCCAATCTCGCCATCTGGTTGGGACAGAAAGGCGGTGGATACGGTGGTCATGGGAGTAAGAGGGTAGGGTGGCGGCCGGTGGTGGGAGGCATAAGGATGGAGGTGACGGCTAGAGATGGTTTGATTAGGGTTACGGTGGGTTTAAAAAGCCTAGTAGCTTAAGTCAATGGTTACCGTAATTATAGGATATTATTTGTGGAAACTAATTATCAAATTACCTATTAACCCTTATTTATTTATTTAATTATTTATTTATATTTTAAATTTTGATTGGCCCACATTTATGCATACAATAACACAATACTTACTTAAAACACCTGAATCTATCTCTCTATCTCTCTCTCTCTCTCTCTCTCTCTCTCTCTTTATATATATATATATATATATATATATATATATATATATATATATATATATATATATATATATATATATATATATATATATATATATATATATATATAGAGAGAGAGAGAGGTAGGTTCAAATGTTTCTCACATCTATTGTGTGTTAGAATGCACCAATAGGAATTTAGTATTAATTATATGTATATTAAATGCTATCCATACTTATAACTCATTTTTATGGAAACTGATTAAATTCGTCATTAATGTCAACAATAATATTCTTTCAGAATGAATTCATATCTAGAAGAATAAGAGTGTATTCCAAAAGAATGACATTGTATTCTAGTAGAATACACTCTCATTCTTCATATTCAATGCAACATTATTGTGTTTTAAGTGAGTGGGTCCTGAAACAAAATACGAACTCATATATAAAACCTAGATGCGAATTCATTCTGAAAGAATGTTATTGCTGATTTTAATGACGAATTTAATTAGTTTCCATAAAAAGATAATTATAATTATGGATATCATTTAATATACATATAATTATGGAAAACATTTAATATCTATATTTATTTAATTAAATAATTATTTAATTACTAAATTTCTATTGGTGCATTTTAGCACACAATAAATGTAGAAAACAAAATAACGTAGCCCTATATATATATATATATATATATATATATATATATATATATATATATATATATATATATATATATATATATATATATATATATATATATATATATATATAGTAAGTCTTTTGATTTTAATCACATTGTTATGTGTACATATGTGATAGAACTCTTCAGATGTGTATGTATGTGAAAGAACTATGATATGTGTATGTATATGAAAGAACTATTCCGAAGATTAATATTATCGAGTTTGTATTCACACATGCCTATTACTATGATATCACGATAAAGCACCATATAATGCATCACACCGATTTGGGAATCAATTAAATTTTTTTTTTGATTAAATACATTAAACAAAGTATTCTTAATAAATTAAGTTGCATATAGGATCATAATGAACGATTAATTACCTTTATAATATATTGCATCAATCCCATTAATATCTGATCAAAATAGATGGAAAACCTCCCATTACGTCAATTCGATTGTATTGAATTCAAATTTATTAAACCCGATGTAATAACCACTAAACCATCTAAAGAAAAACAACCACCCTTTACGGAACTAATCCTCTCCCTCACTTGAGTCTTCATCTCCCGAGTCGCTTGATTCTTCCTCAGTATCTTTCGAGTCTTCATCGCCTGAATCGCTTAATACTTGGTCACTCAACTCTTCCTCCGCAGCTTTCAGCCTTGTTTCTTCTTTTACATTTTCTAGAGCTTTGATCAGGTCTTTTAAGCAACTCTCAGCATTCTTAATATCAGCTGACTTTGGCATCAAATTTTCAGCTACATCTGCTGGAGACATGTTCGTTTCCTCCAACAGACGACTGATGGATGGAAACAAGTCGTGTGATTCAATATCCAAATAATTCTTGGCCAGCACCTTAAATGTTTCGAAACAACAGAAGGAGAGCTCAATATGCTTGTCCATCCTTCCTCTTCTAATCAGAGCAGGATCAAGCTTTTCAATGTGGTTTGTAGTGAACACGATGAGTCTCTCACTACCACAAGCCGACCATAACCCATCAATGAAATTCAGCAGCCCAGATAAAGTCACTTCACTTCCCTTTTTCTTCTTAACCTTTTCCTTTTTGTGAACTAGATTCTTCTCCTCCTCGGTATTCTTTCCCTTTTTGATCTCCTTTCTTTCACCAGTAAGATCAAGTGAACAGTCAATGTCCTCTATCACAATTATAGACTTACTTGATGTGTGGATAAGTAGCTTCCTCAAATCCGTGTTATCATTCACGGAGGTTAATTCAAGATCATAGATGTCGTAATCAAGAAGGTTAGCCATGGCAGCGATCATGCTAGACTTTCCAGTTCCTGGTGGGCCATAAAGAAGATATCCTCGCTTCCACGACTTTCCCACCTTCTTGTAGTAGTCTTTCGACTTGATGAAGCTCGTAAGATCATTCAAAATATCCTTCTTCTTTTCCGGATGCATTGCAAGAGTATCAAACGTAGAAGGGTGGTCGAATATGATGTGGCTCCACGAGGTCCCCTTGCCATTGGTATAGAGCTTTCGTTGCCTGGTTTTCTTTGCAATGGCCTCTCCTTCATCAAGCACATGGGGCACGTAAACTTTGGTGATTGCATCTCTGTGTTTGCGATGGCAAGTGAGCTGGTAGTATCGCTTCTCGTCACCATCGTTATAAGTAATGAGAGCCCGATGTTGGGGGATGATTTTGCTCGAACTCCACCAGATTGTCATGCCTTGGAACTCATCTATGACCTCTTCGTAGTCTTCCATGCTTAAGAAAACGGATCTAAATTTGCTGTTTTTAATAACATTCGCTTTGAGCCGTTTAACTCCATTGGAGGAGTTGGAACTAAGGTATCGTTCGATGGCCTTGTATGCTTTGCTGCGCTCGTACTCATCTCCTTGGTATTCATGAAAACTAATTGTGATATAAGGGTTCATAAAACTTACAACTCTCCGAATATATTTTTCTATAAGTTTACTAAGCTCTTCTGGGAACCATTGCTGGAAGATTGCCCACACGAACATAGCACTTGCCATCATAGACCCTAACTGAGTCATATCCCACATCATAATTATCTTATAGATCACTTGAAGAGATTTGTTGAGTAATTGAGGATTAACACATCGATCAAAATTTCCTTGTTTATATAGAAGTGAGTACTCGAGTATAAGGAGATCACAGGTGTTCAATGAAGGTTCCTGCATCTTTTTGTTTAAAATAAATCTGACATGGAATGCAGAATTAGAACCGACCATGCTTTATGGTACGCGTTACAAATTCGATACGGAACCTTCCTCGAATACTGTCGAGGGAATCTAGTCATCCATGACATCAAGCTGCTTACGATATTTATTTATTGTAACTTCGATCAGTGGTTCTAAACACGTTCAAATCTGAATTTAACTGTTTTATTAGCATCATGTCATGTTAATTTATCAACTGATGAACGTTTTGATAAACTAATCTTCATAATCCAATTGAAAAGTATATAATTGCCAAATCTCCGACCCAAAAGCTTTACATACATATCCTGCATGCATGATTAGAGTTTTGTTTCCTAACTTTATAGGTACCACGATCTAGTTTTATTAAAAAAACTTAATTTTGAAAAAGCTTTTCTAAACTCCCAAAAAACTAAATTATTAATCAAATAAATAAGTTTTTTAATATTAAAATAGAACATATAAACACAAACCTTTTTAATTATATTGGTCAATAATATAACATAAAATTATTAAAGAAAGTGGTTTAGGAATCAATAAATAAACTTTTCACATTATCATGTCTACGTATATATCTAGATGCTCAAATAAGGAATGGCAAAAGTAACATAACATGAATAGATATATCTATATGCTCAAATAAGGAATTGAAAAAGTAGCATGAGTAATATATATTTTCCAATAAATCATGCGGGTTTCAAAAGATTAGAACGCCATGACACACAAAGTATATTTCGTGTCTTCCAGAAAGATGCACGTTAGTCATGACATCATGATACTTTTGTCGTTCATTATTTGACGTATGTATGTAGACATAATAATCTAGTTTTTCTCATAAAGTTATTTATTTATTTTTTTAAACAACGATTTTATTAACAATCTTCCAGCAAGAAACTAGAGAGAGGAAAAAGAGGAGAGATACCACTAAAAAAAAAGAGCTACAACTTAGAAACAACAAATAAAGGGTACTATACAACCAATTAGTCCATGCCGTGTCACAGTCCTGTAAGTGATCCATAAGTATGATTGTTGCACCACCGAATCAAAAAGCTCTCCTAGTTTGGATTGTTGGTCTCCGAACACCTTCTTGTTCCTGAAATTTCAGAGAGCCTCATGGTACAGCCAATGAAACCATCAAATGCTTTTTTTTCCTCAAGCCACTACTACAAAAAAGGACACCACCGACGGCCAAAACCGTCGGTATGGCCGAATTACCAACAGAATTGCAACAGATTCAAACCCGTCGATATATTCTTGTCGGTAAATGTTTGCGACGGATTTCCGATAGCTAAGACAAATTTTATGATAGATTTTGCCATCGGTAATTAACAGCGGATTATCGACGGAAACGTATTAGTAACAGATTTTACCAACGAATTCTTCCGGTAATGGATTACTGACGGAATAGCTTAGTAACAACTTACCGACAGATTATAAACAAGTTTTTCCAACAGATTTCCATCGCTAAGCCGTCGGTAATAGCAATTTTATTAACATAAATAAATTAATAAAAACCCATATTTTTTTCTATTAAATACACAAAAATGTGATGAAACATCCATCAAATTCGAAAAATCTATATAAATTTTCTAAACATAAATAATAAGTTATTCATATACCATATGAAATATTTGACTTGACCTGATTAAAAAAATACAAATCATTCAATATAACAATTTTTCAAAAACCAAATAAAACAATTCATTAAAAAAACAAATAATTCAAGAAATAATACAAAATAATAATAATTAAAAGACACTATCACTTCCACACTCCATGTTGTAGTCTTCAAATATAAAAAAGATATAATGCAAAATAAAAATAAAAAAAAGCTAGCATCAAGACCAAAAGAAAACAGTTTTATACAATTAATAGAACCTTACATTCATTATTTCTATTAAAATTTACAACATTGTATTTTTCCTTTTTTCTTAAAAAGGAATTGTAGTTTAAAAAATCAACATAATTATACCATTAGTATACTTTCATTTTTTCTTCTTGTTTGAAAATTGCTTTTTCTTTGAATGACATTACCATAATTCGGTAAGATTTTCAAACTATAATGTTGTAATAGAAAGAAATGAAAATAGAATGCTAAAATAAGTAATAAATTGAAAGTAAATTACTATTTCTTGCATTTACCCAAAAGAATATGAACTTGAAATGGGTATCTAAAAAATAGTAAATCTTGATTAGGGAAAAAGTTATTTTATGTGTTCATAATCCAAAATATTTACACAACCATCCTCAGCTCAACGTCCAAACACAAAACGCTTGTCTGGAAACCACTACAAAATACAAATACTTCAAAATATGAACACCACACCTTATAAATTTATACAAGGGACAAAAAATTAAAATTACACTCCAACCAAAAAACAATCGAATACCTGAAAACAAAGAACAGGAGCCTCGTGTTATTCAAATTTATGAACATGAGACTGAACTCCACCAACAATCATTCTTCCAATCAAACATATAAAAATAATGGTCAAACACATAAAAAGAATGGTCATCTGACCTGCAAATCACATAACAAAAGATTATTCACAATTAGGTTTTAGGATTTTTACTGTAACATCTCAAAAATCACAACCAATTTAAACTTTTCAAATCAACCCATTTATAAATAAAAGTGTTCATGAAACCATTGTTTTAAAAATATTATTTAGAACGGAGTCTCCCAAGATCAACAATATAAAAATCAGGATGTGTACGGTCACGCCTTCGCCTTGCCACGGTCTTTTGAAGTACCTGAAACCATAACTAAAAACTGTAAGCCAATGCTTAGTGAGATCCCCCCAAAGTATCACCACACAATACACATATCATATACAAACAAGCATGCTGAGTCAAATCAGTCATCAGATTGGAATACCCACGGATCCACAACCATCGGTCTGGATTACCCCTGGCCCAATCAGTCATCTGACTGGAATGCCAATATACAACAGGTCCACTCAGTCATCGGACTGGAATACTAATATACAACGGACCCACTCAATCATTGAACTGGAATACTCTTCGGTCCACTCAGTCATCGGACTGGAATATCCCAGGTCTGTTGTCTCATGCACAAAGCAGTAAAGTCTCAACCCAACATAATATGTCGACATATAACAAATAACAAACAACAAACAAAATCAACAGACAAATAATCATGCAACCTGAAATCATAGGTAGTCCTACAGATCTACCGGTCAACGCATATCAACAACTATCATATAATCATAAAGGCCTATTCCATACTCAGCATATCATAAATCAATGTATAACAAGATATCAATCCAATGGGTCGGTCTTGGTGCCTTCAACCCATAAGTAAAGTGAGGAAAACTCACATCACAATCTGGCGAATAACTGATCAATACTCTGCTCCCAAATACTGGCCCACCCAAATCCTAAATGTCAAAACATTATCCATTAATAATTTTCCCAAAAATGCCCTTGGTCAAACTTGGTCAACGGTTAGAAGTCAAGTCAACACCTAGCCGACTCGAACCAGCCGACCCAACCCGACCAAGTTGACTTAGCCAAGTATGCTAGGCGTACTCTTCTGTACGCAGGGCGTACTCAATGGTTGACCAGCTTACAGGGCGCTAACCTCGTACCCGCAGCGTACCACTTGGTACGCCCATTGTATGTTCCAGTTCAGCCATTTCCCCATTAAGAGCTTAATACTCAAGATCTTCACGTCCAAAATCAGATCCAAGGCCAAAATATCCTGAAGATTCATAAAGTTTCCAACTTTATGACATTGCATGTCCATTAAGTGCTTAAAACACAAAATCTCAACATCTTAATGCATTAAGACCTTCTATAACATGCATGGAGGAAAACTAACCATCAAGACCACATTTTTATGACTTAAGACCCTTCCTAAGGTCTGAAAGGACGAACTTTTGGGATAAGAACATGCCATGCTCAAGAATCACCATATTAGGGACAAAAGGTTCCTTAAAGGAAGAAATGTCTAGATCTACAAGATGGAGTGATCAATTTGCAAACTTTATACCTCCTTGAGGTTGCTAACAAGACGAAAATCTCATATCCAAGATGCTTCCAAGATCCAAGCTCTTCTCACCACCTTCTTCTTCTTCAAGAACACCTCCAGAACACTCCAATGGAATCAAAATGCACTCTTCTCACTTAGGGTTTGCTTGGGGTCGTTTTTCATAGAGGGAGGTTGATGAAGAAATGAGACATGAGGCTATAATGGGGTTTATATATGGACCAAACCCTAAAAATTAGGGTTTGCACATTCTTCACGTACGCCCCATGTACGAGGTGTACGCCCAGCGTACTAAGGCGCGCCCTAGTATGCCTAGTGTACACAACGTACGCTCAACGTACTACACTTGGACACAATTACCATATTGCCACTATGGGCCATTTTACAATCCTTTTTAATACCAAGGGATAAAATACAACATTATTCAAACATAAGGTTGAAATTGAAAATTACCTTGACATCGGGATGTTAGAATTCTCCCCCACTTGAACTAGACATCGTCCTCGAAGTCGTTTGTGGCGAATAACTTAGGATAATGCTCCCGCATCTCAGCCTTCGGCTCCTAGGTCCACTCGGAGCCTCTCCGAGGTTACCACCGAACCCTTACCAAAGGTATCTCCTTGTTGCGCAGGACGTTCATCTTTCTCAAAAGGCGGGGTACCAATGTTGGAGTGATAACTGTTTTGTAGGAGAACTCCGTAAGAGGTAGGTAGAAATCCCAACTCCCACCAAAATCTATGACACATGCCCGCAACATATCCTCAAGTGTTTGGATGGTCCGCTCACTCTGACTGTCGGTCTGTAGATGATAAGCGGTGCTGAAACGTAGTGCCGTGTCCAGTTCCTCGTGGAACTTCTTGTAACATCCGGACTTCCAGGTATATTGTTTATTTTAATTATTTTTGAGGGCTATTGAGCAACTCGACGAGTTGGTGCTACAACTCGTCGAGTAGAGTCGCGTTGTGCCAGGTGGGATTAATGATCTACTCGACGAGTCAGAGATTCGACTCTCCGAGTAGATGCTGTGAAGTGAAACCCTAAATCCCCAGGTTTGGGGCGTTAAGGGCACTTATAGCCTCATTTGTGGCTCATCAGCTGCTTACCTTCACTGAGAGAAACCCTAATCGCCCCATTGAGCTAGTAGAGAGAGTGTGAGCTAATATTGAGTATCTTGGTACATTTTTGGAAGAGAAGAGAAGGATTCTAAGCAAGGATCGATAGGAGGCTGTTAGATCTGTTGCAAATCATCCAAGAGCTTCTGTAAAAGGTATAAAGTTTATACCTTTCTCATTAGTTTGGGTAGATCTCATATTATTGGAGACTAGGGCTTCTTTTCTATCTATTATTGGGACTTTGAAAGTATTGAATTCATATGAAGGTTGGGACTTAAGATCTGGACCTTGTGAGGTCCCTAGAGCCCAAAGGTCCCTGCTTTATTTAGCCCTAATAGAGCTCTTGAGTGAAAAACCCTTATTAGAGCATGTTCTTGGCATTTCAAGCCCAAAGTGCCATGCATGGACGTAAAGCTCGTGGCTTTATGTGACAAACGAGCCTTTAGAGTTTAGATCTAGAGTTTGGGAAGGTTATCTGCCTTGAAATCGTCTGAATGAGAAATGAGTCTGAATGGACTCGCCGAGTAAATGAGCCGACTCGACGAGTCGGTTAGGGTTTGTCCCGATGAGCTAGCCATGCTATAGCTCGGCAAGTTAGGGGTTAACTTTACGAGCTGGAACTTCACGAGACTTCTAAGGAACGAGTGGACTCGACGAGTCACACAAGTGCACTCGGCGAGTCAGGTCAAACCTGTACAGTTGACTCGATTTTGACTTCTGTTGACTTTAGGGTTTGGTAAGCATGAGTAATGGAGACCATGGAGGGGTAAAATGGTCTATTACCTATTCCAAGAGTTAGAGAGAAAGAGAGAACAACCTTTGGTGTATTTGAGTATGAGTAGGGTAGTAATTAGAGATTATTATCCTATATGTTAGGCGGAGGCTAGTTCGAGATTTCCGAGTACGATACTTTTACTTGCTAGCTTACGAGGTGAGTCTTCTCACTATACTTAGCATGGGTGGTACCTTTGTGTGATTGAGATGTTTATTGTGCTTACCTGTGTATCTTAATATTTTGCATTATGTCTTTGTGATTTATGTTGAGTATTCTTATTATGAACTTACTGAGTTGGGACCGAAGGGTCCCAGTGAGACACATTGACCGGAGGGTCTTATTGACTTATAGCCTAGAGTGGCTAATGAGCTGTGTGTGGTATTTTGGGGAACTCACTAAGCTTCGTGCTTAACGTGTTATGTGTTATGTGTTTCAGGTACTTCTCAGGATCACGGTAAGGCGCCGGCTTGATTGTACACATATTAGAGATTGAGTTATGATTGAGAGGATCCTGGAGTTTTGATATATACAGTTTTTGGATATGAGATTTTATGATTTGACAGTGTGACATTTTGTGATTTTATTATTAAGATAAATGTGTTTTTAAATTGAAAAATTTGGTTTGAAAATTTACGTTGTTACAAGTTGGTATCAGAGCCTTGATTTGAGGGATTCGGATGCACCTCCGGGTGTGTTTGGACTCAAACTGAGGATTTAAGAAGAATTTTCAAAAGAAATGATTTTTTAAAATGAGAAAGAGCTTTAAGAGAAAACGAGTTGGAGCGGTGCATACAATCAGCCAGAGCCCGAACGGTGATTTCCCAAAATACCCCTACTTTGATGTTATGAGATATTTTATTAGAATTGCATGCTAGAGGGCAGGCTAGGTCTTTCATATTCTAGGGCTAGAGTTGCCTGATTTGTGATGCCTTAGCCTAGGAGATGCTTTTGATCAGTGTTATCTATTATTTGCTTGAGTATGTGCTGAGTTTTGAGTCGGGAGATAATCTAGGAAGAGATACTTAGAGGGGTCTACTGAGAGAGTAGTCTGCTATTCGTGAGATATAGAGTATTTGTGAATTAGAATCCTATGAGGAGGACTTGGGGTGACTACAGGTGGGGTGTGGAAGGTAGTATTGGGCCCGTACTACTAAAAGCACCCGGTCTGTATGCACTCCAAGTAAGAATCCTTAGGATGCTAAGGAGCAAGTAGGGATGAGTAGTCGAGTGTGAGTATGCTCGAGTGAGTCTCTAATGATTTTGTGTTGTGTTTCAGAGACATCATGGTAGGTACACGCCACACCCCAGAGAGCAGTGGAGTTAGCGATTGTCACACCCCGAAACCGGTGGCAGAAACGTTCTGGGGCGGAGGACGTCATGTATAGCATCACAACCAATGAATAACAGCAATCATAGCAACACAACCATTACAGTGAATACATAAATAAAAATTGTTTACATCAGTTGAAACTTTGTCTGAAACTTTGTTTGAATTACATCCAATAGCTTGTATAGAATAAACATAAAACTCTTATTGATGAGTTCGTAAAAGTGTTTTGCATTGTTTCAAGAAAATCCGATATTTTCTTTAGTGAGAAAGTAGTGTTTTCAATTCTATATAAAACCATGAATATTTGTCACTGAAAACTGTAGTGATATGCGAAATTATTACTTCATGTGACTAGCTAATGCTAATCATGATGTAATAGTATTTCGTGCGTGGAACCATTGTATGCTCGTTCTGTTTGAAAACCCTGAAAGTTCCCTGGTTGTAGTGTGTATTAGTTCTATTTAATGTAAATAAAACTGTTGAAGAGTGTTAAGTTGTAAACTAAAGGTGATTTATACATATTGTGAGTCGTATAACCATGCTTGATGTGACTAGTGACCTTTCCAACGTTTTTCAGGCGTCGAGTTAAATGACATTTGTACATCTCAGGCGTGCCCGCCTAACTGTAGCTAGCAGTCCAGATGTGGGATTGTCAGTCCCGAATAGATATATTCACAAATCTCACGCTCTCCCTCCAGGAGACTCTGGTTATACAGTGGTAGGATTTATCCATGTACCCCTAAGGGTACAGTAGTGAAGTAGCGCCTCACAGTATCGTACAATCTAGTTTACATGTAGTGTAGTAGCGTTCTACCATAGTGAAAATCCGTATGTACACTGTATATAGTGATAATTACAGTTATGAATACCATGATAAAGTAGTGATGTAAACTGTAAACTGTTTCTGTCTTAGAGCATATGTTTAGTAGTGAAAGTTTATGTACTTGTTATGTTTAGAAAAATCCCAAACTATACCGATTATAGTTTGCATGTATAGTGAATAGCGTGTCCGGAAAACTATGCAAATTTTAGTGAAAACATCCCTTATGCTTAGCATAGTACAAAAGGGATTTAAAGTATGAGATTTGCATAAGTTTTTGAAAACATTTATGCTTAGCTTGTATTCCCCCCCTGAAAGCATTGAAAATATGGAAAATGTAGGGGTATGAACTCACAGTTGTTGCGTGAAATCGTTGACTGAAATGAAGATCCTCGAGTTGTTGCACGTGACACTTAACGAAATCCTATTATCAAATAAATACATATATGTATCTAAATTAGCGATTTTGTTAGATAAAGTGTCAGAAGAACACTTGTATTAGGTTAAGGAATGTTACCGGGACTTGATCGAATTGAAGAAAGAGGGTTTTCAGCCAAAAGCACCACTTGAAAATTGTTTACGGCCGTGAACAAGAGTTTATGGTCGACAGGTAGTTTACGGTTTCTGAAGGCTCGGTGAGTTTACGGCCGTAAACTCAAGAACAGAGTTTACGGTCTTTGAAGGCTTGGACCGTAAACTCAAGAATAGGGTTTACGGTCTTTGAAGATGGACCGTAAACTCAAGAACAATGGTGCTGATTGCTGATTTCGAAGAGATAAGTGCTATGAGACGTTCCAAAGTGACTCCAAACGTGGTTTCTCGATGTTTCCCGAAGTTTGAGGGTGCTTTTAGATGTTTACGGTTAAGGTTCTTAGAGAGAGGAGGAGAGAGTTTTTGGCCAGAAATGTTCTAATGAAGGTGGAGGTATCGTATTTATAGGAGTGAGGTGGTCGGTGGTGGGGGTCCACTCTTTACTGACCGTAAACAGGTTTACGGTCGTAAACGAGTTTACGGTCGTAAACTAGTTTACGGTCGTAATCTCACTTAGACCGGAAATGTTTGATTTTTCGAGATTTTCGGGTTTCCGCGCGATTTTTGGTTCCGACTTGCAAATAATTTAATTATAAATAACTAGATTATTTTCTAAACCAAGACGTTTGACGGAAAAGTTAACGGA
This sequence comes from Lactuca virosa, assembly GCF_052849685.1. Lineage (NCBI taxonomy): Eukaryota > Viridiplantae > Streptophyta > Magnoliopsida > Asterales > Asteraceae > Lactuca > Lactuca virosa. The sequence continues at coordinate 175,224,851 of NC_136431.1, forward strand.
TTCGAAATTTTATTAACGGAAATCGCGTAACGGAAACGGACAAAGTTTCAGGTTGTCACATCATCCCCCCGTTAGAGGGAATTTCGTCCAGAAATTCGAACATAGAATACAAATCATGGATTAGGAAAGAGATGCGGATACTTCTGTCTCATCTGATCTTCGCGCTCCCAAGTGAAATCAGGTCCCCGCTTGGCATTCCAGCGAACCTTCACTATCGGGATGCGACTTTGTTTCGTTCGTTTGAGTTCCCGATCCATGATTTCGACAGGTTCCTCCACGAAGTTGAGGTTCTCGTTGATTTCAATCTCGTCGAGAGGAATCACAAGTGTCTCATCGGACAGACACTTCTTTAGGTTCGATACGTGGAAAACAGGACGGATGTTGCTGAGCTCTTGGGGTAAATGGAGTTTGTATGCTACGGGACCGATCCTAGCAAGGATATCAAACGGTCCAATGTACCTTGGGTTTAGCTTTCCACGCTTCCCAAAGCGTATCATGCCTTTCCAGGGTGAGACCTTCAGAAGGACTCGGTCACCAACCTGGAATTCCAAGGGTTTTCGTCTCTTATCGGCGTAGCTCTTTTGTCTATCTTGTGAGGCTTTCAGTCGTTCACGGATTTGCACAATCTTTTCAGTTGTGTCTCGGATGATCTCACGACCACTGAGAGTACTATCGGGAACTTGACCCCTGGCTAGCTGCGTGTCACCCACCTCAGCCCAGCACAGAGGGGATCTGCACTTACGGCCATAGAGGGCTTCAAACGGCGCAGCCTTGATGCTGGTATGGTGGCTGTTGTTGTAGGAAAATTCAACCAAAGGAAGATGAGTGTCCCACGACGTGCCGAAGTCGATGACGCAGGCTCTCAACATATCTTCCAAGGTCTGAATTGTTCTCTCACTCTGTCCATCAGTCTGCGGATGATAAGTCGTGCTCATATCCAACTTAGTTCCAAGAGCCTTCTGTAAAGACTGCCAGAACCTCGATGTAAACCAGCATCTCGATCGGAGATAATGGATGCATGTACACCATGAAGGCGAACTATATCTTGAATGTAGATCCGTGTGAGTCTCTCCATCTTGAAGTTTTCTTTGATTGGCAGGAAGTGGGCGGACTTCGTCAATCGATCGACAATTACCCAGATGGCATCGTGCCCACTCGGAGATCTGGGTAACTTGGCGATAAAATCCATGGTTATCCTTTCCCACTTCCACTCAGGTATTTCCGGCTGCTGAAGTAAACCTGAGGGCTTTTGGTATTCTACTTTTACCTTGGCACAAGTCAGGCACTGGCCCACGAAAGTAGCAATTTCCGCTTTCATGTTTGGTCACCAATAGAGTTGTTTGAGATCCAAGTACATCTTGTCCGAACCTGGGTGAACGGAGTATTTCGTCTTGTGAGCTTCGTTCATGACCACTTCTCTGTAACCACCATACTGTGGGGTCCAGATTCGGTTCATGAAGTAGTACACTCCGTTTTCCTTGAGCTCTAAGTTCTTGTCCATTCCTCGCAATGAATCATTTGCCACGTTCTCTGCTTTCAAAGCTTCCACCTGAGCCTCTCTGATTCGCGTGGACAAATGGGAATGGATGCTCATTGTTAGTGCCTTCACCTTACGTCATGAATACTCCTTTCGGCTGAGGGCATCTGCTACCACATTGGCCTTGCCGGGATGGTAACGAATTTAACACTCGTAGTCACTGAGTAGCTCGACCCATCGCCGCTGTCTCATGTTTAACTCCTTCTGATAAAAGATATGTTGCAAGCTCTTATGGTCGGTGAAGATAGTGCACTTGGTTCCATAGAGATAGTGTCTCCAGATCTTTAACGCAAATACCACTGCTCCCAACTCCAAATCGTGAGTTGTGTAATTGACTTCGTGTGTTTTTAACTGCCTCGAGGCATATGCGATAACCTTTCCTCTCTGCATGAGCACACAGCCTAGGCCCTGGTTGGATGCATCACAATAGACTACGAAGTCTTCCGTCCCTTCGGTCAGGGACAAGATAGGTGCACTGCACAGGGCCTGCTTCAATGTTTGAAATGAGTGTCTTGCTTGGCTACCCAACTGAAGGTTACACCCTTCTGTGCCAGGGTAGTTAAAGGCTTAGCGATTCTGGAGAAGTTCTGGATGAACCTGCGATAATAGCCCGCGAGACCCAAGAATTGCCGGATTTCTGTGGGTGTCTTTGGTGCAGACCAATTCTCAATCGCGTTGATCTTGGAAGGGTCCACGTGTATTCCTTCCTTGCTAATCACGTGTCCAAGGAAATTTACCTTCCTGATCCAGAATTCGCACTTCGAGAATTTCGCGTATAGCTTTTCTGCCCTTAATGTTTCCAACACCTGCCTCAAGTGCTGTTTATGATCATCTTCACTCCGCGAATAGACAAGTATATCGTCGATGAACACGATCACGAACTTGTCTAAGAAAGGGCGGCACACCCGATTCATCAGGTCCATGAATATTGCCGGTGCGTTGGTTAGACCAAAGGGCATTACTACAAACTCGTAGTGTCCATAGCGAGTTCAGAATGCTGTTTTGGGCACATCATTCTCATTAACTCGCAACTGATGGTACCCTGATCTTAGATCTATCTTTGAGAAATAACTGGCTCCATGAAGTTGGTCGAAGAGATCGTCGATTCTGGGTAAGGGATATCGGTTCTTGATGGTAGGCTTATTCAGCTCTCGGTAGTCAATGCACATCCGAAAGGATCCATCCTTCTTTTTCACAAATAAGATCGAAGCTCCCCAGGGTGAGGAACTCGGCCTTATGAACCCTTTGCTGATCAGCTCATTGAGTTGACTGGATAATTATTGCTTTTCCGCTGGCGCTAAACGGTAAGGAGACTTAGCTACAGGAGTAGCTCCGGGGATCAAGTCGATACGAAACTCGACTTGGCGCTCGGGAGGGATTCCTGGGGGATGTTCAAGGAAGACATCAGGGAAGTTGCAGACTTCGGGGATGCTCTCGAGGTCTCTAACTTTTTGCGTTTCGTCGACAACATGAGCTAGGAATGCATGGCACTCCTTCCGCAGATATTTCTGAGCTTTGATGCACGAAATGATACGGAGGTTCGAGTTAGGCTTATCTCCGCAAATCATGAGGGTTTCGCCAGAGGGAAGGTTGAGACTGATAGCTTTCTCGAAGCAAAGAATATCAGCACGATTGGAGCTTAACCAATCCATGCAGATAATGACGTCGAAACTCTTGATGGACACAGGTATAAGGTCGATGGGAAAAGAATAATTGTCTAGAGTAAGAGTACAGCCTATGAACATGTCGTTAGTGCTCTCCTTCTTTCCATTAGCCATCTCGACGGTAAATGTTTTGGTTAGGGGCTGGGATTTACATTTGATTAGATGTTTGAATGTATGACTAACAAAACTCCTCTCTGCACCAGAATCGAAGAGAATGCATGCATAAGAGTTGTCAAGGAGGAACGTACACGTAACAACGGTAGGATCAGCAACTGCTTCCTCCTGGCCCATCACCAGAACTCTCCCTGTATTGCCACCAGTTGCCTTGGGGCAGTTTCTTCTGAAGTGCCCAGCCTCTCCACATCCATAACAAGTTTGACCAGCGCCCGCTCCCGGTGCCTGGTTGGTTGGTTGAGCCGGTGTCTTGCAGTATCGAACTGTGTGTCCTTTCTTTCCACAGTTGTTGCAGCTCAACTCACGGCAGGGTCCGTGATGATGGAAGTTACACTTGTTGCACAGGGGTAGTTTTCCAGCATAACCACCAGTAGGAGATTGGGTGGTTGGAACAGCAGTGGGAGCAGCAGCAGGAGCAGTAACAGCATGGACTGCCACTATTTGTTGTTTCTTGGAGGGCTCCTGCGAAGACTGACCCTTTCGTTTGTTACCAAACTTCTTCTTCTTCCCACCGCTTTCCTTTTGGGGCTCGGAGACAGCTGCCACCTCATCAAGATCGATTCCATGATCGATCAGAGTCTGTGCCAGATCCTTGGTGCTTTCGAAAGTAATCGGTCTAGCAGCCAAGACATTCCTCTTTGTTGGTTGTGTCAGTCCCCAGATGTACCTTTCGATTTTCTTGCTTTCCGGGGTGACCATTCCTGGACAGAGGAGAGCCATATCACAGAATCTAGCAGTGTAGGCAACGATGTCGGAACCCTTCATCTTCAAGTTCCAGAGTTCGTGCTCCAACTTTTGCACTTCGTTCCTCGCGCAGTACTCTGCGAGCATGAGCTCCTTCAATCTTTCCCAACCCATGGCACTAGCCACTGGCAGGGTTAGGGTTTTGACTCGACCATTCGACCAGGTAAGGGCTCGGTCGGTGAAGGTGCAGGCGGCGAACTTCACCTTGTTTGCTTCAGAACAGACGCAAATTTTGAAGATGGATTCGATCTTCTCGAACCATCGAGTCAGGGCGATGACACCTCCATTTATGTCGAAGGACTTGGGTTTCGCAGTCATGAAGTCCTTGTAGGAACACTCTTTTTGATGTCCCTGACTTCCACCTGGTCTCTGTGGGTCGGTTCCACCACCAGCCCCACCAGCGTTCACTTGAGCCATTGTTGCAGTCACGGCGGCAACTGCTGCCTGAAACATGACAGGGTCAAACTGAGGTGGTGGTGGTGGTGGCGGAGTGTCGTCGTTCCTCCTGATGGGTCTTGGTCGAGGAGGCATCTTGTTCTAGAAACATTCAGGAAGAAGAGGATGGTAAGTCCTCGAGATATATATATATAACAAGATATATCTCATCCTGATAATAAAAGTATACTACCAAGCGATAAGCACAGAAAGGTTACTAACGCAAGTAAGTTATCTCTTAAGGAAGAAGAGGTAGCAACGCTTAGAGTGAATCTGTATACTGAGTTTGGCTCTAGCGAAAATACTCCTATAGTATTTTATGTGAGATGATTTTTGGTAAGTTTTAGGCCTGCTGTAACACCACAGTCACTCCCAAGCACATGTTGGTCATGTCTCGACTGAATATAGTTGATCAGGCTATATTCACCCTAGACATGATTACATAACTGCCCAGGTTTAACCGCAGCGTTCCAACATCCAAATACTTTTGTCCTGCTCTACTAGTGACACGAATTTTGTTATGTATGCAATGCTCGTATACTTTTTATAAAAATACTTATATTTTTGAAAGTATACTTTTAGCGTAGAGCACTTAGGCCCCTTAGTGTTTATAGTTGTATACCACGTAAGGTTCGGTATACTAGTTTGCTATAAACAAGGGCTCTGATACCAATCTGTCACACCCCGAAACCGGTGGCGGAAACGTTCCGGGGCGGAGGACGTCATGTATAACATCACAACCAATGAATAACAGCAATCATAGCAACACAACCATTACAGTGAATACTTAAATAAAAATTGTTTACATCAGTTGAAACTTTGTCTGAAACTTTGTTTGAATTACATCCAATAGCTTGTATAGAATAAACATAAAACTCTTATTGCTCCAGTTCCTCGAAAATCCAGCAAGTACCTGTCTACTGATTTCCTGAGAATACAAGTAGTTTGAAAGAGTATCAGCATAAAGCTGGTGAGTTCATAAGCGGTGGTTTGTAATGAAAATCGTTGATGAGTTCGTAAAAGTGTTTTGCATTGTTTCAAGAAAATCCGATATTTTCTTTAGTGAGAAAGTAGTGTTTTCAATTCTATATAAAACCATGAATATTTGTCACTGAAAACTGTAGTGATATGCGAAATTATTACTTCATGTGACTAGCTAATGCTAATCATGATGTAATAGTATTTCGTGCGTGGAACCATTGTATGCTCGTTCTGTTTGAAAACCCTGAATGTTCCCTGGTTGTAGTGTGTATTAGTTCTATTTAATGTAAATAAAACTGTTGAAGAGTGTTAAGTTGTAAACTAAAGGTGATTTATACATATTGTGAGTCGTATAACCATGCTTGATGTGACTAGTGACCTTCCCAACGTTTTTCAGGCGTCGAGTTAAATGACATTTGTACATCTCAGGCGTGCCCGCCTAACTGTAGCTAGCAGTCCAGATGTGGGATTGTCAGTCCCGCATAGATCTATTCACAAATCTTACGCTCTCCCTCCAGGAGACTCTGGTTATACAGTGGTAGGATTTATCCCTGTACACCTAAGGGTACAGTAGTGAAGTAGCGCCTCACAGTATCGTACAATCTAGTTTACATGTAGTGTAGTAGCGTTCTACCATAGTGAAAATCCGTATGTACACCGTATATAGTGATAATTACAGTTATGAATACCATGATAAAGTAGTGATGTAAACTGTAAACTGTTTCTGTCTTAGAGCATATGTTTAGTAGTGAAAGTTTCTGTACTTGTTATGTTTAGAAAAATCCCAAACTATACAGATTATAGTTTGCATGTATAGTGAATAGCGTGTCCGGAAAACTATGCAAATTTTAGTGAAAACGTCCCTTATGCTCAGCATAGTACAAAAGGGATTCAAAGTATGAGACTTGCATAAGTTTTTGAAAACATTTATGTTTAGCTTGTATTCCACCCCTGAAAACATTGAAAATATGGAAAATGTAGGGGTATGAACTCACAGTTGTTGCGTGAAATCGTTGACTGAAATGAAGATCCTCGAGTTGTTGCACGTGACACTTAACGGAATCCTATTATCAAAAAAATACATATATGTATCTAAATTAGAGATTTTGTTAGATAAAGTGTCAGAAGAACACTTGTATTAGGTTAAGGAATGTTATCGGGACTTGATCGAATTGAAGAAAGAGGGTTTTCAGCCAAAAGCACCACTTGAAAAGTGTTTACGGCCGTGAACAAGAGTTTACGCTCGACAGGTAGTTTACGGTTTCTGAAGGCTCGGTGAGTTTACGGCCGTAAACTCAAGAACAGAGTTTACGGTCTTTGAAGGCTTGGACCGTAAACTCAAGAACAGGGTTTACGGTCTTTGAAGATGGACCTTAAACTCAAGACCAATGGTGTTGATTGCTGATTTCGAAGAGATAAGTGCTCTGAGACGTTCCAAAGTGACTCCAAACGTGGTTTCTCGATGTTTCCCGAAGTTTGAGGGTGCTTTTAGGTGTTTACGGTTAAGGTTCTTAGAGAGATGAGGAGAAAGTTTTTGGCCAAAAATGTTCTAATGAAGGTGGAGGTATCGTATTTATAGGAGTGAGGTGGTCGGTGGTGGGGGTCCACTCTTTACTGACCGTAAACAGGTTTACGGTCGTAAACTAGTTTACGGTCGTAATCTCACTTAGACCGAAATGTTTGATTTTTCGAGATATTTGGGTTTCCGCGTGATTTTTGGTTCCGACTTGCAAATAATTTAATTATAAATAACTAGATTATTTTCTAAACCAAGAAGTTTGACGGAAAAGTTAACGGATTCGAAATTTTATTAACGGAAATCGCGTAACGGAAACGGACAAAGTTTTGGGTTGTGACATCGATGATGAAATTCGCATGATGATTCACGACGAGGTGGCCGCAACGATATGTGAGGCTATTCTGGAGATGTTTGGGTGTATTAAGACCACTTTGATCGAGACATTTGACGAGAGATATGTTGCAGTTTCTAAGGCGGCTGGTGTTGCAGCCACCGCAGCTGTCGCTACTGCCAGGCCGCAGGGAGGTGACTCGTTGCTGTACCGGGAGTTCAGCAACACGAAGCCAACAGAGTTTGATGGGACTCCGGATCCGATTGCTGCGATGAGATGGATCTCTGATATCGAGGGGTGTTTCTACACTTGTTCATGCCCAAAGCATTTGAGGGTGCGGTTCACGCTGAAACAGCTTCACTTGGGAGCGAAGGACTGGTGGAAGTTTGTGACGGCCAGTTTTACTCCTGCAGAGCATGCTGCAGTGACTTGGGAGAGGTTTGTTATGATATTCTGAGATGAGTATGTTCCCCCAGTGGAGAGGGAACGGTTGGCCCAGGAGTTTCTGTCTCTCAGGTAGAAGACAGAGTCGGTGACTGTGATTATGCGGATATTTCAAGAGAGGACGTTGTTCTGCCCTGAGCATGTGTCGACTGAGCAGACACGCTTGAGCTGGTATTTGAGCATTCTTAGGAGGGATATTCGAGAGTTCGTGGCAAACTCGTCTTATCAGACATTTGTTGAGCTTCAGGAAAAGGCCAGGAGGAGGGAGATCGAGTTGGAGACTCAGGCCAGGGAGGATGCGGAGTCTCAGGGGAGAGACCGGCGGCCGGCGTAGTTGCAGCCGGCAGCCAAGCGGACTAAGCCCGTTGATTCGAGATCAGGAAGCCAGAAGGGCCGCACTTGTGGCAACTGCGGCAAGAGTCATGAAGGATCTTGTCGGACGGGGATTTGCTACAAGTGTGGCAAGGAGGGGCATGTGGCGAAGGATTGCCCCAAGGGATTTGTAGTCTGTTTTCACTGCAATTAATCAAACAGGCCATCGGAAGGCCTAGTGCCCTCAGCTTGTTCAGGGATCAACCCAGGGTTCCTCTCCTGCTGCTTTGTGTGCTACTGATGTTCGGCCGGTGAATGCCAAGGTTTCGAAGGCTCGTGGGAGAGCTTTTTAGCTGACAGCAGAGGAGGTCCGCGCATCACCTGATGTCGTGGCTGGTACGTATTTCCTTATTTATTTATTTTGAGATTTATTGTGATTTTCTGTGCTATATTTAGGTACATTTCTTGTGAGTTTTGTACCTGCTTTAGTGCTATTTGACTCGGGTGCGAGTCGATCCTTCGTGTCTTTAGCTTTTAGTCGTCACATCAGTATCTGGCGTGAGGCGTTGAGCCGACCTCTGAGGGTTTCTATAGCAGATGAGCATGCAGGTTTTGCTACCGATGTATTCCGAGGATGTGTGCTGGAGATTTTGGTGTCGAGTTTCCGATTGACCTGGTACCGATCGCGATGGGTGATGTCTGTGTCATTGTGGGCATGGATTGGTTGAGCCGTTTTGGAGCAGTGATCAACTGCGAGCGTCAGTTGGTGACTATACGAGACCATAGTGGGGGAGTGCTTACAGTGTATGGCGAGGGTACCAAATCTGGGTCAGCTTTCTGCTCTGCTGCTAGGGTGAGGCAGAGTTTACTACAGGGTTGTATGGGTTTCCTGGCATACGTGATGGATACGCAGATTGTGTCAGAGAGGTCGAGTTCTATCTCCGAGGTTCTAATAGTGAGCGAGTTTCCTGATGTTTTTCTCGAGGAGTTGTCGGGTGTGCCTCCCGAGAGGCAAGTGGAGTTTCAGATTGATTTGGTTCCGGGACCGACGCCTATCGCCAATGCACCTTATAGCCTTGCGCCACCAGAGATGCAAGAGTTATCCTCACAGCTTCAGGAGCTGTTGGGGAAGGGATTTATTCGACCGAGTAGCTCGCCGTGGGGAGCGTCGATCCTTTTTGTCAAGAAAAAGGATGGTTCACACCGGATGTGCATTGATTACCAGGAGTTGAACAAGTTGACGGTCAAGAACCGTTATCCACTTCCGAGGATCGACGATTTATTCGATCAGCTGCAGGGGGAGTCTTGGTTTTCCAAGATTGATTTGAGATCCGGATATCACCAGATGAGAGTATGCGAGGAGGATATTCAGAAGACGACCTGTAGAACTCGTTGTGGGCATTACGAGTTTGTGGTGATGCCTTTCGGGCTCACCAATGCACTGGCGGCATTCATGGATCTCATGAACTGGGTGTGCATGCCTATGTTGGACCGGTCGGTGATCGTGTTAATCGACGATATCTTAGTATATTCAAGATCCAGAGAGCAGCATGATGAGCATCTGCGAGAGGTTCTTGGGGTTTTAAGGTCGGAGAGACTGTATGCCAAGTTCTCCAAGTGTGATTTCTGGTTACGAGAGGTCCAGTTCTTGGGACATCTCGTTAATCAGAATGGGATATTGGTCGATCCGGCCAAGATTGAGGCAGTTATGCGGTGGGAGGTGCCGAGATCCCCATCCGAGATCAGGAGTTTTCTGGGATTGGTCGGCTACTATCGGATATTTATCAGGGATTTCTCCAAGATTGCGGTTCCTCTCACCTGATTGACCCGGATGGGCGTTACTTTTGTTTGGGGGCCTGAGCAGCAGGCATCATTCGAGACGCTTCGCTAGAGATTGTGCGAAGCTCCGGTGTTAGCCCTTCCGGAGGGAGTGGAGGACTTTGTGGTCTATTGCGATGCATCTATCTCAGGGATGGGTTTAGTGTTGATGCAAAGGGGTCACGTGATAGCATATGCGTCGAGGCAGTTGAAGCCTCATGAGACGAGGTATCCCACCCATGATTTGGAGTTAGGGGCGGTGGCATTCACCCTCAAGATTTGGCGCCACTATCTTTATGGTGCTCGGTGTACCATATACACGGACCACAAGAACCTGAAGTATCTCATGGATCAGCCCAACCTGAATATGAGACAAAGGAGGTGGTTGGATGAGGTGAAAGACTATGATTGCGAGATCCTGTACCATCCGAGCAAGGCTAATGTGGTAGCCGACGCCCTGAGCCGCAGAGCAGAGAGTGCTCCGATCCGAGATGTGTGTATGAGGATGATAGTGATGACTTCAGTCTTAGATACCATTTGAGAGGCCCAGGTGGAGGCCGTGAGACCGGAGAACCACAAGAGGGAGCGGGTGATTGGGCAGGTGTCTGAGTTTACGGCGGATAGTCGAGGGCTTATAACTTTCCGAGGGCGGATTTGGGTGCCCTATACGGGCGGAGCTCGCCGTATTTTAATGGAGGAGGTGCATAGATCGAGATTCTCGATCCATCTAGGAGCCACTAAGATGTACGTGGACCTGAAGAGAGATTATTGGTGGCCCTGTATGAAGAGGGACATGGCTTGGGTAGTCGAGAGGTGCTTGACCTGTTGTCGGGTTAAGGCCGAGCACCAACGTCCTCATCGCAAGTTGTTGCCACTAGAGGTTCCCCAGTGGAAGTGGGGACACATTTCCATGGATTTTATCACAAAATTGCCGAGGACCGCGCTAGGTGTCAACGCGATTTGGGTGATTGTGGACCGGTAGACAAAGAACGCTCACTTCCTTGCTATTAGTGAGAGTTCTTCTACAGAGAGACTGGCCAAGATATATGTAAGAGAGGTGGTAGCTCGACATGGAGTGCCGACATCAATAGTGTCAGATCGGGATGTGCGCTTTACTTCCAGGTTCTGGAAGAAGTTTCATGAGGAGTTGGGTATGCGATTTCACTTCAGTACATCCTACCACCCACAGATAGACGGACAGAGTGAGCGGACGATTCAGACGCTCGAAGACATGCTTCGAGCATGTGTTATGGACTTCGGTGGATGTTGGGACACATATCTGCCCCTGGCTGAGTTTTCTTACAACAACAGCCACCATTCGAGTATTGGTATGACTCTAATCTGTTGGGAAGAGGTGGGGCAGCGAGTGATGGGTAGCACTGAGATAGTGCTCAAGACGACTGAGCAGATTCAGCAGGTCAGACAGAGGTTACTGATGGGCCAGAGTCCCCAGAAGAGTTACGCAGACAGGCGACGATCCGATCTTGAGTTTCAGGTTAGAGATTTTGTCCTCCTGAGGGTATCCCCGTGGAAAAGGGTGATCCGATTCAGGAAGAGGGGCAAGCTGGGGCCCCGATACATCGGTCCTTTCAGGGTGACCGCCAGAGTGGGTAAGGTAGCGTACCGTTGGGAGCTACCTGCAGAGTTGAATCAGATTCATAACACCTTCCACGTGTCCCAGTTGAGGACGTGTGTAGCCGATAAGACGACAATGGTGCCATTAGAGGACATTCAGGTGGATGCGAGCCTGAATTATATTGAGAGGCCGATTGTGATCTTGGATCCAAAGGTTAAAGTTCCAAGGAACAAAGAGGTACCCCTGGTTCAGGTCCAGTGGCAACATCGGATAGGGTCCGAGTTAACTTGGGAACCGGAGTCTGAGATGCGGGAGCAGTATCCGGAGTTATTTTCGGAGCATGACTTCGAGGAAGAAGTCTGATCCTAGTGGGGGAGAATTGTAACATCCGAACTTCCAGGTATATTGTTTATTTTATTTATTTTTGAGGTCTATTGAGCAACTCGACGAGTTGGTGCTACAACTCGTCGAGTAGAGTCGCGTTGTGCCACATGGGATTAATGATGACAAGTCAGAGAGTCGACTCGCCGAGTAGACGCTGTGAAGTGAAACCCTAAATCCCTGGGTTTGGGGCCTATTTAAGGGCACTTATAGCCTCATTTGTGGCGCATCAGCTGCTTACCATCACTGAGAGAAACCCTAATCACCCGTATGAGCTAATAGAGAGAGTGTGAGCTAATATTGAGTATCTTGGTACATTTTTGGAAGAGAAGAGAAGGATTTAAAGCAAGGATCGAGAGGAGGCTGTTAGATCTGTTGGTAATCATCTAAGAGCTTCTGTAAAAGGTATAAAGTTTATACCTTTCTCATTAGTTTGGGTAGATCTCATATTATTGGAGATTAGGGCTTCTTTTCTATCTATTATTGGGACTTTGAGGGGATTAAATTCATATGAAGGTTGGGACTTCAGATCTGGATCTTGTGAGGTCCCTAGAGCCTAAAGGTCCCTGCTTTATTCAACCCTAATAGAGCTCTTGAGTGAAAAACCCTTATTAGAGCATGTTCTTGGCATTTCAAGCCTAAAGTGCCATGCATGGACGTAAAGCTTGTGGCTTTACGTGATAAACGAACCTTTAGAGTTTAGATCTAGAGTTTGGGAAGGTTCTCTGCCTTGAAATCGTCTGAATGAGAAATGAGTCTGAATGGACACGCCGAGTCAATGATCCGACTCGACGAGTCGGTTAGGGTTTGTCCCGATGAGCTGGCCATGCTATAGCTCGGCGAGTTAGGGGTTAACTCAACGAGCTGGACCTTCACGAGACTTCTAAGGAACGAGTGGACTCGACGAGTCACACGAGTGCACTCGGCGAGTCAGGTCAAACCTAGACTGTTGACTCGTGTTTGACTTATGTTGACTTTAGGGTTTGGTCAGCATGAGTAATGGAGACCATGGAGGGGTAAAATAGTATTTTACCCATTACAAGAGTTAGAGAGAAAGAGAGAACAACCTTTGGGGTATTTGAGTATGAGTAGGGTATTAATTAGAGATTATTATCCTATATGTTAGGCGGAGGCTAGTTCGAGATTTCCGAGTACGATACTTTTACTTGCTAGCTTACGAGGTGAGTCTTCTCACTATACTTAGCATGGGTGGTACCTTTGTGTGATTGAGATGTTTATTGTGCTTACCTGTGTATCTTAATATTCTGCATTATGTCTTTGTGATTTATGTTGAGTATTCTTATTATGAACTTACTGAGTTGGGACCGAAGGGTCCTAGTGAGACACATTTACCGGAGGGTCTTATTGACTTATAGCCTAGAGTGGCTAATGAGCTGTGTGTGGTATTTTGGGGAACTCACTAAGCTTCGTGCTTAACGTGTTATGTGTTATGTGTTTCAGGTACTTCTCAGGATCACGGTAAGGCGCCGGCTTGATTGTACACATATTAGAGATTGAGTTATGATTGAGAGGATCCTGGAGTTTTGATATATACAGTTTTTGGATATGAGATTTTATGATTTGACATTGTGACATTTTGTGATTTTATTATTAAGATAAATGTGTTTTTAAATTGAAAAATTTGGTTTGAAAATTTACGTTGTTACACTTCTGCCAGAAATGGGAAGTGAACCGAACATCTCGGTCTAAAACAGTGGAGACCGGAACCCCATGATGAGCAACAATCTCCCAGACATACACATCGACCAACTTTACGGCCGAAGAGCTCTCCCGGATGGCCAAAAAGTGGGCACTCTTGGTTAATCGATCCATGATGACCCATATAGCATCAAAACCCTTGGCAATCTTCGGCAACTTAGTGATAAAATCCATGATGATTTGTTCCAATTCCACATGGGAACATCCGAAGGCTGCAGCTTGCCATGCGGCCTCTGATGCTCGACCTTCATCATCCTACAGGTCAAGCACCTCTCAACGTACTAGGCTATCTCCCTCTTCATACACGACCACCGGTAATTCAATCTCAAATCCTGATACATCTTGGTGGCTCCCGGGTATATAGTAAAGAGAGATTTATGAGCCACCTCTAACACTATCTGCCTGATCCCACCATAAAATAGAACCCAAACCCGACAACATCGGGTCAATAACCCCCGACTATCGATGATAAACATGGCGATCTCGCCCCTGATCCTCTCCTGTTTCCCGTTCTCCTTCCTAACTCCCTTCGCATATGCCTCTCTGATCAAACCAAAAAGCAGAGAATCAATGGATATCCTCATACACATCTCTCCCACTGAAGATCCAGCCAACTTGCGACTCAAGGCATCTGCTACCACATTCGCTTTACCCGGATGGTAAAGGTGTTGGATTAGTGTTTAAGCCCGTAACTATATTTTGTAAGTATTTGACCCGGTTGTGCATGGTCCTTTTGGGTTGCCTTCACCAAAGCAACATGATAGGATGATTTATGAATAAAGAGGTTATTATGATTTATTAATATGTTATATGAATAATATATTAAAAGAGAAATCATATAGTTTAATTAATATTAGACAAGAATTAATTAGGAAATAATTCTGTCGCTAAAAGAGATTAATTAAATAAAGGGGACTGGAGCTATCAATTGTGTGATAGTTGATTTGGGCTGAGAATCCTTATGGAATTAAGGGGTGGACAAAATTAGAGTGGGAGCCCATCTAGATTTCGTCCAAGGCCTTTATTCTGGAAGGTTCTTTGGACTGCTTAAGGACTAAGCTATCCAATTAGGGTTTTGACTGAAACCCTAGCAACACAAGTATAAATAAACCACTTAGGCTTCAGAAATTAGCTAACCCTATTCCTAAGAGTACTAGAGCCGAATTCTATAGCCTCCAACCTCTCTCCAAGATCACACTGTTGCTTGTGGTGTTTGTAAGCCATTAGAGGAGTGACATTTGTTACTCTAAGCTCCAAGGACAAGAAGATTCAAGCTTTGAAGAAGAGGTAATCATCTAGATCTGTTTTGTTGTGTTAATTTTGAATTATATACACTAGATCTAGGGTTTGTAAGTGTTGGATGAATTGCATGTTTAATAGAGAAACCTAGATCCAAGCATTAGGGTTTGCATGAGCACATAGGATGTTCTTTTGGCTCAAACCCATCAGTGGTATCAGAGCTTTGTTTGGTTTCTATTGTATTGATGCTTTGTATGTTCATTCATGCTTTAAAATTATTTTTTGGGCTTTCTGTCTGATGAACTCGACGAGTTCCATTGAGAACTCGACGAGTTTGGCTGTCAGACAGAGAGATTTTCGGGATTTCTTGCTGTTTTGCTTAAGGATAATTACCTAAATTGTTTTTGACTAATAAAATCCGAATTTTATTACTGTTTTATGATTATCCTTGCCAAAACAAAAGATAATTGCCAATTGTTTGAATAATTAATTCCTTATTTGATAATATTTGATAATTTAAATTAATTGTTGAATTATCTTGCAAATAAAATTGATTAGGTCAAATTTCGATAACCATTAAATTAAATGTTTAATTTAAATTATTTGTTATTTATTTGATTCTTTGTGTTTTGAAAAGTTCAAAACTTGTCCTCAAGTTTTGAAATTTAAAATTTTTGATTAAAAGTTTAATTTAAACTATTTAAATTTCAAACCCTAGAATTTTACAAGTTTAAAATTCAACCTTACACTTTATAATATTACAAGGTTAATATATATATATATATATATATATATATATATATATATATATATATATATATATATATGTATGTATGTATGTATAACGTAAATGCTAGTCTTACCGTTAGTAGGCCTCATTCACGAAGCCGATCTATAAGGGGGGTATAAGGCTATGGCCTATAAAATGGCCGTTTAATGGGTGTCCACTCTCACCCACCGCTTCCTTGATTGGTGGAGAGTCGTTAGCCGAACGGGTAGGATAGGGCAACCCTTTCCTCATTAAAAGTATATTGAATCTATATAAAGTAACTAAATGTTTTTAAAAAATTCTCAATGTTAGTTACTTTAGGCAAAAGTGAATTGATGCAATTCCATGAAATTACACTTTGTACCCTTGCTAAGACGTTAGTGGAGCGTGTGTGGTTAACCGTCACACTAATTGGGTTCTAAGCAAAGGTGGCAAAGGGTGACTCATTGTTTGTCATAGTTCGATGGAGCGTGTGTGGTTAACCGGCACATCGAATAGGTGACTGTAACAATGAGGGCACCATGTATATTTGCACATTTATTCACACCCGCTTTGTGATCCTCGGCATCCCAGTCACAAACTTGAGGGGCATATCGAGATTTAAACATGTCATTGAAAAGTTCAATGAATCTCAAAAGATATAGGAGTTTTCAATACATTTAAAACTTAATCTCCTTTTGTTTTTCATGGTGGAGAATTAGTGAATCGTCATTCAGTTACCTTTAAATTATTTACTTGTTGGATTACGGCATCCCTCTTCTAATTTGTAAATAATGTTGTTGGATCCTAGCCCTAATTTCTCATTTGGGTGTTTACTTGGGGATTCATTTCTAATCAAACTTTGTTCTTTTTCCTTTTCAGATGTCGAACGTCAACAACAATGCTTCCGAATCGAATTCCTCCGGCTCGTTCTCACTCATGAACTTGTGTGGGAGAGTGATCTTTGACGGGTCCATTTTCAATGATTGGATCCGCAACATCCGAATGGGCACTCGTTACGAGGACAAAGAGTATCTTCTCGATGAGAAGCTGAAGGAAATCAACCTCAACACTGCCACTGCTGAAGATATCGCCGCCTTTGAGGCCCATGAGCGTGATGCTACGAAAGTCCATTGCATCATGCTGGCGACCATGACTGCAGAACTCCAGAAGTCCTATGAGGACATGTATCCCTATGAAATGCATCAAGACTTGCTGTACCGATACCACCAGAGCGCTAGGCAAGAAAGGTACGAGATCATCACTTCGATGATCACTACCAGAATGGGTAATGGAGAGTCTCTTACCGCTCATCTGCAAAAGATGCAGAGATATGTTGATCGCCTGCTAAAGTTGAATGTTAACTTTGATGAAGAGCTGGCAATTGACATCATCCTTCACTCCTTGCCTCCCTGCTACAACTAGTTCCGCATGACCTACCACATGAATAGGGAAGAGGTCACTTTGAGCAAGCTTCAAGGCTTGCTAAGGACTGCTGAGAGCAATCTCAAAGATAAGTTTGTTACATCAACTCCAACTCCCGCTGCTGCCCCTGTCTTGGCAATAGGGCAAGGGAAGGGGAAGAAGAGGAAGGCTCCCTCAAAGATCAACCACAAGGGAAAGTCCCAAGATGGTACCACTTCTAGTGGAACCAAGGCTGGTTCTGCTAAACCCAAATCTAACCCTATGGAGGCAGAATGCCACCACTGCCACAAGATAGGGCATTGGAAAAGAAGCTGCCCAGAATATCTGCAAGCTATTAAGGATGGGAAGATCAAGCCGTCCTTCGCATGTATTTACACTATTAAATATAATGATTCACCGCATGCTATTTCTTGGGTTCTTGATACATGATGTGGTTTTCACATATGTTCTGATTTGCAGGGACTAAGAAGAAATAGGGATGTAGAGCATGGGAAGATAAATCTAATCATGGGAAACAGAAGATCGTCGCCTGTCACCAAAATTGGAGTATATTCCTTAGTGCTTAGTAATGGATTAGGTTTAGATTTAAATAATTGTTGCTATTCGCCAGATATGGCAAGAAACATCATTTCATTTCATGGTTTATATAGACAAGGTTTTAGATATTCATTTGATAATGAAAAAGGTTATATTTATACTTATCTTAATCGTTTTTTATATTTTGAAGCATTGCCTTGTAATGGAATATATGAAACTGTGATGATTGTAGATAACTTAGGAAATGATGTGTTGCGTATTGATTCTTCCAATAGTTTGGATAAAGCATGCTTGTGGCATTGTCGTCTTGGACATGTCAACAAGAAATGCATAGCCCAACTCCAAAAGGATGGAGTGTTAGAGTCATTCGACCTTAGGGATGATGACGTGTGTGAGTCTTGTTTACTTGTAAAGATGACCAAGTCACCCTTCACTGGCACTTGTGAAAGGGGTGAGGCTTTATTGGATCTCATACACACCGATGTGTGTGGGCCCTTTAGATCCACCACAAGGGATGCGAACCGCTTCTATGTGACTTTTACCGATGATTATAGCAGATATGGGTATATCTACTTGATCAGGCACAAGTCAGAAACCTTTGAAAAGTTCAAAGAGTTTAAAAAAGAAGTGGAGAATCAATTAGGCCGGAAAATCAAGATGCTTCGATCTGATCGAGGTGGAGTACCTAAGTCTTGAATTCCACGACTACCTCAAGGAACGCGGAATCGTTTCGCAATTGACGCCACCTAGGACACCACAATTGAATGGTGTGGCTGAGAGGCGTAATCGAACCTTGCTAGACATGGTTCGTTCCATGATGAGTTGTGCTTCACTACCTATCTCATTATGGGGGTATGCCTTAGAGATTGCCTCCCATATCCTTAACTTAGTCCCTACGAAGAAGGTTGCCAAAACACCTCACGAGATGTGGACAGGGAAAGCTCCCTCGTTGTCACATATCAAGGTTTGGGGTTGCGAGGCTTTCGTAAGACGAGAGAATCACGAAAAGCTCGAGCCTCATAGTGAGCGATGTATTTTAATCGTCTACCCGCAAAAGTCCTTTGGATATCTTTTCTATAGACCGAGTGACAACGTTGTCTTCATCGCGAGGAGAGGGGTTTTCCGTGAGCGAGAACTCATAAGCCAAGGGGACAGTGGGAGGCAAATCGATCTTGAAGAGATTCAAGAATCGAGCGATGAAGGAACCTCTAACGCTGGCGCTCAACCCGAGGAGGAAACTCTGGTTGAACCGATTGACGAGTCGTTACCTCTTAGACTTTCCGAAAGGGTTAGGGTTCAACCCCAGTTTTATGGTTTTCATATTACTACCGAAGGGGATACGTTCATTAGTGATAGTACACTAGAGAATTTGGACGAACCTAACAGCTATAAGGAAGCCATGACAGGCCCCGAGTCTGCGAAGTGGAAAGAGGCGATGGACAGCAAGATTCAGTCCATGTACCACAACCAAGTTTGGAATTTGGTTGAAAATGTACTAGGTCGTAAGAAGGTCGGGTGCAAATTGATCTTCAAGAAGAAGATCGACATGGATGAGAATGTACACACTTATAAGGCGCGATTGGTTGCGAAGGGCTTTACTCAAACTCCCATAGTTGACTATGATGAAACCTTCTCACCAGTTGCAAAGATAAAGTCTATTAGAGTGATGCTGGCCATTGCTGCATTTCATGACTATAAAATATGGAAGATGGATGTCAAAATCGCTTTCCTTAATGGAAAGTTGGCTGAGGATGTTTACATGGCTCAGCCAGAGGGTTTTGTCAATGCAAAGCATCCCGATAGAGTGTGCAAGCTTGAGAAGTCCATTTATGGACTGAAACAAGCATCTCGCAGATGGAATCTTTGTTTCGATGAGAAAGTCAAAGAGTTTGGTTTTCTACGAAGCGAGGATGAATCATGTGTATATGTCAAAGCCAGTGGGAGTATAGTAAGCTTCCTCGTATTGTATGTCGATGACATACTACTCATAGGAAATGACATCCCGACGCTGCAGGAAGTTAAGTCCTGGCTCGGGAAGTGCTTCGCTATAAAGGACCTCGGAGAGGCTGCCTATATTCTGGGAATAAGGATAGTGAGAAACAGAAGTAAGAGACTAATAGGACTTAGTCAGAATACTTACTTGGACAAGGTACTAAAACGTTTTAGTATGGAGAATTCAAAGAAGGGAGAGTTACCAATCCAAAGTAATGCCAAATTGAGTAAGACTCAAAGTCCGAGTACCGAAGTCGAGATAGCAGAAATGAGCCGAGTACCATACACTTTCGTAGTTGGATCGATTATGTATGCTATGACTTGTACTCGCCCTAATGTTGCCTTCGCTTTGAGCATGTTCAACAGATATCAAGGGAACCCTGACAAAGCACATTGGACCGCAGTCAAGAATATTCTTAAGCACCTACGGAGGACCAAGGAATGGTTTCTAGTCCTCGGTGGGAGTGATGACTTAAAAGTGCGAGGGTACAGTGATGCCAGTTTTCAAACCGATAGGGACAACTACCATTCGCAGTCGGGCTGGGTCTTTACCCTAAATGGAGGAGCAATGACTTGGAAAAGTTCCAAGCAGGAGACCGTAGCTGATTCAACGTGCGAATCAGAGTACATTGCAGCGAGCGAAGCGTCAAAGGAGGCAATATGATTAAAGAACTTCATTGGAGACCTTGGAGTTGTGCTGGCCATACAGGAGCCTATGGAAATTTTCTATGATAATGAAGGAGTGGTTGCCTTGACAAAGGAACTGAGGGATCATGGCAGATCTCGACATATCGACAAAAAATATCACTTT
The DNA here is from genome assembly GCF_052849685.1 of Lactuca virosa. Classification (NCBI taxonomy): domain Eukaryota; kingdom Viridiplantae; phylum Streptophyta; class Magnoliopsida; order Asterales; family Asteraceae; genus Lactuca; species Lactuca virosa. The sequence continues at coordinate 175,245,238 of NC_136431.1, forward strand.
ATTCGACATCGGGTGGAAGAAGGGCTCCTTGTAGTGAAGAGGGTATCGTCAGAGGATAACCCAGCAGATCCGCTTACGAAGGAAATGAGTAGGGTTAAACACTTGCAGCACGCTAGGAGCATCGGGCTGAAGGACGATATTAGTTTAGATTAGATAGTTTAGAAACATGTAATAGATAAATTGTAATTAACATTTGATGATTAAATAAAAGAGTATTATTTATCAATAATGTTACTGTCTTATGTTAATTATTTACCTATTGTTTCATTTTGCATGTTTTGACTTCCTCAATAATAAAATTATTCGAACGGTCCATAGTCGTTCATATGTTGGAAGTAGGTATGAATGAAGACTGTCATGAATTGGTGTGTATATTGTCTAAAGTATATTAGACATAGCAAAAGTTTGCTACAACGTTCATGAGTGATTATGAACTAGATTTGAGCATTGGAATAAACCCACGCTTGCTGGAATCACTTCATGGACTTTATCATGAGTGATCGCAAGACGATAATATCATATGGTCTTAAAACCTAGATATATGGTTTATTGTTTGCTAATTGGTTGTGCATTGATAATACATAAACGCATCAGTAATTTGATGTTATAAAACACATTGTTGTGTATGATTTGATTAGTGGATAGTAAATGCATATAAGTCGAAGTTTATATGTTCCTTTTATCCTAAGAGGGTAAAAGCGATGTCAGGGCCCCTCGATGATTTGGTTTTACTTATGTGCCGGGCCCGGTCAGGACTGAATTGATGTGTTCAATTAAATTCTATGTCAAACGAATCTGAGATCGAGAAACAAACTGCTGGACAATAAGTATGACTATGTTCCATGTAATTGTCCGCACGATATCTAGAACAGAGGATTATACGATCCCTTATCTAAAGGACAGGTTACTGATAAGATCAGAGTTCGACAGCGTCTTTGAGAGCTACGATTGCTAATCGGATTGTATTTACATTTTTAGTTACTAGACTTATCCAAGTGGGAGACTGTTGGATTAGTGTCTAAGCCCGTAACTATATTTGGTAAGTATTTGACCTGGTTGTGCATGGTCCTTTTGGGTTGCCTTCACCAAAGCATCGTGATAAGATGATTTATGAATAAAGAGGTTATTATGATTTATTAATATGTTATATGAATAATATATTAAAAGAGAAATCATATAGTTTAATTAACATTAGACAAGAATTAATTAGGAATTAATTCTATGGCTAAAAGAGAGTAATTACATAAAGGGGACTGTAACTGTCAATTGTGTGATAGTTGATTTGGGCTGAGAATCCTTATGGAATTAAGGGGTGGACGAAATTAGAGTGGGAGCCCATCTAGATTTCGTCAAAAGCCTTTATTCTGGAAGGTTCTTTGGACTGCTTAAGGCCTAAGCTATCCAATTAGGGTTTTGACTGAAACCCTAACAGCACAAGTATAAATAGACCCCTTAGGCTTCAGAAATCGGCTAACCATATTCCTAACAGTACTAGAGCCGAATTCTATAGCCTCCAACCTCTCTCCAAGATCATCCTCTTGTTTGTGGTGTTTGTAAGCCATTAGAGGAGTGACATTTGTGACTCTAAGCTTCAAGGACAAGAAAATTCAAGCTTTGAAGAATAGGTAATCATCTAGATCTATTTTGTTGTGTTAATTCGAATTATATACACTAGATCTAGGGTTTGTAAGTATTGGATGAATTGCATGTAAAATAGAGGAACCTAGATCCAAGCATTAGGGTTTTCATGAGCACATAGGATGTTCTTTTGGCTCAAACCCATCAAAAGGATCTCACAGTCATAATCCTTGACCACGTCCAGGCACTTGCGCTGCCTCATGTTCAGGTTCATCGGGTCCATAAGATATCACAAACTCCTTTTATCCATGTAAACGGTATAATGGACCCCATAAATATAATGACTCCAAATCTTGTGGGCAAACATCAATTCCCCCAACTCCAGGTTATGAGTAGGATATCGCGCCTCATGCGACTTCAGCTGACGAGAAGCATAAGCAATCACTCATCCCCTCTGCATAAGGACCGCCCCCAAACCAGTAATAGATGCATCACAAAATACCACAAAATCCTCGACACCCTCTGGAAGGGTCAACACCGCGGCTTAACATAACCTCTGACGCAACTTCTCAAAAGCAACCTGCTGCTAAGGGCCCCATCAGAAATCCATAACCCTCCTCTTCAGACGAGTGAGGGGTACTGCGATCTTGGAGAAGTCCTTAATAAATCTTCGATAGTATCCTGCTAATCCTAAGAAACTCCTGATCTCTGAGGGAGATTCTGGAACCTCCTGCTGCATCATGACCTCGATCTTGTCCGGATCGACCAAAATCCCATCTTGGTTAACGAGATGTCCTAGGAATTGGACCTCTCGTAACCAAAACTCACACTTTGAGAACTTGGCATACAGCCGTTCCCGCCTCAATACCCCCAAAAGTTGTTGAAGGTGCTCTTTGTGCTGCTCTCTGGTCTTGGAATACAACAATAAATCATCAATGAACACAATAACAGGTTGGTCGAGCATCAGCCTACACCTGATTCATCAAATCCATAAACACTGCAGGCGTATTGGTGAGCCCAAATGAGGTCACCACAAACTCGTAATGCCCATAACGAGTTCGAAACACGTCTTCTCCATGTCCTCCTCTCTTACCCTCACCTGATGATACCCCGACCTCAAGTCGATCTTGGAGAACCAATATGCACCATGCAACTGATCAAAGAGGCTATAAATCCACAGAAGGGGATAACGGTTCTTCAGCGTTAACTTGTTCAACTCCCGGTAATCAATGCACATCTGGTGTGAACAATCCTTCTTCTTGATGAGCAACATCAACGCTCCCCATGGAGAACTTCTCGGTTTGATGAACTGCTTGCCTAACATCTCCTGAAGTTGAGAGGACAACTCCTGCATCTCGGGCGTTGCCAAACGATATGACGTCTTGTCAATCGGAGCCGTACCTAGCACTAGATCAATCCTGCACTCAACCTGCCCCTCGGGAGGCACATCGGGTAACTCCCCTGGGAATACATCAGCAAACTACCTAACAACTGGCACATATGAATTTGAGACCTGCTCCCCTACCCGAGTATCAACCACATAGACAAGATAACTCGCACACCCATGCTGAAAATACTATCGAGCCCTAACTGTCGAACAAAACCCTGAACTAAACCTAGTACCCTCTTGACAGATAAACAGTTCTCCCCCACTTGGGGTTCGAACTACCACGCGCAATCGATCATGGCACCAAAACTGCTCAACCAATCCATCCCCACTATCACGCATACATCCGCCATGGGGATAGGGATCAGATCAATCGGATAAGGCACCCCGAAGATCTCCAATACACAACCCTGATACACTCTGGATGCAGAAACCCCATGGTCATTGGCGCTAGAAACCTGCAACGGACACTCTAACTCCCCAATAGGCATATCAAACTCCGTACTGAATTATCGAGACACAAAGTATGGTTCAAAGAGAGCATAATATAAGAAACAAATCTTCAAATGTTCAAAGCAAAATAAGAGAGGATGAGGGTGAAGGGAGCTCATGGTTTTTATTCACTCTCACAGGAGTGAACAAAAAATGCAAGCAATGAAGAAACTAATTACTTTATAACATACACTTAATATAAAGGTCCTCAACCATTAAGATCTTTAAACAAGCTTGTCCCCCATGATTTCTCCCATGTCTCTACTTTTGAAAAAACTAATTGAAATACCATCCCTTCTTACACCTCTCCAAGTTTCAACAATGGTGAAGAAAAAGAGAATAAGAGTTTAAATTTTATAAACTCTAGGTTTATAAAATATAGACTTTGTCTTTAGAAAAAAGACAAAAGGTTTCAACTAGTCCAAAAGGTTTTGCATGACTTATTAATTCATATCATATGTGTCACACCCCGCTAAAGCGGAAACACGAGGCGTGGTAGTACAAAGGGTCTCATAGCAAAAGTTAAAAGACAACACCAACCATAGTATTAAAAAAATCATTGCAATTTTAAATGAGTTTGAACAACTTTTTAAAAAAAATTACAATGTATTTAAAAGTCAACACATGCAAATGTTCCTACATGTGTTGTGCCTCTACGTGCCTCTTACTAGATGATTCCTGAAAAAGCATGTAAAACGAGGGTCAACAATAAAAATAGTTGGTGAGTACTCACAGGTTAAAATAATATTAGTTTACTGAAACATAATCAAAGTTTTGATAGAAGTTTCCATAAATAAAAGTACATTGTTAAAATGAGTAAATAAGTTTGTATAACAAAGTTCTTTGTCATCATAATGAATAAAGTATGTTGCCCAAATGAGATGCAACGTTCATATTCTCATGGGAAATAAAGTTCGTTACTAAAACAAGTAAACAAGTTTTATTGCTACAATGAGCAAACAAGTTCGTTGCTAAGACAAGTAAATAAGTTTCTAGTAACAAAAGTTTGTTGTTATAATTAGAAACAAAGTTTATTGTATAATGAGAAACAAATTTCATTGTTATAATTAATAAACGAGTTTGTTGCCATAATAAATAACAAGTTTGTATGTATATGAGCAAACAATGAGTTCACAACCAAGCCTATGATTGATGCCCTATCAAGATCTATGCTTATCGTTCCATAGATTAATATGGTATCATGCACTCAAGCAATCGGGCGAGTGAGGAGTTGTCAATTCCTAATAGCGCTATTCATAATGACTATTGGCTCAAAGAGTTAATGGTTGGAGTAAAGTGGAAGGGACTTAAGATGATAAGGCCTCATATTTTAACAATAACATACACATACACAACAAAATATAGCAAAATATAGCAATCAAGTTTGATACAATTCAATATAAATACATCAATCATAAATAGTTTGGACATGCTTTTCCACTGCAAAACATAAAAACGGAAAATAGGGGGAGTGCGTGAATACTCACAATGTTTCAAGTAGCTACAAGCGGTGCCCCAGAATACACCAATGCCTTTACCACTGGGATCCTACGACATCAAACACACGCTAGTGAGTTTCCATGTCGAAATCTAATGTTAATATACTAAATTCTACATATAGAGAAATGTCGAATATTTGTTCTAATATTGGTTTTATATTAAATGGGTAATAATTTTTCTGAAATGGTGATATTTTATAACTCATGTGATTAAGATAATTCTAGATATTATTTTCCAGGTTTTTGTAATATTAATTAAGGGTATTTCAACACATCTAAAAGTGTTTTAAACTCCTAAAAATCCAAAAATATTATCAAACAATTTCCAAAATTCATCAAATTTTACATTTTCGTTCCAAATACAGTAAAGGTCATCCAGAAATTTCCCTTGAATTTTTGATGTGATTAACTATTTTTCCAAATTTTTAATCCTTCATAACAATATAAATTTGTGAAAAATAGCATCCAGATGATAAAAATTGCCAAAATTTTTATAATGTTGTCATTAAACATATGTAAGTTGGGAAAAATATAAAAATGAGTTTCTAAACAGTTTAACCCGATTTTATGATTTTTGTGCATTTATTCTAACAAAAATGGAAATAAATAGCAAACAGTTTTCAAAATTGCCCAAACATTTTGTAGCATTGTTATTATACATATAGAAGCTTTGAAAAATATAAAAGAGATTTTTCAATTAGTCTTGCTATTTTTCTTTGTTTTATTCTCTTGAATAATCATTACTTAGTGAATAATTATCAAACAGTTAAAGTAAATTACCAAAAAAAATTTAAACTTCATTTACAGTGTACATAATCCGGGAAAAGTACTAATGGTGATTTTTATATAATGTAATCCGATTTTGTGGATTTAAGTGTATTTAATCTTAGAAAATAGAAGAAAAAGAGCATAGTGAATAGAAAAATCATCCAAATTTTATTTAGAGTTATAATCTATTATAAAGTCTTCTGGTAATTTTTCATAAACTTTGGATGAGTAGAACTATTTTTCCCATTATTAGTCCATTATAAATACAAAAATCGGGGAAAAATAAGTATGCATTATGAAATATTCTGAAATATTTTTCTGAGTATTCCACTTGAGGTAGGATCTGCGAAAAATATTAGATAGCATTTTCACATTCCCTAAAGTGGTTTTATGATTTATTTGAATTAAACAAAAAGAAAATTCAAAATCATACCAAACATTAACCAAAATCGATGAAACTTACTGAGATGTTATCATTTACTTTAGGGGTCATCCAAGTACGTAGGATTTATAGACCTGAGAAAGTAATTTAAATAATTTATGCCCTTTTTTTGTAACAATTTTAATAAATTAAAGAAATGATAAAAACTCTTGGGATTTTCCAGATCCTCATATCATCTTTCTGGGAATCTGAGGAAATTGTATTTCGAACAAAAAAGGATATCTAGATTTTTTTATGAATAAAATCATTTACATGCACTATTAACAATGTACTTTGATCATCAAGCTCTTTAACTTGATGTTCATCACATGCATCACAGTTTGAAGATCATACATGGACATATTTTGTTCATAGTGATGTTTTCAAAGGAAAAACCTGAATGCATAAGGTAGATGAATCTTAAAAACTTGTAAAAACTCGTATTTTAGGGTTTGACATAGGTTTTGGTTTTCGGATTTCATCATCAAACAACATGCATGTGGTTCTTGGGTGAAACCCTACCACCATCATCATCAAACTCGAAATTCATGGATATGTTAATGAATGTTCATAAAGAATGGTGTAGAAGAAGGAGAAGTGCAAGAAAAACCTTTAAAACAAGAAAGAAAGTGAAGGAAGATGAAGGATTTTCGTGATTACCTTGAAGAACAACCCTAGAAGATGAAGATCTGAAGGTTGAGAGATGTTCTTGGCTGGAGAATTTCGTGGGTTTTGAGAGAGAAAGAGGGAGTTTGAGTGTGGTAAAGAGTGGGGTGTGTGAGAGAGAGTGAAGGGAAGTTGGAGTGTAAGAGAACATAAAATGATTGAAAGACTTGGGGAAGAGGGAGCATGGGAGAGAGGGTGGACGATTTTTTTGAGTATGAGAGGGGTCTTTTCTCTCATAATTAAATTTTTATATAATTTCTCTTTAATTTTTATAAAACCCTAATTTTTATAAAAAGGCTTCTTTATTTAATTCTTAACTTATTAAAAATCTTTGTCTTTAGCTCATAAAATATGATGTATGTTTGATAATTAAATTTTTATGTATTTGATTATATCCCATAACTTAATTATTTAAATTTGATATAATAAGGTTTATAACAAATCTTATAGAGTTTTTGGATTTTAAAGTTTATAAATTTGGATTTTTGGGCTCTTTAGGGCTTTTGGAACTTTGTTAGATATTTACCATCATGTTGAAATGAAAGTAGAAGATTTTAATTTATTTTTTGGGTTTTATACCCTTTTTAATTGTAACAATTGTTTAGTGTTCGTTCTAATTCGGGTATTGGCATTTCCTACATTAGCTAGACAACTTACTAGAATCGTAAGAGTCAAGTATATTAGTCCTAGATTTTAGTTGGATCCTAGTTTACACAAGATTGTGGCCTAATTTCTATTACTAGGTCAAATGCATGATGTGTGTATATGATTCATGAAAAGGTGTTTGAGTCAAAGAGTGACCCGCATATGGATAGTCACTACAGTTAAGTAGTTGTAGAATTCACATATCAATGTGAAATCTAAGTATAATATCCATCATTCTAAGTGTTTCCAAGTTTCTAGTAGGTTAAAACTTAGCTTCTAGTTACTAAGTCTAGTATGTGTTGTGGCTACATGTGCAACTAAGTTTATTCCAATCTAGAATTGTCTCAAATTTTGACGGTTGTCACAGTCTCCCCCGGGTGAAAGAATTTCGTCCTGAAATTCAATTCGTGACGTATTCTATTAGAACTCAGCCGAATACAATTGTATAGTTGGAGAGGTGGTAACTTGAAGTGTTCTTTGATAATTTTGGGTTTATTTCCTCAAAGGAAGAGCCCAATTCTTTAGCTATAATCAAATTAGCGTTTCCTTAATTCGAGTTCTATAGTCTAGATTGTAGGAAATTAGGATTATGGAAATCATGACCCAACCATGGTGACCTAGTAAAAAAAATCATCTAGTTAGATATTATCTAACTTAAAAGAGTGCTATAAGTTTTGCTGAAGCACCAACTGCATTGAGCGTTAAGTCCGCATTGATCTTTAAGTCATGCTCTAAATCATCACTAAGTGTAAAGTTGTCGACTAATAAAGAAGAGATTGGGAACAATTTGATCACTTCCGGGTTGGCTACTAAATCTGGAAAAGATATACTCCAAAATAAGAAGGGGTAGCACGAATGAAAGAGAAGCGATCAATGATAAGTTCCTAAAGATAAGTATTAAGGGTAGGCAACGAAGTTTTGGTACATCTCGAATGTAAAGGCTATTTAACTCCCGTCTACAAAAGAAATTACGAAACGGTCGAGGATTTTCGAAGCTATAATTTATACTACGGGTACTCTCACTATAATAGAACCATAATTGAAGAATATAGTTAGAGAGTCGTTGTTTCTAATGAAGGCGGTGAAAGTTTATGATATTTTAAATCACATTATCTGGATTGCATTTTGAGCGTTTAAAATGATAAGTAATCTCACTGTTATTAAAAATATGTGATAATTCCAAGAGAATGAAGATACATGTGTGGCGATAAAGCGAAGTAGTAAAATAATAAAGAGATTAATTAATGTTAAAGGTTTAAGTCGTCAGTGAGGGAATTTATATAGAAATATTCATATTACAATTTCTGAGAAATTGTCCAATTGTTTAAGTCAGGAAAAATTCAAGTTTACGAGGAGTCAGAATATCTATGAAAACATGTTTGAGAGTTTAGGAACTCACTAGAAATTGAAAAGTAGAATGCTATTTTAAAAAAGGTGTAAAAATGTCGATCATTGAAAATAGTGCATTCTTTATTTTAGTGATCTTACAAAAACAATCATTTGAAAATAGTGCATTCGTTTTGCACTTTAAATCAAGTTTCCGAATTGAGAACAAAAGAGCAAATGTAAATAAGGATTACTTGTTATTTGTTAACAGTAGATTTCAAAATAAAAACAAAATGTATATGATAAAAGGCGTAATTGAGTATATCAAAGTTGACTAAATCAAAATTATGTCTCACGACTATACACGTATTAATCGCTCAAAACGAAAGGGTAGACTTCTAGTCTGCATGTGTACGAACATGATACCGAGAGTAAAAAAATAGACAGAAACAAAGTTAGACAATGTATTATGTTATTATTATGGGTATGCGATATCTAAAATCAGAAGGAGAGCAAGAAATCAAGTGCGGGGGAAAGAAAAGGAAGGTAGGAGCGACCGTTAAAATTTTAAGGACAATATCGGTAAGTAGATTTAAATCTTAGGTTGGGATATATTTCAAACTTTAATCATCTAGGTATGCTGGTGACTAAATAGACATGTGGAAGTTTTAAAGCGTTTGCTAAAAAAATCATGAGTTATCTATTAAGTTAAATTTCATTTGTGAAAAAGAAGAAACACTACCACTAGTAATTGAAAATATGACAACTTTTGACTTTTTAGACTTGAGTCCAAGAATGGTTAAAACAGATAAGGTAAAGACTCAACATATTTAGAGTAATAATTATACATTGTTGAAAGTGTGTCACTAGAAGTTTAAAAGCAAACACTAAGTTTTGCAATGCTGCAAATTTCAGAAACTTTATAGTTTATAAAGCTATATTGAAGCAAAGTACATAAATGAGGTATGTTTTGAAATGTAAGCATTAGAGATGTCTTATAAACATGTGTGAAGTAGAAAGTTGCAGAAATATCATATTGGGTTTCAAGAAAACACATTTAAGTAAAGTACAATGCCTAGATGAGAAAGTGGTCAAAAGATCCAAAACAAAAGTGGTTTGAAAGATTCGGTGAAGCTTTTACGCGTAATATGAACTTCAATGTCATATGTTTAAGTTTTATAGCATAGAATTTAAACACTTTTATAAAAGAAAATGTTTCTAAGTTTTTCGAAAACGTGTCAAGATGGTAAGCAAGGTCTAAAGTGGTTTATATGCCCTTAAAAGCACTTCTATCCATTTAAATGGATTTGAAATGAAACTGAAATATCAAGGTAAAAACCAATATTGGTTAAATTGAGTTTTGAAGAAAAGTGTTATGTTAAAGCAAGTTATCAAAAGATTTTAGCGAGGGATATGGCTCACATTGTTAAGAAAGGTCTAATAAGTTGTATGAAGTGTTTATAAAGTATTTTATCGATGATAAATAAAACCGATGAAGCGAAATAACTTTTCGATGGAAGATTAAGAAGTAAGGAATAAGTAGATTAGTGTAGCTGATCGTACCTAAATACTAAGGCGAGTATAAGACGAGTATAACCGAGTACCGATGTCTTTTCCCCAAGCTAAAGGACAAAAAAAATTGTTTGTAAAACGTTTTATGGTGCCAATGCAGTTTCGCATCCTTTTATAGAGGTCAAATGTTAAGTTATAGGCTTGGTGTCTGGCTCACAGCGTAAGAGGAGGTAATCCTTTATAATGACAGGAACGTCAGTAATGTCGATAAGGCTTAAACGAATGTATGAAAGTAATAAGGTTCGAAGGAATATTCAAAATTTGTAGGAAGGATTCGTACAACGAAGTAGTGCGATGTTTGATCGGGCATGAAAATTTAAGGTTAAAGGTTGGGCATGAAACATGCTAGTAAATTGGAAAGTGTAAGATGGTTGTATACTCGATATAATCACTAGTGCATCCAGGGGGTCATGAACTAAGACTTGTAAGTTTTTGTCATAAGGGTAATTGTTTGTGCTTTAATTAGGATATTCAAAGTAAAGATGGTAACGTATGAACTACCTAATGAAAAGGTTTTGGGTCAAGGAGATATCCTATGTTAAGTTTTAAGCTCGAGGTGAAAACAACCTTGAGCTAAATCGTAGCATAGAAAAAAGGTCTAACATATGGGTTAAACCTCTGTGTCACCTCGTGAGTCGAATCAGGAATGCTCGCCAATGGTATCCAAGTGATTACTAGTGGCGACTCATCTACTTTCTAATGTGATGCTCCAATTCTTATCCCTATCGGTATCGGAACGCTTTTCCTATTCGTAAGTCTAGTACGAAGACGATGAAGAGGTATTGAGGTATATTGGTATAGGTTTCGACTTAAGATTATTACTAGTGTCTTTCTAGCTACTAACCTTATGTCGAAAGTAATAGCTACCGAGGAATACCCATTCTAAGTACTAAGTGGATTGCTCCTAGAGTGGCTACTGATATAACCTACCTGGTTAGCCTAGCACTTGATAAGTATAAGAATATTTATAAATAAAGACATAGTGATAAAAGTGCACTTAGTTTCTAAGTGTACCTAGATGAATGCCTATAATATGAAATGCCCATACGCTTACCGAAAATTTTGTTTTTCAAAATTTAAGTTGAAAATCGTTTTGAACATAATTATACTATAACAGTTTCCAACATTGCATTAATTTTCCTTAGTTAAGCATAGTTGGCCAGGCTATACTTAATTAAAGTACAATAATGTGTACTCGAATTAGTTATACCAGAAGTATGTTCAGTATGTTAAAAACTTTTTGAAATTTTTTGGCTATAGTTGTGGCTCTCCAAAGGAAAACCGGAATTCTCTATAACCTTCTACTCTGATACCATTTCCGTCACACCCCGCTAAAGCGGAAACACGAGGCGTTGCAGTATAAAGGGCCTCATAGCAAAACTTAAAAAAGACAACACCAACCATAGTATTAAAAAAATATTACAAATTTACAATGAGTTTGAACAACTTTTTAAAATAAATTAGAATGTATTTAAAAGTCAACACATGCAAATGCTCCTACAAGTGTTGTGTCTCTAAGTACTTCTTACTAGATGATTCATAAAAAAGCATGTACAATGAGGGTCAACTATAAAAATAATTGGTGCGTACTCATAGGGTAAAATAATCTTAGTTTAATGAAATGTAATCAAAGTTTTGGTAGAAGTTTCCATAAATAAAAGTACATTGTTAAAATGAGTTAATAAGTTTGTATAACAAAGTTCTTTGTCATCATGATGAATAAAGTATGTTGCCCAAATGAGATGCAACGTTCATATTCTCATGGGAAATAAAGTTCGTTAGTAAAACGAGTAAACAAGTTTCGTTGCTACAATGAGCAAACAAGTTCGTTGCTAAGACAAGTAAATAAGTTTCTAGTAACAAAAGTTCGTTGTTATAATGAGAAAAAGTTTATTTCTATAATGAGAAACAAACTTCATTGCTATAATCAATAAGCGAGTTTGTTGCCATAATAAATAACAAGTTTGTATGTATATGAGCTAATAATGAGTTCACAACCAAGCCTATGACTGATGCCCTATCAAGATCTATGCCTATCGTTCCATAGTTTAATATGGTATCATGCACTTGATAAGTATAAGAATATCTTATAGAGTTTTTAGATTTTAAAGTTTATAAATTTGGATTTTTTGGCTCTTTAGGGCTTTTGGAACTTTGTTAGATATTTACCATCATGTTCAAATGAAATTAGAAGATTTTAATTTATTTTTTTGGGTTTTATACCCTTTTTTAATTGTAACAATTGTTTAGAGTTCGTTCTAATTCGAGTATTGGCATTTCCTACAATAGCTAAACAACTTACTAGAATCGTAAGAGTCAAGTATATTAGTCCTAGATTTTAGTTGGATCCTAGTTCATACATTATTGTGACCTAATTTCTATTACTAGGTCAAATGCATGATGTGTGTATATGATTCATGAAAAGGTGTTCGATTCAAAGAGTGACCCGAATATGGATAGTCACTACAGTTAAGTAGTTGTAGAATTCACATATCAATGTGAAATCTAAGTATACTATCCATTATTCTAAGTATTTCCAAGTTTCTAGTAGGTTATAACTTAGCTTCTAGTTACTAATTCTAGTATGTGTTGTGCATACATGTGCAACTAAGTTTATTCAAATCTAGAACTGTCTCAAATTTTTACGGTTGTCACAATATGAAATAATATGTTACTTGTAATTGTAAACTAATTATATCCATCGAATAAATATTTTTCCAATTAATTATAAGAGTTTATGAATATTTATTAAAATCAATCTCTAATAAATAATAAATTGTATCAATTTGTTGTTAGTGTGACCCATTAGTATATATATATTAATTAGACAATTTCACTTTAATATGATTCTTTAGTATACAAGATCCTTCAATTTATAGTTGATGAGGAAGCCTTGAATAACCCTAATTTGAATATGCTAATATCTTAAACTAGGTAATTATCCAACTCCTTAATTATCCAATAAGATTAATATAGAAACCCTAAAACACATAGCCAAAGCCGGCCAAGCATAGAAGGTTCTTAGAAAACCAATTTGCTCAACTACTGAGCAATTACAACTTAGTCCCTCCACTTCCAATTAATTCTAATTAACCAAAATTATTCTAATTAATTTCGGATTAATGCTTAATTAATTATTACTATTTATAGTTAATATATTAACCATATAATATATTAATAAATCATTTGTTACAATTTGTTAATCATATAATAAATTAACAAACAACCTCTTTCTTCAAAAGTCCTTCTACTCAGTTACTGGTTATGAGGGCAACCCAAAAAGGACTTTACTTCTAACTCAAGAATATACCAATTTAGTTATTGGCTTAGACACCTTAATCTAATAGAAGTCGGCGGTGCATAAATATTAGTATCTGTGTAGCACTGGTGATCATCAGAATTGTTGAGAATAGAAGATTTTGATTGGCAGTTAGGGTTTGAATGTTGTGAAGTGTGAAAATACTTTCAAAGAATTTGATATATTTGCATACATAAATGAGTTTGGTTTGCAAATCCAACACTTTGTATGCCTTTGTACCATATGGATATCCCAGAAGAATGCAAGAATGAGATTTTTCATAAACTTACCTCTTCCTATAATTGGAATAGCCACAAAGCATACACATCCAAAAGCTAGCAAATAAGATCTATGTGGTTTCTTTTTGGTTAAAGCTTCATAAGGAGTTTGATATTGAAGGATTTTGGAAGGCATTATATTGAATACATGAACAATTGTCTTTATACATTCACTCTAATTTTTCAGATTACGGGATTAGGGTCATTTTTAGACTTAGACTTCATTTCCAAAGCATGGGAGAAAGGCAATTTCGAAGGAGTTTCACAAGGTTTCGATTGTAATCATTTGGAAACATTTGTCTTTGGATTTGTAAGTCGCATATGCAGATTATTTCATCTTTTCTATACTTGTTGATTGTTCTAGTCATGTATGGCTAGAACCCTAGTTTCTCCAACTTTATGTCTTGACTTTTAGTTGTGATTTCAATCATGTGATTTGATGTTTATTTCTAATTTCTATTTAGTGAATTTGATTTCATTTCAATCGAATGTTTTATTTTAATTTTAGTTCTTATTGGCCATTTGAATTACGGTTAGATCATTCAAGTTATCTATTTTGCAAAATCCGTAATTGTTTTGTGAAATAGAGCAAGTAACAAGCACTAAATGGAATTCTTTTGAATAAATCTAGTGTAAATCATCTTCACACATTCTTATGCTCCCGAGCTTGTGAGGAGTATTGAATGTTTTTTTTGAAACATTCACATAAAGTTTAATGGAATCTTTCAATCTAACTCTAAGAGCTTGTTTAGATTAGGTTAGTGAGGTTAGGGTTAATCAATGAGCTTATTTTTGGTTAATTAATGTGGTGAATGGAAAATGTTAGAGCTTGTTAACACTTTCAAGTACCAATTTAGGTAGAATTGAACAAATATGATGTCATCTTGGAATCACATTGCTAAGTCATTATACCTAGAGTTGGAGTCTTTCATAATTCTGAATTTATTTCAATTAGTTAACATCTTTCTTGTTTCTTCAATCTTTTACTTGAATATTAATTTACAAACCCCCATTTTTTACTTTTGGTGACCAAAGTACCTTGCACAAAGAGGTATAAACTGATTGTCCCGTGTCTTTGTGGTTCAACCCTGCTTGCATTGTACTACCTTTTAGTGTAATATAGTAGTGTTCTTTTGGAGTATATAGCACCCCTAACATTTTTTGGGTTTGACACCCCTAAAGTTGAGTCCAAGGTTTATTGGACCATTTAAAGTTCTTCGGAGGATCGGGAATCAAGCTTACAAGCTAGAATTACCGGAAGAACTGGAGGGTATTCATAACACATTTCATGTGTGTTATTTGAGGAAGTTCACGGGAGGTGTGCCCGACATAATTCCCATTTCTGAATTAAGGTTGGATGAGAGCAAGAGGTTAATTGGAGAACCTGAGGCAATCGTTGACCGTAAGACTAAGAAGTTGTAACATAAGATAGTCGATTTAGTGCTTGTGCGTTGGAAACATATAAATGGGACAAATTCCACCTGGGAAACGGAGAGTGACATGGTGAGTCGCTACCCGTAGTTGTTTGTCGTTGTGTGATTCCGAGGACGGAATCATCCTAAGGGAGAGAGAGTTGTAACGCCCGTGTTTCTAGGCTAGGCATTAATATTGACATAATGGTCTAGGTTAACCTTTGTAACTCATTTAGAAGAAATGAAAAGGAATTATGTGAATTATGTGTTTTATGCTTAATTATTAGGGTTTAATTAATTAAGAATAAAATTGAGCGTCAAAAATTAAATTTTAGATAAAGCCGATATCTATTAAGAAACTTGTAGTGGGCGTGACAAGGATTACGGATATATAAAGAATGCCGAAATCCGAGTTATAACGAAGAAGTTATGACCTGTCGAAGTTTCGCGATAAACCGGCACGGTGCTGAATGTCGTAAAAAGTGAGTTTTCGATAAACTACTTTTTAGCCTTAGTGATCTAAAAGGAACTCGTAGTGTTCGTTAAACCGAGAGTAGGTATAAAAAGAACGCCCAAATCTGACTTCGTATGAGGAAGTTATGATTTTTCGAAGTTTCAGCTTAGCAGTAGACAGCAAAAAACTCGAATTTTAGATCGAGAGATTTTTAGCCGACACGACCTAAATGAGAATCGAAGGTCTCGTAAATAGTATCACAACGGTAAAAAGTCTGACGAAAACGGACGTCGGATGAAGAAGTTATGAATTTTTAACGGATTTCCTGTCCCGGTCTGTTAAAAATAATAATATAAAAATTAAAGTCAAAATTAGCCGACGAAGTCTAAACGAAAGTTGTAGAGCGTAATTTTACCTACGCGTGCATTCAAGGAACGTCAAAAATGGAGCTCGTATGCGAAAGTTATGGATTTTAGAAGTTTTTGCACAAAACTCGAGAAAATTCGCATAGTCACGTTTTTGCCACGTCACCTTCGCTTAGAACATGCCACGTGTCCGAAAGTCTGTTGAGTCATCCGAGCTGCTGAGTCATCCGAAGCGGTCCAGTGAGAATCCGACGCGTGTCCTCTTCCTCGTGTCTAAAGCCTTCGCATGATGCCACGAACCCACCCTACTTCGGACTAGACCTCGGTCCAATCAGGAGGTGACACCGATGCCCTCGCATGCACAGCCACGTGCGAGCCACCTGCGAGACTTCGGATCTGCTGACGCGTGGAGACTTCTCAGCCATTGGATCAGCAGCTTCGGACCCCTATAAATAGAGGGCTTGCGAGCCTTCTCGGATACATTTAGAAAATCACCATCTTTCACCCCTTTCTTCATATTTTCTTCATCTTAACATCCCCCGAAGCCCCGGTATCGATCATAACCCCCGGAATACGCCACGAAGTGCCCGTGAAGCCCGGAATATTTATCTTTTCGGTTTCGAAACCCGACCCTCGCAGAGCCCGGTTTCTCAATAAAACTCCCGGTTTTATTAGAAACGATCGTTTTAGGAAACGAATTGCTGCCCGATTTTCATTAAATCAGGTGAGTGTGTAGTTACTTTCACCTTACACATAGATATGAAGTATTTTACATAAAATACGTGCTGTGTGAATATATATTGTTTGTTTATTTGAGATGGGTGTTGAAGGAATGATTTATACAGGTTTTTAAATAATTTAAACTGTATATGTATTTTTATCTACGAAAAATGTTGGGTAAAACATGGGTAGATGAAATAGTGGGTGTGATGAAAGGTGAGTTGGATAAAGGAGATGATCAGTAATATTGATCATGAGTTGAGGGTGAGTGGTGAAATTTGAGAGAATCACTTACCCAAAATGTTGGCCCCCGTCATTCAGCAGAGTATGGATGACAACCATAGACTATTCTAGATGGACTGTGGAACATTAGCAGGCCTGCAACCTGTAGGTGTAATGAACTATATGTTCATTTGGAGTACTCTAAAAAAACCCATTGACATGTATGACAGGGGTGAATACTGTCAATAATACTGTCAATAAATAAGAGCTATGAATTCAGCCCTTGTTGTATAAACCCTGGTGATGGTGTGACCTTGTGCCTATTCCTTAGGATGAATCCTTAGGAAGGAGCGATAGTTGAATCTTAGGGTAAACCCTTAAGAAATTAATAAGATAATGGGGTTGGGGTAATTTGGTTGATCGATTGATGTTTAAGTACAATAAATTTTTTTTATTGTGGGTTGAAAACCCTATATGCTCACCAGGCTTCCAAGCCTGACCCACTCAACTTTTTATGACTACAGGTAGTGGACCCCGAGCATAGTCGGATGATGATGATGAGTGATTTTGGATTATAGGCCAGTAGTTATAAATAACTGTTGTAAGGCTTATAATGTCTTGTTTATGCTTTTGATCTGTATCGGAACATGACATCCCGAGGTTTTGATATAAAAGGAAATTATATATTTCTTAAAGAAAGGTTTTGACAAACTTTTATCATGTTTTGTTTTGGGGACCAATTCCGCAACATCTTTTAAAAAGATTTCTCTGATTTTATTTTAAAAAGCATAAATTAAATCGGTCTTTTCTGGCCGAGAAATTAGGGGATGTCACATATTTGCTAATTAACATATGATACTAATGGGTCACACTAACAACAACTTCATACATTTGATTATTTATTAGAAATTGGTTTTAATAAATTTCAATAAACTCTTATAATTAAATTGGAAATTATTTATTTCTAGGGAATAATAATTTTCATTAGCAAGTAACATTATATAATTCATATGGTATGAATTAATAAGTCATGCACAACATTTTGGACTAGACAAATTCTTTTTTCTTTTACCAAAAAGTTAAAGTTTATATTTTATAAATTTGTTTTATAAAATATAAAGATTTTGCCTTCTTTCTTTTATTATTTATAAAAATAAGAGTAAAAAACGAAGAGTATGGATTTTTGATTATTTAAATGAGAGAATGGCTCTTTGAATATTTAAATAAGAGTATGGCTTTTTCATTATTTAAATGAGAGAATGGATCTTTGATTATTTAAATAAGAGTATGGTCTTTTGAATAGTTTATTCAAAAGGTAGGGTATTGTTACTACTATAAATACAAGGTTTGAGGCTTTCATTTTGGCTAGTCATTCTTTTGAAGAATGGCCGAAACTATGACCCTCTCTCCCACTCTCTCTAGTCTTGCTTTTTACATGAAGAGAATACTTGCATTTTTCATTCCCTCTTTAAGTTCATATTGGTTATGAACTTAAAGCTTAAGGGTTAAAGAGTTTATCGACTAGCATCTACATTAAGTTGAGTCATTGTGGGTGTCTCAAAGGTTCGACATTCTTCATCAACTTCCAAGCCTCCCAAGAGGACCCAAAGAACTACAAAAGTTGTCATTTTTTCACCTCTTCTTTGGTTGGTGTTTAAACCTTCTACAACTTGCAAGAAGATCCTTGGTGGGTATAAAATGTTATGTTATGTTCAAAATTTTATGTCTTCCGTTGCCTTATTTTTCTAGTTTATGAAACTATTTTTAAACTAAAACCCAACAATTGGTATCGGAGCCACCTTGCAAGTTTGGTTAGATTTTTTGATTTTTGGAATTCTTAGTTTTTGGAGAATATGAATAACTTGTTTTTGTATAAAAATAGGTTCATACATATTTCTATGACAACTTTATAATTGTTATTTTTTATGTGACAAAAGTTTCATGCGTCTTTTGTCGTTTAAAGTTGTCTTAGAAAAAGAAAGGTTGTTTTATGTGTATGTTGATATATATTATGTGCATAAACTAGGCAAGGACCATTATGATTGTTGTGTTGTTGTGTTTGTTGTTTTTTCTAAATGGTTGTGATAATTTATTTATTCTTATGGTATGTAATATTTAAATAGATTATTTTTCTTGCTTATTTTTGTAAAGTAATAGATTAGTTTTTAGAAATAATTTATTTGTACAAAAATGTAACAAGAAATGAAGTTAGAACCATTTTTTCAAAGACAAAAGAGCAATTTTTTAGTCTAAAAGGTGTGCAAGATTTTCAGTGACATTTTCTGAAAAGTGTCACTAATGCTGTTTACAAAGGGCTGTTGGACTTTTAGCGACAGTTGCTGAATTTTAGCCTTTAAGAAGTTTTTCCAATCCTTAGCCTTCCAGAAGTTTTTCCAATTGGTGTTACTCAGGTGGGAGCTTCTTCAAAGACATTACAAGAAGATTTTTGGTCCCCTTAAATATCCCTTTTGGAATGGAGTTGACATTTTTGTGTTGGCTCACAAAATGTCATTAGTTGGCTATGTTTGTGCCCATATCTTTTTATGCATGTTTATGTTGTTTATTTTATGCAATTATTATGTATGGTTGATAAATTAGTTTTTCACATGCTAAAATATTTTTGGACAAAATAAACATCACATGGAGTTTGGGTTTTCAAAATTGGACATAAGATGTAACAAGTTATTATTTTAAAAATAAAACTCGGTTTTATAAAATCGTTAATAACGGCAAATTTTGAAATACTCCATTATAAGTTTTAAAATGGTGATTTTTGTAACTTATACACACTCCAAATATATAAGTAATAAAATGAAGTTTTATTAAAGATATAAAATGTTCAAATGCATTCAAACTTAATACCGGTTATTAAAATTGAATTGCGTCAAATTATATAAAAAAACTAGCTTTTTATATAGAACCTTCAAAAGTGATTTTCTTTTGAAAATTGATACCATGGTTTATTATATACATGTAATAACCATGATATCATATGTTTTTAAACTAGTATTATAAAACATATAAAGATACTTTCTTTACAAACCTCAAATCTATGCAATCATTTTGAAAAACACACGCACATCTCTTGTATTCCCCAGTGGGATAAATGATACCTAACCGCTTAGTGTTATATTTTGATGGCCGATGTGTCTTCACGATTTTTATAACCAAGTTATAGGCCGATCACACATGTTTTTAAAGTTGGATGATTTGATCGGAAATCTTTTGTGATACATGATACCTAAGCAAGAGAAAACTGAGGCATAGATGGGATCAAACATGTCTAATTAAATTTGTTATTAGAAATCCCATAAATCTAGGAATTATATAGCAATATATAACTGATAATCGATATCTACCGGGTTGAATTCAAATGGATGAGATAAACGAAACCTAACCATTTTTTTTTTTGCAATTTGGATCCTAGACTTTGATAATTAATGTTTTTGGAAACTAAAAGGGTATTAATTATTAAAGAATTTAAATATTGAAAATATTAAATGAATTTTGTTAAAATTTTGTAGTTAAATAATTCATTCTCATTATCATGAATTGTCATTTTTTGTAATGACTTAATGAAACAATAAGATTCAATAGATACAACTTCAATGAATGGGTTCATGTCTTAAGAGACAATCTCGTGAGAGATATGAAATTGTATACACTTAAAGGTCCTAGTCCTAAACTATTTGCTTTGAGCAATAAACCTGAACATGATACCTAGTAAAGGCATCACTGTGATGCTAAAGATGCTTCTAGCATCAAGCTAGGAATAATTATTCATGACTTCTAGGAAGTCTTGGATAATATATATATATATATATATATATATATATATATATATATGATGATATAGCAGGTCAAACAATATTTTAATAAATATAGTAATATTTTATTTAAAGCTAGTTTAAACATTGGAATAACGCAAGACTAAAAGAGTCACCTAGTGTGATCCAGGAGGCCCATGTTTTATGGACTGAACACCTTTAAGCCCAAGAAATCTACTAAAGCCCACATAGATGGATCTTGTTTCTTTTGTGAAGAAACTGGACACTGGAAAAGGATTTACTCCTCTTATTTGGAAAGAAAGTTTGGAAGAGACTAGTACTTCAGGTATCTACTATGTAGAACTCATACTTTTCATATAACACTTAAGTACTTGGTACTTAATGTTAATCTAATATTTGTAAATAACCTGCATATATTTATTGAAGAGCAACCAGCAGAGCACACCCAAGTTGGAACTATAATCTCAGGGTTTAGTTTATTATTTATGATTAGAACATAAATTACTTGTAATGTAAAACAATATTTGTTTTGGAACAATGTATGTTTTAATTTAGCATGTGTAAATTTATGTCTCAGTTATTTTATTCAAATGTTTGATAGTTTAATCAAACGTTTTTCATAACGATAATATTCATATTCTAAAATGATTAACTTCTTTTTATGAGACTAGATCTCTTAATAGAATTGTGAAGTAAATATCAACATTATTATTAATAAAATTAAGTTCTATATGCAAGCACGTTTTGACTTAAACTTGTTTTAAGTCAAACTCATCTTTGACATTGTTATCTTTATTATATAAATGTCATTCACATATTCCAACTTCAAGAAATGTATCTTTGAAGGCAAGTAATGTAGTTTATTTGACATATGTGAACCTTATTTATATGTAAAGGATTCCTAATGATATTTTCACTAATGTGTAGAGAAAATAATTAAGGAACTATACACTTTGGTGTATGACTTCCTTTCTAATGAATGTCTGAGATTAAGCACACGATACCAAATCAACTTTATTAATAACTATAGTAGTTTTAATTATATTTTACGTGGTAAAGCATAATTGTCAAATCTTTGTTGAAGGTTTCAAAAGTTAAGATACAAATCGATAAGAACCATCTAAGACCTCAATGATAATAAATGATGAATTAAATCTTACTTGGTATGATTAACTTTCTAATCGATAGAAATATCCCACTTTAATCTCTTTGGGAGAATACTTCAATCACTATTAATTGTATCTTGAATACAAATACCAACTAATAAGTAGATTAAACACTTTATAAGATTTAGTATGGAAGGGCTTCATCCTCATCTTACTTAATGTTTTATGGATTTGAAGCTGATATTGGATTAGAGCTTCTAAACCCAAAATCTACTAAATACATATTTGTGCAATGCTCTAAATATGGCTTAGATTATCATATGCAAACCCACCAAGAATAAGTTCTTTTATTCTTGTGAAAGCTAAGTTAGTAGAAAGCAACCTTCTAATGACAAAGCAAGTGGGAGGTACATGGAACTTGAAGCAGCTCAAGAACCATAACCTTATGTAGTAATAGTTGGCACTAGTTTTAACAAGGATTGTTAAAATTGAATAATAGTTATTCACAAACACAAATTGTTCGAATTAATGGTAGAATTCATCTATGACTTGAGAAATGTGGAATCTCTCATTGATGAGATTTTATTGATGGTTTCCGGAAAATCCATCAAATACCAAGATGTTATGTCAGATCTCGAATCTGATAAATAACTTAAAGTCATGAACAAGAGATGCAATCCATGTATGATAATCAAGAATGGGCTTGATTAAAATTTATCCCTATACCGAGGCTAAAAGGAGTAAATGATTCTTCTAGAAAGAATAAACTACATGGATAACCATACACATTTAAACCAAGACTGGTAGTAAAAGGATTTTCTCATACTCATGTCATTGACTATGGTCCTCATCATACTCATAACATTGTCTGTGATCAAACCTTTTTCATAGGTAGCTATGATTAGATCAACAAAGATATTATTTGCTATAAATTCATATTCTTAATATGAGATATAGTAAATAGATTTCAAGAAAGATCGCTTTTCTTAATAGACATCTACTGGAAGATATCTATATAGATTGGCCTGGAGGTTTTCTTAATCCAAGTTATCCTAACAAAATGTGTAGAGCTTGAGATCCACTTGTGGATATAAAGTAAACATCTAAATGTTATAATCATCATTTTATGTAAAACCACAAAGTGTGTTTTTATATCAAAATGAATAGAACATGTGTGTTTACTAAGAACTAGCGGAGCATTATGAAATTCCTAATCTTGTATGAGTGAGACATACTTAATCATTTGAAATCACATTCTGACTAAGCAAGGTCGTTTTCACCTTGACTCGGAAAGTGTTTCTAAAATGAAAGACTTAGGAAGGAGAAGATACATTCTTAGAATGTAAAATATATAAGGGATAGATAAAATGAATGTTAAAAGTTTCATGTTCTTATACATGTATTGGCAATATCTTGAAAGGGATCAAGACACATGATTCTTTTGGAGAATTCTTGGCTTGTCATATGACACCATTTTGAGCTAGCCTCAAAAGTACATAGCTCATAGGCTTTAACTAGATGAAATGATTTATATTCTACTTGCTTGACAAATAAATTCATCATTTACGCCATATTATGCATAGGACGTAGTATTTGATCATGTTGTAAGCATGTAATAGAATACTAATTGAATACATGGTTAAGTCACTGGATGACTAAGAGAGAATTCTAAGAGTACTTTAGAAGAAATAAGAGAATGTATATGAGATAATCAGTTTAGAAATGATCTTTATGTAAAAGAGCTACATAAGATGTTAATATCTAAACAGATATAGCTAATTATGAATTATAATTGGATTTTGACTTCATTATGGAAAGAGAGTAAGTTTGGTTGGAATGAGCTCCAAGCAAAACAAAATGACAAAAACTACTACAAAATAAGAATACACTACTTTAGAAGAAGAATTCAAATATGATTGGATGAATGACATCATAGAAAAACTATGTTGATTTCTGCCATTCAAGGATCATATATAAATCTTTGTGACTTCGAGAGTATACTTAATCAAGCTAAAAGACTTTATGTCACAAAAGAAAACCAATCATATTCTCCAAGATAATTAACTATACTTAGAGTAAAGTCAAATATGGAGATCATAGTATTTGCAAAATTCAAAAAAAGCAATTTTGTCAAACCTATTAATAAAGTCATTCTTTTGAGTGAAGTATGAATGGCCACACTTCAGCTATAAGACTTTATTATTCTAGAAATTGATTTTTTTTATTTGAATTTTGTATTTGGATATTGGAAACAACAACTATTAGATAATGTTATGATATATTGGGATATAGTCACCACATTAATACTTGTTGTGTTCTATATTAACATGTTTAATCCATGAATAATGTTATTATTCTAAAGGTTCATAGTCGGTTATAATTGTGGGAGAAATTATAAAGTAATACTAATATGAATTACATTGGTTGACTCTCACTAGATGAAAGTATGCAAGTGGTTGTAACCAAGTTTCATAGGTACTTGTCAGAGAACTAGTATTGAACTGACATGCATTAAGATCATCTCATGGATCGCTGTCATGAATGATACTTGATTAAAATATAATATCTTTGTAACCTTAACACCTGAGATACATAGTGGGACTTGAGTGTAGTGAGTACTATGCTTTGATATGGTCAAATGTTGTTCCTTAACCGGGCAATTATAAAAGCCATTTTCAGGTATGGTGTGAACTATGCAACATGCTTATGTAGTCAAGATAGGATTTGTTCCTCTTATGTGTTGAGAGTTAGACATCTAAGGCGCCTTACCAAAAGTTGAACAACTAATGAGATTCATCGCAATCCGTATCTCATGTTCAACATGATGTCTGTAGCAAAGGGATAACTGATAAACTTACCTTATACACCAATTGTATCTTTGAGCTTTTTGGGAATTGGGCGTTGATAGAATGGCACAAAGTCGTATGTTGTTAGGGGCAATGAAATGTTGCTAGACGTTCACCACTATCTATATCAGTCTAATATGAATCTTGCGCAAGTGGGAGATTGAAAGGTCTAGTATGCTCAAGAATCATTTTAAAGTTATATTGCTAATTAACATATGATACTAATGGGTCACACTAACAACTTGATACAATTGATTATTTATTAGAAATTGGTTTTAGTAAATATTCAATAAACTCTTTTAATTAAATTGGAAATTATTTATTTCTAGGAAATAATAATTTTCATTAGTAAGTAACATTATATATAATTCATATGGTATGAATTAATAAGTCATGCACAACATTTTGGACTAGACAAATTCTTTTGTCTTTTACCAAAAAGTTAAAGTTTATATTTAATAAACTTGTTTTATAAAATATAAAGCTTTTGCCTTCTTCCTTTTATTATTTATCAAAATAAGAGTAAAAAAGGAAGAGTATGACTTTTTGATTATTTAAATGAGAGAATGACTCTTTGAATATTTAAATAAGAGTATGGCTTTTTGATTATTTAAATAAAAGAATGGCTCTTTGATTATTTAAATAAGAGTATGGTCTTTTGAATAGTTTATTCAAAAGGTAGGATATTGTTACTACTATAAATACAAGGTTTGAGGCTTACATTTTGGCTAGTCATTCTTTTGAAGAATAGGCGAAACTCTGACCCTCTCTCTCACTCTCTCTAGTCTTGCTTTTTTACATGAAGAGAATAGTTGCATTTTTCATGCCCTCTTTAAGTTCATATTGGTTATGAACTTAAAGCTTAAGGGTTTAAGAGTTTATGGACTAGCATCTACATCAAGTTGAGTCATTGTCAATGTCTCAAAGGTTCCACGTTCTTCATCAATTTCCAAGCCTTCCAAGAGGACCCAAAGAACTACAAAGGTTGTCATTTTTTCACCTCTTCTTTGGTTGGTGTTTAAATCTTTCTGCAACTTGCAAGAAGATCCTTGGTGGATATAAAGTGTTATGTTATGTTCAAAATTTTAAGTCTTTCGTTGCCATATTTTTCTAGTTTCTGAAACTATTTTTGAACTAAAACCCAACAATAGTCAGGAAAGGCTTCATTATTAAGATTTGACCACGAAGTATTTTATAAGAATCATTTAATCCCATTAGCTGCATTACAAGGACTAGCAGGAATGCTCTCAACAACCTTAAGTTCATCCCAAATTGTACCCAATTTTGATAAATAGGAAGAAATGTCATCTAATCCTTTTGAAATAGAGTACAAATTTTGTTGAATTTGATATTGTAATGCACAATCGGATTGCTCATATCTATGATTCATCTCAGTCCAAATTTCTCTAGCAGTTTGAAGAAATAATATATTTATGTAAAGAATTAAGAATCTAATTGATTACCATTGAATTTGCTGGAAACCAGGTAGAATAAGTTGAATTTGTAATCGCAAGTGTAGTGATAGAACCATCCACAAGACCAAGCTTATTTTTAGCAGCCAATGAAATCATTACCGATCGTTTCCAGAAATTAAAGCCAATTCCATTAAAAGGAGTAGCGATTAAGATCAATCCTGGATTATCAGATGAAGCTATGAAATATGGACTTGAATGATTGAGATCAGATGAATTGTTGTTCGAATTGGATGTAAACATTTCGATTATGATTAAACAACAAAATGTTCAAGAAAAAAAAACAGAATCGAATCATAGATTGAAAAATGAAGAAACGGTGAAGAAAAGATGATCGAAAGAGAATTAGATCGAAACAACTGAGTCCGATACCATGTTTTAGAGAGAGAGAGAGAGAGAGAGAGAGAGATTTGATGAGAGCTCACATATTCTCATTAATTTAGAAATGAAGAAACTATCAAGAATATATACACAAGAATAAATATACACAAGTGATTTCAACTACTAGAACTAACAACCTCTAAACTAACTTCTACATTGAAATGACGAAAATACCCTTATAGCTAAAATTAACATAACCACTAACAAACCATCTTCACTTCTGTTTCTAACATCATTAGGTAGCATAAGCATTTGATTTTATATTTGTAGCTAAAATTTGACTCTAACAGATATGTATCCATCCTACCAGAATTTGGAACAAATAACGACTTCCAATCAGAAGATACTGTTATGTTTTCGCATTCATATGGATTGGCATATATACATTCCAAGATCCTCGATGCTTTCCTTATGAAAATATGCAAGTGCATATAATTGGTTTAATTGATTGGTCTAATGCAGTAATGCGATGTTCCTTGTGGATCAGTTGTCGTCCATATTTCCCATGCCTTGGAACAAAGTTTTTTTTTCCAGATTTGGTGACTTTTGGAAAATGAATATCATCGCGTGAGTCCGTGTATGCATGAGTCTATCACTTAGTTATGATATATTATGATAAACCACCATATAATACATCGCATTGAAATAGTACCGATTTACTAATCAACTCTTTAAATTTTGATTGAATACATTAAAGAAAGTATTCTTAAAGTTCCATATAATGATCGTATTGAACCATTAATTACCCTTATAATATTCTGAAAGTTCCATATAATGATCGTATTGAACCATTAATTACCCTTATAATATATTACATCAATCCCATTAATATCTGATCAAAATAGATGGAAAAACCCCCCATTACGTCAATTCGATTGCATGTGAATTCAAATCTGTTAATAAGTTACAATAACGCCATGTAATGACCACTAAAACATCATTAGAAAAACAACCATACCACCCTTACAGAATTAACCCTCTGATCCCTCACTTGAGTCTTCATCTCCCGAGTCGCTCGATTCTGTGTCGGTATCTTTCGATTCTTCATCACCTGAATCGCTTAATACTTGGTCACTTGACTCTTCCTCCGCAGCTTTCAGCCTTGCTTCTTCTTTTGCATTTTCCAGAGCTTTGATCAGGACATTTAAGCAACTCTCAGCATTCTCATCAGCTGACTTTGGCATTAAATTTTCTGCAACATCTGCTGGAGACATGTTGGTCTCCTCCAACAGCCGATTGATCGATGGATACAAGTCGTGTGATTCAATATCCAAATAGTTCTTGGCCAGCACCTTAAATGTTTCGAAACAACAGAAGGAGAGCTCAATATGCTTGTCCATCCTTCCTCTTCTAATCAGAGCAGGATCAAGCTTTTCAATGTGGTTTGTAGTGAACACGATGAGTCTCTCACTACCACAAGCCGACCATAACCCGTCAATGAAATTCAGCAGCCCAGATAAAGTCACTTCACTTCCCTTTTTCTTCTTAACCTTTTCCTTTTTGTGAACTAGATTCCTCTCCTCCCCCCCAGTACTCTTCCCCTTTCTTTCACCGGTAAGATCAAGTGAACAATCAATGTCCTCTATCACAATTATAGACCTACTTGATGTGTGGATAAGTAGTTTCTTCAACTTCGTGTTATCATTCACGGAGGTTAATTCAAGATCATAGATGTCGTAATCAAGAAGGTTAGCCATGGCAGCGATCATGCTAGACTTTCCGGTTCCTGGTGGGCCATAAAGAAGATATCCTCGCTTCCACGACTTTCCCACCTTCTTGTAGTAGTCTTTGGACTTGATGAAGGTCATAAGATCATTCAAAATATCTTTCTTCTTTTCCGGATGCATTGCAAGAGTATCAAACGTAGAAGGGTGGTCAAATATGATGTGGCTCCACGAGGACCCTATGCCATTGGTATGGAGCTTTCGTTGCCTGGTTTTCTTGGCAATGGCCTCTCCTTCATCAAGCACATGGGGAACGTAAACGTTGGTGATGATATCTCTGTGTTTACGATGGCAAGTGAGCTGGTAGTATCGCTTCTCGTCACCATCGTTATAATTAAAGAGAGCCCGCTGTTGGGGGATGATTTTGCTCGAACTCCACCAGATTGTCATGCCTTGGAACTCATCTATGACCTCTTCGTAGTCTTCCATGCTTAAGAAAACGGATCTAAATTTGCTGTTCTTAATTACATTCGCTTTGAGCCGTTTAACTCCATTGGAGGAGTTGGAACTAAGGTATCGTTCGATGGCCTTGTATGCCTTGCTGCGCTCGTACTCATCTCCTTGGTATTCATGAAAACTAATGGTGATATAAGGGTTCATGAAACTCACAAGTCTACGAATATATTTTTCTATATGCTTACTAAGCTCTTCTGGAAACCATTGCTGAAAGATTGCCCACACGAACATAGCACTTGCCATCATAGACCCTAACTGAGTCATATCCCACATCATAATTATCTTATAGATCACTTGAAGGTATTTTTTGAGTTGAGGATTAATACAACGATCAAATTCGTTTGTTAATTTATATAGAAGTGAGTACTCGAATATAAGAGTCAACATCACAGATCTTTAATGAAGGTTCCTGCTGCGTGGTGTTGTGCAAAAACAAATCTGACATGGAATGCAGAGAGAACCGACCATGCTTTTTGATACGCGTTACTAATTCGATAGTACTGAAGCTTCCTGGACTAATGTCAAAGCTAGTCATCTATGACATCAAGCTGCTTACATATTTAAATGATTATTGTAACTTCAGTGGTTCTAAACATGCACGTTCAAAATGTGAAATTTTTAACTATTTTATTAGCATCTTGTCCTGTCAATTTATAAACTGATGGACGTTACCTTCACAGGTAATAAAAGCATATTATTCTCAAATCACCAACACAAAACGCTTTATATATTTTTCATGTACCAGAAGTTTTTCTCATATATAACTTTTTTATGGTTCATACAATCTTACAAAATTAGCTAGAATATATTTAGTAGAATATGAATAAAATAATATTTGTTTAGGAAAAAACTTTAACTATAAAGCTTGTGAATTAACAATTTTTATAAAAAACAAAATATATATATATATATATATATATATATATATATATATATATATATATATATATATATATATATATATATATATATATTTGGAAAAGTTTTCCTAATAGTTTTTTCAAATTTACAAAAGGTAAAAGTTTTTTTTACTGAAAAAAACTAAAGTTGTTAAAATAAATAAACAAATAAAATTTTCTTTAAGATATTTCAAAATAGTAAAATAGAACATGAAAATCCAAACCTTTTAAGTTATACTGATCAATAATAAACATGAAATTATTAAAAAAAAATGGTTTAGGAATCACTAAATGAACTATTCACATTATCATGTCTACCCTATGCTTAAATAAAAAATGACAAAGTTAGCATATATATGCTCAAATAAAAAATGGAAAAGTGCCATGTGGGTTTCAAAGATTAGAACGCCATGCATGACACACAAAGTGCATTTTATGTCTTCCAGAAGATGCACATTAGTAATGACCTCATGCTATTTTTTTTAGCATTGTTGGAACAGGCCCAAGAAAACACTCATGCACACACCAATTTTCTGTAATATCTCTTTCATAGTAAACAGAAAATATATACACGTCCAATTAGAAGATAAACTCTACTATACTTATACTATTTAACATC
Organism: Lactuca virosa; assembly: GCF_052849685.1. NCBI lineage: Eukaryota > Viridiplantae > Streptophyta > Magnoliopsida > Asterales > Asteraceae > Lactuca > Lactuca virosa. The sequence continues at coordinate 175,275,632 of NC_136431.1, forward strand.
AGATAAGAAACCTCAAAGATAGGACTACTAAGTCCGCGTTATTAAACTCCACCAAACTTGGTCATCATTAAACTAGGTCTTCATTATTAAACTTGTGCATAAAGAACTTCGACTGACCCATTCAAACCTATACTCGTGACCCAGCTTAACCCATCAAGATTACCCAATATAAACCCCCATAATCTTTATGATTCTTGACCCGCTTCTTCACCACAACAAAGTCGGTTCTTGCTCTTGTCATAATTCATGTATTTCTTGGTATTTCTTTATAGACTTTCAAGTTGCAAAAAAACTCGTTTCTTGATTTCATTCTTGCCTCTTTCGATCTTCCTGCTTTCTTGCTACCCTATTCTTACTATCTCATTCTTGCTTCTTGCCTTTTGTTTCTTGTTTGGTGCATGCTACAAAACCCGAAACTTTCTACTTGTTATGATTGTCTTGCCTGCTACTTGCTATAGACTATGCAACAACTTTCTTGTATGTTGCTTGTTATTGTTCATGCAGAAAAATTCCGCTACTTCTTTCTTCTAATCACCAAACGTGATCGGACTTCCTGCTTGCTTTCATTCTTTCTTCTGATCACCAAATTAATGTGATCAACCTTGTTGCTTGCTTTCATTCTTGCTGCTTACTTTCTTCCTCTCAACCTGCTTGCTTGTTTTCTTCCTCAACAGTCTTCTGCTGCCATCTCCAGGATCCAACCACCACAGTCAGATTTTCATCTGTCAACACCCCGTGAGCCATTAACTCCACAGCAAAACCGGAACACACCTCAACCGAGAACCATCCTAGTTCGATCCTCCTTTCTGTGTTTCTTTCTTTCTCAAGTAAACAACTGGTTTTCACAATCTTTTTTCTTCTTTCCTCTTTCCTCTTTCTTCTTTCTTCTTTCTTTCTTTCTTTTATCTTCTATCTTCTTTCTTTCTTTCTTTCTTTCTTTTTTCTTCTTTCTGGCAGCCTTGTCTACAGCAGCGATATCTTCAACTCTTCATGTAATTTGTCATGAAATTGCCACTTTCTTTCTTCTAATCGATCCTAGTTATATGAGGTTGCAATTGACCTTCTCCTTCTTGCTATCAACCAAGAATGAGCATGGTGTTTTGATACCAAATGTTGGAACAGGCCCAAGAAAACACTCATGCACACACCAATTTTCTGCATTATCTCTTTCATAGAAAGCTGAAAATATATACACGTCTAACTGGAAGATAAACTTTACTCTACTTATATTATTTAACATGCTAAGAATAAGGAGAAATATCAACTAAGAAACCTCAAAGATAGGACTACGAATTACACTTTATTAAACCCCACCAAACTGGGTCTTCGTTATACTATGTCCTCATTATTAAACTTGTGCATAAAGAACCTAGACTGATCCATTCAAACTCATACCTGTGACCCAACTTAACCCATCAAGATTACCCAACATACATATTTTCTTAAAGAATCATTTTGGTGCTTCGTAACATTTCCTCAATCCTTCCTCCGAAAAAAATTTCCCGTCCAAACTTTTATAAAGTAAAGTACCAATTTTGCCATTCTTCTCCTTTAAACTCCCAATACACTAAATCTGTATTATTCTATCCCAAATCTGGATCATTTAGTACTCTTGAATTTGATTTTGTTCCCCATTTTACACAATTTATGCAATTAAAATCTCTGACACTGATATTATCACCTAAATATGATAAAAATGGGTACAATCCCGTTAAATTAAGGATTATTATTTGAATTCCGTTTAAACTTTTAAACATTCCTTAATTAATAGCCGAATATTCGATACTTTCTATTCCAAAAAAATCGGCATTAAATTTTTCGTTCTTATATGCCTCTACGTTTACAAAATTAAACTTGCTGTCATCGGTTTCATGCTTTGTTTTTCTCTGACGTTTGAAAATTTCTACCATGAGGTATAGTAAAGCTTTTTTTTTGTTCCATCATGTGAAGATTGAAAATACACCCCTCTATTAATGAAATTAGTGTCACAACTAGCATTTTCAGCTAGGAAATTCTATTCTCATGTAAACATCATCTATTGTAAGGCATGTGCTCTAAGTGAAAATCATACTCTATGCTTAATCAAAACCATCCATTTGAATCTAAACTCTTGATTTAAGTCCAAAACCTAATACAATACATCTCATATGGATTGAAAACCCTAGAAATCCCGGTTCAAGTTAATTTGGACAAGGAACCTCTTATTGGGCCTAATGGACCAATAAACATTCAATTTGACTACTTTCGGCCTAGAATGATTCATTCTATCTTCATTGGGCCATGATGGGCCGTAAACTACATCCTTAGGCTTCTTTGGGCCGTGAATCCTCATAAAGGGCCCAATAGGCCGAAAAATCTTTATTTGGGCCTCATGAATTCGAAAAAAGTCAAAGAGGGCCCAAAATTCTTCTCATTCCTTTTCTCCTAGCTCATTCTCGGCCCACACTCATATATGTGTACATATGAGCTATAAAAAAAAGGAAGAAATCTAGCAAAAAAATTGTAAGCTTGCCACATAATTATTGTTCGGAGGTAATCTAGGAAAAAACTCTTAAACCACCATGTAATAACAACAAATCAACTCACCCTCTCTCTTTCTTCTTACCTTTGGCCGAAGAAAACACACACACACATTCTCACTTTCAAACTCTCCAAAAACTCTCTCAAACAACCCCCTCATCTCCTCAAAAATTTTGTGACTTGGTGGGTGTTTTTAAGAGTTTTTCATCAAGATCTTCACACTCTTGGTAAGTTATCATCTCATACAAGTTGCTACCTTCCATTTTAATGCTAAAAACTCTTCCTTACATAGCTTCATCTCATGTTTTAACTCCCTAGAACCACCTAAGTTCGAAATCTTCTTCCAAGGAAGCACTCAAGGCCGAAAACCACCTCATCTCCTCTCAAATCTTCATCAAAACCGAATCCAAACCTCAAGGTGAGTTCATACCCCCTTGTTTTCGGTTTTTACATGATTTTTGGGGGAGAATACAAGTAAAATGTGTAGATCTATGCGTTATATGCATGTCTTGTGTGATTTGTTAGTTGATTTTGTGATTATGTGTTATTTTCTTCATAAATCTAGAAATATGTTAAGAATAGGAAGTTTATCACTTGGATCTACATGAAAACCTTGAGAAAAGTATGTGTAATCACATATAATACATGTAAACTTGTAGATCTGGGATTTATACACTTAAAATAGCAAAAAAAAAATGAGTGTTGTGTTCAAAGATCTATAAACTAAACTCAAAAATCAGCCCTTGACAGAAACGTTTTGGTCCAATCTCGGACTGTTTTGATCAACTTAATGATAATATTTTTCAAAACTGTTTTACATGCAAAAAGTTCAGGTTTATACCTTTAAAATGACTACTCTCACGTTTTCATACGATTTTTCCACAATTGTTGGCGAATTCTACAAAACTGCCTATCATATTTGAAATAATTTCGGACCAGCCTGTGAAGGTGAGCAATTTCATACTTGTTAGAGACCATTAAAAATTATGAGAAAACTTATGAACAAAGTAGACAAAATTTCCAAACTTCCTGAGTTTACGGACCCAAATTTGGACTTACGATGATTTTTCTACAAATTTTCCAACAATCGGGTCAGAAAAGTCAAAAACCATAAAAATGTGTATTTTCACAAAAATCAAGCCAAAAATGATATTTTTGACAAAAATGGGTTAGAAATGTTATTTTACCAAAACTAGCTATAAATACAAGTTTTGAGCAAAATGGGGACAAAAGTGTTATTTTTATTAAGATTGGGCCTTAATTGAAATTTTGAGGCTTATTGGCCAAGAACGTCGTTTTTACAAAAAGATGACTTTTATATTCAATTCGGTAAACCTCGAACTAAAACAATCAACGAAATAATAATAAATGGGTGAAATACATCGATAACAATTTTATTGGGCCTAATAATCACGTTAAATGGCCAATGGGCCTTAAGGGCCCATTCAAGTGTATATTGAGCCCAATAATTTCCATGACATGTTTATTGGGCCATGAGACCCATTTACATGTTAATTTGGGCCTGAATTATGTGTCACATGTTTATTGGGCCTTTGTGGTCCATTTACATGTCTATTGGGCCCAAATAACCCACTTACATGTTATTGGGCCTTTGTTATCCATTAAATGCTAATTGGGCTTGGACTGAAATTTACATGATTACTAGATCGTAACTATACCTTCACATAATTATCGAATTTCGTATACTTATACATGTACCTTTGGATTTGATAACGTACAACATACACGTAAACATTAAACATGGTATGAAAGGTTGAGAATCTAGTGAGACTTGTCGGTTGGCACCTTTGAGTGTACAATCGTAGCCTGTAGTTATAACCAGAGTTTCCTGGAAGGAGAGCGGGAGTTTGTGTATAGATCTATACGGGGTGACCCCCCACGCCTTAGCTATTCGCTACAGCTAGACTAGGCCAGTCTAGGGCGACAAACCTTACCTATATCAAAACTGGCGCCTGAAAACGTCAAGACGGGCGAATTAGTCATTATCAAGCATGGTTGTAACGGCTCACTCAGAGACTATGTTCATCAAGGATTTCAGTATATTTATACAAATCTAGATGATACTAAAAACATACATACATCGATACACGGTCTTGGAAATTTTATGATTACGATACTTTTATATGCAGAAAATATCGGATTTTCTGGGATAAATACATTTATACATCACCTTCCACTTATAACAGAAAAATACAGGGTTTCTAGCTGGATTACATTTTTGTTTATTTATACATTTCAAAAGCAGTAAACACATATGCATTAATACTTGATTTTGACACATCATTTTCAAACCACTTTACAGAAAATATCGGATTTTCTGGTGCTCTACGAACTATACAAAACCTTTCAATCAAACATGCTTATGAACTCACCAACATAATATAGGTTGACGTTTTCAAAATAACTTGTATTCTCAGGGACTCGTTAGGCAGAAGAATCATCAAGAATATGGGATTTTGTTTTGTGTACTGTTAAACATCATCCAGTGAATGTTTTGGTCATGTAACTTAAAAGATTATACTTTATGCAAACAATGGCAGTTGTATTAAATTATGCATGGTGATGATGATGTTATGTTTTATTTATATTCACTGTAATGATAATTCAATTGTTAGTCACATGAGCCCCCGGACGTTTCCGTCGTCTGGTTCGGGGGTGTGACAGATTGGTATCAGAGCATTGTTTATAGTGAACTAGCATATCTAATCATACATGATATGCAACTATAAATACAATGGGACTAAACTACTCTGAACATAATAATTAAAATACATACTTATGTGTGCATTTTAGAGTAATAACACAACAAGAAGAGTAAAAGTCTTTGGAGGATTTGAACATCGCGATTAAACCCGGGCAGTTATGTAGTCGTATTGGGGGTGAATGTAACCTGATCAACTACATTCATTCAAAATACGACCAGCATGTGTTCAGGAGTAATCGTGATGGACAATGAATCAAAAACTTACCATTTAATTATCCAAAGAGCTTATAGAACCAAACCTAAACAAAATTAAAATACTATAGGAGTATTTGGTGTGCTATTTGTTTCTAGTATTTATACCCCTTCGTGCAATACACTCTAGACGGGTATCATTAGCCAGGAAACCCCTATCTCCCTAGTCAGGGAAAAGTAGGGTGGCTCGACCCAGAGGAAGACCCAGAAGGAGACTCGGAGGAAGAACCAGAAGAGGAACATGAAGTAGAACTTGCAGATTGACCCGCCGAGTCAGTAGTGGACCTCGAAGAGGAAGAGCTCGAGGGCAATGACGATGATGCCTCGGATGCAGAATCTGATGACATCAATCTTCCATACATGGCCAGAGTACCGGCTTATTCTCAGCGCCCCGATGACCCCACACCCCCATGGGCACACAATGTTAGGGGATGGAGTCGTCAGCAGAGGATACGACTGTCCTACAGTATAAACTGGGGTCTTTCGATCTTAGTCATGGAGGACCAGCTGACCGGGCCTTCCAGTTATGGTCCGGCGCACCCGATACGTTGGCAACCAAGCTCAGGACACCCAACATCAAACGGACCAAATGCGGTTGCTGTTGAGAGAGATGAGAGACAAACACAGGAAGTGAACGAAGACTCCCGAGCAAGACAGTTAGTTTGGGAGGTATGACTACGAGATACCGAGCAACAAGTAGCTCGTCTCCGAGGTGCATCCACTTCATCAGAACCACCACCAGACACTTTCCGCCACAATTAGGATCGGCCTTTTCTTTTCCCCCCTTACTATCTGATATGACTCTCTTTCATGTACTAAGACGGTACTTGCCAATGAAACAATTATGTGCTACCTTTATTTCATGTTATTGCATAAATTCAATTATATGCACACCCGAACCCTTGAAACCGCTAGATACTTAAGGATCTCGAAACCAAAACAACCCGTATACTCTAAGGATAGACGTAACGATCGTGCCAAATCTGCGATTACCTACTACCGTAAATACATCATAGGGATGTAGATGGAAACAATGAGAATCATACGACAAGACGCGAAATTTATAGAGTACAACCAGGAATGACGATCATTACTTACGATCTGGCTTATCAACATGCAATAGGAAAATGTCATCCCACAGAAATAACAAGCACACCCGCGAGACACCGCTCCTGCAGATGGACTCTACTACATTCCAAGCTGCTATAACAGCGGCAGTAACCGCTGCTATGGCACAACTCAATGCAAACAACACCAATAGAGGTGGAAATAGCATCGACAACTCCAGCTGAATGAACGAGCACGGAAACCAACAAGTGACAGCTTATCAAGGCACTCCAAACCCCAAGCTTAAGAACAGGAAGCGAAAGTCTGGAAGTAAGAGAAAAGGACAGCCAACTCAAGGGTTCTCGAAGAAGCAACATGTTGTTGCTGTCCATGTGACCATGACACCTACTACATCAACACCAGCGAGATCATATGCTGGGAGCCTTCCAAAATGCACCCAGTGCAATTTCCATCATAAGGGAGCCTGCCGGAAGTCGTATTGTAAGAGATGCAACCGAAAGAGTCACACCGCCAAATACTGTAGAACTTATCCACGACAGAATCAACAGCCAAACAACAACAGAAATCGTAACGGCCGTAACAACAACATCAACGTTGGGGCCAGTCACACTTGCTATGGGTGTGGAGGAACCGGCCATTTCCGACGCAATTGCCCCAAGGCTAACAATCAAGGGGCAGGAGGATCAGGAAGGATCCTAACCCTAGGTCAAGGCGAAGCAATTCAAAACCCGACAGTTGATACTGGTACGTTCCCACTTAACAACTCTTTCTCTTGCATCTCACTCGACAGTGGAGCTGAGCGAAGCTTCGTTAGTAACAAATTCGAACACTTACTAAAACAACAACCCCAGAAGCTAAACGAAGCCTTCACGGTGGAGATGGCTAATGGGAAAAACCGAATCAACCAAAGGTACTTATGTAGGGTACAACTTAACACTAAACAATCATTCATTTCAAATAGATTTAATGCCAGTAAATATTAGGAGTTTTGATGTGATAATCAGCATAGTTGGGTTAAGCCCCCACCATGCTGATACTATGTGTCGCGAGAAGGCCGTTTGCCTTCATCTCCCTAATCACGAAACTCTAATAATCTATGGTGATAAACCTGACGCCAATCCTTGTCCTATCTCGTACATCAAGGCACAGAAGTGCCTGCACCAAAAGAACTACGTTTTCCTCGCTCATGTTGTGCACAAGACCAAGGATAGATAGACTGCTTCCATAGAAAACTGAAAATGCACTTCAAGTAAGAGCATATAGAAATGGTCGGTGGGAGTTATAAAAGGTTGATACTAGCATAAATCTTGAGCAAAGTTTAGTGACTAAACGAGGAAATGCTTTAAGGACCAATTTGACTAAAAACAAGTTTGTTTACTTTTTAAAACTTAAAGAAAGTTTAGTGACTAAATCAACAGAAGTACAATAGTTTAGTGTTTCTATGTGAGCCTTAACCCTAAAAACAAAATAGGTAACCAGGGGAATTACACTAATCTACATCCGTAATCATAAGCCTACACGCCCTTTGTATCTGGGTACGAGTCCTTCTTCATATATAACCATAGTTTATTTTCACACTTCCTCCTAGGGTGGTCTCTCCTTCTCCCTCCATCGACGGTAACATTTCACATAGGTAATCATAGTTATCGGTTGCCTTTTGAGGTACCTGAATGTCAACGGAATTCGTACCAACAATCGTGGAATGGGTATTTAATGTTTTTTTTAAATGGTGGCATGGGTATTTAATGTTGGTTTTCATGTTGTCGTTTTTTGTTGATTCTGTACATACAACTACACATGATTATGTCAAAAACATTTATTGTTAGTCATCTCGCCGAACTTTTGTCTCGGTCATGGAAAAAGAAATATGTTTCGTGCATTAAATGTCGTTCTAATTTTGCCTCGCCATATATCCCTTGTATTGTTAATTTTACCTTTGTTTGTTCAGAAGAGGTATATATCTATCTCTTATTATTATTACGTTTTTATCTTTATTTATTTATTATAAAATGACAGGTGTACATCTACTACAAGACTTAAAAGCGATATGGGTTACGAATGTCACCGCTAATATGTCGCCCCTGATACGTCTTCACTAATGCTCGTTAGTTGTTGCATATGTGTCGCTTCTATTGCTCTTTGTCGCCTTTAACAATTTCATTCCTCTTTTAATATGACACCCCCTTAAGTACCTAACGGTCCTAATTGATACCAACTTGTAACGTCATGATTTTTCACTCAAATTTTTTTTTCATTTATTTTTAAAATCTTTTAACGGAAAATGCAATGGAAGACTGTAAACATTGTTTATTTCAAAAACACTTCAAACCACAACGTTACGTTCAATTCAAAACCAAAATAGCAAAAGTATTTAATTGTAGCGGAAGCATAAGTATCAAAAATTAAATAACGTTTCCAAGTGGCATCTTTATTCTAAGGATAAACTACCCAAAAATAACCTCATCTCACCAAGTCAAGCTCCTAAGCTACCTGTACCAATCATAAAGGCACAAAGCAAAGAAACAGGTGTCAGCAAATGCTTCGTGAGCCAATAGGAGTTTGTACACAATCAAAGGGAAAACATACCATCCCCTAACCGGTCAATCATTCAAATTATAATCATATAAACAAAATTCACATATCAATCAATAATCATTCAATTTCGTATCATCCATTCACATATCATTCATTTGTGTAACATCAATTGTATTTCCTGCATAATCATATCGTAATCGTATATCATCATATCAAAGGAATGTATCATAATCGTATAAGCGTAGGTAGTCTCGTAGTAATACCTAACCCCAAAGAAAAACCTGTTCGTTACTTGCGTGTCTGGCCAGCCAAATGCTTTAAGTGGTTCGCGACTCCCACCCGTCACACCAACCCAAGACTCCACTTTCACTACTCCGACTATGCAAGGTACAAGTACATTGCGGTGTCGTTCTGGTGTTGGTACAAGAGGTGGCATTCATCCGACACCTCCCAACACCTACGTGATGTTTGTATAAGCCTCGTTCGAATGGCCAACATCACTCCAATCTGCAAGCACCGAAGTGTATACGTACCATGTGTCGCACAGGCATCTAAAAAGACCGAGCAACTCGTAAATGGCTTAAGCTTTTTTCCTAGAAGGTATTTTTCAACCAACCAAGCTCGAATATATCCGGATAGGGTTTCATGCTAAGTGCTAGGTTCTACCCTTGCCCTCTACGCATAACCCCGCATAATCGATCGTAAATCAAGTACAAGCATGCAATATTCGTATTATCATAATCAAGATTCATAACATTTATACTAAGAAGATACTCAACAAGATCATAGTCACATATCAAGCATTTCATATAGCATATCATAGTTGCAATTAATCGTATCAACTACCAAGATAGACATATCTACCAAATTTACTAAGCATACAAATGTCACAGGAGGCAAAACAATGACATATCTCATATTGCACATATTGGCATAATCATCAATTAATAATATTCTAATTTGACTAATCGAGTCGTCTCCGAAAAGTAGTTTTCGACTATGTATAAGGTTTATGAAAAATCTATCGACTCACATTTGGTTCAGTAGTGAAATCACTTCAAAACGTGAATTCGTAGCTCTTTGATTCAACAAATACCTAAACAAAAGTATATATTTATTTAGTTTAGGCTAAGATAACTTGATTGTTACCAAACGCATATTTAGTTTATCTATTATTACTTAATTAAATTAACTTTATTGTCGTTTATAAGCATAGTTTTTAATACATGCTAACAAATCAGATCATTTTTAACACTTTAAAATTAGCATGCAATTATTATTATTTTATCTTTACTAATAAAGCTCATGATATTGCCAAAATTATAAGCCACGACATTTATGTGGTGATTACTTAAACTTCATCTTGACTTAACAAATTCAAAATTTCTTGCCTTTACGATCATCGGCCATGTTCTAATAATAATATACACACATAATCTAATTAAAGACCTTATCCAGTGAAGCTTTGATATCCGTAACTTGTTTATAAGTTAATTAATCAACTTATATATATTGTCATAAAAAAGCCACGACTAAACTATCTTTTTTTTATGGCTGGACCAGAAAGGGATATGATTGTCTGTAGTTTCAAGATTAGTAGATTACTAAAATCAGAAGGATTACCCACCTCACATGGCTGCTAAATTCAGGCAGCAAGATCGTTAAACAGAAGAAGAAAATATCATGTGATAAGGGTGGAATATGCACCAAATCAACTTGGTTGGATAGACAAAAGAAAAGAAGTAAAACAGATGTATGTTTATTGGCTGCCCCTCATCCTGAAATCAGAAGAAAATGAAGAAAATAAAGAAATATACGCTTTGACATAAGCTTTCTTCAATAGCAGTTGCTCATAGAGAACATCCCAAACACATCAGTACACACCTACACACCTGGGCTAGCTATTATCCCATCTGGATTTGTTCCATGAACAGGTAACAAAAGGAAAGTCATACATATCTCGTTTAACGATTAAGAGCAGTGAGTTGACAGAAAGTTCCAAGAACAGGGAAGGAAAGGAAGGGCTACAACTTGGCAGCAAGTAAGCAACGTGGTGTCACATATTTATGCTTCACAAACGGAGTTTTACTAGGCAACTTCTATATCCGATTAATACATTCACAGATATGATCTTTCAAGGTTAAGAAAGAAGCTTACCAGGTGCAAAGAAGGCTCCGTTTCTTCCTGCTTCGATTATCAGAAGGTACAACACTCTCTCGCGTACTTCTATCGCTCTATTTCTCTCTATATCCCTCTTATCCCTCTTCTTATCTTTTCCCATAGGTCTAGTGTAACCCTATCAGATATCCTTAGAAAAACGTATGCGAGAGTAATTAGGGCAGACGGTTGGTATACAGGTCGTGTGTAACAGAAACGGAGGAGATGGAAAGATGCGGCAGTTTCCCTAATCGCATGGAATTGATTAAAGATGAATTTATTGTTTTTGTCCTTGATAACTTCTCGAACTTCATTACGACCCCCGTCTCTTATATCCTTTCAATTTTAGTTTCTATGATTAACAATTTAGCCCTATATTCACTTAATTTATTATCTTAAATGAATTCTAAAATTAATTAAACACATTTAATACATTTTGATTATTAGTTAAATCATATAAGTAATATAAATCTCACTTAGTTGCTACCGGGTTTTATTCTTTTATACTGAAATGTACAACATTCTTGTCAATTACGATTGCTTATAGATTTAATTTTCCAATTGAATTCAAACTTATATCTATGGTCCTTGAACTTTGATACCTATTCCAATAGTAACCCTAACCATATTAAATAAGATTTTCCTTTTCTTTACGATCGTTTAATTAGATTAAATAGAAAATAAAATAACCCACTTTCAATCATTTTGAATTATTAATTAATTCTCAAAATTAATTAAATACTTTTAATCATTTTAATTACTATAAAATCCTAGGTAATCATTTAAAATATTAATTAAATCTTTTGAATCATAAATAATATCTTTTTGTTCATGTTATTATATATTAAGCATATAGTCCTACACGAAATATACACACAACTTAATCCTATATATAACGGAAGACTAACATCGTTAACAAGGAGATTTTTGGGTCGTTACAATTCTACCCTCCTTAAAATGATTCCGTCCTTGGAATCTCTAAATAATTGCATCATTTTGTTCCTAAGTCGCCTCATCAAATTATAATCCCTAACGAATCAATGTCATAGGAAAATTGTGTTCACCAAAAGAGATATCACCCATTTCACACAATTCCCATGTTACGACTGGTTCAAACAGAGTTACATCAATACTTAACTCTGAAACTCATGGAGTCTGTTGTATACCACAAATGAGCACATAAATGCAATGATATCAAATATTTACTAGTACTAGCATCAGATAACACAAGATCATAGATAACACACAAGCATAAATAACACATAAGCATGTACAGAATTAACCAAAGTAATTCTGAAAATTACCTCATCATTTGTCGTATTAAAAGCACGAGCTTTCACCTTTGGCGCTTCATCTTTCTTCCCAGCAGCACCCATTTGAACCTTGGGATTGGGACAATGGGCACTGATATGACCCATTTGTCTGCAGTTATAGCACATCAGCTCAGTGCTCTTACAATCCTCATGACGATGTCCCATTTTAGCACAACGTCTACAGCTCACGGTACTACTGTTGCATGGACCTCTATGTGAAGAGTGACATTTCTTGCAGTAATCCGGCTTGTCGCTCTGTTTCTGACGGTGAATCTTCTTCTTTAAGGAATCAGATGAGCCCTCCCACTTGTGTTTTTCCCCGGACCTCGTTGTGGTACGATCCCGAATGGCTATATCATTCTTTATCTTGCGAGCCTCATTCATGGCCTCACCTAAAGTTGTCTTAAATCTCACAACGGCACGGTACTCAAATGGCAACCCCTCCACATAGTGACGTATCAACTTCTCCTCGGTCGAGCAGTAATCAGTAGCGAACTGTGACTTCTCAGTGAAGGTAGTGTTATACTTAGCAATTATCATGCTACCTTTCTGAAGAGTCAAAAACTCTCGTTGGGCATGTTGTATGCTACCTTCATTGCAGAAACGATCTTTCACCTTCTTACTAAGAATCGCCCAAGTCATAGCCCTCCGAGTGGCCTCAGTGAGTCGTGCGTTAATAGTGTCCCACCACTCAAGTGCTTCCTTGTCAAACATTCGCACAACATAATTCACCTTCTGGTCCTCCATAAATTCACCAGATCGGAAGGTTTGGTCCATCTTCCTAATCCAACGAAGGCACTCCACAGCATTCTCGCCTCCCTCGAAGGTAGGCGGCTTACAGTCCATGAAGGATTTGAATGAACTCCCTCGGCGTCTGACCGCTCCAACGACTATGTGCCTCATCATCAAACGACTGATATCCACCCTCGTTCACGCCCTCAAGTGGCAATAGTCCGACGGCATGCATCGCCTGCCGCATCTGCTCCAACGTCCTATCCTGCTCCTGGAGTTGCTCCTGGAGTTGCTCCTGAAGGTCGGTAATGATGGTGGCACTCGTAGTTCTGCGTGCGCTCTGCGACGGTTGGGCTTGTGGCTGGCAGTCAATGGGTGGGGTCTAAAATATGAACGGCGGTGTCCCGGGAGTGCGGTTATTCTGGCTGCCGCCCGCTCCTCCAGCATTCTCATTCTCCTCAACGTTCGACATTATCCTAATTTATAAAGAGTTTCTTTTTTTTTAGAGCATATACAAATATTAGGAAGGGAAAGTTTATAAGCAACTATCCTACAACGCTCAACACACACCCTCCCCCCCCCCCCCCCCGAACACCCCTTAAGTACCTAACGGTCCTAATTGAGCCAACTAAGTTGTGAGTCTGAACACCGGCATCTGTATTCAGTTCACTCACAGCCTGGCTTTGATACCAACTTGCGAATAGATGTGTAAATGACAATAAAAAATACAAAAAAAACAACATAATTATAAATAAAACGCATAAACTAGTACAAAAATATAATGTTAAAGTTATTTGTTACACAAAAATATTAATGAAACATAAAGTAAAACATAAAAGTGCTCGAACAATTGTTAGTAGAGGCGACATGAAAAATAGTGGGGGATGGGTCTTTTTGCGTTAGCGGATATAGCAATAGGGTCAACAGATGCATGGCTTGTCACCGCCAATGCCCAGTTTCTTGTAGTGATCTATCTACTTGGACTTCGGTAATTTACGGTTACAAAAATTGTTATATTAAAAAAAATGATTGCACGGATACAATTAATATTGTGAGACATATATTAAGCATGCCAAAATCTTTTTGCTCTCATTTGGGTCCTCTGCTGGTATATAATATGATCGTATTTTCAACAACAAGGTTTTGCATGTCAAAATCTTATCGAGTGAAGTGCAATTTTATGCTTATTTTCTATTTAAAAATAAAAATAGAAAAGGTAATCAAATCAAATTGTATGATTTGTGTACTAACGAGTCTCGAGTATTCTTGTAATTTTCCTCTAGCTACTTGCTAGCTTTCACTAATAAAAACAAGAACGTTGTTCAAAAAAAATTGTAAGACAACGAAAATATCTCATAGTTTAAAAAGTTGACATTGCTTTGAGAAACTTGACTTTATAAATGAAGTCATTGTTTTTAAGATAATTCTTCTATATATATAATCATACTTGTCAAATAAATTATCGTTTTCAAAGCATCATTGTTAGGAAGGTAAGGAAAAAATATTAAGAAAATGATATATAAGGGTGCTTCATGTGAAAAAATATCATGAATAAATGTTAATGATATTAAAAACTATCAATAAACTAAAACTAATATTTTTATACATAAATAGATCAATCTTCATATTGATCTAATACGATTCACAAAGAGTCTACAAGAAAGGTAACAAAAACAACATAGTTTAAACTTCAAACAAACTTCTCATTTTTTTATCCATGAGGGACTAAATGATATAAACTCTCCCCACTTAAACACACAAAGTTCTCATTACACTGTCATACCCAAAGGCCATAATCAATACACATGTGAGAACCTGCTACTATTAAATTTTCATGTACATTGCCCCACCCGCGAGCATCGTGTAGATGTAAAATCTTGCACACAACTGTTTGCTAGGTGGCTGGTGTAAGAGCTGCACGAGCCCACATCACTCAATCCACATTGGAATTGAAAGTTCACACTTCAGATGTTGACACTTGAACCCTCGAATGGTGGAAGGATAAACAACAATGAACGGATATGAACACTGCATAACACTAAGAACAATCCATGCTCTTGAAGAATTTATCTCCATTAAATTCAAATCATAATTTCTTAAGCTAGAAACATCACTATATATAACATAAATAAACTAGATGTAAGTTAATATAATCAAATAAGGATTCTTCGAACTTAAAAGATAAATCCTAATAGAAAAACAATAAAGATCCTAATACAATATTAAACTATAAAATCTTACTTACAAGGAAATATAAAGATATTAAATGAATTAAGGATATGTAATTAGGAAATTCATAGTTGAACTTGAATCGAAATCTAATAGAAAAATGTTTAATAGATGGTTAGTGTCCAAACCCTTTTCATATCTTGGTTGAAATACATCGTTATCACAAACTCGCTTGATACAGCTCCGAACTAGTAATCATCCATGTGAAAATCTTGTAAAGATCATGGGTTGAAACTGTTAACGAGCTGCACCAAGCGAGTTGGAGACCACAATGATAATAGATGAGCATTGCACATTACTTCTAGCATATGGTAGAGTGTTTGTGAAGATCTTGATGGAAATGATGGTTAAAGTGAATCTATATATAGGGCCATTGATCTAGATGGAATGAGAATAATGTGAACTACATACGTAAAGATGCCATGGGGAAAAATCTCAGTTAAAGTTTGAAAATGTGACCACATAGAGACAAGGTTTTATTTCTTGACATAGAAAATGTGAACCATATTTGATAATTTTAGGAAACATGTGAGATGTAAAGGTGATACACATGTTTTTCTTGGGGTTAATTTGGTCTTTCAGTCACACTGTGGTAACTTGGCCATGTTTTTCTTGAACCTTATTTCATCTTACAGATGTAGTAAACCGGCAATTGTCATACACTATATCCTAATTAAACTCATTATAGCTTCTTTCGATGGATTGGGGCACATTAAGGGCTGAGTTGGGGTAGGTTCCCCGAATGGTTGAGATTTTTGGCAATATAATAGACTTAATTCTTGATGAATTTTTTTTTCTAACTAAGGATGCCCTCAATGACAGCTTGCCATGAAAAGGACCTAAATGAAAACAAATGAGGCCCACAAATAACTCTTTTGTCTTCTCAGTAGAGGGAAAAAACACGCAGGTAAAAAACAAACCACCATCCCATAGCTTTTTTTAGTTTCTTTATTCTATTTTTAGACACAGTGGCAAAAGAAAAAAAAATCTTCAATTCGTTTTATCTTATCCAAAAAAGGTAAGTAAAGATTTGTTAAACTAATTTTCCGTTTTTGTATTTTATTTTTCTAAACCTTATAAATTGTTAATTTGTGATGTTATATACTTATATTATTAACAAGTAACGTTATATTTCTATAAACGAAATCTTTTAAAAACCAAATAAAAAGTATGTTGCTTTATTCAGCCGAATACACAGTTTGGTTTAAAAGCCACAAACCAAATGTACATTGTTCCAAATAAAGCCATACACACAGTAACATACAAATACACATACAAACAGATCAACACCAACATATATAATTGTATACTATATTTATTAAAAACTAAACATAAAGTATGGTGCTATAATAGATCAACACCAACATATATAGTTGTATACCAAATTTATTAAAAACTAAACGTAAAGTATGGTGCTATAATAGATCACACCAACATATATAGTTGTATACCACATTTATTAAAAACTAAACATAAAGTATAGTGCTATAATAAGACGAATACACATTAATACATAAATGGTCCCTATAAAACATAAAAAATAAATGCAAAATATAAAGAAGAAATTATACTTTTAGGTTTTTTCCGAAATAGCATCCTACTTAAATTAACTTGATTGTTTGTATTTGGGTAGCTAATAATTTAAAGTGTGATGCTAATAAAACAGCTAATTAGAAACTACAATGCTAATAAGTAATCTTATTTTCGTAGTTTGTCTCTCTTGATCTTAATAGCATTATAATAATACAATATAGCATATATGGTCCCTGTAAACTACAATTTTTTTTAAAAAAAATGGTCACTATAATCATATTAGTTACATAAATGGTACCTACACATCATACATAGTTTAGCTAATTGTATCCAATGATGTGAATCATAGTTAGAAAAACTCAAAAGAAGTTTAAAATTTTCAATTAAAACATTATAGATTAAAGTCAATGTACATTGCTATAAACAAAATATGTTAAAAACCAAATATAATAGAAAGTACATATGGTAATACACAGTAAAAATAACTCTATTGTTTGTAATTAGATAGCTAATAATATAAAGTCTATTTCTATAACCAGCCAACTAATTAGAAACTACAATGATATGGTTGACCTGATTCACGGACATTCATCCATGATTTTATAGATGAATTCGTGAAATATTAAAAATAAAAATCATGTGGACACAACATGCCATCTCGATTCCTCATACACCAAAGGTTTTAATAGTGATTCCATTCCTATCGAATTCACATTCCATATGAAAGAACAATCAAACAACATTTGAAATATCATCTCATACATTTACAATAATATCATTTGTATTTTACTTATTTTATCATAATGAATCTAGTGTTGAGACAATCTTGATTCTGAGAAGGATGCTTAGTGATTACCCGATGGCAGAAGTATTCAAATGTCGCAGAAAAAAGATGCATTTAAACCGATGGAAGAACTTCAATGTTTGCTACCTTTTCTACCTTACCGATGAAAGATTTTTAATGGTGAAGAATGTTAAAATAATGAATGGCTGAGGTATATTAAAAAGAGGTAAGTGGTGAACGTTCAAATTTGTTATAAGATAACATATGCTGATTTATTATCTTATTTTGCTTAAATTCAGTAAAGTGCATTAAATCTGTGCTAATTTAATAGGATATTACAACTATTTCTAATTTAAATTTCCAATGTTCATGAAGGGATTTAAGATGCCATTGCTCATGCGAGTTCTAATAGGCTGACCAATTTAAAGGCATTCGGATTTATTGTTATTGATATTAATAGTTTCCAATGATATCCATAATTGATTCCTGAATTAAAATAGAAGTAGAAGTACAAACTCAATTTTTATTTCCTTTAAATTGCTTATTTGTAGGGATTCCAAATTTAATGATAATTTCTAGATATTAAATGGTGTACCAAAATTGAAACAAAATAAGGGCAAGATTGTAAAATCACTTTGAAAAATGATAGGATGTGGAAGTGCCACGTGGCATATTATTGAGTCATTTATTAGAATAGCAAAATATATATATATATATATATATATATATATATATATATATATATAATCAAATAGGATCGCTAACTTTTTTTATAATTTATAGGATCACTTATCCAATCCTCATTTTAGAGTTTATTTTCTATCGAATTATATGTAAATTGATCATTTTTAAATCTCTTTCTATATTGATATTCGAAAAAAAAAATCTACCATAATGTGCACCATGTGTACATTTTTGGTAAAAAAAACTCATGTTTTTAATTTATTTCAACAATCACCTTTTATATTAACATCTTAGACAATTAAGACATTTTAATTAAGACCTTATATATATATATATATATATATATATATATATATATATATATATATATATATATATATATATGGCACTTGCGATCCTTCCCTAAACTAAAGAATTTACTTACCTTGCCCCGGTATCATTTAGCTTGAGCCGGGAACTCCTGTTTACCTTGAGACAAGTATTCTTTATTATAGATATCACCGTTCAAGCGGAAGACTAATCAGACTTTCTCTCGTCTAAAGCATGAGTGAACGGTCGATTCTCTAAGAGAGGATTTGTTCACATCCGAGTCTGTCCAAGAGCTTGGGTAAGCATTCAAAGCAAAAGCAGTCTCCTTTCACGACCACTTTTCAGTATCAATGAGTGCTGCGGGAACAATAACCTTTTATGGTAGCCGACTTGATTGAATTTCCCTTAACGAGCTACGAATCTAATATGGTTACGGGCTTCCTGCTCTAAGAGTGGGTTCCTTGCCCCTGTCTCCCATTAAAGAAGAAGAAGCCGAGACTAACTTCATTTAGTTATGAAATATTTATATTCTGCCTTAACCATGCCAATCCTGTCAAAAAGATTATCCAACAGAAACTGATGATTTTTCTCGGATGTGAAGGCTTAGGCTTCCATTTATGTTTTAGGTTTCATTTCTTTTCTCCGCCAGGGTGCTCACTTCCTTCATGTTCCCTGAGCCAGCTTCAGTCTGCTTTGCTCCATCTAAGGCTAGGGCTAGGCACTTAATCTCCCCAACATTTCTTCTTCATGTGCACATTTGAAAACAACCTATTGGCTTCAGACTTTTCCTTCCTAGCTGCCCGGATCTGATGCACAAAAAGAGGCAATTTATACTATACGCAAAAGAGCACTTCGGATTCAGGCTAGGCTAGACTTTCTTGCCTTAGGTCAATCAGGTCTTTCTCTTCCCTTACTAATGTTATGTCAGAAAGATCGGTAAAGTCGAGAAGCATAGAGAGGCCTTTTAGAGCACAAGAGGCAGATTTTATTGGCTTGGTGGAAAGCAAAGTGAGGAGTGGAAAGGCGGCCAGAATTACCAGATGCTTGAGAAAGGATTGTAGTAAAGCCATTACTGTGGAGAATGAAGCCGGGAACGGCATAATTTGGCTGATCTGGAATATAACTATGACATTAACGAGATATATAAATCTGATCAGGCTAGATCTTGTAGCTGCTGGGGGAAGGAAGGAAAGTAGGGTTTCCTTCCAGGACCGGAGAAGGTAAAACACTGGGCGGGATGCCAGGTTTCGCCTACGCTACGGTTTCACAAGATTGAACCTTAGACAATTAAGACATTTTAATATATATATATATATATATATATATATATATATATATATATATATATATATATATAGAGAGAGAGAGAGAGAGAGAGAGAGAGAACGTTTTGAAAAAAAACATTTATGCATATATACACAAAATCAAATCTGCATGATTTTTCAACTTTTATTTTAGAGTTTATCTTTTATCGAAAAAAATAACTAAAAATATTAAAATTCATCATCTATTAACCTCTTTCCATATTGATATTTGAAAAAAAAAATTATGTAAAATGTGCACCATATGCACATATATACAAAATGAAAATATGCATATATGCACATTAATGTACAGATTAAAAACATCTTAATTAGTCACGACACTACTATAGAAGGTGATATTTTGAAGAAAAAAATACTCAAAACCAACGTTTTTCTACGTATGTGCATATGATGCACATTTTATGTTATATATATATATATATATATATATATATATATATATATATATATATATATATATATATATATATATATATATATATATATATATCAGATATATGTATGGATAGAGGTTAAAAATGATGAATTTATATATATTTAGTTATTTTTTCCATAGAAAAAAAAAGCTTTAAGTAGCCTCCTGGTCTACATCCTCCGTGAAGCCGGGATGGAGCGATTTCTAGTTAATAATAAATACTAAATGTTAGGGGTCTTCACAGTTCGATTTGAAACCATGAAACCAACCAAACTGGGCTTCGATTTGGTTTTGTGGTTTCTATTTTTCTTTATCGTTTGCCTTGCGGCTCCAAACTTTCACAAGTGTAGTGAACGGTTTGGTTTGCGGTTTTATAATTTTACAATCGTATAAAAATGGACCGGACTGTTGGATTATGTTTATAAATCTAAGATTACTTTTTTTATATGTAATTGTATATAGTTTTATTATATATTAATTTTTATATATAAGTAATAAAACTTTAAATTCACTAACTTAATAACCTATGTCTTATAAACCAAACTTAGTAAATTATGTAGCCGAATCCTTTTGTCCCTCCACTCTAATAAGCAGCAACAAGAGTAAAAATCAAATACCTAATTTGGCAGATTTTGTGACTTTTTTAGCAGATTTTTTAGTATTTTGACATATTTAGTTTGATAGTTTTTTTTTTTCTTTCAAAATTAGTCTAATCGATCGACTCAAACGAGCTTAAAAATGTCAAACCGTGAAACCAAATCGAAGCCAAACCGTTACTAATGGTTCGGTTTTAATTGTCAATGGTCCAGCTTAGGTTTTCGATTGACAAAAACCGTTACCAAAAGTTTGGCTTCGTTTAAAACCGAAAAAACCGGACCACGAACACCACTACTAAAAGTTATAGGCATGATATTAGTATTTTGTTATATATATATATATATATATATATATATATATATATATATATATATATATATATGTTATCGTATCTACCATTTTTTTTACAATCATTAAACAAATTAGATAAATGGATTTAATGAAAAATATTTCCTTTAAATGAGAGTAAAATGGTTATTTCAAATGAGGTTTCCGTTAAAATAAATATTAATGAAGAAAGTTATGTATCAAAAGTAAAAATCTTTGAAAAAAAATAATCATAGATTCCCTAAGCTTTTATTTAACCGTATGTGTCAAAGATATATATATTTCCTAAGCTAAAAGTTAACTAAATTAAACATGTACTTTTTTCCATGTATTCTACAAATCATCCCTTACAAAACTCTTAATGTAGTGTGATTTTGGTCTTCTATGAACGTATACTGTATATATACGTCTCAAAACACCATGTGATAAGAGACATCAATTAGCGGGTGAGTTACAAACATTAACATTGTAACAGGAAAAAAAAAATAGCAAACCAGTATTTCCATAATTTACAACATGGAAAGTACACATATATGACAATTACTAATATTACTAACGTCGGGGAGTGAATAACCGCTCGATGCTTTTCAGTCGTTCGATATCTTTAAGATGAAATAATGGTTGTGTAAACTCGCTATTTACAGTTTTTGAGCGGTTTTCTTCTACCTCCGAGAGCTTGCACGATTTGTAACATGTCGTTGATCAAGCTTCGCTTGACTGCTATCCCTCCGCCTTCCCCTGTAAATGCGTTCCCACGATGTCAAACTCCCGAAACTGCTTCCTTCTTCTATTCCTATATATACTTGATTCCACTCTTTTTTTTGGTTTCGCAATCGACAGCTTCCGCCACTGAAAGGCTTAAACGAATTTCGTCTTTTAGGTTTTAATCCATTTCTTGCGGTTTTGCAACCTGTACTCCGCTCCTTCTTTCTCCCCCGCGTTTGATCGGAAGATGAACTTCCCCTGTAGCACACGACTCCATCTTCAACTTCCAACAACTGTATAGCCCACTTATCCCATGTTTCCTCAATCGGTTTCTCCCCTCCTGAGGCCTATATAATGGAGGTTTATTGTCACTATAGCCCAACTATGTTTAGTATGTTGGTTTAAAAGGTCCTTCATGACATTTTTTTTTGCATTTTAGGGGTATTTACTTGTGTTTTACCGTTTTAAAAGGTCATTATAAAAAATATGAAGGGGTCACCCGGTGAACCCCTTCTTAATCTTCAATTTTGATATGTCACGTGGCATTTGGTCAACTGAAATGGTCCAAACTACCCCTGATGTTACTGCAATTCATCTCCTTAGATTGAGTTTGAAGACATTCGTTCCCGCAATTGAGCCCTGTCAAATCAAAATCAAAACAAAGAAAGACTATCAAAATCAAAACATATACATAGTGACAAAGAAAACATACAGAAGTGAGAGTCCTATAGGTTACCTCTGAGTCGAAAATTTTAAGGAAGAATCGTGATTTGGGAACAGAGAGCTTGGAGCTAAGAATCTAGGCAACTGCATCACTTCATTTCTTGTTTACATCATGATTCAAATCTGCGATGGACACCAGCTCACCATAAGTTGCAGGCTGCTCGCAACCTCCAAAAGCCATCGTCACAGATCCCTTGCTTAACTTTGACTCTAGAATCACTGCAATCGGTTTTCAAGTGATATTGTCATAAGTTCATAACCACTGCCTAATTCATTTCTACCCCAAGGAAATTGAAAATCACTCATGAACACTGAAACATTAACCACTCGAAAAAGCAAGACATGGATTGATTAGAAAGGGGGGTTTCTTTTCCTTGGATAATTTTTGAAGCTATAATAACATCAAGTCATCAAGTAACATTCTGAATCAAAGTAAGTACATAAAACACACACACATCCATAACAGAGAGAGAGGTGTACGTACGGCTTTGGGTTTGCCGATTAGGTCGACAACGGTAGAGGTGGCTTCGGAGAGGATGACGGAGGCATCAACGCCCTCCAACTCACGTTTGTTGACAGATTCAGGCACGACATCTTCCAAAAACTTTGTTGGCCGTGAGATTGCTTCTTCATCGTATTCCTTCTCCGGCTACTTTCTGGTGACTAGTATTGTGACAGTAAGTGCTTACTGTCCCGACAAACTCGCCAAAAACCATCGTCTAGTCTCAACTCTCGGTTCCCTTCCCCGTGGAACTCTCACATAACCCGTATGCGATACCAATTTTGCAAATCTAGTTTTGTTTGAGTCGAATTTGGTGTTTGATCCGTTGATTTTGGGGGAGGACAAAGATAGTAAGAAGATGTTGTCAAGGAATCGCCGGGAGGGAAGAGGCGTTCGTCATCACCATCGTTATTCAACTTTTGTGTTCAATGGTCAACAAAAGTAGAACAAAGAAAAACATGGGCCCTGAGGTTTTAAAAAGAAAAATGAAAAGCAACCGGTAAAACCAGCTTAAAATACAGTCTATCCCTTTATTAGCAGGTAAAACACAAGTACATACCCCTAAAATGAAAAAAAAAAGTCACAAGGGACCTTTTAAACCAATATACTAAACATCGTTGGACTATAATGACAATAACCCTATAATGGAACGGTGTGAAGGTAATATCATCAACAACCTCAATTTCTTCAAAAATTGATTTCGATTTCTCTGTAAATGCTTCAATTGCTTCTATTTCTTCCATCGTATGAACAATCATGGAGATGGCAAACAAAAAAGGCTTGAAGATGAACATCGCAATCATTCATCTTGATTATCGGAATCGGTATGCAATCATCACAAACACAAATATTGTGCAACTACATGGTTTTGCTTTACTTTTTTTGAATTTGGAATAACTGTTGTCACTTCAATTTTGATGATGTACGATTCGATTCAGTTTTCGATATCCGTCTGTGCAATGTTTTCTCGGTTTTCACAGAATTCTCAAGATGAGACATTGACAAATGACCAGGTTTAATCAAAAGCTCTTTTGGATCAAATATTTATGTTCTTAAAGTATTCCCTAACATACTGTCACATGTTTTGTTTTATGAATGTTTCTTTATTTTGCTACATTTAAAAATATTTGTAGTTTGTTCTTTCTCAGGAAAGAGAGACTTTAGTGAAAATATTTTCATGCCTACTCAGTCAATCACACCCGAGAAGAAAGTCAAATGCCATTATAAAGATCTTCCACATGTCTAATCCGTAAGTGGGGTTCTATTTCAGAGGTGACCTCCCTTCCCCTATCTCCACCCCATATACCAATATCACCTCTTTCTTCTCCCCGAGTTCATGAAAAGTGTTGATTTTCAATTCAAGTTGCAGATTTAAATCTTGATTTTCATTCAAGATTCAGTTTAGAACACCAAACAATTTTCACTTCCCAGTTTCTTTATACGCCATCTATTTTCTCTGTATAAGATTTTGTTCCTCCTTTAATCATTGGGGATTTTTGTTTAATGTTTTTGTTTGCTTTTGTTGATGTGTAATTTGTGTTTCAAATGTTTATTAACCCTTCTTGAATGAAGTAAATTTTCGTTTTTAAGGTTAATAGATTCCAACAATTACAGGTGGTTTGATTTAAACAATCATGCATGAGGAACAATAGGCTTGGGATTTTTTATGCTATTTGGATACCTGATAGAGTAATGTCACTTGGTATGGCTGATTTCTTTTCTTCTTGATTTTGTTTATAATCAATCTTTTTAATTTTCTTTGGGTTTTAAAAACACTTTTCCTTTTTCAGATCACCGTTGCTAGCCTCACTGGTGTTGGGTTTTAGTTCAAAAATAGTTTCATAAACTTTAAAAATATGGAAACGGAAGACTTTAAGTTTTGAAATAACATAAACATTTTATACCCACCAAGGATCTTCTTGCAAGTTATAGAAATATTAAACACCAACCAAATGAATGATGAAGAAATAACAACCTTTGTAGTTCTTTGGGTCCTCTTGGGAGGCTTGGAAGTTGATGAAGAATGTGGAACCTTTGAGACACCAACAATGACTCAACTTGATGTAGATGCTAGTCCAAAACTCTTAAACCCTTAAGCTTTAAGTTCATAACCAATATGAACTTAAACAGGGCTTGAAGGTGCAAGTATTCTTCAAGTTTTCTAACCAAAACTAGAGAGAGTGAGAGAGAGGATGCAAGTTTCGGATTTTGCATAAGGGAAGGAATGAACACCCTTAGCCAATTGCAAGCCTCTTATTTATATGCAAAAAGTGAAGGTATTAACCATTAGTCCTTAGCACTTTAAGCAAACTTGTCCCCATTGTCATAAACATGTCTCACATGCATGATTAAACAAGTCATACACTTCTTATTTTTATGCAAATCCCGAAAATTGCATAAAGAAGAAGAGTTTGTTTATATTTTATAAACTCAAAGTTTATAAGATATAAACTTTGTCTTTTCCTAAAAAACAAAAAGCTTAACTAGTCCAAAATGTTGTACATGACTTAATAAATCATACCATATGATATATTATGTTACTTGCTAATGAAAATTATTATTTCCATGAAATAAATAATTTCCAATTTAGTTATAAGAGTTTTATTGAATATTTATTAAAATTAATTTCTAATAAATAATCAATTGTATCAAGTTGTTGTTAGTGTGACCCATTAGTATCATATGTTATTTAGCAATATCATTTTAATATGACTCTTGAGCATACTAGATCTTTCAATCTCCCACTTGCGCAAGACTCATATTAGATTGATATAGACAGTGGTGAACGTCTAGCAATATTTCACTGCCCCTAAGACCATATGACTATTTGTGCCATTCTATCAACGCCCAATTCCCAAAAAGCTCAAAGCTACAATTGGTGTATAAGGTAAGTTTATCAATTATCCATTTGCTACAGACATCATGTTGAACATCAGATTCAGATCGGGTTCAATCTTATTAGTTGTTCAACTTTTGGTAAGGCGCCTTATATGTCTAACTCTCAACACATATGAGGAACAAATCTCATATTTACTACATAAGCCTCTTGCATAGTTCACACCATACCTGAAAATGGCATTTATAACTACACGGTTAAGGAACAACATTTAACCATTATCAAAGCATAGTACTCCCCACACTTAAGTCCCACTATGTATCTCAGGTGTTAAGGATACAAAGATAGTACCTTTAATCAAGTATCATTCATGATAGCGATCCATGAGATGATCTTGATGCGGGTCAGTTCAATACTAGTTCTCTAATAAGTACCTATGAAACTTGGTTACAACCACTTGCCTACTTTCATCTAGTGAGAGTCAACCAATCCAATTCATATTAGTCTTACTTTATAATTGCTCCCACAATTATAACCGACTAAGAACTTTTAGAATAATAACATTATTCATGGATTAAACATGTTAATATAGAACACAACAAGTATTAATGTGATGACTATATCCCAATATATCATAACAATATCTAATATTTGTTGTTATAATGTTCAAATATCCAAATACCAAATCCAAATCAAAATCAATTTCTAGAATAATAAAGTTTTATAGCTGAAGTGTGACCATTCATACTTAGCTCAAAAGAATGACTTTATTAATGGATCTGTCAAAATTTAATTTGTGTGAATTCTATGAATATTATCATCTCCATACTTAACTTTACTCTAGGTATAGTTAAATATCGTGGAGAATATGATTGGTGTTCTCTCGTGACATAGAGTCTTTTAGCTTGATTAAGTATACTCTCGAAGTGACATAGATTTCTATGTGGTCCTCGAATGGCAGAAATCAACATAGTTTTTCAATGATCTCATCCATCCAATCATATTTGAATTCAACTTCTAAAGTATTGTATTCTTATTTTTTAGTAGATTGTGTCATTATGTTTTGCTTGGACCTCATTCCAACAAAACTTACCTTTCATTCCATAATGAAGTAAAAATCCAATTATAATTCATAATTATTTATATTTGTTTAGAAATTAACATCTTGTGTAGCTCTTTCCATAAAGATTCTTTCTAAACTGATTGTCTCATATACATTCTCTTAGTTCTTCTAAAGTACTCTTAGAATGCTCTCTTAGTCATCCAGTAACTTAACCATGTATTCAATTAGTATCCAATGACCTGCTTACAGCATGATCAAATACTATGTCCTATGCATAATATGGCGTAAATTATGAATTCATTTTCCAAGCAAATATAATATAAATCATTTCATCTAGTTCAAACCTATGACATATGTACTTTTGAGGCTAGCTCAAAATGGTGTCATATGATAATGCCAAGAATTCTCCAAAATAATCTTGTGTCTTGATCACTTTCAAGATATTGTCAATATATGTATAAGGACATGAAACTTTTAACATTCAATTTATCTATCCCTTATAGATTTTACATTCAAAGAATGTATCTTCTCCTTCCTAAGTCTTTCATTTTAGAAACACTTTCCGAGTCAAAGTGAAAACGACCTTGCTTAGTCAGAATGTGCTTTCAAATGATTAAGTATGTCTCGTTCATACAAGATTAGGAATTTCACTATGCTCCCACTAGTTCTTAGTAAACACAGATGTTCTATTCATTTTGATATAAAACACACCTTGTTGATCTAATCATAGCTACCTGTGAAAAAGGTTTGATCACAATCAATGTCATGAGTATGATGAGGACCATAGTCAATGACATGAGTATGAGAAAATCCTTTTACTACAAGTCTTGCTTTAAATGTGTATGGTTATCCATGTAATTTATTCTTTCTAGAAGAATCATTTACTGCTTCTAGCCTTGCTATAAGGATAAATTTTAATCAAGCCCATTCTTGATTATCATACATGGATTACATCTCATGTTCATGACTATAATTCATTTATCAAATTTGAGATTTGACATAGCATCTTGGTATTTGATGGATTTTCTAGAAACCATCAATAAAATATCATCAATGAGAGATTCCACATTTCTCAAGTCATAGATGATATTTACCACTAATGCCAACAATTTGTGTTTGTGAATAGCTATTATTCAAATTTAACAATCCTTGTTAAAACTAGTGCCAACTATTACTACATAAGGTTATGTTCTTGAGTTGCTTCAAGTTCCATGTACCTCCCACTCGCTTTGTCATTAGAAGCTTACTATCTACTAACTTAGCTTTCACAAGAATAAGAGGACTTATTCTTGTTGGGTTTGCATATAATAATCTAAGCCATATTTAGAGTATCATACAAATATGTGTTTAGTAGAATTTAGGTTTAGAAGTTTTAGTCCAACTTCGGCTTCAAATCCACAAAACATTAAGTAAGATGAGGATGGAGTCTTTCCATACTAAATATTTTAAAGTGTGTAATCTACTTATTAGTTGGTATTTGTATTCAAGATACAATTAATAGTGATTGAAGTATTATCCCAAAAATATTAAAGGAGAATATTTCTACCGATTAGAAAGTAAATCATACCAAGTAAGATTTAATTCATCCTTTATTATCATTAAGACTTTAGATGGTTCTTACCGGTTTGCATCTCAACTTTTGAAACCATCAACAAAGATTCACAATTATGCTTTACCACGTAAAATATAATTAAAATTACTATAGTTGTTAATAAAGTTGATTTTGTATCTTGTGCTTAATCTTAGACATTCATTAGAAAGGAAGCCATACACCAAAGTGTATAGTTCCTTAATTATTTTCTTTACACCTTAGTGAAAATATCATTAGGAATCCTTTACATATAAATAAGGTTCACATATGTCAAATTAACCACATTATTTTCCTTCAAAGATCCATTTTCTTGAAGTTGGAATATGTGAACACCATTTATATAATAAAGATAACAATGTCAAAGATAAGTTTGAATTAAAACACGTTTAAGTCAAAAGTGTTTTCATATAGAACTTAATTTTATTTATAAAATGTTGATATTTACTTCATAATTCTATTAAGAGATCTAGTCTCATAAATAGAAGTTAATCATTTCAGAATATGAATATTATCGTTATGAAAAACGATTAAGTAAATTATCAAACATTTGAATAAAATAACTAAGACATAAATTTAGACATGCTAAATTAAAACATACATTGTTCCAAAACATATATTGTTTTACATTACAAGTAATTTATGTTCCAAACATAAATACTAAACTCTGAGATTGTAGTTCCAACTTGATTGTGCTCAACTTGGTTACTCTTCAATAAATATTTGCAATCCATTTACAAATATTAGATTAACATTTAAGTACCAAGTACCTAAGTGTTATATGAAACGTATGTGTTCTGTCTAGTAGATACAAGAAGTACTAGTCTCTTCCAGACTTTCTTTCCAAATAAGAGGAGTACATCCTCTTCTAGTGTCCAGTTTCTTCTCAAAAGAAACAAGATATGTCCATGTGGGCTTTAGTAGATTTCTTGGGCTTAAAGGTGTTCAGTCCATAAAACATGGGCCTCCTGGTTCACACAAGGTGATTCTTTTAGCCTTGCATTATTCCAATAAAATATCATTGTATTTATTTGAATATTGCTTGACCTGTTATATCATCAGATATATGTTTAGTTTATCCAAGACTTCCTAGAAGTCATGAATAACTATTCTTAGCTTGATGTTAGAAGCATCTTTAGCATCACGGTAATGCCTTTACTAGGTATCATGTTCAGGTTCATTGCTCAAAGTAAATAGTTTAGGACTAGGACCTTTAAGTGTATACAATTTCATATCTCTCACGAGATTGTCTCTTAAGACATGAACCCATTCATTGAAGTTGTGTCTATTGAATGTTATTGTTTCATTAAAGAAAATGACAATTCATGATAATGAGAATGGATTATATAACTACAAAATTTTAACAAAATTCATTTAGTAGTTTCAATATTTAATCTTCAATAATTAATACTCTTTTAGTTTCCAAAAACATTAATTATCAAAGTCTAGGATCCAAGTTTCAAAATAAATAAATGGTTAAGTATCCTTTATCCCATCCATTTGAATTCACGTCGGTAGATATCGATTATCAATTATATCTTACTATATAATTCCTAGATTTACGGGATCGCTAATAACAAATTTAATTAGACATGTTTGATCTCATCTATGCCTCAGAACTCTCTTGCTAAGGTATCCTTTATCACAAAAGATTTCCGATCAAATCGTTCAATTTGAAAAACTTGTGTAATCGGCCTATAACTTGGTTATAGAAATCGCGAAGACACCCCAACCATCAAAAGATAACACTAAGCGGTTAGGTATCCTTTATGCCACCAGTGCATACAAGAGATGTGCGGGTGTTTTTTAAAAGGATTGCATAGATTTGAGGTTTGTAAAATAAGGGTATTTATATATGTTTTATAATTATAGTTTAAAAACATATGATATCATGGTTATTACTGTTGGATTAGTGTCTAAGCCCGTAACTATATTTGGTAAGTATTTGACCCGGTTGTGCATGGTCCTTTTGGGTTGCCTTCATCAAAGCAACTAGATAGGATGATTTATGAAGAAAGAGGTTGATTATGGTTTATTAATATATTATATGAATAATATATTAATAGAGAAATCATAGACTTTAATTAATATTGGACAAGAATTAATTAAGAAATTAATTATGTGGCTAAAAGAGATTAATTAGACTTTGGGGACTAATATTGTAATTATAAGATAATTGCATTGTGGGCTATGGATTCCTAAAGGGAAGGGGGTTCGACGAAATCTATGGGAAGCCCATATGATTTTCGTCCAAGGGCCTTCTAGAAAGGTTCCATGGGTTTCTTAAGGCCTAAGCAGAGAATTAGGGTTTCTCCTGAAACCCTAGCAGCCCACACAAGTATAAATAGACCCCTAGGGATCCCAAAAACATGGCTACGCCTTCTAGTAGAGATCTTGGACGGTTTTTGGTGCTCCTCTCCTCTTTCAATATCATCATCTTGCTTGTGGTGTTTGTAAACCATTAGAGGAGTGACATTTGTGACTCTAAGCTCCAAGGACACAAGATTCAAGCCATTATATAAGAGGTATTCATCTAGTTCTGTTCTTACATGTTAATTTCGATATTCATATGCTAGATCTAGGGTTTATGAGCTTTGGGTGATTATTGCATGTTCATTAGACAAACTAGATCCTAAGCTTTAGGGTTTACATGTACACCATAGGAATGATGTAGTGCTCATATCCTATCAGTGGTATCAGAGACTAGGCTATTTGTATAATAAATTGATGCAATTGTGAACTGTAAAAGATCAGGAAATCGAAAATTTTTGCTGTTTGGAGCATGAACTCGACGAGTTCAGAAGCCCAACTCGACGAGTTTTCAATTCTGTTGCCGGGATTTTCGATTTTTCTGCCAGATTTTGTTGAGGATAATTGCCAAAACTCGTTTTTCTTGCCTAAATCTGATTTTTTAAGTTTGGAATGATTATCTTCATCAAAATTGATCGATTTTGTTAAATATGAATAATATAGGATTATTATAAGTCAAATATTTAACCTAGTTGCATTGAAAAGTTTCAATTTACACCCTTAAATTTTATAGTTTAAATTTGAACTTAATAGTTTTAGTTTTGAAATTTAAATAGTTAAACCTAATTGTTTTGAAAGGTTTCAAAACTTGCCCTCAAGTTTTGGAATTTGAATTTTGATTAAAAGTTTAATTTTAAAATGTTAAATTCTAAAACCCTAATTTTTGAAAAAGTTCAAATTGCACCCTTATGGTTTTATTAAACTAATTAAGTGTATAATTAAAAGAGAGTTAATAAATCCATAGTGATATGGTTTACATTTAATTAAATTAAAAGTGTAATTTGTTAAATTAGACCACATAGTATTTTAAAAGTGTAAAATACACCCTTATACTATATATAAAATTAAAAGTCTAATATTATATATGTATAACTTAAATGTCAGTCTTACCGTTAGTAAGCCTCATTCACGAAGCTGGTCTATAAGGGGTGTTTAAGGAAGCGGCCTGTAAAATGACCGTCATTAGGTATCCACTCTTACCCACCGCAGTCTTGACTGGTGGAGGGTCGTTAGTCGAACGGGTAGGATAGGGCAAACCCTTCCCATTAAAAGTATAATGAATTATAAAGTAACTAAATGTTTTTTACAAAATTCCCAATCTTATTTACTTTAGGCAAAAGTGAATTTGATGCAATTCCATGAAATTACACTTTGTACCCTTGCTAAGACTTTAGTGGAGCGTGTGTGGATAACCGGCACACTAAATGGATTCTAAGCAAAGGTAGCGAAGGGTGACTCGATGTTTGTCATAGTTCAGTGGAGCGTGTGTGGTTAACCGGCACATCGAATAGGCGACTGTAACATTGGGGGCACCATGTAAGTTTGCATGGTTATTCACACCCTGTTTTGTGATCCTCGGCATCCCAGCCACAAATCGAGGGGCATATCGAGATTTAAACATGCCATTGAAAAGTTCAATGAATCTCAAAGGATCTAGGAGTTTTCAATACATTTAAAACTTAATCTCTTTTTCATTTTTTTTATGGTGGAAAATTAGTGAATTGTCATTCACTTACCTTCAAATGTTCTGCAATTTGGGTTACGGCATCCCTCTCCCAAGTTGTAGAGTATTGTGTTGGGTCCTAGCGTTAATATCTCATTTGTGTGTTTTATTAAGGACTTAATAAATCAACTAACTTGAATATTCTCCCGTTTTGTAGATGTCAAAGTATGACAACTATGGTCTTCCCAAATCCCTTGGAAAAAGCTTTCCATATGAAGATGATATTCCACGATTCAATCGAGGAACGGGAGATCATGCTTCACTTCCTCCACCTCCTCCTATTGTTCTCCCTAACCCACAAGTTCAAAGGCTTGAAAAGTTCAAGCTCACTCAAGCCCTTTTGGCAAGTAAAGATGAAGAAGGAAAGTCAGTGTGTGCACACGTCTTAGAGATGAAGTCACACATTGATAGGTTAAGAATGTTGGGAGTCGTTGTTTGTGAGAAGCTGGCTGTTGACTGGGTTCTTCAGTCACTTCCTGACTCGTATAGTGAGTTCGTAAGAGAGTACTATATGATAGACCACGACGTGACCCTCATCGATCTCACCTATTTGCTTATTGCTACTGAATCAACAATGATTTGGCGCACTGGAGAAGCAAAGTTGATTGGTGGATCTGCCTTCCAAACCTCCATGGACATAGGCAATGGCAACGAAAGGTATGCCATGGTCGAAAAGTTTGATCATAAGAGAAAGGCAAAGTCTGAAGTAGTTATGTATGTTGTTCCAAAAGAGTCAATTTGCTTTTATTGCCAAGAGAAGGGGCATTGGAGACGAAGCTGCCCTGTCTACCTGAGAGATCTAAGAGATGGGAGAGTCAAAACGTATGGCTCTACTTCAAGTAAAATCCGTTAACTAACTCTATAAGTTCCTATTTTTGATTCTTGATGCATTATGTAATAAGATTACATTTTTTGATGTTTTGAAGGATCGAAGAAAAGAGAGGAAGCTTAAAGGAAGAAGTGTGCTGAATCTAATCGTGAAGAAATGGATTTCGATCGCATGGATTCGAAGATCGGATTTTTGGAGCTGCTACTTTAGAGTTAGGATAGATTGCTAAGAAATGTAATAGCATAGTTTTTCATTTGAGTTGCGTTGTAAGGACAAATTTTTCTACAATAAAATAAATTTTGATTTTGTCTTATTTATTTATCCTTGCAATGACATGTATGAAAAATTGATGTTTGTGTATTTCTATTATTAGCAACGTTGAAATGGATGTGATTCTTAATTATGTTATTTATGGTAGTGTCATAATTTTCTAAGTAAGGAAAGATTCCCATCGCCCACGTTTCAATTGGACAGAAACTTCGAATCATACAACTTGTATTGTGTGATGTATGGAAATCTTGGTAATTAGGTAATTAAGACTTATTCCTTGTTCACATAAGTATGTAAGTCAAGTGAAGAACTAAAGGAACTAGTACACAATTTTGTGCACTAGTCAAGTCCACCATAAATAATAATAACATTATTCGTCATGATTTAAAAGTCTGGTAAATGTGGTTATACTTACAAGATTAAGTGTAATTTTGAATCATTGAAAAGTTTCAATGAATGGCAGAACGAATAAGTAGAATCAATGAAGGCAGAAAGATAAAAGTTTCTCCAATCTAAGAAGAAGGGAGAGTACTTTTGTATCGTGATTGTCTTAATGATTAAGAACCATATCACAATTGATCCTCTAAGGACATCTTAGTGCACTAGTATGGCTAAGAAGAGGAATCGAAAATTGTTGAAATGGTTAAATCAAAAGGATGAGTCATACTTCGTTCCAAAATCAAGTCTTAGAGTCATACTCCAAGATTGTGACTTGAGTGACATAATCTTAAGTAGGAATGTTCTTACACTTGCACATTTTGGTAAGTTGTGATGTCTTGAATGAGACAAAGACCAACTAGTACCAAATTGCGTGTAGGTTTTGTCTTGATATAGACACACACTAACTCTTGAATATTTGTTTTGTCAAGAAATGTTTCTTGATAAGAGAATCTAATATTTCAAGAGGTCAGTGGGAGTCTAAATGATCTTGAAAAGGTTCAAGAACTAATCAAGAGTAAACCTATTAAACACCAGCACACGACTTGAGGATTGTAACCTATCGTGTTGACGTATTCTTGTTTCTGTGCCAATCCAGTTGAGTTGATTATGCATATGAGTTCTACAAGTTCTCAATAGACTGCATAAGGCAAGCACCTTGTTCAATGAAAGTACATTGACTGGCATAAGTGAGCTGCTAAATAACTTGGAAGCAATGGTGGGACCCTTGATGGCAAGAAATTAAGCATGAACAAGTTATGTCCATAAGAGTTTGGATTTGTCACGAACATTAATGACAAATTCGCATGGATAGGAACACATGCATCATAAGATCTAAGTGTCGTAAGGTTTCTCTCCTTCATGAAAATGATTGTGAGGAAACGCTTTCACTAAGAGAGATTTTAAGGATATAGCGATTATGTAAATTGCATTCTCAAATTCGATTATGATTACGGCATCCCTCTTCATAGTTCGAATTGTGAGATTTGGCGATTAGTCTGAACATTTGGGACTTAGTAATATAAGTTCTGAATTAGTTTTGACACACATGTGAGCTGTCTAAGGAAAGGTGTATGAGTTTGAGAAGCTTAGATAAAGGCTTATCGAAGCACATCGTATTGGAAATATGAACTTTGGAAGTCAATAAGTATTGTCTTCTAGTGTCAAAGCTAGTGGGAGCATAAATGTTATGCTGGAATGGATATAATCATCATGTTAGTGGGAGCATGATTATTATTTTAAGTGTTGCAAGTTGGCAATATTAATTATAGAAAAACAAATGTTTCACTTTGCAAAGTTGCACGGGTTGAAAAGTTGTTTTTGCTATAATTAAGGGAGAGAATATTATACTTTGTTTCCAATCTAAAAGCTTAGATCGAGAAATTTTAATTGAATTTAGTCAAGGATATATATTTATTAATTGCATTCTCAAAGTTTGATTATGATTACGGCATCCCTCTTCATAGTTCGAATTTTGGGAACACGGCAACTAGGAATATTATGTCAATATTATAGCAAGAAACTGGTAAAGTATCATGTTTTTCATTATGAATCGTATCCCATACGCTTCGGGTAT
This sequence comes from Lactuca virosa, assembly GCF_052849685.1. NCBI lineage: Eukaryota > Viridiplantae > Streptophyta > Magnoliopsida > Asterales > Asteraceae > Lactuca > Lactuca virosa. The sequence goes on from NC_136431.1 coordinate 175,311,700, forward strand.
AGGATCGATTGCATATGCGGTAATATTCGACCGTTCTAAAATTTTCCAAATGCCTAGGGCATTTAGAGGGAAAAAGGGAATAGAACCGGATTTGACTAAAATAATTAAAAAACTATCAAGGACAATCTAAGGTTTGCCAAGGATTGGTCGCTTGCGGACAATTGGAAGTATAGTCATGGATGGACCATATTGGCATTATTATGAATAGATAAGATTCTATTTAGAATGAGTTGTCATATGGAAAATATGGAAATGTTTCCTTATTGGGAGTTGGACGTTAAGCATCTATGTCTAGATTAGAAACTTCTATGCAAGAAGGATGTTCAAAGGAATGTACTTTGAATGTGAGACTTCATGACTATGGAATTGTCTTGTAATTATCTCCAATAGAGTACTTTGTAATTTCATTGGCAAAGTATTGGTGACTTTGGCGCTGTGATATTACGAAAGGACCGTTGCATAAAATGTTAGAATCTAACATATTCTAGTAGTGGCGAGAATTTGTATTCTTACACTAATTGATTAAGATTAGGAATTGTGAAATGAGCATCATTGGAAATGTGTTCATTTGATCTATTTCACAAAGTAAAGACCATAGGAAAACATAGTGTGCATGCTAAGAGCATGGGACAATTGTTGTTATAATTCAAGTAAGAAGTTGATTACCCGGAACAACAAATAATGAGTAATCAATATGGTGATTAAATAAAAGGTGTTTTATTTATACTCAAAAGTTTGGGGACATATAGGATTAGTATTATTCTTGTGTTTCACTTTGCATGTTTTGACTTCCCGAATAATAAGACTATTCAAACCCTCCACAGTCGCTCATACTTTGGAAGTAGGTATGAATGAAGACTGTCATGAATCCGTCTGTAGATTGTCTAAAGTGTTTAGACATAGAACAAGTTTGCTGCAGAGTTCATGAGTGCTGCTATAAGATTAGAGTATTGGATTAAACCCACGCTCACTTGGATCACTTCATGGATTTTATCACGAGTGATTGGTGAGACGATAATATCTTATATTCTTGAAACCGAGATGTGTAAGTTGTATTATGCAAGTCGGTTGCACATTGATAATATGTAAACGCACCAGTAACTTGGTGTTATAAAACATATTGTTGTGTGTGATTTGATGAGTAGGTACAAGCAAACAGTGGAGTTGAAGTTTATCCGTTCCTTTTACCCAAAGTGGGATAAAAGCGATATATGTGGGTCCGTCGATGATTTAGTGATGACACCCTAAGCGCTTGGCCAAGCCGGGACTAAGTTGATGTGTTCAACTGTAGTCTGTTGTCAGTTTTCATAAATCGGAAATCGGGAAACAACACGTGAACAAAGAATATGATTTAAATCCATGTCTCAGTTCGTACGATATCTAGAATGGAGGAATATATGATCCCTTATCTAAAGGACAGGTTACTGATAAGATTAGAGTTCGTCAGTGTCTTTGAGAGCTACGATTGCTAATCGGATAATACTTGCATTTATAGTTACTAGACTTATCCAAGTGGGAGACTATTGGATTAGTGTCTAAGCCCGTAACTATATTTGGTAAGTATTTGACCCGGTTGTGCATGGTCCTTTTGGGTTGCCTTCATCAAAGCAACTAGATAGGATGATTTATGAAGAAAGAGGTTGATTATGGTTTATTAATATATTATATGAATAATATATTAATAGAGAAATCATAGAGTTTAATTAATATTGGACAAGAATTAATTAAGAAATTAATTATGTGGCTAAAAGAGATTAATTAGACTTTAGGGACTAATATTGTAATTATAAGATAATTGCATTGTGGGCTATGGATTCCTAAAGGGAAGGGAGTTCGACGAAATCTATGGGAAGCCCATATGATTTTCGTCCAAGGGCTTTCTAGAAAGGTTCCATGGGTTGCTTAAGGCCTAAGCAGAGAATTAGGGTTTCTCCCGAAACCCTAGCAGCCCACACAAGTATAAATAGACCCGTAGGTATCCCAAAAACATGGCTAAGCCTTCTGGTAGAGATCCTGGACGGTTTTTGGTGCTCCTCTCCTCTTTCAATATCATCCTCTTGCTTGTGGTGTTTGTAAACCATTAGAGGAGTGACATTTGTGACTCTAAGCTCCAAGGACACGAGATTCAAGCCATTTTATTAGACGTATTCATCTAGATCTGTTCTTACATGTTAATTTCGATATTCATATGCTAGATCTAGGATTTATGAACTTTGGGTGATTATTGCATGTTCATTAGACAAACTAGATCCAAAGCTTTAGGGTTTGCATGTCCACCATAGGAATGATGTAGTGTTCATATCCCATCAATTACATGCATATAATAAACCATGGTATCAATTTTCAAAAGAAAATCACTTTTAAAGGTTCTATATAAAAAGCTAGTTTTTATATAATTTGACGCAACTCAATTTAATAACCGGTATTAAGTTTGAGTGCATTTGAACCTTTTATATCTTTAATAAAACTTCATTTTATTACTTATATATTTGGAGTTTGAATAAGTTACAAAAATCACCATTTTAAAACTTATAATGGAGTATTTCAAAATTTGCCGTTATTAACGATTTTATAAAACCGGTTTTATTTTAAAATAATAACTTGTTACATCTTATGTCCAATTTTGAAAACCCAAACTCCATGTGATGTTTATTTTGTCCAAAATTATTTTAGCATGTGAAAAACTAATTTATCAACCACACATAATAATTTCATAAAATAAACAACACAAACATGCATAAAAAGATATGTGCATAAACATAACCAACTAATGACATTTTGTGAGCCAACAAAAAAATGTCAAGTCCATTCCTAAAGAGACATTTAAAGGGACCAAAAAACTTCTTGTAATGTTGTTGAAGAAGCTCCCACTTGAGTAAGGACCCATTGCTTGCAAAAGATTGGAAAAACTTATTAAAGGCTAAAATTCAGCAACTATCACTAAAAGCCAACAGCCCTTTGTAAACAACATTAGTGACACTTTTCAAAAAATGTCACTGAAAATCCTGCACACTTTTTAGACTTGAAAATTGCTCTTTTGTCTTCAAAAAATGGTTCCAACTTAATTTCTTGTTATATTTTTGTACAAATAAATTATTTCTAAACACCAATCTATTACTTTACAAAAATAACCAAGAAAAGCTAATCTATTTAATTATTACATACCATATGAATAAATAAATTATTACAACCATTTTATAACAAAAATAACCAACACAACAACATAACAACACATTGGTCCTTGGCTAATTTATGCACATCATATACATCAATATACACATCAAACAACCTTTGTTTTTCTAAGACAACTTTAAATGACAAAAGATGCATGAAGCTTTTGTCACAAAAAAAAAAGTTGTCATAGAAAATATGTATGAACTTATTTTTATACAAGAACAAGTTATCCATATTCTCCAAAAACTAAGATTTCCAAAAATAAAAAATCTAACCAAACTTGCAAGATGGCTCTGATACCAATTGTTGGGTTTTAGTTCAAAAATAGTTTCATAAACATTAAAAATATGGCAAGGGAATGTTGGAAAATTGGTGTTAACCAATTTATAAAATGGGTTTTCCCCATTTTTTAAACACGTCCAAAATGGATTTAATATGAATTAGAAATTAATCCTTAAAGTAAGGGTGTTGGAAGAAGTAAATAAAAGAGTTTAATGGGTGTGAGAAAGAAAAGAAAAGTTCAGGGACCTTTCTTGCAAATATTTCTTTCTTTCGTAACTGAAATTGTAATTAATATTACAATTTAATTACATATTAACATACATTAATCTTTGTGATTAATAGAGGTGTTTAAATGGGAGGTTATAGAATGTGTAGTATAAATACCACTACTCTACAACCATTTGAGGACACCAAAAAGAATAAAAGAAAACTCTCTTCTTCCCCAGTTCATCTTCTTCTTTTCTAGCTATGTTGAAGATATAATTCAGGCCTATTAAGGGTTCGGGTGGTCTAGAAGAACCACTTCAAACTGTTGTATCCTGGGAAACAAACACCCAGTAGCGGGCGAATTTGTTTTAAGGACAATGTGTTAAACACATGCCTCAGTTTTTCTATTTTCTTTTTTATTTTCGTACATTACCGGAATATTATTCCTACAATCTTAAAACAAATTCGTTTGTACAAAACGAACTAGAAATCGGAAACACTTTACTTGCATTATTTTGATATTGTACGAATTTCTTCAGGAAAAAAAATTGATTTTTTTTTCTGTTTTTGAAGCATCTTTGGTCATTAAGTCATTAAGATATGTATTTTTTTTAAGTATCGAATTTTCCAGCTTCGGTATTGATTCTATTAAGTACCTAATGGGTTAAGAAGCTATCTTAACTCAAAAACACAATTTACGTGTTGCTGTGAAATGCTCTAATCTGTCCCAATATTTAAAAAATCATAACTTAATCATGGATGCTTATTTTTGGTTGAAACCAATTCTCAAAGTTTGGTATATGAGTCTAATCCATTTCATTAGTTTTGGCCGAAAGCTGTAAACAACTCTAACTAGGGTGAAAAATATGATTTTCACTGATTGGTTAGATTTTAACAGCTATGATACACAGTTTTGTAAAATTCATAATAAATTGTAGAAAAATCGTATGCACTTGTGCAAGTAGTCCCTGGAAAGCTAAGAGACAGGCCTAATGGATTATGAAATTATATTTCAGTTTTGACAGGTTTAAATGGGGCTAAAGTAGTCTTGAACAGACTGCATTGTTTTGTGAAAAACAAAAAGGCTTTGTTTAGAAAAAAAACGACTTCAATTTTATGTAAAACAACTTTGGAAATCAGAAAACAACTTGGTTTTACTTAAAAACATCACATTTTAAATATTTTTGTTGAAAGAAAACATTAGTTTTCTAATATCATAATTTATGCATCAGTTTTCTGCATGAGAAATCAAATTTTAGAATTCCTGCATCAGAAATCAAGTTTCATAATTGTTCAAATATAAATTTTAATTATGTTAAGTTTTGTCCAAGAAAGAGGCAAAACATATTTTCTAGAAATTAGAATTCTAAACATTTATATTTAGTGTATAAATGATTTTAGAAATGTCACCATCCACAGTGGAATGATTTCCGAAGTAAACTCTATGGATGCTAACTTCGTTGAGTGATGGATTGATATGGGTGTTACACGCCATGTGTGCTCAAAGAGGGAGTGACTCAAGAAGGTTGTCCAAGTTGAGGCAAAATTTTATTCTTGAAATTGTGATTCTAAACACTTAAATTTGGTGTTTAAAACATTCCAGAAATGATATCACATAGAAAAGAGCTAACACTTAATGATGTGTTGTATGTTCCATTGATTAGGAAGAACTTAGTGTTTGGATGGTTGTTGAACAAAAAAATGGATTTTTGTTTGGTGTTTGAGTCCTATAAGTTTGTACTAACTTAAAATGGTATGTTTATAGGCAAGTGTTATGTGGATGGTTGAATGTTTAAATTCCATATATTGGCTAATGAGCCTAATATCAATGAGTTGGATAACTCTTCCGCTTACTTGCTTAAATTTCTAATATGTGACATGCTAGATTTGGACATGTTAATATTGACACGTTAATAAGGTTAATCAAACTTGAACACATACCTCACTTTCATATAAGTCAAAGTATGGATGCAACACTTGTGTTGAGTCAAAGTTAACACACCAATCATTCAGGTTCGTTGAAAGGACAATTAAACCACTTGGATTAATTCACACAAATGTGTGTGATATGAAGTCGAATCCATATAACGGTGATATAAGTACTTTATCACTTTTATTGATGATTGCATTAAACTTTGTTATGTTAATTTACTTAAAAGTAAAGATGAGGCTATATACAAGTTTAAATTATAAAAAAGTGAGGTTGAGAATCATCTCAACAAAAAAGAGTGAATGTAAAGGTGAATATGCATCACCATTTGAGGAATTTTTTGCAATTCATGGTATTAAACATGATCTTAAGGCACCTTATTCACCATAACAAATGGCATCACCGAAAGGAAACATCATATCTTAAATGAAATGATGAATGTCATGTTGTTGCTTATGTTTTGGGTTGCCACACTCAATATGGGGGGAAGTTGTGTTGTCAACTAATTACCTTTTAAATAAGGTACCCCAAAAGAAAACGAAAAAAAATACCATCTAAGTTATGGTCGGGTATAAAATCATCTTACAAATACATTCAAATGTGGGGGTGTCTCGCAAAGGGTGTTATACCTAAGCCAATGGTTGTAAGGATTGTACACTAGATTATTGGTTGCATCTTTATTGGTTATGCACAAAACAATAGAGTTTATTGTTTTCTTGTACAATAATGGAATCAACAAATGCATCATACTTTGAAAATGTGTCTCCATGTCTTGATAAATAAAAGACAAGTGCTCCAAAACAATTGGGCACAAAGAATTCTCTCATGAAGAAGAAAATGGAGGAATAAATAGATCATGATGGAGTAAAAGGGGACAAGTGAGAAATCATTTAGAGATGATTTTCTGTATGTAAATGGTTGAAAGAGAGCCTCAAACTTTCAAAAAGGAATTCACTTCCTTTGACAGATCTTAATGAAAAGAGGTAATTAAAAGTGAAATGGATTCTATCTTGCCAAATCACACATGAGAGCTAGTGGATATACCTCTAGTATGTAAACCACTAGGCTACAAATGGACTTTCAAGAGGAAAATGAAAGCAGATAGATCCAAAGAATATGAGAATCAGTTAGAACATAGTGTTTTATGATTTCAACAGATATATGCACTAATTTCTTGTTTGGAAATTTAGAATCAAATAATACTTCTATACCCCCAAGAAGCTATTTCCATTAAATCCAATAATATTGGTTGGAATTCATCAAAACAAGATAAAGGTTTTGATGAATATTAAGATATTCAACATGAATTTGAAAGGACTATGAATGGAAATATGATTATTCTAAGTTTGGAATCAAATGATCGTTTCTTAAAGGATCATATTGGATTAAGTTGTAAAAACTAATAATAGTTCTATCGTTTGAACTATCGAGTTTGAGAAATCATTGCGATTTAGTGGGTTTCCAAATGAGAAGTAAGATCTGATGACATATTTGAAATATATGTTTGGATTACAAACATAAGAATGTCTTGCTTAATTTCATGCTCTTATCATTATATGTGGTTGTAACTTCTCGAAATTTGGAAGTATATCATTCTGATATAAAACTAAAACTTCTAAACAAAGTTTTAGAAGTATAAATATACATGGAACTGCCAAGCAGTTATCTTACCCGAGAGAAAGCAACAAAATGTGTGAGTAGTAAAGTCATTATATGATTAAAGCAAGCTTTGGAACAACGGGTATCAAAAGTTTGAATATGTCGTTCAACATCAATGGATGTGATGAAATAGATCCATATAAATGGCACTTTAAAGTGATATCTATTTTATGACATAGTAGGATCCTTGAGATAGGATGCCTAAAGAATTTTACATGTAAATGGTTAAGACAAGAAATTGCATGAAAAAATATGATATTTGCAAGAAAACTCATGTATGGAATATTCATAATTACATCTGGCCAATGTTATTGTGAATTCACAAATACATGTAGTACATATGCTTATCGTATTATGTTGACACAATTATACTTATTCAATAGTGGTAACTATGGTGTAGTTATAACCATATTGACAATGGTCAACATTTGTTGGAAAATATAGGAGAAAAAAAATTTGCAAGTTTATCCAAGGTTGGACAATAAACTAAAGGGCTTTGTAAGTTCTTGGGAGACGTCCCATGTGAGCCAATAACTCCTATATATATGTACATGATGATGTAAAGAATGGTGAGTCTATATATATTTGTCAAAGACAGAACACCATTCAACAATGACTCTCAATATGAATGACTACATAAAGTCAAAATCAGATTACGGATCCGCTGCGAAATGCTTGGAATGAGAGGTCGTTATGAGGAATGGTACAAAAACCCCATAGATTAATAAGTTATTACGAAGGAAAACCCAACCTAGTTGTCTGGAGATCCAAAGATCTAGGTTCAATGGGACAACCTACTTGCATATAACATTTGTGAATCACTGTGGGGGTTAACCCCAACCCATTCCTAAAACAAACAGTGATACAGGTAAAGCTTATAGTCGTGGATGATAAATTGGAAATCATCACGAGTTAGCTTTTAATGATTATTATAGAATCACCTATGTGAGAGAGAAGTGGGGTCGCTTCAAATGGAATTGTATGAGCACATTCCTAAGAGCTCTTACAGAACCAGGCAAGTGTCCATGACCATAACGGACACATCAATGAGAACTTAACTAGGTCAGGGAGAATCATGTGAGATACATATTGATTATTTACACAAACGGTAGAACAGTTCAAGGACATCGAGTCTACTAGTCTGCTAGTAAAATAAATATGTATCTTAAGGGAAGGTTCAAAGGGTAACACCTACCTATCCTATGCATGACTTAACTGTTGGATTTTATCTAGGTAGCTTGAAAATGCTTGATCAATTTTCATTCATGTGGGGTATTGTTAGAAAATTGTGATGGGTTTTAGGTACAACAAATAAACTAGAAACAATTCCTAAGTTCACATGCAACCTACTTTGGATCTATGTTTTAACTATTGAACATACAACTTTGAATTGCAAAACAAGAACCCTAGAGGAGAGAGGCTAATTTCGAAATTAACAAACTAGGGTTTAGGGTTTACATACCTTTCAATTGTTATAGCAAACAATTGATAATCCCTTGATCTTGATCTTGATCTTCTTGGAAGCTTTAGCACCACAAGTGTAATGCCTCTAATGGAATCACACCCAAACTAGCAAGAAGGAAAGTAGAAGAGAGAGAGGAGAGGGAGTATGCAAAATCTCGGCCTTAGGGTTTCTTCAAAAGAAAGAGTGACCAAAAACATGAACCAGGAGGCTCCTTATATAGCTGAGGGATCTAGGGTTTAAGGGAAACCCTAGTTATCCTTTGCTTAGAGCCTAAGCAAACCCAAGGGCCTTATCCAAGCCCCTATGGACGAAATTATTAGGGTTTCCCCTAAAGATTTCGTCCACCCTCTTCCAAGGGGGTTCTAGAGCCTTCCACTCAACTATTAGATAATTGCAAACTAGTCCCTGCACCTTATAATTAATTCTTTTAACCCCAAAATCAATTCTGATTAATTTCTGGCTAACAATTAATTAAACATAATGATTTCTAATTAATATATTAATCCATTAACATATTAATAAATCATTTATATATATATATTAATTTATTAATCTTATAAATTAATATCTCTCCTTTTATAATTTCCTTGTCCAGTTGCTAGGTTGAGGGCAACCCAAAAGGACTGTGCTGCTATCAATTCAAGTACATACCAATTATAGTTATGGGCTTAGACACCTAATCCAACAGTCTCCCACTTGGATAAGTCTGTAACTATAATTGCTAGTATGCCTTCTAAATTTGACCAGCAAATTGTAGCTTCCAAAAGCTGCTACCGAACTCTGACCCAGTCAGTTACGTGTCCTAAGATAAGTGATCATATAATCCTTCGTTCTGCTGGATATCCCTAGACATAAGACATGGAATGTAATCAATCTCTTTGTCCAGAATCTATGTTTCCCGATTCCTGATTTGTGATGATGTAGGACTTCTAATTGAACACATCAATTTAGTCCTGGCTGGGCCCAGCACATAAGTCAACACCAAATCATCGAGGGGCCCACAGATATCGCTTTTCCTGTTAGGGCAAAAGGAACGAATAAACGTTGACTCATATGCTTGTATCTTTTACTCATCAAATTATGCATGACAATACGTTTTATAACACCAAGTTACTGATGCGTTTTCGTATCACCAATGCACAACCGACTTGTAAATTACAACTCATATATCTTCGTTTCAAGATTATAAGATATTATCGTCTCAGTATTACTCGTGATGAATTCCATGAAGTAATACTCTGAGCGAGGGTTTATCCAATACTCAAATCTCAATTTCTGAGTACTCATGAACATTGCAGCAATTCTATTGCCATGTCTATCCTTAGACAATCTGCAATCCAATTCATGACAGTCTTAATTCACTACTTACTTCCAAGAGTACGAGCGACTGTGGAGTTTGAATAATCTCATTATTCAGGAAGTAAAACATGCAAAAAATGAAACACAATAATAAACAATCGACAAAAGGTAGTAGCCAAACTTATAAATAATACTTTATTATTTAATCACCAAAAGTCAATTACATTTACTTTGTTACAAGTTTCAAAAACTAATCTAACTACTAAAACTAATATCATCTTTCAGTCCTATGCTCCGAGCATGCTGAATATGCTTAGCCCTACTCAGACCCTTTGTGAGAGGATCTGCTGGGTTATCTTCAGATGACACCCTCTTTACTATAAGATGGCCTTCTTCTACTCTATGTCTGATGAAATGGTACTTTCTGTCGATATGTCTGGTCTTACCATGATCTCTTGGTTCCTTTGTCAAGGCAACCGCTCCTTCATTATCGCAGAACAGTTCCATAGGCTCCTGGATGGTTGGAACAACTCCGAGATCCCCGATGAAGTTCCTCAACCAAGCTGCTTCTTTCGACGCTTCACTTGCTGCTATGTACTCTGATTCACAAGTAGAATCAGCCACCGTATTTTGCTTGGAACTCTTCCAAGTAACTGCTCCTCCATTCAGTAAAAACACCCAGCCTGACTGAGAACGGAAGTTATCTCTATCCGTCTGAAAGCTGGCATCACTGTAACCATCTACTCTCAAAGTATCACTGCCACCAAGCACAAGGACCCAGTCCTTTGTCCTTCGCAAATACTTGAGTATATTCTTAACTGCTACCCAATGAGCTCTACCTGGGTTTCCCTGATAGCGACTGACCATGCTCAAAGCAAATGCCACATCAGGGCGAGTACATGTCATAGCGTACATGATCGATCCGACAGCGGAAGCATAAGGTACACGACTCATGTCATCTATTTCAACATCTGTACTCGGGCATTGAGTCTTACTCAATTTGGTATTGCTCTGGATAGGTAGCTCTCCCTTCTTGGAGTTTTCCATACTAAACCTCTTTAGTACCTTATCCAAGTATGTGCTCTGATTAAGTCCAATTAGTCTCTTCTTTCTATCTCTCAATATTCTAATCCCAAGAATATAGGCAGCTTCTCCAAGGTCTTTCATGGCAAAACACTTTCCAAGCCAAGACTTAACCTCTTTCAAGGTTGGAACGTCGTTACCAATGAGTAATATGTCATCGACATACAACACCAGAAAAGTTACTATACTCCCACTAGCCTTGATATACACGCAAAACTCATCTTCACTTCTAGAGAAACCAAACTCTTTGACTTTCTCATGGAAGCAAAGATTCCAACTGCGAGATGCTTGTTTCAATCCATAAATGGATTTCTCAAGCTTGCACACTCTATTGGGGAACTTTGCATCAACAAAACCCTCTGGCTGACTCATGTAAACATCTTCAGCCAACTTCCCATTAAGGAAAGCAGTTTTGACATCCATCTGCCAGATTTCATAATCATGGAAGGCAGCTATGGCGAGCAATATCCTAATAGATTTAATCTTAGCCACTGGCGAGAAGGTCTCATCATAGTCAACCCCTGGGGTTTGAGTGAAACCTTTTGCAACCAGTCGAGCCTTGAATGTGTGCACATTTCCATCCATGTCTGTCTTCTTCTTGAAGATCCATTTGCACCCAACTGTCTTACGACCTGGTGCACTATCAACCAAATTCCAAACTTGGTTGTCATACATGGACTTAATCTCGCTGTCCATTGCCTCTTTCCACTTGGAAGCCTCTGGGCCTGCCATTGCTTCCTTATAAGTGACTGGTTCATCTAAGTTTACCAGTGTTCTGTCACTTATGAATGTGTCACCATCTGAAGTAATATGAAAACCATACAACTCAGGTGGCACACTCACCCTAGTGGATCTTCTAAGAGGTAATGAGTTATCGATTGGTTCAACAGGAACTGTTTCCTCTGGTTGAATGCTAGTGTCATCTAAGGTTCCTTCATTGGCTGAATCTTGAATTTCTTCAAGGTCAATAGTGCTCCCACTGTCCTCTTTGAATATGAGCTCTCTTTCAAGAAAGACTCCTCTTCGTGCTACAAAGACCACGTTTTCACTAGGCCTGTAGAACAAATATCCAAAAGACTGCTTTGGGTAACCAATGAAAACACATTTCTCACTTCTAGCTGCTAGCTTGTCGTGAGTCTCTCGTCTTACGAAAGCTTCACAACCCCAGACTTTAATATGTGCTAACGAGGGAACTTTCCCTGTCCACATTTCGTGAGGTGTTTTGGCAACCTTCTTTGTAGGGACAAGATTGAGGATGTGGGCGGCTGTCTCTAAGGCATACCCCCAGAAGTGAATAGGAAGCGAAGCCCGACTCATCATAGAACGAACCATGTCTAACAAGGTTCGATTGCGCCTCTCAGCTACACCATTTAACTGTGGTGTCCTAGGAGGAGTCAATTGTGAGACTATCCCACATTCTTTCAGATAGTCGTTAAACTCGATACTAAGATACTCCCCGCCTCTATCGGATCTAAGTATCTTTATCTTTCTGCCCAATTGATTTTCGACTTCATGCTTAAACTCTTTGAACTTTTCAAAAGTTTCTGACTTATGCTTGATCAAGTAGATATATCCATATCTGCTATAATCGTCAGTGAAAGTCACATAGAATCGATTAGCATATCTTGTAGTTGATCTGAAGGGCCCACACACATCCGTGTGTATGAGATCCAACAGACCTTCACCTCTTTCACAAGACCCTGTGAATGGTGATTTTGTCATCTTTCCCAAAAGACAAGATTCACACATGTCATCTGACTTTAGGTCAAATGATTCCAACACTCCATCCTTTTGGAGTTGGGCTATGCGTTTCTTGTTAATGTGTCCAAGACGACAATGCCACAAGCATGCCTTGTCTACACTATTAGACAAGTCAATATTAAGTACACTATTTCCTAGGCTATCAACACAAGTCACTGTTTCATACACACCATTACAAGGCAAAGCTTCAAACATAAAAACACCATTCTTATAAACAGAAATTGAACCATTCAAATCATTAAAAGAATATGTAAAACCTTGTCTGAACAATGCATGAAATGAAATAATGTTTCTCGTCATCTCAGACGAATAGCAACAATTTATTAAATCTAATCTAACATCATTACTAAGCAGAAGCTGATAAACTCCGATCTTGGTTACTGGTGAAGACTTTCTGTTTCCCATGATCAGGTTTATCCTTCCTCGCTCTATCTCCTCACTTTCCTTTAGACCCTGCAAATCAGAACAGATATGAAAACCACATCCTGTATCAATGATCCATGAACGAGAAGATAATGAGTTATTAGCAGAAATAGTGTAAATACCTGCCGAAGATGGCTTCACTTTGCCATCCTTGATATCTTGCAGATATTGTGGGCAAGATCTCTTCCAATGCCTCTTTTGGTTGCAGTAAAAGCAAACTGCCTCTTTTGGATCAGAAACATGGGGAGTGGAACCATTGGGCTTAGCCTTTGGGCCATTACTAGATGACCCAGCTTGAGCCTTGCTCTTCCAGTTTTGCTTGGGAGGACCTTTCCTCTTTTTCCCCTTTCCCTGTCCAATAGCCAAAACAGGGGCACTCGTAGGTGTGGAGGGTATACTTTTACCCTTCATCCCTGCCTCAGCTGTCTGCAACAAGTTGTGCAATTGGGCCAAGGTCTGCTCAGTATTGTTCAAATGGTAAGTTAGAATAAACTGACCATAACATTCAGGAAGTGAGTTCAAGACCATGTCAATGGCCAATTCCTCATCAAAGTGAATATTGAGCTTGACCAAACGCTCTATGTAGCGTTGCATTCTTTGCACATGTGACACTACCGACTCCCCATCCTTCATCTTGCAAGCCATGAGTGACTTGACTACTTCGAACTTTTCTTGACGAGCTCGCTTATGGTACTTTTCCATAAGGTCCTTGTTCATCTCGAAAGGCCAGTAGTCCTCATAGTACCTCTGCAGTTCTGGGGACATAGTTGCCACCATGATGCATGCCACTTTGGTAGCATCATCGTAATGTTTCTTGTAGGCAGCAAGATCTTCAGGAGTAGCTTCATTCTCATCAAGCTCTTTGAGCTCCTTTTCAAGAACATATTCTTTGTTCTCGAAACGAAGAGCCATCTTGATGTTGCGCATCCAATCGTTATAGTTTGAGCCATCCATAACGACTTTGGAGCAGATATTGAGCAAAGAGAAGTTCTGGTTGGAGGAGGATGAAGCAGAAGTGTTTCCAGGAGTAGACATCTGAAAAGAAAGAAAGTTTTAGTTAGATTTCAAGATACCTTAATAGAATAACCCAAAGATATAATATCAAGGTTAGGATCCAACTATGAAGATTCACAACTTAGAAATGGGATGCCGAGATCCAAGTGCAAATTTCATAAAGGTAGGTGAATGACGATTCACCAATTCCACCATTAGACGAAACAAACGAAGTGAAATTCCTAATTCTTTTGAGATACATTGAAACTATTCAATGGCATGTTTTAATCTCAGATTATGCTCTTCTATTTGTGACTGGGATGCCGAGGATCACAAACAAGATGTGAATAACCATGCAAATGTGCTTGGTAACCTCATTGTCTTTATCATTAACTATTGATGTGCTGGTAAACCACACACGCTCCATCAAAATGACAATTATGAGATACCCATTACTAACCTTTATTAGTGCCTTTTAGTGTGCTGGTTAACCACACACGCTCCACTAACGACCAATAAAGCATAATGTGCAATTTCATGGATTAGCATACTTTTCACATTTTTCCTAAAGTAACTAGAGTTGGGATTTTGAAAATAATGTTCTAGTACTTTCTTTAATATCATTATACTTTTAATGAGAAGTAGTTGTCCTATCAAATCCGTTCTGCTAACGACCCTCCACTAATCAAGGAAGCGGTGGGTGAGAGTGGACACCCATTCAACTACCATTTTATAGGCAGTTTCCTTATACCCCCCTTATAGATTAGCTTCGTGAATGAGGCATACTAGCGATTTGACTGACCATGTTCTTATACATATATAATATTAAACTTTTAATTATAATATATATAAGGTGTGTTTTAAAACATTTTAAAACTTCAAGGGTTTATAAATTTCGAAATTTAAGCTATTAAATTTAAATTTAAATAAACCAATTAACTAGATTTAATATTTATCTTTTAATTAACTATTAATCAAATTATTAAATCTTGTAAGGATTATCTAATTAAATTAATCCATTAATTTAATCCTAATCCTTATCCCTCTAAATTTCGAAAATTAGGGTAAGGATAATTATCCAATTAATCTAATTAAGTAACAATTATCCAAAACAAGAAACCCTAGTTATCCTCTTAGCATATTTCGAAATTCATAAGGGAGGAGGCTAGGGTTTTCAAAACCCTAACCCTAATTTCGATTAGGGTTCTTTGGAGGCTAGGGTTTTCGAAAAAAAAAACCTTTGATCCAAAACCCTAGAAATCGAAAATTTGGCCTTTAGGGTTTAATAGCTATAAACCCTAATTTGCAATTCAACAATTGTAGCAATTCAATTTAAAACAATAATGGCTCTGATACCACTGATGGGTTTTAGGTACAACAAATAAACTAGAAACAATTCCTAAGTTCACATGCAACCTACTTTGGATCTATGTTTTAACTATTGAACATACAACTTTGAATTGCAAAACAAGAACCCTAGAGGAGAGAGGCTAATTTCGAAATTAACAAACTAGGGTTTAGGGTTTACATACCTTTCAATTGTTATAGCAAATAATTGATAATCCCTTGATCTTGATCTTGATCTTCTTGGAAGCTTTAGCACCACAAGTGTAATGCCTCTAATGGAATCACACCCAAACTAGCAAGAAGGAAAGTAGAAGAGAGAGAGGAGAGGAAGTATGCAAAATCTCGGCCTTAGGGTTTCTTCAAAAGAAAGAGTGACCAAAAACATGAACCAGGAGGCTCCTTATATAGCTGAGGGATCTAGGGTTTAAGGGAAACCCTAGTTATCCTTTGCTTAGAGCCTAAGCAAACCCAAGGGCCTTATCCAAGCCCCTATGGACGAAATTATTAGGGTTTCCCCTAAAGATTTCGTCCACCCTCTTCCAAGGGGGTTCTAGAGCCTTCCACTCAACTATTAGATAATTGCAAACTAGTCCCTGCACCTTATAATTAATTCTTTTAACCCCAAAATCAATTCTGATTAATTTCTGGCTAACAATTAATTAAACATAATGATTTCTAATTAATATATTAATCCATTAACATATTAATAAATCATTTATATATATATATTAATTTATTAATCTTATAAATTAATATCTCTCCTTTTATAATTTCCTTGTCCAGTTGCTAGGTTGAGGGCAACCCAAAAGGACTGTGCTGCTATCAATTCAAGTACATACCAATTATAGTTATGGGCTTAGACACCTAATCCAACAAATTGGTGTTAACCAATTTATAAAATGGGTTTTCCCCATTTTTTAAACACATCCAAAATGGATTTAATATGAATGGGAAATTAATCCATAAAGTAAGGGTGTTGGAAGAAGTAAATAAAAGAGTTTAATGGGTGTGAGAAAGAAAAGAAAAGTTCAGGGACCTTTCTTGCAAATATTTCTTTCTTTCGTAACTGAAATTGTAATTAATATTATAATTTAATTACATATTAACACACATTAATCTTTGTGATTAATAGAGGTGTTTAAATGGGAGGTTATAGAATGTGTAGTATAAATACCACTACTCTACAACCATTTGAGGACACCAAAAAGAATAAAAGAAAACTCTCTTCTTCCCTAGTTCATCTTCTTCTTTTCTAGCTATATTGAAGATATAATCTGGGCCTATTAAGGGTTCGGGTGGTCTAGAATAACCACTTCAAACTGTTGTATCCTGGGAAACAAACACCCGGTAGCAGGCGAATTTGTTTTAAGGACAATGTGTTAAACACATGCCTCAGTTTTTCTATTTTCTTGTTTGTTTTCGTACATTACCGGAATATTATTCCTACACGGAAGACTTTAATTTTTGAAATAACATAAACATTTTATACCCACCAAGGATCTTCTTGCAAGTTATTGAAAGATTAAACACCAACCAAAGGAAGGATGAAGAAATAACAACCTTTCTAGTTCTTTGGGTCCTCTTGGGAGGCTTGGAAGTTGATGAAGAATGTGGAACATTTGAGACACCAACAATGACTCAACTTGATGTAGATGCTAGTTCAAAACTCTTAAACCCTTAAGCTTTAAGTTAATAACCTATATGAACTTAAAGAGGACTTGAAGATGCAAGTATTCTTCAAGTTTTCTAACCAAAACTAGAGAGAGTGGGAGAGAGGATGCAAGTTTCAGATTTTTCATAAGGGAAGGAATGAGCACCCTTAGCCAAATGCAAGCCTCTTATTTATATGCAAAAAGTGAAAGTACTAACCATTAGTCCTTAGCACTTTAAGAAAACTTGTCCCCATTGTCATAAGCATGTCTCCCATGCCTTTAAAGCATGATTAAACAAGTCATACACTTCTTCTTTTTACGCAGATCTCAAAAATTGCATAAAGAATAAGAGTTTGTTTATATTTTATAAACTCAAAGTTTATAAGATATAAACTTTATCTTTTCATAAAAGACAAAAAGCTTAACTAGTCCAAAATGTTGTACATGACTTAATAAATCATACCATATGATATATTATGTTACTTGCTAATGAAAATTGTTATTTCCATGAAATAAATAATTTCCAATTTAATTATAAGAGTTTTATTGAATATTTATTAAAATCAATTTCTAATAAATAATCAATTGTATCAAGTTGTTGTTAGTGTGACCCATTAGTATCATATGTTATTTAGCAATATCACTTTAATATGACTCTTGAGCATACTAGATCTTTCAACTAGTGCACCACCATTACCTCTATCTCTCTCTCTTTTTATTAAAAATATTGGGTTTTTGTTGTTTTTTTCTGATTTTTCTCATGGTCTCTTTTTCTTGATTTTTTGTTTATTTTTTATGGAAGATTAATTGAAGAAGGTTAGTAACCTCTTCAGTTTTATTAAAACATTGTTTATTTTTCATATCAACTGTTTCTGCAAAAAAAAACTTCAGGTGAAGTAGAGGTTTGCAGATTGGTGGCTTGATACTCACTGATGACTGTGTATGAATGATGGAAATATGTGTTGGTGTTGTAGGGAAAATAATTCAACATGGTGGGTTGATAATGGTGAGTGTCTATGCAATATAGTTTCATATTGTTCTAGTGAATTGTATAGTGGTAGGTTTAAATCATAGAAATTATTAATTTTCATGTATTTAAAGATAAAATAATGTAGAGTTCTTCCTTTTGTGTCCCACAGGGTTAATATTGAGCATATTGGTGGGTTCTATGTTGAGTTTGTCCATGGACTACAAAAATATAATGACCAACAAGATGAAGATGGTAACTGCAAATCTTCGGAAAAATCAAAGCCTTCAGATCTCCAGGGTGTTTTTGTGCTTACTTGGAATCTGTTTTGGGTTCTTGCACAACTTCATGTCATGCAAAACACCAGGGTGAATTTCACTTTCTTTTTTTATTATAAAATTAATAAAATATATGGAATATGTTTAGGGGTTACGAGGTTTTTGAGTTGTGCACAATGGATTCTTCAGGTACATTCTTGATTTATATTATTTTTACATAATCATACATATAGAAATTGTTAAAAAAAAAAATTATTGTTTTTTCAAGTTTTGGATACAGGTGGATTCTTGACCACTTTAGGTTATGAAATTATTCAAACCTATGTACTTACTGATTTCAACCACTATTATTATGTATGTAGGTTTGATTAAGTTTTCTTTCTATTTCCTTAACTGTATATTTTAGTTTTTTTATTTGACCTTACATTATTACCATTTGATGTAAACCCTTCCATATGAAATTGATATCTTCTATTTCATAATTACATAGCATATGATCGGGCAGAAGCTGTAATAATTTTGCGAATTGATGTTGATATTAATTTCAACATAAGTGATTATGAGGAAGATCTGAAACAGATAAAGAACTTAACAACAGAAGATTTGTTCACATTCTGAGGCATCAAAGCACTGGCTTCTCTAGAATCTCATAATACAGAGGAGTTACCCTGCAAATTGTGATCGAATGTGCCAATTTCCTGGAAAAGGGTACATCTATCTTGGATTGTTTGACCCTGAAATTAAATGTTAAGACAATATAAGAATTTGATGCAAAGAAACTTTGGAAAGTTTGATTTGTGAAATAGTTCACGATTCAATTAAAGAATTTTAAACCTTGCACATATTAATCTACAATAACTAGAGCATACCCATGGCTGTGAAATCTAGGATGTATGGGTTGATTTGTATGGATGTAAATTTTAGTTTTACGGACAGTGGTTCTTTGATTGAAGATCAGTTCAAGCTCTTATGGAGTTACTTTGCTGGTGCATGATGAATATAACTTATTTTGTAATATTACTTCTTAAAAGGTGAAACAATCATCTTTACTTCTATAAACAAAATGAGATTCTTACATAACAAGCTCCAAATGCATTTGTTTTTCGGATATATTTTTTTAAAATTGAAAAAAATGATTAAAATAGTTATGCATAAGCCATGACTCGTGATCAAATAGATGAATATAGCAGTAAGACCCTTGTGGGTTTGGAGGAAATCTTTATCATCTATAACACATGTATATCAACATTTAAAAAAAATCTACGATTTTAAAATTTTAAAATCGATTACCAAGTCTTTTAAAGTTAGAAAAGATATGCGTTAAGTAACTAATTTTAATGACATTAAAAACTTGTAAGAGGATAAAACATACTTTTAGAAAAATAAAATAAACTACGTAATTTTCATCTATGAAAAGGAAAAGACACATTGAAGTATAAACTATTAAAAATGAAATACATCATTCAATTTAGTAAAAAACTATCATTAAACATAAAGTATAAATTAAGAAAAGTACACCTTACATAATAAAGAGTATATATTCGACTGGAAATTTTATAACATGGTAATTAAAAAATATATAACTTGATAGTTTAATATAAAATTGAAATTTAAAAAAACATGAAAAAGAAAAAAAAACTAGAAACTTGGCAAGTGTGTATATATGTGTACATGAGTTCTATTTTATCATACTTGCTCCCAATGCATTGTCTATAAAAAATAAACAACTTTATATGAATGATATAACTATAATTCGGTAGATTTGTCATAGTGCAATTCTATAATGAGAACAAATGAAAGTAGGATGCTATAAAAGAAAAGAAAATAAATACATTTTTTACATGGGTCAACCCGGCCACCGTACGGGTATTACGCTAGTTATAAACTAGTGATGATGTGTAACAGATTCAGTCCATAGGACCTCGCTAGTTTTAACCACCAACTGACCATTCTATGAACAAAAGAAATAGAAATATATGAAAGGCCAAGATCAACTGCAAAATATGAAATAAGCATATCGTCATATCATTATTAGATATGAAACATGCTCTAAAAGCATACACAAATTCCTATTAAATGGTGAAAATGTAGAGTCTTTGATATTCTTTCGAAAAGTGCCCGAGAGACTACAATATATAATATATTGTACCAGAGGCTTGTTCTGATACAATATTAAAAATGTGGAGTGCTTGATTTTGTTTCCAAATAGTGAACATCAGATCAATTTATTCACCATTATCTCAGACATGCTTGGTAGAGCTCAGAACTAGAAATCATCCACATGAAAATCCTATGTAGATTTGGACAAACAAGATCATGCATGGGTGGAACTGTTCTCGAGCTGCACCAAGCAAGTCGCAAACCATGATGATTAGGGACTGATAGATAAACATATATTCAGGCATATTATAATATAGCAAGGAAGGACTAATGTGAACCCATATAGTGCCATGGATCTTGATTAAATGGGGCTAATGTGAACCCCATACATGAAAATGGCATGCGAAATTATTTTAAACAAAGATGCATGGAAAAAATGATCACAAAGAGACAAGGTTTTGGTTCTTGGAATAGAAAAATGTGAATCAGATACATACTATTTTCAGAAACTAATTAGATGCAAATGTAATACACGTCTAAAGCACATGGATAGTGTGATAGTAGATAAAATAGCCTAAATATGACCTTGAAAAAATAAATGTAAATGCAGTTCATATGTTGAGCATAAAGAAAGTACCATACATGATAGTTTCCTTTTATTGAGAAGTTATATATCTATCAAATATTGTATAGAAATGAAATTCTTAAATCTTAAGGCGGATATAGTAAGTATTTTTTATTTTTTTGAATTGCAAGAAATTTATTCAAAATAAGCTAGCAAGAAGCTAGAATTACATCAGTTTTCGTTCTCGTGAAGGGCTATAACACAAGCTAAACAAACTAAAAAAATAACATTTTCTAGATCTGTATTTAAGCCATTCAATGACCTACATCATCATCGTTAATATAGGAAGCATATATATATATATATATATATATATATATATATATATATATATATATATATTCAAAACAAGCTAGCGAGAAGATATAATTACATAAGTTTGATATATTCGATCCCTTTAAGGGCTATAACACCAATCAAACCAATTAAAGAAATGACCTTTCCTCTATTTAAGCCTTTCAAAGGCCAACATCATCACTTTTAATATAGGAGTGCATATAGTAATTAAGTATGAATATGTCACGTTAATATGGTTTCTATTCTTTATATTTGAAACGCTTTATATTTGAAACTCGACATGTCCTGACCTTACTTATAGTTGTCATAGTGACCTTACTTATTGTTGTCATGGGAACCTACTTTCAGCAGGTTGTAAGTGTTTATGATACTTGCTTTTTTTAATGCAATTGATGTTAAAAAAACCCCTACAATCCTCCAATCAGTGTTGTAAAACTCGCCGAGTTTTCCGATTACTCCATACTCGTCCCCTTATCGAGGCGAGTTACAGAATCCGAGTACTCCCCGAACGGCCACTTACTAAAGCGAGCAGTGTTGTAAAACTCTTTCAACTCGGTGATTAATATATATAATATATTTAATGGTTTATTATCTAACACACACACGTGTGATTAATAATACATATATATATATATATATATATATATATATATATATATATATATATCTTAAATTTTTAGTAGTTATTCACGAAGTGGGACCATTCTGTGTTTTCAGTTTTTGTGTATTCACATGTATATAATTTTGTTATATATTTCAATCAACTTATGATTTTAACTTATGATTTTGACATATATAATTTCCCTAAAAAAATATTTCTACATGAATTACCGAATCTGAGTACTCCCAGGTATTCCCAAGTACTCGATACTCGATAGATGGCCGAATAGATACCGAGTAACGAGTTCTACATCCTTGCCTCCAATACATCCAACGTCCAATACGTGATAAGGACAATCTTACCTCCACCCAAGGCTAGATAGATTGTTTCCATAGAATACCTAAAATGCACTTCAAGTAAGAGCATATAGAAACGAAGGTGGGGTGGAGTTATAAAAGGTTGATACTAGCATAAATCTTGAGCACAGTTTAGCGAGTAAACGAGGAAAAGTCTTAAGGACCAAATTGACTAAAAACAAGTTTGATTACTTTTTAAAACTTAAAGAAAGTTTAGTGACTAAATCAACAAAAATACAATAGTTTAGTTTTTCTATGTGAGCCTTAACCCTAAAAACAAAATAGGTAACCAGGGGAATTACACTAATCTACATCCGTAATCATAAGCCTACACGCCTTTCTATCTCGGTACGAGTCCTTCTTCATATCTAACCATAATTTATTTTGACACTTCCACCTCGGGTGGTCTCTCCTTCTCGCTCCATCGACGGTAACAGTCTCCACCCTGCGTATCATAGTTATCGGTTGCCTTTTGAGGTACTTGAATGTCAACAGAATTCATACCTACGATCGTGGCATGGGTATTTAATGTTTTTTTTAGAATGGTGGCATGCGTATTTAATGTTGGTTTTCATGTTGTCTTTTTTTGTTGATTCTGTACATACAACTACATATGACTGTGTCAAAAACATTTATTGTTAGTCATCTCGCCTCACTTTTGTCTCGGTCATGGAAAGTGAAATATGTTTCGTGCATTAAATGTCGTTCTAACTTTGCCTCGCCATATATCACTTGTATTGTTACTTTTACCTTTGTTTGTTCAGAAGAGTTATATATCTATCTTTTATTATTATTACGTTTTTATTTTTATTTATTTATTATAGAATGACAGGTATACATCTACTACAAGATTTAAAAGCGATATGGGTGACGCATATCACCGATAATAGGTCGTCCCTGATACGTCTTCACTAATGCTCGTATGTTGTTGCATTTAGTGTCGCCCCTATTGCTCTTTGTCGCCTTTAACGATTTCACTCATACTGTTTGATGTTTCCCTTAATATGACACCCCTAAATAATGTCGCCAACATTGGTACTTTAAAAAAAAAAGTTTCCTAGTACTGGAATAACATATAAATGTGTAAATGACAATAAAAAATACAAAAAAAAACAACATAATTATGAATAAAACGCACAAACTAGTACAAAAATATAATGTTAAAGTTATTTGTTACACAAAAATATTAATGAAACATAAAGTATAACATAAAAGTGCTCGAACATAGGTTAGTAGATGCGACATGAAAAATAGTGGGGGTGGGTCTTTTTGCATTAGCGGATATAGCAATAGGGTCAACAGATGCATGGCTTGTCACCGCCAATGCCCAAATTTCTTGTAGTAATCTATCTACTAGGACTTCGGTGATTTACGGTTACAAAAATTGTAATATTAAAAAAAATGATTGCACGGATACAATTAATATTGTGATACATATATTAAGCATGCCAAAATCTTTTTGCTCTCATTTGGGTCCTCCGGTGGTATATAATATGATCGTATTTTCAACAACAAGGTTATGCATGTCAAAATCTTAGCGAGTGAAGTGCAATTTTATGCTTATTTTTTATTTAAAAATAAAAATACAAAAAGCTAATCAAATCAAATGGTATGATTTGTGTACTAACCCGAGTATGCTTGTAATTTTCCTCTAGCTATTTGCTAGCTTTCACAAATAAAAACAAGAATGTTCTTCAAAAAAACAAATTAGAAGACAACGAAAATCTTTCATAGTTTAAAAGGTTGACATTGCTTTGAGAAACGTGACTTTATAAATGAAGTCATTGTTTTTAAGATATTTCTTTTATATATATATATATATATATATATATATATATATATATATATATATATATATATATATATATATATATAATCATACTTGTCAAATAAATTATCGTTTTCAAAGCATCATTGTTATAAGAGATAATGAAAAAATATTAAGAAAATGATATATACGGGTGCTTCATGTGAAAAAATATCATGAATAAATGTTAATTATATTAAAAACTATCAATAAACCAAAACTAATATTTTTATACATAAATAGATCAATTTTCATATTGATCTAATACGATTCACAAAGAGTCTCCAAGAAAGGTAACAAAACAACATAGTTTAAACTTCAAACAAACTTCTCATTTTTTTTATCCATGAGGGACTAAATGATATAAACTCTCCCCACTTAAACATACAAAGTTCTCATTACACTGTCATACCCAAAGGCAATACACATGTGAGAACATGCTACTATAAAATTTTCATGTACATTGCCCCACCCGCGAGCATCGTGTAGATGTAAAATCTGGCACACAACTGTTTGCTAGGTGGCTGGTGAAAGAGCCGCACGAGCCCACATCACTCAATCCACATTGGAATTGAAAGTTCACACTTCAGATGTTGACACTTGAACCCTTGAATGGTGGAAGGATAAAGAACAATGAACGGATATGAACACCGCATAACACTAAGAACAATCCATGCTCTTGAAGAATTTATCTCCATTAAATTCAAATCATAATTAAAACTTGTCTTCTTTTCTTAATCTAGAAACATCACTATATATAATATAAATAAACTAGATGTAAGTTAATATAATCAAATAAGGATTCTTCGAACTTAAAAGATAAATCCTAATAGAAAAACAATAAAGATCCTAATACAATATTAAACTATAAAATCTTACTTATAAGGAAAAATAAACATATTAAATGAATTAAGGATATGTAATTAGGAAATTCATAGTTGAGCTTGAATTGAAATCTAATAGAAAAAATTTTAATAGATGGTTAGTGTCCAAACCCTTTTCATATCTTGGTTGAAATACATCGTTATCACAAACTCGCTTGATACAGCTCCGAACTAGTAATCATCCATGTGATAATCTTGTAAAGATCATGGGTTGAAACTGTTCGCGAGCTGCACCAAGCGAGTTGGAGACCACAATGATAATAGATGAGCATTGCACATTACTTCTACCATATGGTAGAGTGTTTGTGAAGATCTTGATGGAAATGAAGGTTAAAGTGAATCTATATATAGGGCCAATGATCTAGATGGAATGAGAATAATGTGAACTACATACGTAAAGATTCCATGGGGAAAAATCTCAGGCAAAGTTTGAAAATATGACCACATAGAGACAAGGTTTTATTTCTTGGCATAGAAAATGTGAACCAGATTTGATAATTTTAGGAAACATGTGAGATGTAAAGGTGATACACATGTTTTTCTTGGGGTTAATTTGGTCTTTCATTCACATTTTGGTAACTTGGCCATGTTTTTCTTGAACCTTATTTCATCTTGTAGATGTAGTAAACCTGCAATTGTCATACACTATATCCTAATTAAACTCATTATAGCTTCTTTCGATGGATGGGGGCACATTAAGGGCTGAGTTGGGGTAGGTTCCCCGAATGATTGAGATTTTTGGCAATATAATAGACTTAATTCTTGATGAATTTGTTTTCTAACTAAGGATGCCCTCAATGACAGCTTGTCATGAAAAGGCCCTAAATGAAAAAAAAAATGAGGCCCACAAATAACTCTTTTGTCTTCTCACTGGAGGGAAAAAAACACGCAGGTAAAAAACAAACCACCATCCCATGGCTTTTTTTTGTTTCTCTCTTCTATTTTTAGACACAAAGTGGCATAAGAAAAAAAATCTTCAATTCGTTTTATCTTATCCAAAAAAGGTAATTAAAGATTTGTTAAACTAATTTTCTGTTTTTGTATTTTATTTTTCTAAACCTTATAAATTGTTAATTTGTGATGTTATATACTTATATTATTAATAAGTAATCTTATATTTCTATAAACCAAATCTTTTAAAAACCAAATAAAAAGTATGTTCCTTTATTCAGTCGAATACACAGTTTGGTTTAAAAGCCACAAACCAAATGTACATTATTCCAAATAAAGCCATACACATAGTAACATACAAATACACATACAAACAGATCAACACCAACATATATAATTGTATACCAGATTTATTAAAAACTAAACATAAAGTATGGTGCTATAAAAGATCAACACCAACATTTATAGTTGTATACCAAATTTATTAAAAATTAAACATAAAGTATGGTTCTATAATAAGACGAATACACATTAATACATAAATGGTCCCTATAAAACATAAAAAATAAATGCAAAAATATAAAGAAGAAATTATACTTTTAGGTTTTTTCCGAAATAGCATCCTACTTAAATTAACTTCATTGTTTGTATTTGGGTAGCTAATAATTTAAAGTACGATGTTCATAAAACAACTAATTAGAAACTACAATGCTAATAAGTAATCTTATTTTCGTATTTTGTCTCTCTTGATCTTAATAGCATTATAATAATACAATATAGCATATATGGTCTCTGTAAATGTAACAACCCAATTTTTCAAAGAAATTTTTCATTTTTAATTAACCAAACACATTTCCATAAATCAAGAAATTCCAAAACAATTGTTTCAAATCCATATTCATTACAACTTTATTTTCGAATATCAGAGTGTCCCATAAAGTCGCCTGAGAGAAAGTGCACGTCGCGACATCAAGCTTTGCCCTTGACCTTGGGTTGAGATGTACCTGAAACAAATCAACAACCTGTAAGCGAAATGCTTAGTGAGTTCCCCAGAGCATACCACACACAATACACATACACATATCCAGATAGCTAATTAAAGCTGCACACATATCACATAAGCCATGCATACATAAAACCTGTAAGGATGCCATGGGCTACCCCACATGGTCTATACCTAGGAAAGCCATGGGCTACCCCACATGGTCTTACATCCAACGCCATGGGCTAACCCACATGGTCTTTACCTAGGACAGCCATGGGCTACCCCGCATGGTCTTACATCCAATGCCACGGGCTCCCCCGAGGTCTTCCATGCAAAACACACATTCACATGACATACCAAAACACACATATATCATAATCACATAATGGGCCGGCCTTGGTGCCTTAGACCCATGGGTATGGTGAGAAGACTCACCTCTCAAAGGCTGAACTGGAAAACTGAAGTCAGATATATCCCACGCTGCTCCTCCCACACTGTCTATAATCAATGAGTAAATAACTCAGCATAATCTCATAATTACCCCCCAGGGTCAACCCTGGTCAAAGTCAAGGTCTATAGTCAAGGTCAACAGTCCATATTGACCTTGACTCGTCGAGTACAATCAGTCACTCGTCGGGTCCCTGCTTAACTCATCGACTCGCCGAGTCACCCGAGCGACTCGTCGAGTTCCTTTATGTTCACGGCCGTAAACCACCAACCGAACACCCTTGACCGTAAACCCTTGGCCATAAACCCTTGGCCGTAAACCCTTGGCCGTGAACCCTTAGCCGTGAACTCTTGGCCGTAATGATAAAACCCTCTTGAGTCGCCGAGTCTCTACACGACTCGCCGAGTCCCCTTAGTCCATTATGTTTACGGCCTTTTCCAGTGGGACTCAAGGTACCAAACTTCAGATCTATACTCTACTAGTGTAGATAACACGTAAAGTTGCAAACTTTACGTCCATGCAAGGCCTCACATGGCCATAACACCAAAACTAACCTTCAACAAGATTTTCATGCATAGAAAGGGAATGAGCTTAATAAAAGGTTCAAATTTATGATATTTGGGACCTAAGAAGGTCCAGATCTGGAACCATATCCTTGTGATAGGTCCAGATCTAAGTTGGGGCCTATATACCGAGGCCCCAGCTTGCCCCTCTTTCGAAACCTGATGATCCCTTTCCAGGGCGACACCTTCAGCAACACGAAATCCCCCACCTGAAACTCAAGATCTGATCGCCGTCGGTCAGCATAGCTTTTCTGACGGCTCTACGCGACCCGCAACCGGTCGCACATCTACTGAATCAACCCAATAGTCTTGAGCACTACTTCAGTGCTTCCCATGACCCGGTGTCCAACCTCATCCCAACAAACCGGGGTTCGGCACCTCCGACCATATAACATCTCGAATAGAGCTCAGTCGATACTGTCATGGTAACTGTTATTGTACAAAAACTCTGCCAGTGGAAGATACGTATCCCAACTCCCTCCAAAATCCAACACGCATGCCCGTAGCATATCTTCCAGTGTCTGGATCGTTCTCTCACTCTGACTGTCGGTCTTGGGGTGGTACACCGTGCTAAAATGTAGCTGAGTGCCTAGCTCCTCGTGGAATTTCTTCCAGAACCTAGATGTAAACCGAACATTGCGGTCAGAAACTACCGACACAGGCACCCCGTGTCTAGCCACTACCTCACACACGGAAATATCTGCCAACTTTTCTGCGGATATACCTTCGGATATCAGAATGAAATGGGCACTCTTTGTTAGTCTATCCACAATCACCCATATGGCATCCACACACCTCGCCGTCCTCGGCAACTTCTTAATGAAGTCCATCGTGATCTCCTCCCACTTCCACATGGGAATGGGTAGCGGCTGGACCTTACCATGAGGCCGTTGATGCTCGGCCTTGACCTTCCTGCAGGTCAAGCACCATTCTACAAACCAAGCAATTTCCTGCTTCATGCAGGGCCACCAATAACTCAGCCTCAAGTCCCTATACATTTTCGTAGCTCCTGGATGTATAGAGAACTTGGACTTATTCGCTTCCTCTAATATCTTCTGTCTCACTCCCCCGGTCACCGATACCCACACCCGGCCACACTGCGTCAAAAGACCGCGACTATCCTTAACAAACAAAGGATATTGTCCTCGGATTCTCTCCACCTTCTAATTCTCTTTCTTCACACCCTCAACCTGAACCTCTCTGATTATCTCCAACAATGGAGAGATCACCGTCATTCTCAAACACACATTCCCAATCGAGGAACCCGCCATCTTACGACTCAAAGCGTTAGCCACTACGTTGGCCTTCCCTGGATGGTAAAGGATCTCACAGTCATAATCCTTCAGCACATCCAACCACCTCCTCTGTCGCATGTTGAGGTTCTGCTGGTCCATCAAATACTTCAGACTCTTGTGGTCGGTGTAAATGGTACACTGCCCCCAGTTCCAGATCGTGAGTGGGGTAATTCGCCTCATGCGGCTTCAACTGTCATGAGGCATAAGCTATCACGTGCCCTCTCTGCATCAGTACCGCACCTAACCCTGAATTCGATGCGTCACAGTACACTACCAGATCATCTAATCCCTCAGGTAGTATAACGATCGGAGCCTCGCATAATTTCCGCCTCAAGGTCTCGAAGGCTAACTGTTGATCCGTACCCCACCGAAACGCCACATTCTTCTTGGTCAGACGGGTCAATGGCACAACAATCTTGGAGAAATCCTGGATGAATCTTCGGTAATAACCCGCTAGACCCAAGAAGCTAAGAATATATGATGCATTCTTCGGTACTTCCCACCACATCATAGCCTCGACCTTGGCTGGATCAACCGAAATACCCTCCTGGTTGATGATATGCCCCAAGAATTGTACCTCTCGCAGCAAGAATTCACACTTGGAGAACTTGGCATACAGCTTCTCCGCCCTTAGGGTCTCCAACACCTCCCTTAAGTGTTGTTCGTGCTGCTCCCTGGTCTTAGAATAGACCAGGATATCATCAATGAAAACGATCATCGACTGATCCAACATTGGTCTACACACCCTGTTCATAAAATTCATGAACGCTCCTAGGGCATTGGTGAGCCCAAACGGCATCACTACAAACTCATAATGCCCCTACCGAGTCCTGAAAGCCGTCTTCGGTATATCCTCATCCTGAATCCTCATCTGATGGTATCCCGACCGAAGATCAATCTTGGAAAACCAGGACGCACCCTGCAACTGATCGAACAAATCATCGATCCTTGGCAACGGATAACGGTTCTTCACCGTTAACTTGTTTAGTTCCCTATAATCGATACACATCCTGTGGGATCCATCCTTCTTCTTCACGAAAAGAATTTGTTGAATCATAAAAGTGACCCTCTTGAACTTGATCTACCGCAGCTCTCAAGGATCTGCAGTCAACCTTCCTCAGCAACCTCATCCGAAGTCATCATCAACCGCAGTTTACTTACTAGTTTACTTAGTTTAACTCTTTATCTACTTTTGTTGTAGTACTCTCTATTGTCCAGTATGCCTTGCATGGCTACGCTTAGAGAATTGATCCAATGTAATTCTTGAGTCTCTATATATAGAGCTCAATCTTTCTTATTCAAAAAAAAACGATGAAATCAATTACATCTCTTACTTCTATCTGATTACCCATCTTGAATCTTATACTCTCTCCTTCTTACTCTCAAAGTTCACTTGAATATAACTGAATATTATCTCTCTTCGGAGCAAGTCTTTCGTGACTTAATCACTAAGTTTGATCTCACTTACTAACTTGGTCTGAATGCATTCCTTGTTAAGAATCAACTTATGTGTATACTTGATATAACACCTGCTGTCATTTATATTTCCTTACATTTCCGCAAATAACTCTCTAATTATCTAACTCGTTAACTTATTATTATTGTTGAGCTTTTAGATCCTTTGAGATAAACTATTCCGCATCTATACTTGTTCTAACGTTTGTTCAAGTGTGTCTCAAGTTTTTCTCTCAACAATTGGTATCAGAGCCATAGTGGTTGCTTTTTGAAAAAACAGAACTCTGATTTTCGAAAGGCCTTCTATACCACTAAAGCTCATTCCTTAAAAAAAACTTTTCAAAAAAAAATAAGGAAAAATTGCACAAGCATTATCTCTGAATGTTTCCAATAGTGTTGGTGGTTCGAACCAAGCCCCAATATTGGTGGCAAATGAATATCATCACTGGTCTCAGAGAATGGAAAGATATTTAAGAAGACTTGGTAGAGATGTATGGCGGTCCGTCGAAGAAGGACCACATGTCCCTGTTCTTACACCAGTTCAAACTGATGGCGTCACAGCCAGACTAGGAGGAGGTCAACCAGTCATGAACCGTCCCACTAAAGATGACCTCGATAAAATGGAAAATGATGTTGTTGCTTTTTATGAAATCTCTTGTGGAGTTGCTCCTGACAACTTCGACATTATCATAAACTGCAAATCAGCAAAAGAGATCTGGGAATTTCTCAAGAATTTGTACGAAGGCTCAGAACAAGCTCAAGATAAGAAGCTCACAACTGCACTCAATGATTTCAACAATTTCAAAGCTCATACTAGCGAAAGTTTAGAAAACTCCTTTAAAAGGTTCAACCTGATAGTCACTATGTTATCTAATGCTAGCACCATCCACAATAACCATGAAACAAACCTTCAGTTTCTCAATGGTTTGGGAAGACATTGGACTACTGCTAAGATGATAGTTCAAGGGGATAGAAAGATTCATTCTTTGTCTCTCTATAAGCTCTACGGGGAACTACAAGCACAAGAGTCCACCGTACTCAAAGATTGTGCTGACTTCGGAGGACCACTTGCTCTTATAGCACAAGCTCCACATAATCAATCCTACTCTCCCTCGTATGACACTACTCCGCAGTCATACGAAGCCGACTCAGAGTATGATGATGATGAAGAATTTCAGAAGGCTATTTCTCTTTTTAGTCAACAGTTCAACCAGCTACCACCTCCTTCTTTTCGTAAGAATCAGCAGTTCAACAAACCTCCATTCAACCGTAACTTCAACCCGTAGAATAACCATTCTCGATATCCCAAAAGTTCTCATCCACCACCGCAATCTCAAAATACTCAACCAAAGGAGGCACCGCAGTCCATCCAAACCACTGACTCCGGTACTCCCTCAGAAGACAAAAGTGATGTTGTGATTTGTCACAAGTGCAACAAAGAGAATCATTTTGCAAAAGATTGCAAGGCAAATGTAGTGAAATACAGAGCATTCTACCTAAGAATGGCTCAAGAATTGGAAGAAAAGGAAAAGGCTAGGGCATACGTAGCCCATGTCAAAAGAGACCATCAAGTTTGGTCATCCGGAGATGAAGAAGAAGCCATCAGCAATGTCAAAGGAAAAGGCAAAATCTACATGCTGGCAACTGCGGATGATGATGGGTCTACAAAGCTGGAAAAGAACTACTGCTACATGGCAAAGGATGGAACTCTAAGCATCGTCGAACAGGTAAAACTCATGACTCAAACTCTAAACTATAGCATGTATGACTGTCAACCCTTCATAGACAATCTCAATGATACATGTGTTGCCGTCCTTACAGACTATAACAAAGCTTTAGATGAGAAGAACATAGCGTCCCAAGAAATGTTTCATGTAAGAGGACGACTGGTCAACAAAAGACTCAAAATGGCTATGTTAGAAAAAGACTTAGAGTTAGAAAAAGATGCAAGAATGTTGAGTGAAACATAACTAGAGATAGCTTTGAACCAAAGAGATTTAGCTCAGAGTGAGATTGTACGCTTAAATCTATTAATAGAAAAACTGTTCAATGAAAGTGAAGCTATTGAAAATTTGGTGAATAATGGAACTGTGGACAATACATACAATTGGGGTTGGTCCAATGGATATCCTACCGCAAAGGATTCCTCACCCCGGTTTAACAAAGATCGACTGTATGTCCCTCCGGACCGAGAATTTCATTTCCCAGTCAATGACAAAACATTTCCTGAAGATATCAAAGCTCACTTTGGTAGACTTCACGATTTGAGTAAAAATTTTGTTATCAAGGAAATTCTTTCTGAATTTTCTAATCCTATAAATGACACAACCCTTCCCAGTTCTCAGACTTCATCAGTTGCTGATGAGGAAATTGTTTTGGAAGGTCCTGAAGTCTCAATGGACTTCCCCTCTCTGCCGTCAGACCGCAATATCCCTCACTGCAGTCAGGGACCGCAGTCTGTCCATCTACTTTCCATCAAATGTCCCACCAATGTATCTACTCAGACTTATTCTGCGATTGTTCAAAACTCCGAACCGCAGACCTTAGTCAAAAGTATCGTGACCATCCAACCAATTCATCATGAATTGCCAATCGAAAATTTTGAAGTTGGTCAATGTTCCTTGAATCCAGAACTCTCCAGTTCGGATGAATCAAGTCCTCGTTTTTCAAAATTACCAAATGTTTCAAGGAAACCGCAACTAAATTTCACTGACTGCGGTTCTCCTAAAACCGAGGCAAAAAGGGCTTTCAAAGAAGAAATTCGATCCCGTGGCAAAAAGCGGGAAAATCTTTCAAAACAAAAACGATTTGTCAAAATTCCTAAGTCTAGGAGTCCAGAAAAACTTGTTTTCTCAAATTATCTGCCCAAAAACTCTCCCATCAAGAAAACATACAAAAAGGAATGTATAGTTTCAACAGTCATTCCAAACTCATCTGACACAACCCAAAAGAAAGTAAGGTCTTTTCGAAGCAATTGTTTTCAAATCTATTCCTCAGATGATCCAAAATAGAGGGGTATCTTACCCACTCCAACACTTTTAAAATCACATCAAAATTTTAACAAGTGGAAGGGCATTTTACCAAACCCAACAAAAATGTCCAAAAAATCTAAACGTGCTAAATCTTTTTCGAAACAAACTTTTTCAAATTCCAACAGCACCAATGTCAGATCTTACCACCCTCGGATCGGTCACAAGCCCACCTCATCATTTAGACCACTGACCAAACAAAGTGTCAGAGCAAAAGACAAAATTTCAGCATGTTAATGTCAATGTAGTTGTCAAAATGGTTCATCTCATGTCAAATCTGGTTCTTTTCAGAAACCTCGTAACTTTTCTAAAAATCGCAACACTCCAAAAACTCACAAACACCCAGGACTAGGATTAAAAGTTGACACGAAACCAGTCCCTGCAACCTCAGTTCATGCATCAATCAGAAACTCATCTTCTGTCCCAGGCTCCAAACTAGTTTGGATGCCTAAACTAACCGTGTAATTCTCAGGCCTTGTGCAAGGAGGAACAAGAAGAAGAATGGTTAATCGACAGTGTCTGCTCCTTGCACATGACCGGAAGGTTAGAATACCTTCGGGATTTCAGGCCAATTTGCAACGGTGGAAATGTCACATTCGGCAACAATACGAATGGGATAATCCGAGGTTATGGTGTTCTTACTACGGGAAACTTCTCTATTCAAAAGGTTGCTTATATAGAAATCCTTAAACACAATATCATCAGTGTTGGTTAACTATGTAAGGCAGGCCATCGAGTTGAATTTGATGACCAATTTTGCTATGTAATGACAAGCGATAGGAGCACCTGTCTGATCAAATCCCGATCCGAAGGTACTATGTATCCTCTGGACGTGTCTCTGATCATAGGCAAACCGCAGTTATGCTTCCTATCCAAAGCAGTATCCGAAGTCAGCTGGCTATGGCACCGCAAGCTAGCTCGTCTCAACTTCAGATACATCAACAATTTGGTCACCGGAGAACTAGTCAGAGGTCTTACGATCCTCAAGTTCAGCAATGATACTCTCTGTCCTGCATGTGAATGTGGAAAGCAATCCAAAGCAAGTCACCCCATGGTGATTGACTCCTCAATTTCGGAACCACTGGAACTCTTGCACATTGATCTCTGCGGTCCATCTACCGTAGCCAGTCTTCATCACAAGAAATACATACTGGTTATAGTTGATGACTTCACACGGTTCACCTGGGTTTCTTTCTTGAGACTCAAATCAGAAACTCCGCAGATGCTGATCAATTTCATCAAGGAAATTGAACTTCAGATCAAGTTACCAGTACAACGCATCCGAAGTGATAATGGAACCGAGTTTACTAACCATCTCCTAAATAGTTTCTTGGTTTCAAAGGGTATCACTCACAACTTCTCAGCTCCCTACACACCGCAACAAAATGGGGTAGTAGAGCGAAGGAACCGCACTCTATTAGAAGCAGCCAGATCTATGCTCAACTTCGCATACCTTCCTCTCTACTTCTGGGCCGAAGCAGTGGCCACAGCTTGCTTTGTGCAGAACCGAAGCATTGTGTGCAAACGTCTCAGTAAAACACCGTATGAGGGCCTTAACAACCGCAAGCCAAATGTCCGATTCTTCCATATCTTTGGGTGTAGATATTTCGTAATCAACAACAGAGACCACCTTAATAAATTTGCATCGAAGTCTGATGAAGGCATCTTCCTTGGCTACTCAACAAACAAAGTTGCTTATAGGGTTCTCATTAGACGCACAAGGCTAATAATTGAAAGCTTCGATGTGAAATTCGATGACAATCACATCCGCAACACCGCTCCATCAACCGAAACCACAGCAATCCTAGAAAGTGATATTCCTGCTTCTTCGGGTCCACTAAACCTAGTTGAAGTAAACTATGATGATCTCTTTGACCCTGTAGAAACAGCCAAGTTATTCGAAGTTCTTGTGTCCCCGAAAGCTCTACAGCAGCATGCTGACGTATCTAGTCCTACACCATCCGGTGAGGTATCACTAAATACTTCCACCTCGCCGGTTGAGGGGGAAAACTCAACTCCGGACCATACAACAACCATCGAGGTTCCAGTACTAGAAGATGCAGCTCCAATCCCTATCCGCAGAGGATTTCAACCATCAAACGTCTCTTCGGACTCGGATGATGAAAACATAGAGAACATTGACACAAGAACAGACTCGAGGATTATCACACTCCCGTCCGCAATTCAGGGGGAACCTTCTCAGGTTCAAGGAGAACTGCCGTCTGCAATCCAGGGGGAACCTTCACCATCTGCCCAAGAAAACTCTGATCCCACCTTTCCAATTCAAGACAATTCAGCAGGTTGTTCTCAAGTCCAGGGGGAACTGCCATCTCCAACCGCAGAGTCTTCTGATATTGAAGACATTCCCTCTACCGCACCTGATGATCATCTGCAACCCCGTCTACACATATGGACGAAGGACCACCCACCAGGTCAAATCATCGGCAACCCATCAGCAGGTATCCAGACTCGATCTTCCAAGGATTTATCTTATCACTGTCACTATGCAGCGTTTATGTCCTCGGTCGAGCCCCGAACGATCAGAGAAGCATTACTAGAACTAGACTGGATATCCGCAATGCAAGAAGAGCTAGGAGAATTCAAAAGAAACAAAGTATGGCAGCTCGTTCCGAAGCCGCAAGGTCACATTATTGTTGGTACTAAATTGGTGTACAAGAATAAGTTGGATGAATCCGGTGCGGTCGTCAGAAACAAGGCAAGGCTAGTTGCCAAGGGATATAGTCAACTTGAAGGTATTGACTATGATGAAACGTATGCTCCGGTGGCACGAATGGAAGCCATCCGAATCTTCTTAGCATACGCAGCTCACAAGAACATCAAGGTACATCAAATGGATGTGAAAAGTGCTTTTCTCAATGGTAAATTAAAAGAGGAGGTCTATCTTCAGCAACCTCCGGGCTTTGAA
The DNA here is from genome assembly GCF_052849685.1 of Lactuca virosa. Classification (NCBI taxonomy): domain Eukaryota; kingdom Viridiplantae; phylum Streptophyta; class Magnoliopsida; order Asterales; family Asteraceae; genus Lactuca; species Lactuca virosa. Next base: position 175,348,482 of record NC_136431.1, read on the forward strand.
AGTCTTGAATTCCCAGACTACTGCTACAAGCTTGAAAAAGCAGTCTACGGTCTAAAGCAAGCCCCAAGAGCGTGGTACGAGACTCTCTCTGAATTTCTTGTCTCGTCCGGATACAAAAGATGAGTGATTGATCCCACTTTATTTAGAAAAGCAAATGGTAATCACCTTATACTTGTACAAATATATGTGGATGATATCATCTTCGGATCAACTGATCAAGAAATGGTGGATGAATTTGCTAAGCTCATGACCAACAAGTTCCAAATGAGCATGAATAGAGAGATTAACTTCTTTCTAGGACTTCAAGTGAAACAAGTCCCTCAAGGGATATTCATCCATCAGGAGAAATACACCTCTGAACTGTTAAAGAAATATTCAATGGACAACTGTTCTTCGGCTAAGGTTCCCATTGCCCTTCGGATATAAGATATTTGTTGATCCTTCCGGCGAATCAGTGGATCACAAGACTTATAGAGGTATAATTGGCTCATTGATGTACCTCACCGCAAGCCGACCAGACATTGTCTTTGTAACAGGTGTACGCGCAAGGTACCAGGCTGATCCAAAAATGTCACACATGACCGCAGCCAAGCAGATTCTAAGATACTTAAAGGGTAGCAAGACTCTTGGTTTATGGTACCCCGCAGGGAATGACTTCAGCCTACAAGCATTCACTGATGCGGATCATGTCGGATGCAGACTAGATCGAAAAAGAACCTCCGGTGGATGTCAATTTTTGGGTGGAAGACTCGTCAGCTGGTCATCAAGAAAACAAAATTGTGTATCACTGTCTACCGCAGAAGCTGAATATGTGGCCGCAGCCAGCTGTTGTTCACAAGTCTTATGGATGAAAACACAACTCATGGACTACGGATACAGAATGCTGTGGATACCAATTTATTGTGACTCTGAGAGTGCTATAGCGATTTCTCACAATCCAATTCAGCACTCTAAGACAAAGCATATTGAACTACAGTATCACTTCATCAAAGACCACATCCTGAAAGGTAACATTGAACTAATTTTTGTCCATACTCATGAAGAGATTGCTGATGTATTCACAAAGGCACTTGACTCTACAAAACTCAACAGTTTCTTACAAATGTTAGGAATGATGAATCCGGACCCACAATTCTTTTTGAATTGATAGGTACCGCAGACCATCATTGGTCTCTGTTGCGGTCCTAATTGAAGTTATTTATGATAGATAGTTTTGGTATATCCTGTGTACCGCAGTATAAACTATGTACCGCAACTATATATCATATTTATCTTTCAATGGTCCTTATTGTTTGTTGTTACTAATTTTTGTTCAAGCGTTCTCCTCAGTTCCTCTACTGCAGTCATCTAACCATCCATCCGCAATGATAAAAATCCATCCGCAATGAAGTCTCAATCCGCAATCACATTGATGGATCTCTCAACTACGTCATAAATTCTTGAATCATGGTGTGCTATTTAATGATCCTTCATTAAAAACATTCCTTGTGTAGCATATCACTGTCTCAGTTCCACTTTTTGAATAAACCTTGTGTCAGACCTATTTTGGGTATGATGACAAAAAGAACGATTTTCCATAAAAAAATCCTTTTTTAAACTGTCTCTTCCTATTACCCCAAAACGTCAAATTTGTTACATCTTCCCCTTTTATACAACGGATTAACCCCTCACCACATGTTCTTTAGACGTGATGTTTTAGGGACTGACATTTCATTAAATGCTAACCCCTTTTTGGAAAATCTCAAAAATTTAAATAAACCTTTTTCTCTCATCTGTGGCTGAGATTTCCTCTCCTAATCAAAGAAAACAACCCAAACGTTTTTACCTTATCCAATTTCACTTAGGGTAAAAACAATAACCTTTTCAAATCCACCACTATAAAACCCTCTTCTTCTTCCCCAAGAAAGTTTTACGCTTTCTGAAAATCGAACTTCTTCTACTTCATCTTCTTGCACTCTGTTTTCCTGCAAGTTCTTCAACTCCTCAAAAATGGTGAAATCCGGTATCTCGAAGAAACTCTCCAAGGCATCTGCCTTAGCAAACCCAACTGGTTCAGACTCTGCTTCAAGGAACCAAATGCCAACGATTGCTTCAAGCAATTTTAGGGCTGTGTTCGAAGAGCATTCCTCTTACAATGCTCCGATCAAGTTGATGATCAAGTTCCTGTCCAATCATCCACTGTTTGGTCCCTTCAATTCCTTCACAAATGTGGTTCCTCTATCAACCCTCTTCAAATGTGCCTTCTCTGCATATTGACCCCTCGAAAATCTTCAAGAAGTGCATCTGAATCTGGTGAACGATTCTTTGGTTATTCCGACCAAAGAAAAATTCCTCAATGCCATCAACCTGTTAGTTCATCCTTCAACCAAGGTCTTCACTCCAAGCATGGCGGACATTCTTTCTGTACTCTACCAAATGGGTTACCAAAAGAATCTTAAAGGGATAGGCGAGTTCAAGAAAAATCAGTTGCCTGCGGTGTGGCAGTTCGTTTGCCACTTCGTGATCCGCAGCCTGTCAGGCAGAACCAGAGGCACTGATAACATGGGCCTCAAGTTGTTAGAGTTATTATGGAGTATTTTCACTGGCCACGATGTCAACTACGGTCAGATCTTGTGAGATGACTTCTTGTAGTACATTCCCAAGGAAAGTCCAAGAGAAAACCATACCGAACTCACCTTTGCTAGATTCTGGTCTCTATGCATCTCAAATCTTCATGCGGATGCAGGACTTAGCATGGGCAACGATGTCAACCTCTTCATCACCAAATATCTAAAAAGGTACAATCCCTCTACGGATCAATCTATCTTCGGACCCATTAGACGGCTACCAGTCCATATTTTGTCCTCACTTGGACTTGAAACCATTGATGTCACAGACCATATAGAGGCTACGGAAGGTATTGACCCATACCTTCCTACCCCGCCTCTACCTAAACAAGCCACATCCGCACTCATCAATCCTAGTAGTACCGCAGTCCCATCCTCCACCACTCTATCCAACTTGTCTTTATCAAAAAGGCGCAAGCAGTTAGTCTCAGTCCACCAAGGCCCCCGTAACATCACCAAGAAACATGGAACCCCAAAGAAGAAAGATGCTCCCAAACAAACTGAACCATCAAAGAAACGGAAACTCAAATAAGCTGTGTCCTCAGATGACGAATCAACCAAAAATCGATCTCACTCTCCCTCTATGAGTGATTCTGATGAGGATGCACAACCCATCTCTATCCTCAAGAAAAGAAAGACCAATCCCACAGAACAAATGCGTCACCGGACTGATGTCGCAGCCTCTCAAAAGGCTCCGGTAGTCCTTGGGGTGGTCGCAGACCCATTCAATACTACCATCGAATTCCACTCAGACACAGAAAGTGTGTCTGTTTCAACTGAACGTGGAGACTCACCCCCAACTCACTCCCAAGGGGATGGAACTGGTTTTCGCCCTAAGGTCTCCAGGGCTTCCCGTCTACATTTCTTTTCTCCCGAGGAGTTGAACTCCGTCCTTTTGTCTGTAACCCAAACACTGCAAACACCTTCCCAACCGCAGGGCAATTCTTCCGCCCTTGCCAGAACTGAATCGAGGCCAAACTTGACCACGGGTCAAGGAGACCGAGGAAGCTCATGAAATCCTACTATACTTACATCTTTTACAGGTGGTTTAGGCACCGTGAGCACAATTGTGCAAGGATCCGTGGACCCGAGGGACACCTCGGTGCGATTCCAAGGATTTGACGGTGACGAATCAAATGATTCATGGTTACACTACAATCCGGTCTCCGAATCCGATATCAAGAAATATGCCGCTTTCCGTAGGGAATTTCAAGCAAGGAAGGACCAGAAAATCAAGCAACTTCAACATAAACAACAAGAGATTCAATCCGTAGCCAAGTATTGGACGGACGCCATCAATAACGCCAATACCGTAGCCACCATTCTGAAAGTACAAGAGTGGATGTCCACAATGGCTGAAACAATCTGCAATGCTCAGTCCACTCGTGGTGGTGAAGGTACATCTAAACTCCCTCCAACTCCAGCTCCAACTCCAACTGTTAGAGATTCTCAAGACAATGGCACCGCAATAGAAGTTAGCTCCACTCCTACCTTCGGATTCGATGACTTTGATCTCAATGAGGTAAATCAGCCTAACCCTTCTGATGACGATTTAATGATTTTTGATGAGGAAGAAGCTTTGAGTGGCTCTCAACACTCAACCTCCAAGCCGAAAGAGAAAAAGAAGAAAAAGAAGATCGATGTGTCCAGAAAAGAATTTTTGAGTCTACAAGCCAAAGTAGATCAGATTCTTGATGCGGTTAAGCCCACTCAACCGCAACCTGAAGACTTACCAGGACCGCAGTCACTCATTGAAAGAATTGAACGACTGGAAACTCGTGAACGCCTAGCTACTGAGCGAATATCCTTAAAAGTTGAAATGGGAATTCGATCCCTACATATAAGTCGCCAGGCTGATCATAAGCAGTTTATGGCTGCTGCGGAGCGCCTCATCTCTGAGGTATCCGCAATCAATGCATATTTACAAACAGCCATTGCGGACCAGTCAACTCACTCACAGAGGATGATAGCTGAAACTCACACTACCTATGAGTCCACCATCTCGGTTCTTCAATCTACCATCAACAGACTTCAACGCTCCCTGTCTTCAAATTTTCATGGTCCTGAGATTCTTCAACTTACAAAGGAGATTCATCGACTACTCTTCAACACCGCCATCCCAGACAATCAGCAACTGGCTGATGCACTCAAAGCTCAATTCCAGGAGGTGTGTGACAAAGTCGATGGTCTTAAGCAATGGCTTGAGGAAGCTCTGGGTTTGCATTCCTCAAGAGGGGGAAGTGATGAAGACCATCACTCAAACAACATCTCTCATCATAGGAGCCCCCCCCCCCATCATAACTGAAAAAGTTCGCCCACCGCAACCATCTCCTCACAAGAATCCAAGCCATCAGACACCACCGCAACATCAGTCTCCACTGCAACAGAACATCACTCAAGAAACTCCCTCCCCTGAGCGACCAGAGACTCCTCCCCACTTCAAGAATCTAGCATCCAACATGTCATCCGAACATTCCAATGACTCTCCCACAACGAAACAGAAGAAAGCAGATTGGAAAGCAGCCAAATTTGTTGAACTCATCTGGAAAGAAAACGGATTCGACATCACCATGTATGAATCCTTAGTCAATTCCTGGATCAATCCCCACCGAAGACTGTTGGATGATGACTATAAACCCTACCTTACTTATGCTGAACCCCCTTCTGACCGTTACCGGGATGTTCCAATCTCCCCAAATGCTAAATACTTCACTATATTTGAGCAGTTTGACCGCAGCCTACCTGATCACAAGAGACTGCCCATGGAATTCGAAAGACTCAATCGATTCTATGCTAAACATGCTTCTTCCATAGAGAAAATCTGGTCTAATGATAGACCATCCGCAGTCAAGAGCTTTAAGCCCCGGAAATTCATGAAAGCTGACTTTATCCAGTATACTATTACAAGAAGGAATCAGGACTACGTCCGCACCCAAGCTGACTTCCCATGTATGAATCCAGAAGAAGTCTTCCTGATAGCAAAGGTGTTCCAACACAAAAGCAAAAAGTATCCAAAGATGAAGATAGCACTTGAAAGGGCAAGCACATTTCTAAGGGAAACCGTCTGTGACTTCGCAAAGATTGATGCAGACATTTACCCTACTATTGCCAAAAAGTTTGATCTACCACCACTTGACCCTGTACCTATGCCTATTGAAGGTTATCAAGACAGATCCATAGGTGCAACAAACTTCCCAGAACTTGGAGTCATTTTCAAAAGAAAGGTCGATAAAACCAAATACTTCATTCCCATGACTTCCATGAATCGTCTCACAAGGAAGCAACTTGAAATTTGTCGAACCGCAGTTGAAAGATCAAAACACACGACTGCCGAAGTCAAGTTTGAAATTTTAAGAAGGATCACCTGGTTGGAAAATATTAGAAAGTTTTGGTGGATTCTCATCAAGTTCCTAAAACTTGATAACTGAAGAGAAGAGAAGTTAAAGAGGTCACTTAGGGGGAAATTGTTGAATCATAAAAGTGGCCCTCTTGAACTTGATCTACCGCAGCTCTCAAGGATCCGCAGTCAACCTTCCTCAGCAACCTCATCCGAAGTCATCATCAACCGCAGTTTACTTACTAGTTTACTTAGTTTAACTCTTTATCTACTTTTGTTGTAGTACTCTCTATTGTCCAGTATGCCTTGCATGGCTACGCTTAGAGAATTGATCCAATGTAATTCTTGAGTCTCTATATATAGAGCTCAATCTTTCTTATTAAAAAAAACGATGACATCAATTACATCTCTTACTTCTATCTGATTACGCATCTTGAATCTTATACTCTCTCCTTCTTACTCTCAAAGTTCACTTGAATATAACTGAATATTATCTCTCTTCGGAGCAAGTCTTTCGTGACTTAATTACTAAGTTTGATCTCACTTACTAACTTGGTCTGAATGCATTCCTTGTTAAGAATCAACTTATGTGTATACTTGATATAACAACTGCTGTCATTTATATTTCCTTACATTTCCGCAACTAACTCTCTAATTATCTAACTCGTTAACTTATTATTATTGTTGAGCTTTTAGATCCTTTGAGATAAACTATTCCGCATCTATACTTGTTCTAACGTTTGTTCAAGTGTGTGTCAAGTTTTTCTCTCAACAGAATTGGTGCTCCCCATGGGGAACTGCTCGGACGAATGAATCCTCCGTCTAACAGCTCCTGAAGCTGTGTAGATAACTCTTGCATCTCAGGTGGTGCCAACCGATATGGTGCCTTTGCTGTCAGAGCGGTACCCGACACCAAATCGATGCGAAACTCCACTTGCCTTTCCGGAGGCACTCCTGGTAACTCTTCGGGGAAAACATCCCGAAAATCCTGAACAACCTGCATGTTGCCTATATCCGTTGGGGTCTTAACCCTCGTATCTGAGATATAAGCCAAAAATCCCAAACATCCTTGCTGCAGAAACCTCCTAGCCCTCGCAGCCGAGCTGAGGGTCGTCCCCTGCGATGCTCTATCACCATGTATCACCAGTTCTCCCCCACTTGGGGTTCGAACCCTCACCAACTGATGCTCACAGTCAATCATGGCCCCATTGGCCCCCAACCAATCCATTCTGATAATCACTTTTAGCCCTCGCAACGGTATCGGGACTAGGTCGACATGAAATTTCTCACCAAACACGTTCAGGAAACAGTCCCGATACACCCTCGCAGCACTAATGGTGCGGTCATCTGCAATTTCCACCTCGAGCGGGGAATCCAAAGTTCCTGACGCATCTCGAAACTTCTTGCTAAGAGCAAGTGACACAAACGATCGGGTAGCACCCAAATCAAACATGACATGAGCATACATACCATTGACCAAAAAGGTCCCTATGCAAGCATAGATCACACATAAGTCATACAAGAGTAATATAGGTAGGGAATATTAGGTACGTACCAGCTACAACATCCGGCGTTGCTCGAGCCTCTTCGGTGGTCAGGTGGAAGGCGCGGCTCCTCACTGCTGGTGTATCCGCCTTAGCAGGGCGGCCATCTATGACCCTCATTGTGGCGGGCGCGGGCGCTACCACTGCTCCTCCCCCTCCCTGCAACCTCGGACAATCAGCCTTTTTATAGCCAGTCTGGTTGCAGTGGAAGCATATCAAGCACTTCTTGGGGCAATCCCTGCTCACGTGGCCCTGCTGACCACAAGAGTAACATCCCGATATCCCAGCTGTCCGACACTCCCCACTATGAAACCTTCCGCACTTGGCACATCGGCCCCAACCCTGCTGGCCTCTACCCGAAGAATCAGAGGTTTTAGGCTTCTTAGCCTGATCCCCTGCTACCTGCACCTGCTCAGTCTTCTGCTTCGTCCAGGAATCCAACTCCATCTCCCTCTCACGGGCCTTCTCCACCATCTCCTTCAGGGTTTTGCACCCCGTAAAGCTCACAAACTCCTGGATATCATCCCTCAGCATGGAATGATACCGGGTCTGTCTCATCTCCTCATCGGTAGCATACTTTGGGATCAATAAAGCTCGTTCCCTAAACTTGGTGGTGATCTCCGCCACAGTCTCGGTGGTCTGCCACAAATCATGAAACTCTCGTACTAGTCGTTGCACCTCAATGGGTGGTGCAAACTCCAAATCAAATCGACGGACAAACTCGGCCCATGACATCTCAGCCACTCCGGCTGGTCCCAACTGTCTAGTAACCTCGCCCCACCAATCTCGGGCCCTGTCTCTCAGCATGCAAGAAGCAAACCCAACCTTTGCCACATCCGGGCAAGAACTCGTGTGATGGGCGTTTTCGATATCCGCCACCCAGCTTCGGCTGACAATGGGGTCCTTGACCCCGAAGAACTCTGGCGCCCCACACGCCTTGAACTCCCAGAACGAGGGAGTCCGGGCCCCAATCTGGCCCGAAGCAATCTTAGCCCCGAATGATCTGAATCTCTCCTCCATGATCTCCATAATGCCCTCCTTGACCGTCCCAAAGATGACTGGGGTAGAGTCAAGGATGCCCTTCGTAACCTTGGCTGCAATGAGATCGCGTAGTTTCTCATCAATAGGCTCGGTACCGCTGCCCGATCCAGACCCAAACCCCGATCCCGATCCTGATCTTGATCCCCCTATCCCGAATCCTGTCACCACCATGCTGAATTGAAATGTCATCAGTCAGGACATCTATAAAGGGGATCTTCCCACCTCGGTCCTCCTTAGAGCTGTCAGATCTAGCATTGGCTCGGGCACAGGTCCTGTGCTTTCAGTAGTACAGGCCCAATACTACCTTCCACACCTACCTGTGCCTTTCCCCAAAGCTCTACCTGATAGCTCCAATTCGTCCCAAAACAAATCATATACTACAAACCACCACATAACCCAAATCCTAGGTTGTCCTAAGATTTTCTCTACCCATATCAATCAGACCAATCATAACAGGTTGCCTTTATGCATGCAAATTATACACAAAAAAGGATCAAACAGACTTTCGAATAAAAGATTATACCCTAGGACCACAACCAAACAAGGAACAGGAAATAAGGCCAAATCAATCATTCTGAGGCTATAAGCTCCTAACCGTATACAATTTTAAAAGCGTACACATAGCAAATCTCATACGATCATCAAGCTCAAATATCAGTATAACATGGCTAAAACATTGGGAACTACTTACTTGGCTCGGCCGATCGCACGCGTTGCACTCTCTTCTTCTCATTTCTTAAAAGTTTTTAACTTTTATTTTGAAAACAATTTATCATTTCCTTAGTTTGAGTCCTGACACACCCGAGAGTATGCCTGAATCCCTCAAACCAAGGCTCTGATACCAACTTGTAACGACCCAATTTTTCAAAGAAAATTTTCATTTTTAATTAACCAAACAAATTTCCATAAATCAAGAAATTCCAAAACAATTGTTTCAAATCCATATTCATTACAACTTTATTTTCGAATATCAGAGTGTCCCATAAAGTCGCCTGAGAGAGAGTGCATGTCGCGCCATCAAGCTTTGCTTTTTCCCTTGGGTTCAGATGTACCTGAAAAAAATCAACAACCTGTAAGCGAAATGCTTAGTGAGTTCCCCAGAGCATACCACACACAATACACATACACATATCATGTTAGCTAATTAAAGCTACACACATATCACATAAGCCATGCATACATAAAACCTGTAAGAATGTCATGGGCTACCCCACATGGTCTTTACCTAGGACAGCCATGGGCTACCCCACATGGTCTTACATCCAATGCCATGGGCTACCCCACATGGTATTTACCTAGGACATCCATGGGCTACCCCGTATGGTCTTACATCCAATGTCATGGGCTCCCCCGAGGTCTTCCATGCAAAACACACATTCACATGACAAACCAAAACACACATATATCATAATCACATAATGGGCCGGCCTTGGTGCCTTAGACCCATGGGTATGGTGAGAAAACTCACCTCTCAAAGGCTGAACTGGAAAACTGAAGTCAGATATATCCCATGTTGCTCCTCCCACACTGTCTATAATCAATGAGTAAATAACTCAGCATAATCCCATAATTACCCCCCCCCCCTCCCCCAGGGTCAACCCTGGTCAAAGTCAAGGTCTAGAGTCAAGGTCAACAGTCCATATTGACCTTGACTCGTCAAGTACAATCAGTCACTCGTCGGGTCCCTGCTTAACTCATCGACTCGCCGAGTCACCCGAGCGACTCATCGAGTTCCTTTATGTTCACGGCCGTAAACCACCAACCGAACACCCTTAACTGTAAACCCTTGGCCGTAAACTCTTGGCCGTAAACCCTTGGCCGTAAACCCTTGGCCGTGAACCCTTAGCCATGAACTCTTGGCCGTAATGAGAAAACCCTCTTGACTCGCCGAGTCTCTGCACGACTCGCCGAGTCCCCTTAGTCCATTATGTTTACGGCCTTTTCTAGTGGGACTCAAGGTCCCAAACTTTAGATCTATACTCTACTAGTGTGGATAACACGTAAAGTTGCAAGCTTTATGTGCATGCAAGGCCTCACATGGACATAACACCAAAACTAACCTTCAACAAGGTTTTCATGCATGGAGAGGGAATGAGCTTAATAAAAGGTGCAACTTTATGATATTTGGGACCTAAGAAGGTCCAGATCTAGAACCATATCCTTGTGATAGGTCCAGATCTAAGCTTGCTTCCATTTCCTCAAAGTTGGTCATAACTCTCAAATAGAATCTATGCTTAAGGTAACAGATTCATACCTCAATTCAATGCCCAAGACGAACTAGATGCTAGATCTAGTGTTTTCCCCTTGATACTTCTTCTTCAAGCTTGGAATTCCTTCCACAATCCCAAGGTTTAAGCTCCCAAAGCTCTTACTTCACACACCGAAGTGTTTGCGGCCGTAAACGATCTCTTATGATGCTAAGGGAGGCTACAAAAGCGTATAATGCCATTTATATAGGGGGCAAACCCTAAAATTTAGGGTTTTCTTTAAACAGCTCGGACTCGCCGATTCGGTCCCGTCTTGCATTCCATGTTATCACGACTCTGCTCGACGAGTTGGGCTCCCAACTCGCCGAGTTCATGCACCAACACCCTACAAACTCGAAACAGGTGTTACAGTAAACTACAATTTTTTTTAAAAAAAATGGTCACTATAATCATATTAGTTACATAAATGGTACCTACACATCATACGTAGTTTAGCTAATTGTATCCAATGATGTGAATCATAGTTAGAAAAACTCAAATGAAACTTAGAAATTTCAATTAAAACATTATAGATTAAAGTCAAAGTACATTGCTATAAACCAAATATGTTAAAAACCAAATAGAATAGAAAGTACATATGGTAATACACAGTAAAAATAACTCTATTGTTTGTATTTAGATAGCTAATAATATAAAGTATATTTCTATAACCAGCCAACTAATTAGAAACTACAATGATATGGTTCACCTGATTCAAGGAAATTCATCCATGATTTTATAGATGAATTCGTGAAAAATTAAAAATAAAATCATGTGGACAAAACATGCCATCTCATTCCTCATACACCAAAGGTTTTAATAGTGATTCCATTACAGTCGAATTCACATTCCATATGAAAGAACAATCAAACAACATTTGAAATATCATCTCATACATTTACAATAATATCATTTGTATTTTACTTATTTTATCATAATGAATCTAGTGTTGAGACAATCTTGATTCTGAGAAGAATGCTTAGTGATTACCCGATGGTAGAAGTATTCAAATGTCGTAGAAAAAAGATGCCTTTAAACCAATGGAAGAACTTCAATGTCTGCTACCTTTTCTACCTTACCGATGAAAGATTTTTAATGGTGAAGAATGTTAAAATAATGAATGGTCGAGGTATATAAAAAAGAGGTAAGTGGGTCAACGTGCATATTTTTTATAAGATAACATATGCTGATTTATTGTCTTACTAGGTGTGAGACCCGTGTATTACACCGGTTTATTAAAAGGACCAAAAGTAACGGTGTGAGCAAAAAAAATCATTCATGCAAGTTTTGGTAACCACAAAGACCATTTTCATAAAAAAATAAGTAACGACTGAGTTTGTGACCTTTGTTAAACCGCATGGCCTATTTATGTAATTTGGTCTTAATTAATCTATACTAATAAAAATTAATTAATATGAATTCACAAATGGAATGTACTATCTACATTAATATACATATATATATTAATTAATATATTAATAGAAAGAGGATTTCATAAATAGAAAGTTATTATGTATATTAATTAATATATTTATAAAATTAATTAATATGAGGTGACATTTAATAGGTGAAATTTGAATAAAAGAGAAAAAAACTATAAAAATGACAAGTGAATATTAAATAATTGAAAAAAATCTAGAAAATGACAAGTGTCAAAATGAAGGACAAGAGGACATGTGCCAAAATCATTCTTATTTATTAGGGTAGATTTTGCGTAAATTCAATAAAGTGCATTAAATTTGTGCTAATTTAATGGGATATTACAACTGTTTCTAATTTAAATTTCCAATGTTTATGAAGGGATTTAAGATGTCATTGCTCATGCTAGTTGTAATAGGCTTACCAATTTAACGGCATTCGGATTTATTGATTATTGATATTAATAGTTTCCAATGATATCCATAATTGATTCCTGAATTAAAATCGAAGTACAAGTAAAAACTGAATTTTTATTTCCTTTAAATTGCTTATTTGTAGGGATTTCAAATTTAATGATAATTTCTAGATATTAAATGGTGTATCGAAATTGAAACAAAATAAGGGCAAGATGGTAAAATCACTTTGAAGAATTATTGTAACATTCCGTTTAAAATAAACAAATAGATAAAATTAATAATTGAATAATAGCCCTAAATTTGTGATCAGCGTTAGCCACGAGAAGTTAAATGATATAAATTTTGGAGTTTTGGGGATCTATATTGAAACATTGGACTTGAATTGTTATGAATTTTGGATGTTGGGGGCTGTTTTGAAAATTGTAGGCTTAATTTGAAAAAGATCTTATGGGGAGGGACCAATCGTGTAAAATGTGCATATGAGTGAAGGTGAACACAGGATAAACCTGGTGTCCCCTCCACCTCGTTCTTGGTCACAAACCCTAAACCTAATACATCTCACAGCCGCCACCATCTTGGAGTGCTCTCAGCCGCCGCCACCTTGTTGTAACAGATCGCCACCCTACCACCTGCAGCCTCGCCGTCGGACGCCACCACAACAGCTCTGTTACCGATGACGTTGTGTGCAACCGTAGGAGCCGCCGAAGACCAATGAGTGAAGATGTGAACGTCGTCGCGCGGTCCGTGAGCGATCAGAAGACTCTCGGTAATGCCAACCGCATCTCATACTTTCCTTCCTCCCGATGGGTTCGACGTCAGGCATGTCGTTGCCACCGATAATGGCTTTTAGTCGCCATTTCAGCTTGTTCCAGCGTCATCAGCCGCCTAGTCGGTGGTTGCGAGCTGTGGTCTCGTATCGTGTATGGATATGTGTTGATGTTGAACCCGAGATGTGTCATGCGGGTGTTGCAGGCCGGAAACCAAGAAAAATAACCACCATGGCCGCTAGCCATGGTGGTTGCCGCCTGCTGCCATCACCCGTCGCCACCAGCCATCGTGGAAGATGGTTGTGTGTGTGTTTTATTGTGTATTTAGGAATGTGTTGGTGGTGTTATTTTGTATGAACATTGTTTGGCCCGAAAAACCCGTCACCACCACCGTGAGGTGGTGGCTGCCACCTCATGTCGCCATTCTGCCGCCACCAGCCGCCACCTTGGGTGGCTGTGTGCTCTTACGTGTGATTGGACTGTTATTTGGGATGATTTTTATGTATTTTGGTCTAGAATCATAACCACCACCACCACGAGGTGGTGGTTGCCGCCGTGAACCGCCATCGACCACCACCGTTCGAGGTGGTAGTAGGTGGTGTCTTACTTGGTGAAACCCTAACCAGCCTAAAACTTAGCTTTTAGACCTAATTGGCATGTGTTTAGATTGGAAACCCTAATTAAGGTTTAGAAAACTCTAATCTTGGAAACCATTATTTGGGATTTGTCGGGACTTGCGTTTGGACCGTTGGATTGGAATTATAAAATTATGCTCGACCACATTGTATGTTTGGCCTAGTGGGGTGATGGACTTAATGGATTAAATCCTTAATGGGTTAAGAAAGAACACTTAACCCTAATCATCATTTTATGTGAAAAAACCTAATTTTGTTTGGGCTTCATGTTGGGCCATTTCTTGGACTAAGTTGTTGTGGGCGTTCGTTGGCCAATTGGGAACAAGTTTATGGACTAAGGAAATTATTGGGCTTTAGGACAAGGCCCATTGGAAAGGCTTGGGCCCAATTTGGAAAATCGGGCCATAAGTGGGCCATAATTGGGCCTTGATGATTATGAGATACTAGACCATCGGAATGCCAAGTGTTTGGACTAGAATAAATGGTTGGGTCTTAAGGTAAGACCATGCAGAGGTTTGTGCCCAATTTGAAAAATCGGGCCATATGTTGGGCCTTGGTTGGTTATTTGGCTTTTGGGCCTTTAGAGTGTGAGTTTGGGCCTTGGTTTTGGACCAAGCTAGGTTAGGGGTAAAATGGCCATTTTACCCCAAGTATGGATTTATGGTTATGCATTAAAACCCAAATGGTTAATTGGGTATTGTTTTGATATGGACAGTTCGGGAATTTGTCATCCAGTAGCTAGAGTTTTATCCGCGGGACTTCGGCAGTGTGAGGTGTGTCTCCTCACCATACCAATAGGTCGAAGGCACCAAGGCTGTCCCATTTTGTGATATGTGGTACACTAATAGATTTTGTGATATGTGGTACACTAGTAGATTTAGTGATATGTGGTATACTAGTTGGTTATGTGTTATGTGGTATGCTAGTTGTCTCTGTGATACTTGCATGAAAGACCATGGGGGAGCCCATGACACTTGCATATCAGACCATGTGGGGGAGCCCATGGCATTCCAGGTAAAGACCATGGGGGAGCCTATGGCACTTGGATATCAGACCATGTGGGGGAGCCCATGGCATTCCAGGTAAAGATCATGGGGGGAGCCCATGGCATCCTTATATGTTAATATGCATGACTTATGTGATTGATATGGTTTATGCGGTTATGTGGATTATGTGGATTATGTGGGGTATGCTCTGGGGAACTCACTAAGCTTCGTGCTTACAGTTTTGTTTATGGTTTCAGGTATCAACGGTTTCGAAAGGAAGGACCCGGTTTGATCGCAGCGCATACACCCGTGTTTTCCGCAATATGTGATTTTGGGATGAACTCTGATAAATGTTTTTAATTAGCAACGTTTTTGGAATGTTTGGATTAAATGATATTTGTGTTTGACTATAATAAAAATGAAATTTTTACCCTTGATTTTTGGGTCGTTACAATTATAGGATGTGGAAGTGCCACGTGGCATATTATTGAGTCATTTATTAGAATATATATATATATATAGTAGACGAATTCTTCCGCGTTGCGCAACGTAGGTTAAAAATATAATGTTAAAATATTAAAAAATATATGTTTAAAATGTTTATGTTATTGACATTAATATTGACATAATATTTTGAACAATATTATTCATTGACATCAACCAACCTTCATCATTAATAAAAATAAATATAATTCTCTATTTAATATTATTTGTAACAATTGTTATTATTGATTAATTTAAATTTTTACTTATGCACTTATTTTCTAATTTCAATAACGATGTTCATTTAAAATACAATTTATTTGTTGCTAACACTATGTAATTTATAAATTGATGTTATTATCATTTAAAATTATTGTTCTTTAGTTTTAAACCACTTATTATTATTAATAAGTTAAAGAAGACTGTTAAGAAACACTTAATATTACTAATAAAATGTGAAACATACAATAAATAATAAACTGATAAGATAGACAATTTGCATTTCAAAAGAGATTTGAATGAATAATATCACATATCCATGATTTTTATAATTTGATTTTATTATTTATAATTATTGTTCATTAATTTTAAAACCACTTATTATTATTAATAAATGAAAGAAAACTTTTAAAAGACACATATTATTATAATTAAAAGGTTAAACATATACTAAAATATAAAGTGATAAAATAGACAATTTGCATTTTAAAAGAGACTTACATGGATACTATGGATAGTATGACATTTCCATGATTTTTAATCAATTATTACTTTAAAGCAACAAAAACATACAAACATATATACAATATTTTATTAAATATTATCTATATCACTTTCTATAACATATGATTGATAACATGAATCTAATTTAATTTACATTAAAGTTTCAACCACAACATAAAATGATTGTCTTAAAAGAATACTTAAACCAAGAAAAATATAAAAAGAGAATTAGTATATAAGAAACTTACAAATTAAAAACTTTAACATAATAACATGGCTCAAAAAATGGTCCAAAACCCTCAAACCAACACAAAACCTTTAAACTTGTTTTATTTGTGAATTTTGTATGTGATTTGTATTTGTGTGTCTACTCAAAGATATTGACATTTTTATAGTAGACTATCCATTAATTGCTTATTAAACATATTATATAAGTTATAAAACCTTTGAATGGTTAATCATTATAAGTACAAATTGTTCCTTTATGTCATGCTCTAAATTCACCATGATGTGTGATTAATTACTTTGAATGTGAAAAGGTGTGGGGGTTTCAAATGCATGAGGTGATAGGAAAAATGCCTCCTTTATAAGTATAGTATGATATATATATATATATATATATATATATATATATATATATATATATATATATATATATATATATAGGTTTAGGTTCTATGGAAAACAAAAAACCCTAAAAAAACCCTAAAAATAAAAAAAAATACATAAATAAAATACTTAGAGATCACGAAACTTTTTTCCATGTATCCTACAAATCATCCCTTACAAAACTCTGAATGTAGTGTGATTTTGGTTTTCTATGAACGTATACAGTATATATACGTCTCAAAACACCATGTGACAAGAGACATCAATTAGTGGGTGAGTTACAAACATTAACTCTGTAACAGGAAAAAAAATAGCAAACCAGTCTTTCCAGGAATTACAGCATGGAAAGTACACATATCTGGCAATTATAAACTAGTGATGATGTGTAACAGATTCAGTCCATAGGACCCCTCTAGTTTTAACCACCATCGACCATTCTATGAACAAAAGAAATAGAAATATGCGAAAGGCCAAGATCAACTGCAAAATGGTAAATAAGCATATCGTCATATCATTATTAGATATGAAACATGCTCTAAAAGCATACACAAATTCCTATTAAATGGTGAAAATGTAGAGTCTTTGATATTCTTTTGAAAAGTGCCCGAGAGACTACAATATATAATATATGGTACCAGAGGCTTGTTCTGATACAATATTAAAAATGTGGAGTGTTTGATTTTGTTTCCAAATAGTGAACATCAGATCAATTTATTCACCATTATCTCATACATGCTTGGTAGAGCTCAGAACTAGAAATCATCCATATGAAAATCCTATGTAGATTTAGACAAACAAGATCATGCATGGGTGGAACTGTTCTCCAGCTGCACTAAGCAAGTCGCAAACCATGATGATTAGGGACTGATAGATAAACATATATGCAGGCATATTATAATATAGCAAGGAAGGACTAATGTGAACCCATATAGGGCCATAGATCTTGATGAAATGGGGATAATGTGAACCCTATACATGAAAATGGTATAAGAAACAATTTCAAACAAAGATACATGGAAAAAATGATCACAAAGAGACAAGGTTTTGGTTCTTGGAATAGAAAAATGTGAATAAGATGCAGACTATTTTTGGAAACTAATTAGATGCAAATGTAATACACGTATAAAGCACATGGATAGTATGATAGTAGATAAAATAGCCTAAATATGTCCTTGAAAAAATAATTGTAAATGCAGTTCATATGTTGAGCATAAAGAAAGTACCATACATGATAGTTTCCTTTTATTGAGAAGTTATATATCTATCAAATATTGTATAGAAATGGAAGAAATTACACGAATGGTCCTTTAAGTTTTAGTTTTTTTCCCTAAAGTAGTCCCTCTGATGGTTTTTCCCTCAAATGGTACCTACGGACGTTAAGTTGCATGCGAATAGTCCCCGAGTTGGATGTTTGTCCCTTCCAACGTTAACATGCCCGCATGTGACTTGCACATGAGGGTATTTATGTCAATTTACCCTAAAGGACCTTTTCTAAACAGATTTTTAACGCCTATATTACGTCTTCTTCTTCTTCTCCCCCCCCCCCCCTCAATTCAATCGAACACTTCTACTGTTATAGAAAGAAACTTGCTAGAAAATGTTGATATGTACTTGTGGAAATCGTGATCTAGCCATCGTCACTTCCTGGTCAAATCGAAACCCTGGAAGGCGATTTTGGTCTTGTCTTCGTAATGAGAGAAGGTGTGGTTAGATTGAGTGGTTTGATGAGCCCATTAGCCCTAGATTTGTAGAAGTGATACATGGGTTAATCATGTCTATGAACAAGCTCCAAGAATCTCTTCAACAAGCTACAATGCAAGCTAGGATGTATAAGTTAATCATTCTCTTCAGTTGGGGTATTTTTGCAATTTGGTATCTGAAGCAAGGTGGAAGTTGTGTATGATTGTGGTGTCTGAATTAGGAAGTGTTTTGTTGGTCGTAGGTTAATGTAGCATGGTTTATGTAGTGTTTGTGTTTGTATTGAGTCTGAATGCAGGAAATTATGCTTTGGTTAATGTTGTATGAATGATATACTCTTTGTGTAATGAAATGGTTTAATTTCAGTATGTGTGTTGTATTGTTTCCATTTGTCCATACACTTTGAATATCACAAATATTACATGACAAGAACAATAATAAAACAAAAATGTTATTGTATATCACAACAACAGTTGACATTGTTTCATAGTTTACCTATGTGTACAATGATTCAAGGTCAACATGCATGACCATAGAAAATAAGGAGCCCAAAGTAACTATTGTTTGTTACATAAACATAGGTATTAACACAACTATAAAGGTAAGTTGCAAATTACATCAAAAGACCTAATACTTAACAACAACAGCCCCATCCTTACTTCTTTCCTCCTGTGCATCCAGTTCTTTTATCATTAGGGCCACCTTGAGCTTTACAAGTTCGTAAATTATGCCCTTTGTTCTTGCACTTTCCACATGTGACGCACTTTCCACATGTGACAGTGGTCCACTTCTTGGACAATTTATGCCCCTGGGTAGCAGGTTCATCGTATGCCCTCTTCCTTTTCTTCTTGGGTCTACCCGCCTACAAATGTACATAAGATTAAATTGTTGTTCTTAACTGTCTTTTCATATTATGTCTCTCAACATCCTCTCTCTCTCTATCTCTATTGTTATCTTCACCTACAATAGGTGAATCAAACGAGTCTGGGTCTATGACCTCCAAATCTTCACCTTCAATAAAGTCAACACCACTACCACTTGCTTCTTTGGTCGTTTTTAGAACCCACTCAACATATTCATCAACATGATATAAAAATCTTTCATATCAACATCCATATCATCTACAATATTTTCTAAATCCACAAAGAAGTCTTCATCCTCACTATCATCATCTGTCCCACTGCTCTTACTCCTATTACCCTGACTCCTACTACCCTCACTAACACTTTCCTTACTTCCACTGTATTCATCCTCAAAAAAATCAACATCATGTAGATTTGTATCCTATTATATTCTGCGCTACATCCCCCATTACCTTGTAATCATCCACCAGATCAGCATCCCCTTTTGGTTGGTGATCATCCCCTATGTCAATAGCTCTTTTACCTTGGTTGTCCTCAAACTGTAAACCCCCCCCCCCCTAAAGGGATCAAACTAATTAGCTCAGTGTTTTTTGTTGATCACAGGTTCATAGGGTACAATCAACTTTGACAAATCAGTGGGCTCATTCAAATCCAACTTTTTACTACATGACCCAACTGATTTCCTTTTCATTCTAACCCTATTCATTTCAGGAGAATGATCTTCTTCAACTTCCTCAATACGAACCTTTAATGGGGACTTAAAGTAAGGTAGTACTCTAGTCTTCCCATGCTCAATGTACAAATTAATTTCATTATGATTAGACACATACCTTGCCAACTGAACAACTTCCTGATCGGTGACAAGGGGTAACAATCCACTATCCAACTCTGTCTTTGGGATCATGAAATGGTAAAACATTATACCTCCATCATTTTACCCTAAAACTGTCATCATATCATCTAACTCGTGGATTGAAAACACATCCATGTCCACAAAATCAAAGTGATCCACAAGCCCATCCATGTACGACCTTCCAGATATCGTATTTGTGAACGAACCCCCATGATTTATCTTGAATGTACAAAAGCTTGAAATAGAACCTGAGGTGAAAATTCAAGAAAAAATGTTACAGATGAAGAAAATCAAAATTATATTTGTACAACATTTCGTAGGCCAGGTGATTGGGTGTAGCATGGACGTAATGACCACAATGTGAGTACCATTTTCCTAGACACACCCTTGAATCAGTTGAACTAAGTTGCCCTACGACGATAAGAACTCACGATTGAATAAGAGGGGTTGATCAAGAGGTTTTCTTGGGGAAAGAGATAGATGGTGAAAGTCAATGTCTGAAACTCAACCCCGCCACCTTAAAGGTTAAAGCTATTAAGTTAGCTATTCAGAAGGTCATTTAGGGCAAATTGACATAAATACCCTCATATGCAAGTCACATGGGGGCAGGTTAACGTTGGAATGGACGGACATCCAACTCGGGGACTATTTGCGTGCAACTTACGTCCATAGGTACCATTTGAGTGAAAAAACCATCGTAGGGACTACTTTAGGGAAAAAACTAAAACCTAAAGGACCATTCGTGTAATTTGTTCATAGAAATGAAATTCTTAAATCTTAAGGCGGATATAGTAATTTTTTTTTGAATAAAAAGAAATTTATTCAAAACAAGCTAGCAAGAAGCTAGAATTACATCAGTTTTCGTTCCTGTGAACGGCTATAACACAAATCAAACCAATTAAAGAAATAACATTTTCTAAATCTTTATTTAAACCATTCAAAGACCAACATCATCACCGTTAATATAGGAAGCATATATATATATATATATATATATATATATATATATATATATATATATATTAAGTATGAATATGTCACCTTTAATATGGTTTCTATTGTTTATATTTGAAAGGCGACATGTCCGGACCTTACTTATTGTCATAGGGGCCTAGTTTCACATATTGTGAGTGTTTATGAGAATTTTTTTTTTCATGCAATTGATATTAAAAATCGCTACAATCCTCCGATACGTCCAATACGGGATAACGACAGTCTTACCTTCACCTCAAGGCTAGAGAGACTGCTTCTATAGGAAACCTAGAATACACTTCAAGTAAGGGCGTATAGAAACGAAGGTAGGTGGAGATATAAAAGCTTGATACTAGCATAAATCTTGAGCAAAGTTTAGCGACTAAACGAGGAAATGTCTTAAGGATCAAATTGACTAAAAACAAGTTTATTTACTTTTTAAATCTTAAGCAAAGTTTAGTGACTAAATCAACAAAAATACAATACTTTAGTGTTTCTATGTGAGCCTTAACCCTAAAAACAAAATAGGTAACTAGGGGACTTATAATAATCTACAACGGTAATCATAAGTCTCTACACCTTCCTCATTAAAAAAATTAAATATAATTATCTATTTAATATTATTTTTAACAATTGTTATGATTGATTAATTTAAATTTGTACTTATGCGATTATTTTCTAATTTCGTTAATGATGTTCATTTAAAATACAATTTACTTGTTGTTAATATTATGTAATTTATAAATTGATGTTATTATCATTTAAAATTATTGTTCTTTAGTTTTAAACCACTTATTATTATTAATAAGTTAAAGAATGTTTTTAAAAAACACTTAGTATTACTATTAAAATGTGAAACATACACTAAATAATAAATTGATAAGATATACAATCTGCATTTCAAAAGAGACGTGCATGGATAATATGACATATCCATGATTTTTATAATTTGATTTTATTATTTATAATTATGGTTCACTAGTTTTAAAACCAATTATTATTATTAATAAACGAAAGAAAACTTTTAAAAGACACTTGTTATTATAATTCAAATGTTAAACGTATACTAAAATATAAAGTGATAAGATAGACAATTTGCATTTTAAAAGAGACTTACATGGATACTATGGATAATATTGCATATCCATGATTTTTTTTATTAATTATTACTTTAAAGCAACACAAGCATACAAACATATATACAATATTTAATTAAATATTATCTATATCACTTTCCATAACGTATGATCGATAACATGAATCTAATCTAATTTACATTAAAGTTTCAACAACAACATACAATGATTGTCTTAAAAGAATACTTAAACAAAAAAATATATAAAAAAAATAGTATATAACAAACTTATAAATTAAAAACTTTAACATAATAACATGGTTCGAAAAATGGTTCAAAGCCCTCAAACCAACACAAAACCTTTAACCTTCTTTTCTTTGTGAATTTTGTATGAGATCTGTATATGTGTGTCCACTCAAAGAGAATGACATTTTTATAGTAGACTGTCCATTAATTGCTTATTAAACATATTATATAAGTTATAAAACATTTCATGATATCTGATTAATTACTTTGAAGGTGAAAAGGTGTGGGGGTTTCAAATGCATGAGGTGTTTGGAAATTTGTGTGGGGTTTCAAATGCATGAGGTGATAGGAAAAATGTCTCATTTATAAGTATAGTATGATCATAATTTATTTTCCCACTTCCTCCTAGGGTGGCCTCTCTTTCTCGCTCCATTGGCGGTAACAGTGTCCACTCTGCTTATCATAGTTATCGGTTGCCACATGAATGTTGGCAGAATTCGTACCTACGATCGTGGCACAGGTATTTAATGTTGGTTGTCATATTGTCGTTTTTTGTTGATTCCGTACATAAGACTGTGTCAAAAACATTTATTGTTAGTCGCCTAGCCACACTTTTGTCTCGATCATGGAAAGAGAAATATGTTTCGAGCATTAAATTTAGTTGTAATTTTGCCTCGCCATCACCTGTCATTTTAACTTTCTACAATCGTACTTACGTAGCTCTTTGTTTGTTCATAAGAGGTATATATCTATCTTTTATTATTTTTACTTTTTTATTATTTATTTTTTTATTTTAGAATGACAGGTGTACATCTATTATAAGATTTATAAGCGATACAGGTGACGGATGATGCCGCTACTATGTCGCCCCTAATCCTTCTTCACTAATGCTTGTATGTTGTTGCAAATAGTGTCCCCTCTATTGCCCTTTGTCATCTTTAACGATGTCACGCATATTGTTCGTTGTCTCCCTTAATATGCCATCCCTAATAATGTCGCCGATATATATATATATATATATAATAACATTGTAAATGCATAAATGAAAATAAAAAAAATACAGAATACAACAGAATTATAAATAAAACACATAAACTAGTACACAAATATAATGTTAAAGTTATTTGTTACAAAAAAATTTATGAAACATAAAGTAAAACATTAAACTACTCGAACATAGGTTAGTAGAAATAGTGGGGGGGGGGGGGGGGGGGCTGGATTTCCATAGTTGTCTATCTACTTGGACTTTGGTAATTTACAGTTACAAAAACAATCATATTAAATATAGCACGGATACGATTAATATTGTAAGAAATATATTAAGCAGGCCAAAATCTTTTTGCTCTCATTTGGGTACTTTGGTGCTACAGGAATGATTGTATCTTCGACAACAAGGTTAAGCAGACCAAAATCTTAGCGAGTGAAGTGCAAGTTTATGCTTGTTTCTAGTTTAAAAATAAAATTAGAAAAGATAATCAAATCAAATGATGTGATTGATGTACTAACCCATCTCGAGTATGTTTGTAATTTTCTTCTAGCTACTTGCTAGCTTTCACTAATAAAAACATTTTTGTTCTTCATAAAAAAAATTATAAGACAAATAAAATCTTCCTCATAGTTTAAAAAGTTGACATTGCTTTGAGAAACTTGACTTTATAAAAGACGTCATTGTTTTAAAGACAATTACTCTCTCTCTCTCTCTCTATATATATATATATATATATATATATATATATATATATATATAATCATACTAGTCAAATAAATTATCGTTGTCAAAGCATCATTGTTAGGAAGGTAACGAAAAATGTTAAGAAAAGGATATTTAAGGGTGCTTCATGTGAAAAATTTTGTGAACAAATGTTAATGATACTATAAACTATTAATAAACTAAAACTAATATTTTTATACATAAATAGATCAATCTTCATATTATCTAGCTCATATAATTCACAAAGAGTCTGCAGAACACGTAACAAAAACAACAAACCAACTTATCATTTTTTATCCATGAGGAACTAGATAATATAAACTTTACCCACTTAAACACACAAAGTTCTCATCACACCGTCATACCCAAACGCCATAATCAATACATACGTGAGAACTTGCTACTATAAAATTTTCATGTACATTGCCCCACCGACAAACATCATGTGAGATGTAAAATTTGGTACACATGGTGGTTGGCGTAAGAGCCGATGGGCCCACATCACCCAATCCACATTGAAATTAAAAATTCACACTGCAGATGTTGACACTTGAACCGCCAAATGATGCAAATTATATCGATGGTGTAAGGATGAAGAACAATGACCGAATATGAACATCGAATAACACGAAGAACAATCTATGTTCTTGATGAATTTATCTCCATTAAATTCAAATCATAATTAAAACTTGTTTTCTTTTCTTAAGCTAGAAACATTACTATATATGATATAAATAAACTAGATGTAAATTAATCTAATCAAATAAGGACTTTTCGAACTTAGAAGATGGATCCTAATAAAAACACAATAAAGATCCTAATACAATATTAAACTATAAAATCCAACTGATAAGGAAAAATAAACATATTAAATGAATTAAGGATATATAATTAGGAAATACATAGTTGAACTTGAATCGAAATCTAATGGAAAAATGTTTAATAGACGGTTAGTGTCCAAACCCTTTTCATATCTTGGTTGAAATACACTGTTATGTCAGACTTGTTTGATACAGCTCCGAACTAGTAATCATCCATGTGAAAATCTTGTAAAGATCATGGGTTGAAACTGTTCGCGAGCTGTACCAAGCAAGTTAGAGACCACATTGATAATAGATGAGCATTGCACATTGCTTCTAGCATATGGTAGAGTGTTTGTGAAGATCTTGATGGAAATGAAGGTTAAAGTGAATCTATATATATGGCCATTGATCTATATAGAATGAGAATAATGTGAACTACATACATAAAGATGCAATGGGGAAAAATCTTAGTTAAAGATTGAAAATGTGAACACATAAAGACAAGGTGTTGTTTCTTGGCATAGAAAATGTGACCCAGATGTTGACAATTTTGGGAAACATGTGAGATGTAAAGGTGATACACATGTAATGCACATGGTTAGTGTGGTAGTCTTGAAAGAATAAGTGTAAAGGTGCTTCATGTGTTGCGCATAAAAATAGTACCACACATGATATATAGTTGCCTTTTTTTGGAAAATAAATATCTATGAGGTTTTTTTTTAACGGAAAATATATTCTACTCCTAAACTACTCCATATTCCATCTTATGTCTCAGAAGAGAAGAGACTTGAACCTCAACCTTAAGAAGATGGGATAAAACATGATACCACCGGTTTAGAAGCGTTTGGTGTGTATCTATCAGGTATATGGTGTCAAGAAGGGCATGGATATTGCATGAGATTTCTAAGAATTTAAATTTATTTTATGGTGTTAAGAAGGGCATGGGTATTGCATGAGTTTTAGAAGAATTAAAATTTATTTTATCAAGAAATAAGTTTGCTGTTTTTTCCTCATAAAACTTTGGTCAATCTATGGTCAAGATTCTATTTCAAATTTTATATTATTGTTATTAGGATGATTTTTTCATTGATTTAAAAAACATTGTTATATTTTGAACATAGGATTATCTTTGTATCAAAGTTATCTCGTTGATTTGCCGGTTTAACCGGTACCCGGTTTCGGATCCGGTTTTTAAAGGCTAAAAACACATTCGTCATGTGAACCGATTAAACCGGTCCGGTTAAACCAGTAAAACTAGGAATTATAAAATATATTTTTTTTCATTTTCTTGTATTTTTATATAATTAAAGTTAATAATAATATAATTATGACATCAACCGGTTTTTGAGATAGCTCCAACCGACTGCCCAATTAAACCATCGAACCGGTAAGACGACCGTCTCGGTCTCCGATCCGGTCTTCAAAACCTTAGTATGAGGTGTGTGGTTCATTATATGAAATTAAAGAACAATGTTTGTATGAAAATATAATGTTGATGTGGCAATCTCATAAATTTAATTATAAAAAAACCCTAAAAATCATAAAAATGCATAAAAAAAATACTTAGATATCACAATATTTTTTTTGACTTTATATTATCAAAAATCACAGCTTTTTATATAAATTCGCTGAAATTTTTTTTGAAAAAAAAAGACAAAAAAAATCAGTTTTTTTTTCAGCAAATTTATAAAAAACTCTGCGTTTTTTCATAATATAAAGTCAAAAAAAATTGTGATCTCTAAGTATTTTTTTTATACATTTTTATGAATTTTAGAGTTTTTTTTTCCATATAACCCTTCACTATATATATATATATATATATATATATATATATATATATATACACACACACACATACACACATATAAATACATACATACATACATATTAACATATATATTAACAACAAACAAAACTAAAAATTCACAACTATCAAAAAGCAAGAGAGAAAAATACATAGGGTTCGTTAACCAATCATTCCAAAAAATAATTTAGACTTCCTAAACTTAAACTAAGAAAAAGAATACAAAATTATGCTATCAAAAATACTATCCTTCAGTAATTTATAAGAATCGAAGACAATTGTGTTTCAAATTTATAAATCAACAAGATAACTTAGAACATCCACATTGTATGGTTGAATGAAGTGCGATGACTAGTTGGCATGCAACGATTAAACCCAACTATAGTGGCCTGCTAAAACATTTTCCTTTAAACTCTACATATTTTAACGCATCAGAGGAATTAAATTACAAAGTTTGTATGAAACGGTAATATGTTGATTTGACAATCCGTTAAACTTAATTTATAAAGTTGAATCATTGTGGATGTCTTTAGAAGATATATCACTAAATACTGAAACATTAATATTCCTATATAGTTATTTAACTAAACATCTTATATACAAGGGAAAATAAACAAGGATTCCAACATAATTAGGAAATCATTGAATAAAAACAAATAAACTAAAAGGAAATCCTTTTAAAATTTGACATGGATACATTATGGATTGTTCGAAAAAAAACCTAGTATGTGAATTGATTTAACTAAGATACCAAAGGTCCAATGGATTTACCCTTCAAATAGCAGGCAACAGACAACACACAGCAAATAACAGACGGTAGAAAGGCAACAAACTGATTGAATAGTACCTAGTTAGGTTTACTATATTAAGAAAATATGAACCAGATCGAACTTTTGAGATACAGGTCTCTGGAGTTAAGAATACTTTGTGCTCGAATGTTAATTAATAATGTACAACAAACAACAAACCACAGAGAGCAAACCATAGAGAGCAAACAACAGATATCAGACAATAGAAAGGCAGCAAACTAACTGAATGGTACCTATTTAGGTTTACTATATTAAGAAGATTTTGTGTTCGAATGTTAATTAATAAAATATAGCAAACAACAGATAGCAAACAGTAGAAAGGTAATAGACTAACTGAATAGTACCTATCTAGGTCTACTAATATTAAGCAAATGTGAACCATATCAAACTTTTGAGATATAGACCGGAACTGAGAAGACTTTGTGTTCGAATGTTAATTAATAAAGTACAACAACCAGCAGACAACAAATAGTAAACAACAGACAAGGAAAGACAACAGACAAACTAAATAGTATCTAGCTAGCTAGTTATCCTATATTAAGAAAATGTGAACTGGATCTGATAATGTTTGGAAACTTTTGAGATACGGGTCTCCGGAACTGAAAATATTTTGTATTCGAATGATAATTAATTAAGTGGATGCAGACTTAATACAGATTGCATTGGTTGGATGTGCATACCTATTTAAGGCCAATTCACTCGTATTTCTATCTTGTGAACGGTTAGTTTTGGTGCATAGACTTAGGAGTGAATTGTGGTACCTTTTTTTTTCTTTGATTTGGTATGCTGTCATGTTCTTTTGGGCTGCAGGATTTCAGTTATGGTAGTTGCATACTTGCATGGGTTGTCACTCTATTTGGCTGAGGTTTATGATGGGCTGATGAAATACATGGGCCTTTTCAGATTACAAAGAGGATTTAGATTTGGATTTGGATTGATTCTTACCATAGCAGTATATACTATAGTTATATGGTTAAAATCTTTGTGTAACTGTTGCTATTAAAACTTGTTGTAATTTTTTTAATTATTCAATAAATTCGCTGAGACATGGGTCTCTTTTTCGGGAAAATAACAATTATAAGTAAAAAAGGTTTGATGCCATCGAAGCAATCAGAATCATTCTCGTGTTTTAGAATATGTAATACAAAAAAGTTATAAATAATTTTTTTCCAAATTTGACGTTATAAAACAAGACACTTTTTGCTTTATAATTCTTCGATAGAATCGTTCACTTATACTTGAGAATTAAAGGATTAGTGTTGTGAAAACGACAGGGGTGCTTAAAGTGAAAGGGAATATGGAATTATTGGAATAACTGTTAATAAATATTATAAACAATCAATAAACTGAAAACAAAAAAAAAAAAAAAATTATAATTAAATAGATCAACCTGCATATCGCTTTGCATTCCAAGCCAATATGATCCAAAATTCCAATACCTTGATTGGAATTCCTGGTGCGACAAAGACTGTGTTTGGAGCATAAGCTACTTTTTTTTTTGAGCTTTTTACACTTTAGTGTTTGTTGAGCCTTTTAAAATAGCTAATAAACTTAACTTTTTTACAAGGTAATTGAAATAGCTTATTGATAAGTCCCTATTCTAATAAACGAATAGTTTCAATCTCCTTTTGCCAAGTGTCACTTTAATACAACTCCTTATTAATATTATGCCATGTGTCATGTAGATATATTAGGCAACTCATTTCAAAAATTTAAATTTACATTTTCTATAATTATAGGTTAAATTTGAAGTTATAATAATTTTAAATTTTTGATATATCTCTTAATTAATAATTTATTTAAAATGATTTATGTAAAATAATTGATTAATAGTTATAAATTTTTATTATGAAAGTTTAGTTAATTTTATAACTCGTGGTTCCCACGGGTTATAAACTAGTTAGTTTATAAAGTAAAATGTAAAAAAATTAACTTTGGAAATGATACTATAAATACCATGTTAAATTAAGTTAGTATTATTGAGATAAATACACCAGCAAGGTTAAGTCACACTCAACACGTAAACAATATTTGCAAAACAAATAAGAAACTAAGATAACGCAATCAACATAATTTTACAAAAAGGTAGCAAAAAATGTGGAGTGTGTTCACAAATACACGATTTAAAACGTTAACTACAAATAAAAGAATGAATATTAAGAAGTAGGTATTCAAACTACAAGTACTATAAATAAAAAATAAAAAAGGAATACCAAGAAGAACTGATGTTATGCAACAAGTAAACTTCAATACAAGTACTATAAATAAAAAATAAAAAAGAAATACTAAGAAGAACTAGATGTTATGCAACAACTAAACTGATGACAAAAACACCGAATAACACACTAAGAACAAACTATAGCAATAGGGTCAACAGTGGCATGGCATGACACCTCCAATGCCCAAATTTCTTGATCTATTTATATCTACGTGGACTTCAAACAATTATATTAAAAAAAATGATAGCGCCGATGTGATTAATATTGTAAGACATATTAAGCTGGCCAAAATCATTTTGCTCTCATTTGGTGATATAATGTAGGAATGATCGTATCTTCAATAACAAGGTTAAGTATGCCAAAATCTTAGCGAGTGGAGTGTAATTTTATGTTTGATTAAATTACACGAATGGTCCTTATGGTTTAAGGTAATTTGCGCATTTGGTCCCTAACTTATTTTTTTAACTCGGAAGGTCTCTACTGTTTGTTTTTGTTACGCGTTTGGTCCCTGTTTTACCTAAAAAGACTATTTTGTCATTGATTTTTTAATTTATTTAAATAAACACACCCCCAACCCCACCATTCTCACATTACCTTACCTACCCCACCATTTTTCCCTATTTAAATAATAGTCTTTTTAGGTAAGATAGGGACCAAGCGTGTAACAAAAACAAACAGTAGGGACCAAACGTGTAACAAAAACAAACAACAGGGACCTTCCGAGTTAAAAAAAAATTTAGGGACCAAGCGCGCAAATTACCCCAAACCATAGGGACCATTCGTGTAATTTACTCTTTATGTTTATTTTGTTTTAAAAATTGAATAGAAAAGGTAATCAAATCAAGTGTACTAACCTGGATATGTTTGTATTTTTCTTCTAGCTACTCGCTAGCTTTCACTAATAAAAACATTGTTGTTGTTCGAAGAAAAAATTATACGACAAATAAATTCTTTTTTATAGTTTAAAAAGTTGAAATTGCATTAAGAAACTTTACTTTATAAATGAAGACATTGTTTTTAAGATTATATATATATATATATATATATATATATATATATATATATATATATATATATATATATATATATATAGGTTTGAAGATTTATATAATATTACCGTCTCACGATCACTCGAGATAAATTTCATGAAGTGATACAAGTGAGCGTGGGTTGAGTCCAATACTCAATGTTTCATGTGAAAAATATCGTGAATAAATGTTAATGATATTATAAACATCAATAAACTAACACTAATTTTTTATACATAAATAAATCAATCTTCATTATGATCTAATACGATTCATAAAGACTTTGCAGGAAAGGTAACAAAAACAGCATAGTTTAAACCTCAAACAAACTTTTAATTTTTTTTTATCCATGAGGGACTAGATGATATAAACTATCCCCACTTAAACACATAAAGTTCTCATCACACCGTCACACCCAAAGGCCATAATCAATACATACGTGAGAACCTACTACTCTAAAATTTTCATGTTCATTGCTCCATCGGCAAGCATCATGTGAGATGTAAAATCTAGTACACAATTGTTTGCTAGATGGATAGCGTAAGAGCCGACAGGCCCACATCACCCAATCCACATTGGGATTGAAAGTTCACACTGCAGATGTTGACACTTGAACCCTCGAATGATGCAATTATACTGAGGATGGAAGGATAAAGAACAATGAGCGGATATGAACACCAAATAACACTAAGAACAATCTATGTTCTTGAAGAATTTATCTCCATTAAATTCATAGAAAGCTCAAATCATACTTAAAACTTGTCTTCTTTTCCTAAGCTAGAAACACCACTATATATAATATAAACTAGACGTGAATTAATATAATCAAATAAGGATTTTTCAAACTTAGAACATAAATCCTAATAAAAAGACAATAAAGATCCTAATACAATGTTAAACTATAAAATCCTACTTATAAGGAAAAATAAACACATTAAATGAATTAAGGATATATAATTGGGAAATTGATAGTTGAACTTGAATCGGCATCTAATAGAAAAATGTTTAATAGAAGGTTAAGGCCCAAACCCAATTCATAACTTGGTTGAAATACACCGTTATCTCATACTTGCTTGATACAGCTCGGAACTAGTAATCATCCATGTGAAAATCTTCTAAAGATCATGGGTTGAAACTGTTCCTGAGCTACACCAAGCAAGTTGGAGACCACAGTGCTAATGAAAGTGCTAATGAATGAGCATTGCACATTGCTTCTAGCATATGGCAGAGTGTTTGTGAAGATGTTGATGGAAATGAAGGATTAAAATGGATCTATATATAGGGCCATTGATCTAAGATGGAATGAGAATAATGTGAACCACATACTTAAAGATGTCATGGGGAAGAATCTCGGTTAAATATTGAAAATGTGACCCCATAGAGACAAGGTTTTGTTTCTTGGCATAGAAAATGTGAACCAGATATTGACAATTTTAGGAAACATGTGACATGTAAAGGTGATACACATGTAATGCACATGGCTAGTGTGGTAGTCTTGAAAGAATAAGCGTAAAGGTGATTCATGTGTTGCGCATAAAAATAGTACCATACACGATATAGTTGCCTTTTTTTGGAAATTAAATATCTATCAGTTTTTTTTTTTGAAACACAAAATATTAGCTACTTCTAACTACTCCATATTCCATATTATGTCTCAGACGGGACTTGAACCCTCAACCTCAAGAACAAAGGACAACACATAATATCACCGGTTTAGAAGCCTTTGGTATGTATCTAGCAGATATATGGTGTCAAGAAGGGCATGGATATTGCATGAGCATTCGAATAATTTAATTTTTTTATGGTGTGAAGAAGGGCATGGGTATTGCATGAGTTTTAGAAGGATTTAAATCAAGAAATAAGTTGGATTTTTTTCTCATAAAACTTTGGTCAATCTTATGGCCAAGATTCTATTTCAAATTTTATATTATTAGTAGCGGGAGGATTTTTTTTTTCTTTGATTTAAAAAACATTACTACATTTTGAACATAGAATTATCTTTGTATCAAAGTTATCACGTTGATTTGCCGGTTTAACTGGGACCCGGTTCTGAGTTGGTTTTAAAGGCTAAAAACTCATTCGTCATGTCAACCGGCTAAACCGGTAAAACTAGGGATTACAAAAAATATATGTTTTCAATTTTTTATATAATTAAAATTAATAATAATATAATTATGACATCAACCTGTTTTCCGGTTTTTGAGATAGCTCCAACCGATTGAACCAATTAAACCATCGAATCGGTAAGACGGTCGGCTCGGTCTCCAATTCGGTCTTCAAAACCTTAGTTTCAGGTGAGTGGTTCATTGTATGAAATTAAAGAACAATGTTTGTGTAAAATATAATGTTGATGTGGCAATCCTGCAAATTTAATTACAAATTTGTATGAAAGTAGAATGAAGGACATTAAACATTATATATATATATATATATATATATATATATATATAATAAAGTTTATATGAAAAGTGAAATGCTAATTTGACAATCCATTAAACTTAATTTATAAAATTGAATCATTGTGGATGTCTTTAGAAGATAGATCATTAAAAAATGAAACAATAAAATTCCTATATAGTTATTTAACTAAACATCTTATATATAAAGGAAAATAAACATCCTAAATAAACAAGGATTCCAACATAATTAGGAAATCATTGAATGCATATAAATAAACTAAAAGGAAATCCTTTTAAAATTTGATATGGATACACTATGGATTGTTCAAAACCTAGTATGGGAATTGATTTAACTAAGATACCTAAGGTTTAATGGATTTACCCTTCAAATAGCAGACAACAAACAACAAACAGACCGTAGAAAGACAAAATACCGACTAAATAATACCTAGTTAGGTTTACTATATTAAGAAAATGTGAACCGGATCAAACTTTTGAGATATGGGTCTGAGTAGCCTTTTGTGTTCGAATGTTAATTAATAAAGTACAACAAACAACAAACACCAAATAGCAGACAATAGAAAGGCAGAAAACTAACTGAATAGTACCTAGCTAGGTTTACTATATTAAGAAAATGTGAACTAGATCGAACTTTTAAGATACAAGTCTCTGGAACTAAGAAGACTTTGTGTTCGAATGTTAATTAATAAATTACAGCAAACAACAGACAACACAGAGATCAAACAACAGATAGCAAACAGTAGAAAGGCAACAGACTGATTGAACCAAAGGGCCTTTGGCCTAGCGGTAAGGAGTGACTCTCTAAAATAAGAGGTCATGGGTTTAAGTCTCACTATGAGACATAGGTGGTGTTTAGGATTAGATTAGGAGTATGATAGTTTGTCGGTCAAAAAAAATGAGTAGTACCTATAGGTTTACTATATTAAGAAAATGTGAACCATATCGAACTTTTGAGATATAGACTGGAACTGAGAAGACTTTGTGTGCAAATGTTAATTAATAAAGTACAACAAACAACAAACAACAAACAACAGACGGTAAACAACAGACTGGAAAGAAAACAGTAGACTAAATAGTATCTAGCTAGCTAGTTTTACTATATTAAGAAAATGTGAACCGGATCTGACAATTTTTGGAAACTTTTGAGATACGGGTCTCCGGAACTTAAAAGGCTTTGTCTTTGGATGATAATTAATAAAGTGGATGCAAACTTAATATAGATTGGATTGGTTCGATGTGCATACCTAGGTCACTGGTTTTTTAAAAGGCTAATTCACTCATATTTCTATCTTGTGAACTGTTAGTTTTGGTGCATAGACTTGGGAGTGAATTGTGGTACCTTTTCTCCTTTGATTTGGTATGCTCTCATGTTTTTTGGGCTAAGATTTCAGTTATGGTAGTTGCATGGGTTGTCACTATATTTGGTTGAGGTTTATGATGGGTTGGTGGAATATATGGGGCCTTTTGGATTTGGATTGATTCTTACTCGCAGTATAGTTATATGGTTAAAATCTTTGTGTGACTGTTGCTATTAAAACTTGTTGTAATCGTTTTAATTATTCAATAAATTTGATGAGACAATTCATTGGGTGGCTGGGAAGAATGTTTTAGCCCCAAAAGAAAAAAAAGGGGGGGGGGGGTAGGAATTGGTTCCTTAGCTTCTCTCAATTGAGCTTTGAATATTAAATGGATATGGCGTTTTAAAACTAAGTATCAGGCTCTCTCTGGCGAAAGGTTATCTGTGGTATGCACAATCTCCATAGGAAACCTTTGGCTTCTCTCTCTAAGAAGACTATTCATGGAGTTTGGCAAAATATCACTGGTGTGATTTCTGTCATTGAAGGAATTGGCATTCCTCTCTCTCAGATTTTCAAAATAGCTAATTGTTCAGGTAGGTCCATGTTGTTTTGGCTCAACAACAGGACATGTGATGGGTCTTTGGCTAGCAGGTTCCCCTTGCCTTTGATTTGGATAAGAGAAAAGGTTGTTTCATTCGTGATCGGATTTGTTCTGGTCAGGAAGGGTGGGCTTGGAAGAGGCGTCCAAGGTCTAGAGAGGAAATCGATGATGTTGATGCTTTCAAGATGGCGGTATCCCATTTGTCACTCAGCGATAAGGAGGACTCTTGGATATCGGTGTTATCCAATGATGGGAAGTTTTTCGTTCGTGATTTGAGGTCGCTTATCGATTCCTTTTTTACTGTGCCGTTGAATAGTGCCATTGAATAATGGCATGATATGGGTGTATCTTGTTCCTCTAAAGGTTAATTGCTTCATTTGGAGGGCTTGTATTGGCATAATCCCCACAACGAAAGCTCTCTTGCGTAGGGGTGTTTCAATTGACGACTCCCCTTGTCCATTGTGTTGCGTGGGTGTTGACGAGGCGGATGTCACACCCCGGGCATCGGCGGAAACATCGGGCGGTGTAACGTCATTTCTCGTATCATAGTTATCAACTTCCTGAAAACACATGCATTTCAAAATACGTCAACATAAAGTTGGTGAGTCCACAGGTTTTGACTCCATATAAAAATAATACATTTTCCAAGTTCAAAAGTATAGTTTTGAAAGTATCATTTTAATTCTCCAACGTTTAGTATATATATCCTAGATATAAAAGTTTACTTACCAATAAGTAGTTTACCTACAAGTCTCATATACTATGATTATAAGTGTTTTTAATTCCATACAAACGAAAGTTGCTACGTATAAATCTTATTTCAATTCTATACGAGTAAAACCGCTACGTATAAATCTATTTCAATTCTATACGAGTAAAACCGCTATGTATAAATCTATTTCAATTCTATACGAGTAAGTAGGATAGGTGTAGTGGTCTACTTAATATACAAGTAATATATTAACTAGATTCTTATACTTAGAGTATAAGTCTTTGGGGAACTTATACTTAACATTCATACTTGTATATCGACAAAGTATAATGCTTCTAAAGTTGTGCTACAATGAGTCTGTAGTTGTGACTGTATGACTTAGTTTTATATTTATTACAAAGATCGCACATTGCAGTAGTACAAGGATTACACCTTGCGGTAGTACAAGGATTACACCTTGCGGTAGTACAAGGATTACACTTTGAGGTAGTACAAGGATTTCACCTTGCGGTAGTACAAGGATTACACATTGCGGTAGTACAACAGCTATAATTAGAATTAAAACCAGGTTTTATCTTGACATAAAACCAATAACAATAACATATAACATACCTGGTTTTATCTTGACATAAAACCAATAATAACAACATATTTATCAATTAACATATAGAACTTCCGAGTATAACTCTGGAACTACATCGCACACAACATATATATAGAATCCTAAGTATAACTCAAGATCTACATTAGTATACTACTATAACAATAACATGCTAACAACTTTACGATAGTTGTATAGATACGAAATAACTATATCCCGGTTATTATAACTATCTACGTACTAATATACTATCATATAGATATAATAATAACGTATATATAATATTTAGCATGCGTTTTCCCCCGAAAACATTAGAAAGTGGGGCCGTGAAACTCACCTTAATAGCGTGATTTTATGTAATCTAAGCAGAAACGGTCAGCGATATGAGGTCGTCGCGGCTCGGGATGCAAGAGGGCTTCAACAAATGAGAGAGAAGGAAGAAATTCAGGTGTAAGAAAAGAGAAGGCCGGACTTGCTATTTATAGTAAGGATTTTGGACCCCCACATCGTGGGTTTATAAGGCCCACGTCATGAGTTTGGATCTTATCCCTGTAGACTTTCCATCCGTCTTCTAGCTTCGGAACGTGTCACAATTCCAGTTTCACGTCGTGAATTTGATGTCCAAGTCGTGAGGATTAAACTTATCCCCTTCGTAGCCTCGTCACGCACCTTCTGGATCCGAAATGTGGCGGTTTGACTCCTCACATCGTGAGTTTTTATGCTCACGTCGTGAGTTTAGTGAAATTAGGGTTTCTGACAGCGACATCTTCGGAAGGCCATAACTTTTGCATACGAACGCTATTTTTGACATTCTTTATATGCACGCGTAGGTAATTCCGAGTACTACAATTCACTTTTAGACTCCAATATCTAATTCTAAGTCTGTTTTAAATTCATATTATTATAGAGATTTATAGTGTTCGGTTTATCATAACTTCTTCACGCGAAGTCAGATTTAGACGTTCTCTATATTTTTGGAATCGTATGGACATATACTTTGAGTTGTATCATAAAGAAAGTTAATATTTGTATAAGAATTATCATGAAATACATAGTGAGTTTATCACATTACTATTTTTAACAAGATCACAGTACATGATTGGTATAATCACATGTGATTGTTATTGACCTACTTTTGACTAGTGTTACATTCTCCCCCCGTTGATAAAATTTCGTCCCGAAATATATCTTGTACCAAATTCCATTGCAGGGTCTTTGATAGCTTCCTTGCTTCCTGTTACGAATGCCCTGTAACGGCCTAACTTCCTTGACTCCTTAACTTTGGACATTCCTTCTTGATAGTCTGTTCCAGTGTTTGTTCCTTCATTTTCTATTGTAGGTGTTGTGCTCCTGCAGTAACTGGTAGTGTGTCCCTTCTTTATGCACTTCATGCAAATATAACAGTCACCTGCATGCTGATGGTTGCATTGACTGCACCATGAGCAGTTACCTAGGTGATGACGGTTGCACTGAGTGCACATTGGGAGTTTTCCAGCATATTGTTGGGTTTTGAGCATTCTAACACTTCCTAAGTGTACATGCAACCCTATTAAACCTTGGATCTATGTTTGTCTAAGATACATGCAAAATATTATTTTCCAAGGTTTATAACCTATCTAGCATGGCATGGGGTACTTTTAACCATAAAAGAACTAGATGAATTACATACCTTTTGTTGATTGTTGATTCCTTGGAGTTTGAGAGCCAAGCACCAATAATGTGAATGCCTCAAATGGAAATCACAAATCACCACAAACTTGGAAAATGTATGAGAGAGTATACTAACTCTTGATTTTGGCCACCACACTTACACACACATTAGTGTCTTTTTCATGCAACATAAGCTTGTTTATATAGTGTACATGGTTAGGGTGAAACCCTAATAACCCATGTCTTTCCCTCTTCCAAGGATCCATGGGTAAAAGCTCCATGGATCATCCATGGACTTCCATATAAGCTTAGCCCATTCCAAATGAGTGTTAGCCCACACCATATAAATATAATAGCCCATGATTTAATTAGTCTTCATTTTAATCACTAAATTAATTCATAATTAATTCAAGATTAAAACTAATTAAATAACATGACTTTATATTAATATATTATAACTTATAATATATTAATAAATCGTAAGTATACAATTCTCATAAAATTATCCATAACTAGTTCGGGTGAAGTGCAACCCAAATGGACCATGTCGGGTCGGGTCAAGTATATACCAAATAAGTTATGGACTTAGACACCTTATCCAACAGACTCCCACTTGGATAAGTCTAATAACTGTATTTGCCTATATTACTTCAGGAACCAACCGGTAATCGTAGCTCTCGAAAACTCTTGTGAACTATGAAGCGCCATTTTAGATAAGTGATCATATAATCCTCTGTTCTCATGATATCAGTCGGACAAATACATGGAACAACGTCGTACTTATTGTCCAGCAGTTTGTTTCCTGATTTCCGATTTGTTTGACAAAGAACTAAATTGAACACATCAATTAGGTTCTGACCGGGCCCGGTACATAGGTCAAAACAAAATCATCGAGGGGCCCAGATATCGCTTCTAATCCTCCAAGGACTAGAAGGAACAGATAAACTTCGACTCATATACTTGTTTCTACTACTTGTTGAATTGTACACAAAGGCACGTTTTATAACATCAAGTTACTGATGCGTTTACGTGCAATCAATGCACAACCAACTCATAGGTAACAACTCATATCTCTAGGTTTGAAGACTTATATGATATTACCGTCTCACGATCATTCGAGATAAATTCCATGAAGTGATACAAGTGAGCGTGGGTTGAATCCAATACTCATAACTTATGAGCACTCATGAGTGTTGTAGCCATGTCCAACATCTTAGACCTCTACAACCAACTCATGACAGTCTTGATTCATATCTACTTCCAACATATGACCGACTGTGGATGGTTTGAATAACTTAATCATTCGGAAAGAATAACCTAGTTATTATGGAAGTCAAAACATGCAAAGTGAAACACAATAACAATCGAATCCAATATGGTCTCAGAACCCTTTTGAATATAAATAAAACCACCTTTTATTTATCACCATATTGATTACACATTATTCATTGTATAATGTTTCAAATAATCAACTTAATACTTGAACAAAAACAACAGTCGTCCCATGCTCCTAGCACGTACACTTTGTTTTTCTAAACAATAGTTATGCCATACTCCAAGTATGCACACTATGTTTGTCTATGATCTTTACTTTGTGAAATAGATCAATTGAACATGATTCCAATGATGCTCATTTCACAATCCCAAATCCTTATTGTAAATGTAAGAATTCCTAATTCCTACCATTTACCAAAAAAACTGTTAGATTTTAAACTTATATGCACTGATCCTCTCGTAATGATTATGCACAAGGTCACCAAAACCTTGTCATCAGTCATTACAGAGGATTCCAAAGGAGATCAACTCTATGGAAACGATCTCTCATATTCAAAGTACATTGCTTTGAACATCCTTCTTGCATAAAAGTTTCTAACTTTCTCATAGATTCTTAATATCCAACTCCCAATATGGAAAATTTCCATATTCCTATTTTGATTATCATATCTGAACAAGAGTTACCTCTTTTCATAATATGTCAATATGGTCCTTTCCAACAATTTATATCCTACTTCCAACTGTCCCCGAGCAACCAATCTTTGGAGAACCTTAGATTGTCCTCGACAATTGCTTAATCATTTTAGTCATATCCGGTTCTATTCCTTTTTCCCTCTTAATGCTCTAAGCATTTTGAAAAATTTAGAACGGATAAATATTATAGCACATGTGACCGATCCTATATCCGAAGCATATGGGACACGATTCATGATGTCTCACATAAAGACCTGATACTAGATCAGTCTTTTGCTACAATATTTTTTTATTTTCCATGTTTTCAAAAATCGACTATGAAGAGGGATGTCGTGATCATAATCGAATTTGAGAACGCAATATATATAGAATTTCCTTATGTTGAACCATTCCAACATAAAATTCATATATATATATCCTTGACTAAAGATGATTAAAACTCAATCTAAGCTTTTAGAATTGAAATGAAGTATAATTTCCTCTCCCTTAATTATAGCAAAACAACTTTTTCAACCCCTACAACTTTACGAATTGAAACTTTTGTTTTTCTATAATTAACATTGCTAACTTGCAACACTAAACATAATAATCATGCTCCCACTAACATGATGATTATCAACATAACACTTATGCTCCCACTAGCTCTGACATATTTCCAGAAATCAGCTGGACTTCTGAAATTTAGATTCGTACACCCTTTCTTAGATAGCTCACATGTGTGTCTAAACAATTTCCAGAACTATGAAAAGGGATGCCGTAATCATAGTCTTAATTGTTTAGACCTTTGCCATTTCTCACAAGTCCATGTTAGTGTGCCGGTTAACCACACACGCTCCACTAACGACTTTGAGAATGCAAACATCACAATTGCTATCTACTTAAAATCTTCTTAGTGAAAGCATTTCCTCACCATCATTTTCATGAATCAGAGAGAAACCTTATGACACTTAGATTTTATGGTGTATGAGTTCCTATCCATGTGAATTTGTCAAAACCATAATCACAAGACTAGGTTAGTAACAAATTCAGCCTTACATGGATTGAACTTGTTCAATCTTAATTTCTTGTCATCTGGTAGCACAAGGCCCACCAATGCTTCCAAGCTGTTATGCACACAGTTTAGAACTAACAGAACTCATATGCATAGTCAACTTAATAGGAACAGACACAGAAACAAGAATTATGTCAACTTAATAGATTTCAAACCTTAAGTCGTATGCTAGTGATAAAACTCAGGTTTTACTCTTGATTAAATCTTGAAATCCTTTCAGGATCTGTAAGACTCCCACTGTCCTCTTGACATATAAGTTTCCCTAGTCAAGAACCATTCCTTGACAAAACAAATATTCAAGGGATAGTGCAGATTCTTATCAAGATAAACACTTCACACAATTGGTCTTAGTTGGTCTTTGTCTTATCCAAGACATCACAACTTACCAATTTCAAATGTACAGGAGTAGAAAACATTTTACACTACATTTGATAAGTGTTTTAAACCTTACTTTATGTCACTCAATGTTACAATCTTGGATTATGACTCTAAGAGTTGTTTTGGAACGAAGTATGATCCATCTTCTTGATTTTAACCATTCCAACAATTCACGACCCCTCATCTTAGTCATAACAATGCACTAAGATGTCCTTAGAGTATGAATTTGTGATATGGTTTCATAATCATTAAGATGATCATAAAAACATGTATGATCCATCTTTTTGATTTTAACCATTCCAACAATTCATGACCCCTCATCTTAGTCATAACAATGCACTAAGATGTCCTTAGAGTATGAATTTGTGATATGGTTTCATAATCATTAAGATGATCATAAAAACATGATACTAAAGTACT
This sequence comes from Lactuca virosa, assembly GCF_052849685.1. NCBI lineage: Eukaryota > Viridiplantae > Streptophyta > Magnoliopsida > Asterales > Asteraceae > Lactuca > Lactuca virosa. The sequence continues at coordinate 175,390,474 of NC_136431.1, forward strand.
CTCCCATCTTTTCATATTTGAGAAACTTTTATCTTTCTGCCAAATTTGATTCTTCTCATCCGTTCTGCCATACATTGAAACTTTTCCAATGTTACAGAATTATACTTAACCTTATAAGTATAACCATATTTACTAATCTTTAGTAAATTATGATGAATTGATCTTTGTGGTGGACCTTGACCAGCACACACCCAGTGTGCCTAATTCCTTAGTCCTTCAATTGACTCACATATGCATGTGATCAATGAATTAGTCTCAATTTTACAAAGATGAAAATTCTCATTCATCATACAATACAACTTGTATGATTCCAAGTTTCTGTCTAACTGAAGCTTGGGTGATGAGAACCTTTCCTCATTTGGAAAATTCAGACACTACCACATATGAGAGAATCAACCTCATATTTCCAATATTGCTAGAAACATAAAAACATCAATTTCCATAAATGCCATTGTAAGGGGATATAATATAAAATAAACTAAACAAAACTTTTATTTCTTTATTAAAATGCGGAAAAATATTCCTTACAATGCATCTTCAAATGAAAACTATGATATTACATATTTCCTAGCAATCTATCATAACTTTTAAGTAGTAGCTCAAAAATCCGATCCTCGAACCATGCGATAGAAATCCATCTTCGTGATCAGATTTAGCACACTCTTATTTTAACCTTCCTTTTGCTCGATCCTGCTAAACATCAAGATGCAACCTAGTCACATCATGTAATAAGAATCAACAATTAGGAATTTTAACAAAGTTAGATAGTGGACTTACCTGAAGCCGAGTCAAACATTTTGTCTCTACTTGCTTTCAAACATTTCAGGTATTCAGGGCAGCTTCGCTTCCAATGTCCCCTCTCATGACAATAAAAACATATAGACTCTTTGGAATGGTACACGAGACAATCACAGACTTAGCCTTTCCCTTTACCTTTTGGTCAACCGAGTTGACCAAGGCTGATCCCCTTCCATTGGGACGAGAAAGCTTTTCTGGACTTCCAATGTTACCATTGTTCATGTCCATGGAAGTTTGAGAAATAGATTTTCCATCAATATTTGCTTGACCATTGTGCCAAATCATTGCAGATTCAGTAGCAACAAGCAAATAAGAAAGATCTATTAGGGTTATGTCGGGATCTGTCATATGGTAGTCTTTAATAAACTCACTATATGACTCAGGAAGTGACTGAAGAACCCAGTCAACAGCGAACTTCCTTGAAATAACAGCACCCAACATTCTCAACCTGTCTATGTGTGACTTCATTCCTAAGACATGAGTGCACACAGGTCTTCCATTTTTATGTTTCATTTCTAGTAGAGCTTGAGTGATCTTGAACCTTTCAAGTCTTTGGGCTTGTGGGTCAGGGAGAATAAATGGAGGAGGTGGGGGGAGTGAAGCATGATGTTGAGGGACATCATCTTCAAGAGGAAAGCTTGTTTCAAGCGATTTGGGAAGATCATAGTTGTCTGAACCAGATATCTACAATGAGAGAAAATCAAGTTAGTTGATTCAAGTCCTTAATATAACACCCAATATGAAATATTAAGGCTAGGACCCAACACAATATTTTATAACTTGGAAGAGGGATGCCGTAATCCAAGCTATAAAATATTTGAAGGTAGGTGAATGACGATTCACCAAGTTCCACCATGAAAAACGAAATAATTTATTAGGTTTTAATTGGATTTGAAACTCCTAGATCTTTTGAGATTCATTGAACTTTTCAATGGCATGTTTCAATCTCGATTGTGCCCTTCAGGTTTTGTGACTGGGATGCCGAGGATCACAAAACAAGGTGTGAATAACCATGCAAACTCACTTGGTACCCTTAATATGATCACCTAATCGATGTGCCGGTTAACCACACACGCTCCACCGATCTATGATAAACATTAAGTCACCCTTCGTGATCCTTACTAGTCCAAGTTAGTGTGCCGGTTAACCACACACGCTCCACCAACGACTTGGTAAGGTACAAAGTGTGAATTTCATGGGTTAGCACCATATTCACATTTTCCTAAAGTAACTAAGATTGGGAATTTATAAAAGGTTTAGTTACTTTATAATATTCATTATACTTTTAATGAGAATTTAAAGTCATTGTCCTACCCGTTCGGCTAACGACCCTCCACCGATCAAGGAAGCGGTGGGTGAGAATGGACACCCATTAAGTTGCCATTTTATAGGCAACAACCTTATACCCCCCTTATAGACCGGCTTCATGAATGAGGCCTACTAACGGTAAAACGACTTGATCTTATACATATATATAATAATTAACCATTAATGTTATAAATAGTATAAGTGTTGAATTTTAACTATTAAAACTCTAAGGGTTGGAATTAAAGTTTATTAAAGTGTGTGAAACTTTACAAATTCCAAAACTTGAGGGCAAGTTTTGTAACTATCCAAAACTTTTCATTTCATAACTTATGAATTAAAGGTTCATAAAAATGAAGACTCTTCATTTTATGTAACTTATGTGTTTTAAGTGTGTGTTTAAAAGAAGTGACCTTTGGATATCCATAACTTGAGGACAAATTATGGACTCCATTAAAACACATAAATGATCAAGAATTAATCCTAAACAATTCAGCAAATAATTCCTATCATCTTCTAAATTCATAAGAACATGAACATGATCATCAAAGTTTCAAGAATTATATGAACACATACAAAGCATGAAATTTTGATATAAGCTATTGTAAATGGATTAGAACTACCATTACACCAACTAAAACAATTTTTAAAACACCAAAACAGTTTAGGGTAATGTTTCTAGTCTATTTCCAGCAGCAAAAGTCGAAAATCTGCATTCTGAGGCTCCTACTCGCCGAGTGCACGAACCTACTCGACGAGTAGGATGAGTTTACACATGAACTCGGCGAGTCCCCCCATGGACTCGGCGATTTCATCAGTCAGACAGCAAAAAAATCGACCTTTTATCACTATTTTGCATCAAGTATCAAACAAACAAGCCTAGGCTCTGATACCACTGTTGGGTTTTGAGCATTCTAACACTTCCTAAGTGTACATGCAACCCTATTAAACCTTGGATCTATGTTTGTCTAAGATACATGCAAAATATTATTTTCCAAGGTTTATAACCTATCTAGCATGGCATGGGGTACTTTTAACCATAAAAGAACTAGATGAATTACATACCTTTTGTTGATTGTTGATTCCTTGGAGTTTGAGAGCCAAGCACCAATAATGTGAATGCCTCAAATGGAAATCACAAATCACCACAAACTTGGAAAATGTATGAGAGAGTATACTAACTCTTGATTTTGGCCACCACACTTACACACACATTAGTGTCTTTTTCATGCAACATAAGCTTGTTTATATAGTGTACATGGTTAGGGTGAAACCCTAATAACCCATGTCTTTTCCTCTTCCAAGGATCCATGGGTAAAAGCTCCATGGATCATCCATGGACTTCCATATAAGCTTAGCCCATTCCAAATGAGTGTTAGCCCACACCATATAAATATAATAGCCCATGATTTAATTAGTCTTCCTTTTAATCACTAAATTAATTCATAATTAATTCAAGATTAAAACTAATTAAATAACATGACTTTATATTAATATATTATAACTTATAATATATTAATAAATCGTAAGTATATAATTCTCATAAAATTATCCATAACTAGTTCGGGTGAAGTGCAACCCAAATGGACCATGCCGGGTCGGGTCAAGTATATACCAAATAAGTTATGGACTTAGACACCTTATCCAACACATACTTCCTTGGTTGTAGGAGCATTGTTGTTGTGGTTGCATAATTAGTTGCCACATCTTGTCTCTCCTCAGATGATTGTATGGGATTCTTCCCATTAAATTTGCGCTTGTTCGTTCCAGATTCGGGAGACTCAGCAATAAATCCCACTTGGATTTCTATGCTGGTTAGCTGATGAGCTATACGCTTTGCACTGTCATATGTTGTAGGCTTCGATGCGATCACCATTCCTTTGATTTGCGATGCTAGACCCCAGATATATCGCTCGATCTTCTTGTATTCTGGGGTTACTAGTGATGGGTTTTGCGCATTCTAACACTCCTAAGTGTACATGCAACCCTAAATACCTTGGATCTATGTTTTCTCTATTATACATGCAATTATGAACTTTCCAAGGTATTACCCTATCTAGCGTACAATACTTGATACTTGGGTAATCAAATGGATAGAATACATACCTTTGTTTGATGTAGCTTGTCTCCATGAAGCTTGAGTGCCTAGTGCCCCAAGTGTGACACCTCAAATGGTTCACACAACACCAAATGCACATGGAATGACTTGAGGGAAATGGAACACTCCTTGAAATCGTCTAGCCCTCATATTCACACATTAGTGCACGATTTCTTGAGCCATGGGATTCTTTTATATGGTGGCTATTAGGGTTACACCATGTAACTCATAACTTTACCCATTCCTTATGCTCCATGGATTTTAACCTCCATGGAGTATCCATGGGTCACCCCATGGACTTAGTCCAACATAAGAAATCTTGGATCACAAGCCCACATATATAAGAATGAATGATTTACACAATCAACCCATATATTTAATTAGTCTCCTTTTGATCGCTTAATTAATTCCAAATTAATTCTTGATCAATACTAATTAAATAACCTTATTAATATATTAACCAACCTTAAGTGTTATTTCTCTCATTATAGTCTATCCAAATGCATGATGCCATGCAACCCAAATGGACCATGCCGGGTCGGGTCAAGTCTTACTAATTATAGTTATGGACTTAGACATTAATCCAACAGTCTCCCACTTGGATAAGTCTAAAACTATTATTGCGTATGACTTCAGGAACCGATCAGGAATCGTAGCTCTCAAAAGCTTCTGTCGAACTCTGACCTTGTCGATGAACTCTGACCTTTGTCAATGACTTGTCCATTAGATAAGGGATCATATATTCCTCCATTCTAGATATCATATGGACTGAGACATGGATTATCAATCATTCTCTCTGTCCATTTGTTGTTTCCCGATTTCCGATTCATGATGACTGACTGATTGAACAAATCAAATCAGTCCTGGCTTGGCCAAGCACTCACATGTATCATCTTTAAATCATCGAGGGGCCCACAGATATCGCTTTTATCCCGAAGGTAAAAGGAATGGATAAACTTCGACTCATATGGCTTGTTCTACTACTTGTTGAATCATACACAAAGGCACGTTTTATAACATCGAGTTACCGAATGTGTTTTCGTGCAATCAATGTACAACCAACTCATAGTAACAACTCATATCTCTAGGTTTGAAGAATATAAGATATTATTGTCTCATGATCACTCGTGATAAAATCCATGAAGTGATTCAAATGAGCGCGGGTTGAATCCAATACTCAGAACTTATGAGCACTCATGAGTGTTGTAGCACCACTTTGTCCACCAACTTGGACCTCTACAAACCAACCCATGACAGTCTTGATTCATATCTACTTCCAACATATGACCGACTGTGGATGGTTTGAATAACTTAATCATTCAGGAAGAGCGACTTAGTTATTCTGGAAGTCAAAACATGCAAAGTGAAACACAAGAATAAATGAATCAAATATGGTATCAAACCCTATGAATATAAATAAACACTTTTATTTATCACCATACTGATTACTCATTATTCATTGTTTCGGTTTTATCAACTTTATACTTGAATTAAAAACACTAGTTGTCCCATGCTCCAAGCATGTACACTATGTTTTTCTTAAACAATAGCTTTGCCATACACCAAGTATGCACTCTATGTTTGTCTATGATCCTTACTTTGTGAAATAAACCAATTGAACATAATTTCAATGATTCTAATTTCACACTCCCAAATCCTTATCGAAAAATGTGAGAATTTCAAATTCCTATCATTTATCGAAATCTGTTTAGATTTTAAACTTATATGCACTGGCCCTCCTGTAATGAATATGTACAAAGTCACAAAGACTTGTCAACAGTCATTAGAAGGTATTCCAATGGAGATCAACTCCATGGAAACTAAGTCTCATATTCAAAGTACATTGCTTTGGACATGCTTCTTGCATTAAGTTTTCTAATCTTACACAGATAACTTCCACCTATGGAGACAACTCCATATTCTCATTTTGACTATCACTTCTGAATAAGAGATGCCTCTTTTCAGAATATGTCAATATGGTCCTTCCAAAATTAGCACTATACTTCCAACTGTCCCTGAGCAACCAATCTTTGGTAAACCTCAGATTGTCCTCGACAATTGCTTAATCATTTTAGTCATATCCAATTCTAGACCTTTTCCCTTCTTAATGCCTCTGGGCATTTGGAAAAATTTAGAAATGACAAATATTATAGCACATGCAATCGATCCTGTACCCAAAGCAAATGGTACACGATTCATGATGTCTCACATAAAGACATGATTCTAGACCAGTCTTTTGCTATAATATTTTTATTTGCCATGTTTTCAAAATTTGACTATGAAGAGGGATGCCGTAATCATAATCGAATTTTGAGAACGCAATATATAGAATTTCCTTAAGTTGAACCAATCCAACATGAAATTCATATATATATTCTTGACTAAAGATGATTAAGGTCTCAATCTAAGCCTTTAGAACTGAAATGAAGTATATCCTCTCCCTTAATTATAGCAAAACAACTTTTTCAATCCCTGCAGCCTCACGAATTGAAACTTTTGTTTTCTATAATTAACATTGCTAACTTGCAACACTAACAATAATTATCATGCTCCCACTAACATGATGATTATTAGCATAACACTTATGCTCCCACTAGCTTTGACATGTACTCAGAAATCAGCTGGACTTCTAGAAATCAATACTTTATTGACTTTCTTACCAAAGTTCAGATTTCTGATACGAGATGCTTTGATAAAACTTTATCAAAATCATACACCTTTCCTTAGATAGCATGCATGTGTGTCTAAACAATTTCAGAACTATGAAAAGGGATGCCGTAATCATAGTCTCAATTGTTTAGACCTTTTGCCATCTGCTTCAAATCTACTTGGTGGAAGTGTTTCCTCACCATCATTTTCATGAATCGGAGAGAAACCTTATGACCCTTAGATTTTATGGTGTATGTGTTCTTATCCATGTGAATCGTGAAAACCATAGTCACAAGACAAGGATAATGACAAATCCAAACTCATATGGACTGAACATATGCAATCTTAACTTCTTGCCACCTGGCAGTACAGGGCCTGCCATTGCTTCCAAGTTGTTATGCAACCAATTGAGAACTTTCAGAACTCCTATGCAAAGCCAACTTTAACTGGAATGGGCACAGAATATGTCAACACGATAGGTTATAAACCTCAAGTCGTGTGCTAGTGAAGAACCTCAGGTTTTATTCTTGATTAGTTCTTGAAATTCTTTTTAGGATCTTTAAGACTCCCACTATCCTCTTGACATATAAGACTATCTTGCCAAATATTCAAGAGATAGTGCGGATTTTTTATCAAGACAAACACTTCACACAATTGGCCTTAGTTGGTCTTTGTTTTATCCAAAACATCACAACTTACCAATTTCAAATGTACAAGAGTAGGACACTTTTACTCTTACATTTGACAAGTGTTTTAAACCTTTCTTTAAGATATGTCACTCAAGTTACAATCTTGGAGTATAACTCTAAGAATTGTTTTGGAACGAAGTATGACTCATCTTCCTGATCTAACCATTTCAACAATTCATGACTCCTCTTCTTAGTCATAAGAATGCACTAAGATGACCTTTAGAGGACTAATTGTGATATGATTTCTAAATCATTAAGATGATCACAAACATGATACTAAAGTACTCTCCCATCTTTTCAGATTTGAGAAACTTTTATCTGTCTGCCTAATTTGATTCTTCCCATTCGTTCTGCCATACATTGAGACTTTTCCAATGTTTCAGAATTATACTTAAACTTGTAAGTATAACCATATTTACTAAAATTTAGTAAATCATGACGAATAGTCTTAACGAGCTTTGTGGTGGACTTGACCAGTGCACAAGAATGTGTACTCGATCCCTTTAGTCCTTAACTTGACTCACACATCCATGTGAACAAGTCTTAATTTTCCAATGCTTGAAAGTTCTCATTCATCATACTATTCAACTTGCATGATTCCAAGTTTCTATCCAACTGAAGCCTTGGGAATGAGAATCTTTCCTTATTTGGTAAATTATGACACTACCACAAACGAAAGAATCAAGTCCATTTTTTTTTCAAATATTGCTATCAATGGAATCATATAAACAACCATTTTTCACAAATGCCACTTGTAAGGATATTTAAAATAAATATAAAATTAAAAACTTTTATTTTATTTCAAAACTTTGCGGAAAAAACTTATCCTTATAGTGCAAATGCATACGGAAAAACTTGTTGTTATCTATTCCTAAGCAATATATCATAACTCCTAAGTAACAGCTTCAAAATTCTGATGCGATCGAAATCCACCTACGCGATCAGAATCAGCATATACTTCCTTTAAGCTTTCTCTCTATTCTTTGATTCTTAAAACATCAACATGTGACCCAGTCACATCATGTAATGAGGATCTTAGAATAGAAACTTAACAGAGTTAGATAATGGGCTCTACCTGATGTAGAGTCAAACTTATTGACTTTAACATCCTTAGGTAAATTTGGCAGTTTTGCAATCAACGCCCCTTCCTTTGGCAAAATAAACATATGGACCCTTTGGTAATGGGACTATCTCAGACTTAGCCTTTCTCCTTACCATTTGGTCAACCGGGTTAACTATGGCCAATCCCTTTCCATTGGGAAGAGAATGCTTTTTCTGGATTTCTAGTGTCACCATTGTCACTGTCCATAAAGTTTTTGGAAAGTTGATCTTCTAATCAAGTTTGCTTTACTATCGTTCCAAATCATTGCTGATTCAGCAGCACCAAGCAAATAGATATGATCATTAAGGTTCATGTCATAGTCTGTTTCATAGTAGTCCCAAAGGAACTCACTATGTGACTTAGAAAGTGATTGAACATCCAACTTTCTCAAGACTTTGACACCCAACTCTCCCAGCTTGTCAATATGTGACTTCATCTCTAAGATGTGATCACACATAGACCTTGCTTGCCATTAGGGCTTGAGTGACCTTGAACTTGTGGGTTAGGGAGAATAATTGGAGGAGGTGGAGGAAGTAAAGTTCCAAGAGATTTGGGAAGATCATAGATGTCTGAACTAGACATCTTTTGGGAGATATTCAAGATAGTTGATCTAAAGTCCTTAATATAACACCCAATATGAAATATTAACGCTAGGATCCAACAACCTATTTATAACTGGAAGAGGGATGCCGTAATCCGAGTTATAAAATAGTTGAAGGTAGGTAAATGACGATTTACCAATTTCCACCATCAAAAATGAAATAATGTAATTAGGTTTTTAATTGGATTTGAAACTCCTAGATCTTTTGAGATTCATTGAACTTTTCAATGGCATGTTTCAATCTCGAGTGTGCCCTTCAGGTTTTGTGACTGGGATGCCGAGGATCACAAAACAAGGTGTGAAGTAACCATGCAAATATACTTGGTACCCTTAATATTTACCCCTCAATCGATGTGCCGGTTAACCACACGAGCTCCACCGATACTATGATAAATATTAAGTTACCCTTTGCTTACTTTGTTAAATCCAGGTTAGTGTGCCGGTTAACCACACACGCTCCACTAACGGTTTAAACAAAGTGCAAAGTGTAATTTCATGGATTAGCACCTTATTCACATTTTCCTAAGTAACTAAGATTGGGAATTTATAAAAAGTTTAGTTACTTAGTATTTATCATTAATACTTTTAATGAAGGGAGAATTATAGTCCTTGTCCTACCCGTTCGGCTAACGACCCTCCACCAGTCAAGGAAGTGGTGGGTGAGAGTGGACACCCATTAAACTGCCATTTTATAGGCAGTAACCTTATACCCCCCTTATAGACCGGCTTCGTGAATGAGGCCTACTAACGATAAGACTGACTTGCTCTTATACATATATTTATTATTAACTTATAATACTATAAAGTATAAGGGTTGAATTTTAACTTTTAAAATTCTAAGGGCTAACTTGGAATTAAAGTATTCATGGGGAAAACTTTACAAATTCCAAAACTTGAGGGCAAGTTTTGAAAATATTCAAAACTAATTAATTCTATAACTTATGTGTTTAAAGTAGTTTTAATTAAAAAAAACTCTTCAAGTTCCATAACTTGAGGACAAGTTATGGAAGACTTTAAACTAATAAAAGAATGTAACTTTTCTTTATTTTTGTAACTTATGGAACTAATTAAGGTTACACATTTTATTTTAATGAAGTGACTCTTGAACCCCATAACTTGAGGACAAGTTATGGAGTCATAAAACCATTTAATGAGGACAAGACTCTTCATTTTTGTAACCATTGCCAACTTTTTATAAGTTTTATGAAACTTAAATGTGACTTTTCATATAACTTGAGGACAAGTTACAAAAACACATTTTAGAATCAACTCTTAGATTAAAATGTATTGAAAACACATAATCAATTAACTTTTCTATTAATCTAATAAACTCATATGAACAAAGATAATTCACATCAAATTTTTTTCAAGTAATTAGCATAACTTTTAAACTAATACAATTCGATTTTTCAGCTAATTTTGCAAGTATAACAAGAAAACATGCCTTGTCTTTGATACCACTGATGGGTTTTGCGCATTCTAACACTCTTAAGTGTACATGCAACCGTAAATACCTTGGATCTATGTTTTCTCTATTATACATGCAATTATGAACTTTCTAAGGTATTACCCTATCTAGCATACAATACTTGATACTTGGGTAATCAAATGGATAGAATACATACATTTGTTTGATGTAGCTTGTCTCCATGAAGCTTGAGTGCCTAGTGCCCCAAGTGTGACACCTCAAATGGTTCACACAACACCAAATGCACATGGAATGACTTGAGAGAAATGGAACACTCCTTGAAATCGTCTAGCCCTCATATTCACACATTAGTGCACGATTTCTTGAGCCATGGGATTCTTTTATATGGTGGCTATTAGGGTTACACCATGTAACTCATAACTTTACCCATTCCTTATGCTCCATGGATTTTAACCTCCATGGAGTATCCATGGGTCACCCCATGGACTTAGTCAAACATAAGAAATCTTGGATCACAAGCCCACATATATAAGAATGAATGATTTACACAATCAACCCATATATTTAATTAGTCTCCTTTTGATCACTTAATTAATTCCAAATTAATTCTTGATCAATACTAATTAAATAACCTTATTAATATATTAGAACTTATAATATATTAACCAACCTTAAGTGTTATTTCTCTCATTATAGTCTATCCAAATGCATGATGCCATGCAACCCAAATGGACCATGCCGGGTCGGGTCAAGTCTTACCAATTATAGTTATGGACTTAGACATTAATCCAACAACTAGTGCTGGACACATCACCGCAAGATCATTGAATCTAGCGGTATAAGCATTTATCTCTGAACCCTTCATGGTTAGGGTCCACAATTCTTGTTCCAGCTTATGTATTTCCTCCATGGGACAATACTCCTTTACTAGCATCCTCTTCAGCTCTTCCCATTGCATGGAATTGGCAGCATCAATACCCGTTGTATTCACATGGTTGTTCCACCATGTAAGTGCTGCATCAGCGAAGGTACACGCAGCAAATCGTACCTTACTTTCGTCCGGACAGAAGCTTATTTGAAATACTGATTCTGCCTTTTCGATCCACCGGGTTAGGCTAACAACCCCTTCCGTTCCATGGAAGCTCATAGGTTTGCAATTCATAAAATCCTTGTAGGTACACATTCTGGCGGTCCCTACATTACCTTCATTTCAACTCCTCCTCTTGTGACATTAGCAATAGCTGCAACGATTCTTTGAGCTATGATTTCTTCAAGTTCTGCTGAACTTATTGGAGGGTTTGTTTCTGGTGGTGGTGGTTGCGGTTGATGTTGTTGTGGTTCTGGTCGTTGGTTAAGGTTTAGCCGAGCGCTACTTCTTCTAGGCATTTTGTTTAGTTCCTATACATTTTAGATCACCAAGTGTTTAGTCTATCAAATATTACTTCGAATTTAAATAGTTCATATGATCTGATCATAATAAAATATAGTTGTACACCTACACCTAGTTGTGATAAGTGTTGGATTAGTGTCTAAGTCCATAACTATTTTGGTATGTACTTGACCCGATGGTGCATGGTCCTTTTGGGTTGCCTTCATCAAAACAACTTGATAGGATTAATTATGGAGAGAGAGGATTAATTATGATTTATTAATATATTATGAGAATAATATATTAAAGGAGAAATCATATTGTTTAATTAATATTAGTCAATAATTAATTAAGAATTAATTTTGTGGCTAAAAGAGATTAATTTAACTTAGGGGACTAGAACTATCAATTGTGTGATAGTTGAATATTGGGCTAATGAACTTCTTATTAGAGGGGTGGACGAATTCTATGGGGAAACCCATTAGAAATCGTCCAAGGCCTCTAAAGGAGGAGTCCATGGGTTGTTTGGGCCTAAGCAGTCAAATTAGGGTTTCCTTGTTAGATAACCCTAATAGCCTCACTATTTAAGCACCCCTAGGGCACCAAAAACGTGGACAACTGAATCCTTAGGGTTTCTAGATGTTTTTTGAGTGCCTCTCCTCTTCTCCTTCTTCATTCTTTTTCTTTTGCTGTTTGTGCGCCATTAGAGGAGTGACATTTGTGACTCTAAGCTTTCAGAAGTCAATTACTAGAAGGAATAGATTGTTATTACTACATAACAATCAAGGTAAGATCTAAACCCTTATTCTTATGTTAATATTGATTATCACATGCTAGATCCAGGGTTTATGGCTTTGGATGATTATTGCATGTTCATTAGACAAACTAGATCCAAAGCTTTAGGGTTTGCGTGTACACCATAGGAATGTTGTAGTGCTCATAACCCATCAGTGGTATCAGAGCCTAGGCTGTTTGTATGATGAATTGATGCTTAATTATTCATTACTTGCTTGAAAAATCAAATTTTTTGGGTTCTGATTGGCGACTCGCCGAGTCCATTCATGGACACGACGAGTAGGTCCTACTCGACGAGTTCCATTGTGGACTCGACGAGTCCAAGGGTCTGAGAGCTAAAATTCGCGATTTACTTGCTGTTTTGGCTTGGGATACTTACCATAAACGTTTTTAATTAGTAAAATCCGATTTTTATTGATTTTGGGTGCATATCTTTGCCAAAATAGTAGATAATTGCCAATTAATCAAATATTTGTTGCCTTATATGATAATGTATAATTATTTTAGTTATTTGGTGAATTGTCTTGCAAGTAATTGGACTAGGTCAAAATTAGATACCCAAATTAATTGTTAATTGCCTTATTTGAAATGTTGATCTAGAATGTTCTTGATAAAATTTGGAAAAGTTTCAATTTTCTCCCTTTAGGTTTCATAGTTTTAAATTTCAACTTTAAAAGTTTTAATTTTGAAATTTAAATAGTTAAACCCTAATATTTTGAAATGTTTCAAAACTTGCCCTCAAGTTTTGGAATTTAAATTTTAATTAAAAGTTTGATTTTAAAATGTTAAATTCTAAAACCCTAGTTTTGAAAAAGTTCAAATTACACTCTTATGGTTTTATTAAGTTAATTAAATGTATAATTAAAAGAAAGTTAATAAATCCATAATGATATGGTTTATATTTACTTTAAATTAAAAGTGTAATTTATAAAATTAAACCACCTAGTATTTTAAAGTGTAAAATACACCCTATACTATATATAAAATTAAAAGTCTAATATTATATATGTATAACTTAAACTGCTAGTCTTACCGTTAGTAGGCCTCATTAACGAAGCTGGTCTATAAGGGGTGTTTAAGGAAATTGCTTATAAAATGGCGATTGAATGGGTATCCACTCTTACCCACCGCACTCTTGACTAGTGGAGGGTCGTTAGCCGAACGGGTAGGATAGGGCGAACCCTCTCATCATTAAAAGTATAATGAATAAAGTAACTAAATGTTTTATAAAATTCCCAAATCTTAGTTACTTTAGGAAAAAGTGAAATCGATGCAATTCCATGGAATTACACTTTGTACCCTTGTCGAGACAATTAGTGGAGCGTGTGTGGTTAACCGGCACACTAAGTTGGGTTTGCCATTGGTAGCGAAGGGTGACTCAATGTTTTGTCATATCGATAGAGCGTGTGTGGTTAACCGGCACGTCGATTAGGTGACTGTAACATTGAGGGCATCACGTACATTCGCATGGTTATTCACACCTTATTTGTGATCCTCGGCATCCCAGTCACAAATGAAGGGCATAATCGAGATTAAACATGACATTGAAAAGTTCAATGAATCTAAAAAGATCTAGGAGTTTCAATTCATTTAAAACTTAAACCTTCTTTTCGTTTATCATGGTGGAAATTGGTAAATCGTCATTTACCTACCTTCAAATGCTCTGCGAGTTGGATTACAGCATCCCTCTTCTAATTTGTAGCATATTGTGTTGGGTCCTAGCCTTAATATCTCATTTTGGTGTTTTATTAAGGACTCAATCAACTAAACTTGAATTTTCTCCTGTTTTATAGATGTCAAAGTCTGACAACTATGGTCTTCCTAAATCCGTTGGAAAAAATTTTCCACATGAAGATGATGTTCCACGATTGGATTGTGGAAATAGAAATCATGCTTCTCTTCCTCCACCTCCTCCAATAATTCTCCCTGACCCATGTGTTCGAAGACTTGAAAGGTTCAAGGTCACTCAAGCCCTATTGGCAAAAGACATGAAAAATAGAAAGTCTATATGTGCTCATGTCTTGAATAAAAAGTAACATATTGATAGTTTGGGAATGTTAGGTGTCGATGTCTCAAGGAATTTGGCTGTTGACTTGGTTCTTCAGTCACTTCCCGAATCATATGTAAGTTCGTTAGAGAGTACTATATTATGGACCACGACATGACCCTTATTGATTTGACTTATTTGCTTATTTGCTGCTAAATCAGGAATGATTTGGCGCACTGGTCAGCAAATTTGTCTGGTAAATCAATATCCCAACCCTCTATGGGCAATGGCAACATTGGAAGTCCAGAAAAGTTTTCTCTACGCAAGAGTAAGGCTGAGTCTGAGATAGTCTCGTGTACCATTCCAAAAAGAATCCATATGTTTCTACTGCCAAACGAGGGGGCATTGGTTACGAAGCTGCTCTGACTACTTGAGAGATCTAAGAGATGGGAGAGTCAAGATGTATGGCTCTGCATCAGGTAAAATCCACTATCTAACTCTATTAAGTTCCTTTTAGATTCTTAATACATGATGTGATAAGATTACATTTGATGTTTTGTAGAATCAAAGAAAAAGGAAGCTTAAAAGGAAAGAAGTGAGCTAAATCTGGTCATGAAGAAATGGATCTTGATCCCATGATTCAAAGATCAGATTGTTTGAGCTACTACTTTAGAGTTATGATAGATTGCTAAGTAATATTTACATAGTTTTCATTTGTAATCGCATTGTAAGGAAAATATTTTTCCGCAATAAAATAAATTTTGATTTATCTTATTTATGTTTCCTTACGATGCATTTTATGAAAATTGGTGTTTGAAAGGCAATATTGTGAATGGATTTGATTCTTAGTTATGTTATTTGTGGTAATATCAGAAATTTACCAAATGAGGAAAGTTTCTCATCACCCAAGTTTCAATTGAACAGAAACTTGGAATCATGCAACCGGTATTGTGTGATGAATGAGAACCTTCGTATTTGGTAAATTGAGACTAATTCCTTGTTCACATAAGTATGTGAGTCAAGTGAAGGACTAGGAGATCTGGTACACAATGTTGTGCACTGGTCAAGTCCACCACAAAGAACGATAAGTTTATTCCTCATGATTTACTAAAAGTCTATTAAACATGATTATGCTTACAAGATTAAGTGAAATTCTGAATTATTGAAAATTTTCAATGAATAGCAGAACGAATAAGAAGAATCAATGAAGGCAGAAAGATAAAAGGTTCTCCAATCTAAGAAGAAGGGAGAGTACTTTTGTATCGTATTTTATGATCGTCTTGGTTATTGTAGGAACCTGTTAGGTGCATTTCATAAAAGTACATTGCATATAGGCTTAAACTCATGCATTTTGCATGTTTTTCGGGATTTTTCATGAGGCAATTTCATTCAAATACTTTTGTGATATTTCAGGGACTTTTGGAGGTAGGATATTGTTGGAGGAGGTAAATAAAAGTTGCGGACAAAATTTCAGGACTTGCGGAGCACCGAGGAGCAAGATATCAAAGAAATGAAGATTTTGGCTTTACAGACGTTTACACGGCCGTGTAAATGGAAGCCTTGCGTTTACACGGCCGTGTAAACATAGATTTCTGCACAGTGTATTTTTGCGTTTACGCGGGCGCAAAACAGAAAGTGAGAAGATTGTCAACATTGGAGCATAACAGCAGGTATGAGTTAATTCTTTGGGACATATGACCGGTCTTATGAGTAGTAATGCTCAATTGAACTTAAAATGCCAAATAAAAAAAAGAATGCAAAATTTCAATGTCTCGAGCCTTCCAGCGCTCTAAAAAGTCCTTTCTACTCATTCCCTTTTATATACCATGCTTGGGGACAAAGCTTTCAACTATACTTACGGGTCTTTGCATGTTAACCTTTAGTCCCCTGAAAAATGTCTTAGAAGTCCTCACGGTAATAGACCATGAGATGTCCCACAATAGAAAAGTCAAGGACGAAAATATAAAGAAATTGGCCAAATAAATAAATAAATTAATAAGAGTGTTATGTGTTAACTTAGTTATTTGTATTTGTGTTACTTAAAAAAAAAAAAAAAAAAAAAAAAAAAAAAAAAAAAAAAAAAAAAAACTATTATTAAGTTAATCTGTGACCTTTGGGATTCGAACAACTAAACTCTGAGGGGTGTTTTACATCTAATCGCCTAAAGCTAAATTGTTTGGGACTGATTAAGTTGAAAATTCGTTACATGGGTTCCATAGAAAGTCATGAACTTAATAATAGCAAATAAAGCTAATATGTGGCCTTTGAGGTTCGGGCAAGTAAACCCGAGGGATCTCTTTAAATCTAGCACACTAAGGTCATTTGATTTGGATGTGTTGGTTGGAAGCCCGTTACACGGATTTCAAAGAAAGCCATGAGCTTTATTTGTAAAAAAATATAATTAAGAAGTTTGTATATAATTGTGTTTATAGTTTAATTGAATATTGTGTTTAGGAAAAATACTTGGCTGTCAAAAGATTCCCTTGGACTTGGATTTGAATTTATGACATTGGACTGAATGTTAATTACTTTGACTGGTGTAAGTGGTTTGAAGTTTGTAACCAATCTGGATAAATATTAGGGAATTTTTAGAAAAGATTTTTCAGAAAAAGATTGTTGTTGATCAACAAATAGCTGGAATCGGGCATTGTTATATTTTATGAAACAAAGATGGTTGAGCATGTTTTGTCACATATAATTTCATGAGAGTAAGACCATAATTTGTTCCAAGAATTGACTTGATGATATTGAAAAGGAATTAGTGTTGTGATCTTTGATTCTGTTGAGTTGTATTAGGGAGTGACCAAAGTCTTATTTCTATTATCATATAATATTTTGAGACTAAAGCCAAGTTGACTCAAGGCATGACAGGTACATTCTCAACTATAGTACAAAACAGGGTTAATTGGGTTGGATATATTTTTTCATGTTTGTTTTGATTTCTTACATCAAGTTTCAAAAAAAAAAAAAAGTTTAACTTTGATTTTCTTTTCTTCTCTTTTATTTTATTTTCTCCGGTTTAAATTTTCTTGTTCTTTCTTGAGGACAAGAAAGGTTTAAGCTTGGGGAGATTTGTTAGGTGCATTTCATGTACCCATTTTGTAGCTTTATTTCATAAAAGTACATTGCATATAGGCTTAAACTCATGCATTTTGCATGTTTTTCGGGATTTTTCATGAGGCAATTTCATTCAAATACTTTTGTGATATTTCAGGGACTTTTGGAGGTAGGATATTGTTGGAGGAGGTAAATAAAAGTTGCGGACAAAATTTCAGGACTTGCGGAGCACCGAGGAGCAAGATATCAAAGAATTGAAGATTTTGGCTTTACAGACGTTTACACGGCCGTGTAAATGGAAGCCTTGCGTTTACACGGGCGTGTAAACGTAGATTTCTGCACAGTGTATTTTTGCGTTTATGCGGGCGCGTAAACGACAGTGTTAATTTACGCGGGCCGTGTAAACGTAAATGCGGGTTTTAAAGCAGTTTTTCACCATTCTTAAAGGGGGGAACCGACTTTTTACTTTGAGGGGTCGACTTTTGGGCAGAAGGAAGGCGATTTTCAGAGCTTTTGGAAGTAGATTAACACTTGGGAACATTTGATTTCATTTTGTAAGAACTTTAATTTCATTTTCTAGATTTGTGATCTTGTTCTAGCCATGATTGGCTAGAACCCTAGATTCTCCAACTTTATGTCTTGACTTCTAGTTGTGATTTCAATCATATGACTTGATGTTTTCTTTTAATTTTCTATCTAGTGAATTTGATTTTGTTTCAATTGAATGTTTGATTCTAATTGTGATTCTTATTGGCCATTTGAATTAGGGTTAGATCATTCAAGTTATCTAATTGCAAAATCCGTAATTGTTTTGTAAATTGGACTAGGTAACAAGCACTAAACTGATTTCTATTGAATGAATTTAGTGTAAATCTTATTCACACATTCTTATGCTCCCGAGCTTATGAGGAGTATTGAGTGTTGTTGGGAACATTCACATAAAGTTTAATGCAATCTTTCAACCTAATTCTAAGAGTTTGTTTAGATTAGATTGGTAAGGTTAGGATTAATCAAAGAGCTTGTTTTGGTTAATTATTGTGGTGAATGGGAAGTGTTAGAGCTTGTTAACACTTTCAAGTACCAACTTAGATAGAATTAAACAAATATCTTGTCATCCATGGAATCACATTGCTAATTTGTCTTGCATAGAGTTGGAGTACTTACAAATCTTGAACTTATTTCACTTAATCAATCATTTACTTATTGCTTTATTCTATAGTTTCAATCATTGCTTATAAATTCCCCCAATTCTGTGACCATTTTTGTACCTTACGCAAAAAGGTATAAACACTTGTCCCGTGTCTCTGTGGATCGACCCTACTTACCTTGTACTACGTTTTTAGTGCATAGTAGTAGTGTTTAAGGAGTCATTTGTACCCTTTATTTGTTGGGTTTGACACGCCTAACAGAACCATATTACAATTCGTCCTCTAAGGATACCTTAGTACACTAGTTTGGCTAAGAAGAGGAATGGTGAATTGTAGAAATGGTTAAGTCAATAAGATGTATCGTACTTCGTTCCAATATCAAGTCTTAGAGTTATACTCCAAGATTGTGAATTGAGTGAGATAATCTTAAGTAGAAATGTTCTTACACTTGCACATTTTGGTAAGTTGTGATGTCTTGAATAAGACAAAGACCAACAAGTAACCAAATTGTGAGTAGGTTTGTCTTGATAAAGACACACACTAACTCTTGAGTATTTGTTTGTCAAGAAATGTTTCTTGACAAGAGAATCTTATATGTCAAGAGGTTAGTGGTAGTCTAAAGATCTTGAAAAGTTTCAATAATAAATCAAGAAGTAAACCTATTAAACACTAGCACACGACTTGAGGATTGTAACCTATCGTGTTGACAAAATTTTATTTATGTGCCAATCCAGTTGAGTGATTATACATATGAGTTCTATGAGTTCTCAATTGAATGCATAAGGGAAAAAACCTTGATCAATGAAAGTACATTGATTGGCATAGGTGTGCTGCTAAATAACTTGGAAGCAATGGTGGGACCCTTGATGGCAAGAAATTAAGAATGAACAAGTTCTGTCCATAAGAGTTTGAATTTGTCACGGACATTATCTTACGATTATGATTATGACAGATTCACATGGATAGGAACACATACACCATAAAATCTAATGTCATAAGGTTTCTCTCCTTCATGAAAATGATTGTGAGGAAGCTTTCACTAAGAGAGATTTTAAGGAGATAGCGATTATGTAAATTGCATTCTCAAATTCGATTATGATTACGACATCCCTTTTCATAGTTCGAATTGTGAGATTTGGCAATTAGTTTGAACAATCGAGACTTATTGCTATAAGTTCTGGAATTGTTTAAGACACACATGTGAGCTGTCTAAAGTAAGGCGTATGAGTTTGAGATGCTTAGATAAAAGCTTATCAAAGCATATCGTATTAGAAACTATGAACTTTGGAAAGTCGATAAGTATTGTCTTTTAGAAGTCCAACTGTTTTTTGAATACGTGTCAAAGCTAGTGAGAGTATAAATGTTATGCTAAAAGGATATAATCATCATGTTAGTGGGAGCATGATCATTATTTTAAGTATTGCAAGTTGGCAATATTAATTATAGAAAAACAAAAGTTTCACTTTGCAAAGTTGCAGGGGTTGAAAAGTTGTTTTTGCTATAATTAAGGGAGAGAATAGTATACTTCGTTTCAAATCTAGAGGTTTAGATCGAGAAATTTTAATCAAATTTAGTCAAAAAGATATATGAATGTTATGTTGAAAGGATTCAACATAAGAGAATTCTATATATATGGAAATATTTGTTGCGTTCTCACACTCGATTATGATTACGGCATCCTTTTTCATAGTTCGAATCGCGAGAACATGGCAAATAGAAATATTATAGCAAAAGACTGGTAAAGTATCATGTCGTTGTAATATTCGACCGTTCTAAAATTTTCCAAATGCCTAGGGCATTAAGAGGGAAAGAGGACTAGAATCAGAATTGACTGAATTAGTTAAACAACTGTCAAGGATAATCTAAGGTTCGCCAAAGATTGGTCACTTGTGAACAGTTGGAAGTATAGTAATGGAAGGACCATATTGACATTATTATTATTAGATATGATTCTATTAATAATGAGTTTTCATATGGCAAATATGGAAATGTTTCCAGATTGGGAGTTGGACGTTAAGAATCTATATGTCTAGATTAGAAACTTTTATGCAAGAAGGATGTTCAAAGGAATGTACTTTGAATGTGAGACTTCGTGTCTATGGAATTGTCTTGCAACAATCTCCAATAGAGGACTTTGTAATTTCATTGGCAATAGTCTTTGTGACTTTGGTGCTATGACATTACGAAAGGACCGTTGCATAAAGTGTTAGAATCTAACATATTCTATAAGTGGCAAGAATTTGGTATTCTTACACCTGTGGTATAAATTGGGAATTATAAAATGAGTGTGATTGAAAATGTTATTCAATTATACTATTTCACAAAGTAAGGACCATAAGTAAACATAGTGTGCATGCTAAGAACATGGGACAATTGTCGTTATAATTCAAGTAAGAAGTTGATTAACTGAAACAACAAATAATGAGTAATCAATATGGTGATTAAATAAAAGGTGTTTTATTTATACTCAAAGCTTTGGGTCCATATAAGATTAGTATTATTCTTGTGTTTCAATTTGCATGTTTTGACTTCCTAAATAATTGAGTTAATTGAGAATAATCAAATTATTTGAACGTTCCACAGTCGCTCATACTTTGGGAGTAGGTATGAAAGAAAATTGTCATGAATTGGTGTGTAGATTGTCTAAAGTGTATTAGACATAGCAAAAGATTGCTACAATGTTCATGAGTGTTTACGAATATGATTTGAGCATTGGATTAAACCCACGCTCACTTGGATCGCTTCATGGATTTTATCACGAGTGATTGGTGAGACGATAATATCTTATATTCTTGAAACCGAGATGTGTGAGTTGTATCTTGCGAGTCGGTTACACATTGATAATATGTAAACGCACCAGTAACTTGGTGTTATAAAACATATTGCTGTGTGTGATTCGGTGAGTCAGTACAAGCGAGCATTGAGTCGAAGTTTATCCATTCCTTTTACTCAATGTAGGATAAAAGCGATATCTGTGGGCCCCTCGATGATTTAGTGATGACAAAGGAAAGTGCTCGGCCGGGCCAGGGCTAATTTGATTTGTTCAATTAGTCAGACGTCATAAATCAGAAATCGGGAATCAACACATAGACTGAGAGAATGATTTCAATCCATGTCTCACGGCTATACGATATCTAGAATGGAGGAATATATGATCCCTTATCTAAAGGACACGTATCTGATAAGATCAGAGTTGACAGCGGCTTTTGAAAACTACGATTGCGGATCAGGATCTGAAGTCATACGCAGAATAGTTATTAGACTTATCCAAGTGGGAGACTGTTGGATTAGTGTCTAAGTCCATAACTATTTTGGTATGTACTTGACCCGATGGTGCATGGTCCTTTTGGGTTGCCTTCACCAAAGCAACTTGATAGGATGAATTATGGAGAGAGAGGATTAATTATGATTTATTAATATATTATGAGAATAATATATTAAAGGATAAATCATATTGTTTAATTAATATTAGTCAATAATTAATTAAGAATTAATTTTGTGGCTAAAAGAGATTAATTAAACTTAGGGGACTAGAACTATCAATTGTGTGATAGTTGAATATTGGGCTAATGGACTTCTTATTAGAGGGGTGGACGAATTCTATGGGGAAACCCATTAGAAATCGTCCAAGACCTCTAAAGGAGGAGTCAATGGGTTGCTTAGGGCCTAAGCAGTCAAATTAGGGTTTCCTTGTTAGATAACCCTAATAGCCTCACTATTTAAGCACCCCTAGGGCACCAAAAACGTGGACAACTGAATCCTTAGGGTTTCTAGACGTTTTTTGAGTGCCTCTCCTCTTCTCCTTCTTCATTCTTTTGCTCTTGGTGTTTGTGAGCCATTAGAGGAGTGACATTTGTGACTCTAAGCTTTCAGAAGTCAATTACTAGAAGGAATAGATTGTTATTACTACATAACAATCAAGGTAAGATCTAAACCCTTATTCTTATGTTAATATTGATTATCACATGCTAGATCTAGGGTTTATGGCTTTGGATGATTATTGCATGTTCATTAGAAAAACTAGATCCAAAGTTTTAGGGTTTGCATGTACACCATAGGAATGTTGTAGTGCTCATAACCCATCAATAAGATCTATGCACATATGAACTTTAGTTGGAATATCTGATCTAAATCCTTGAGATGAAAAGATTCCGGGTATTTAGGTGTATTATCATCGCGGGTCTGAGTCTTCATATATGACTCTATATTTATTATGTGTTGTATTCATGCTCTATTAATTATTGTTTGTTACTTCAGGTCTAGCTGATAAGGCACCATCCAGTCAGGACAGTCGAAGGGCAGGATCATTTTAGCATATAGCCGTTCTGAAATCCAGCAACCCAAATCAACATGTCTATCCTTGTCACCGCTCCCGTAAGTAGTCCTTTAGTAGTATAATTAATAATACTTTATATTTCTAGGCTAAGGGATATACCTAAACCTAACAGAGTAAGCCCTAAACTATAGTCGTGCTTTCCTAAGAAAGTACTAATTCACTATAGTTAATAGCTCTGATACCAATCTGTCACACCCCGGGCGTCGACGGAAACACCGGGCAGTGTAACGTCATTTCTCGTATCATAGTTATCAACTTCCTGAAAACACATGCATTTTAAAATACGTCAACATAAAGTTGGTGAGTCCACAGGTTTTGACTCCATATAAAAATAATACATTTTCCAAGTTCAAAAGTATAGTTTTGAAAGTATCATTTTAATTCTCCAACGTTTAGTATATATATCCTAGATATAAAAGTTTACTTACCAAATAAGTAGTTTACCTATAAGTCTCATATACTATGATTATAAGTGTTTGTAATTCCATACAAACGAAAGTTGCTACGTATAAATCTTATTTCAATTCTATACGAGTAAAACCGCTACATATAAATCTATTTCAATTCTATACGAGTAAAACCGCTACGTATAAATCTATTTCAATTCTATACGAGTAAGTAGGATAGGTGTAGTGGTCTACTTAATATACAAGTAATATATCTACTAGATTCTTATACTTAGAGTATAAGTCTTTGGGGAACTTATATTTAACATTCATACTTGTATATCGACAAAGTATAATGCTTCCAAAGTTGTGCTACCATGAGTCTGTAGCTGCGACTGTATGACTTAGTTTTATATTTATTACAAAGATCGCACATTGCAGTAGTACAAGGATTACACCTTGCGGTAGTACAAGGATTACACCTTGAGGTAGTACAAGGATTACACCTTGCGGTAGTACAACAGCTATAATTAGAATTAAAACCAGGTTTTATCTTGACATAAAACCAATAACAATAACATATAACATACCTGGTTTTATCTTGACATAAAACCAATAATAACAACATATTTATCAATTAACATATAGAACTTCCGAGTATAACTCTGAAACTATATCACACACAACATATATATAGAATCCTAAGTATAACTCAAGATCTACATTAGTATACTACTATAACAATAACATGCTAACAACTTTACGATAGTTGTATAGATACGAAATAACTATATCTCGGTTATTATAACTATCTATGTACTAATATACTATCATATAGATATAATAATAACGTATATATAATATTTAGCATGCGTTTTCCCCCGAAAACATTAGAAAGTGGGGCCGTGAAACTCACCTTAATAGTGTGATTTTATGTAATCTAAGCAGAAACGGTCAGCGGTACGAGGTCGTCGGGGCTCGGGATGCAAGAGGGCTTCAGCAAATGAGAGAGAAGGAAGAAATTCAGGTGTAAGAAAAGAGAAGGCCGGAATTGCTATTTATAGTAAGGATTTTGGATGCCCACTTCGTGGGTTTTATAAGGACCACGTCGTGAGTTTGGATCTTATCCCCGTAGACTTGCCATCCGTCTTCTAGCTTCGGAACGTGTCACAATTCCAGTTTCACGTCGTGAATTTGATGTCCACGTCGTGAGGATTGAACTTATCCCCTTGGTAGCCTCGTCACACACCGTCTAGATCCGAAATGTGGCGGTTTGACTCCTCACGTCGTGAGTTTTTATGCTCACGTCGTGAGTTCAGTGAAATTAGGGTTTCTGAGAGCGACATCTTTGGAAGGCCATAACTTTTGCATACGAACTCCGTTTTTGACGTTCTTTATATGCACGCGTAGGTAATTCCGAGTACTACAATTCACTTTTAGACTCCAATAGCTAACTCTAAGTCTATTTTAAATTCATCTTATTATAGAGATTTATAGTGTTCGGTTTATCATAACTTCTTCACGCGAAGTCAGATTTAGACGTTCTCTATATTTTTGGAATCGTATGGACATATACTTTGAGTTGTATCATAAAGAAAGTTCATATTTGTATAAGAATTATCATGAAATACATAGTGAGTTTATCACATTACTATTTTTAACAAGATCACATTACATGATTGGTATAATCACATGTGATTGTTATTGACCTACTTTTGACTAGTGTTACAGCGGACCACATTTTCACTGGCTGTTTTTTTTTTCGATATGTGCTGGTGTTGAGTATGAGGTGGTGCAATATTTTTGCTCGTGATTTTACTTCCATAAGGGAGGTGATTGAGTTTGCGGCTAATCGGGGGAATTGCGCAAAAAAACGGAAGATTCTTGTCGCCATCTTCTACGGGACCCTTTGGTGTATTTGGAATGTGAGAAATGATAAATTGTTCAACAAAAAATGTACTTATCCGGCCAAATTGGTAGAAGAGGTGATCTCTTTAGTTTTTAATTAGGTCAAGTTTAGAGGGCGTTTTGGGAATTGTAGGTGGATTGATTGGTGTTGTCTTCCCTTCAATATTATGTAATCTGGTTTTGTTTTGCCCTGCATAGTTTCTTTATGTGCAGTGGTTAATAAAAGTGTTGTTGTTTCCAAAAAATAAAAATTCGTTGCGTCTGTTTTTGGGAAAATAACAATCATAAGTAAAAAGGTTTGATGCCATCGAAACAATCAAAATCATTCTCATGTTTTAGAATATGTAATACAAAAAAATTGAAAAAACTTTTTTTCAAAATTTGCCTTTATAAAATAAGACACTTTTTGCTTCATAACTCTACGATATAATCGTTCACTTATATTTGAGAATTCATTGTGAGAGATTTAAAGGATTAATGTTGTCAACACGACAGGGGTGCTTAAAGTGAAAAGTAATATTGAATATCTGATAATATTATAAACAATCAATATCACCTGTTTAGAAGCCTTTGGCACTGAGTCTTTTAAATGAGAGGTCATGATTTCAACCTTCACTAGGAGACATATATGGTGTTTAGGATCAGATTAGGAGTAGGATAGTTTGTTTAAAAAAAAAAAAAGCCTTTTGTGTGTATCTATGACGTATATTGTGTCAAGAAGGGCATGGATATTGCATGAGTATTCGAATACTTTAAATTTATTTTAGGGTGTGAAGAAGCGCATGGGTATTACATGAGTTTTAGAAGGATTTAAATTTATTTGATCATGAAATAAGTTGATAGTTTTTTCCTCATAGAACTTTTGTTAATCTATGGGCAAGATTATATTTCAAATTTTATATTATTGTTGGTAGGAGGAATTTTCTCTGATTTTAAAAACATTACTGCATTTTGAACATAGGATTATCTTTGTATCAAAGTTACCTCATTCATTTTCCGGTTTAACCGGGACCCAGTTCTAGATCTGGTTTTTAAAGGCTAAAAACCCATTCATCATGTCAACCGGTTAAATCGGTTCGGTCAACCGGTCCGGTTGAACCGGTAAAACTAGGAATAATATATATATATATATATATATATATATATATATATATATATATATATATATATATATATATATATATATATATATAGTTTCATTTTTTGTATTTTTATATAAATAAAATTAATAATAATATAATTATGACATCAACCGTTTTTCCGGTTTTTGAGATAGCTCCAACCGATTGGACCAATTAAACCATCGAATCGGTAAGATGGTCGTCTCGGTCTCCGATCCGGTCTTCAAACCATAGTTTGAGGTGTGTTGT
Organism: Lactuca virosa; assembly: GCF_052849685.1. NCBI lineage: Eukaryota > Viridiplantae > Streptophyta > Magnoliopsida > Asterales > Asteraceae > Lactuca > Lactuca virosa. The sequence goes on from NC_136431.1 coordinate 175,417,501, forward strand.
TCATTGTATGAAATTAAAGAAAAGTGTTTGTATGAATACATAATGTTGATGTGGCAATCCCGAAAATTTAATTACAAAGTTGTATGAAAGTAGAATGAAGGACATTAAACATATTTTATATATATATATATATATATATATATATATATATATATATATATATATATATATATATATATATAGTCACACTCACATAAATACATACATATTAACAACAAACAAAACTAAAAATTCACAACAACCAAAAAGCTAGAGAGAAAAATACATAAGGTTCGATAACCAATCATTCCAAGAAATTAATTTAGACTTCCTAAACTTAAACCAAGAAAAAGAATACAAAAGTATACTATCAAAAATACTATTCTTCTCTATTTTATAAGAATCCAAGACACTTGTGTTTCGAAACTACCAAATCAGTGTGTGTCTATATATATATATATATATATATATATATATATATATATATATATATATATATATATATATATATATATATATATATTAAGCATTACATAAACCTAACCGAGTAAGGACTTAGGACTTATCTAACTTAGAACATCCACGTTGTATGATTGAATGAAGTGCGATGACTAGTTCGCATGCAACGATTAAACCCAACTATAATGGCATCCTGGGTTGGCATATAATTGATTTGGAGTTCAATTCTTGTTGAAATGTTGAATTGGAAATATATATATATATATATATATATATATATATATATATATATATATATATATATATATATATATATTAAAAACATTTTCCGTTAAACTCTACATATTTTAATGCATTGGAGGAATTAAATTACAAAGTTTGTATGAAAAGTGAAATGTTGATTTAACAATACATTAAACTTAATTTATAAAATTGAATCATTGTGGATGTCTATAGAAGAAGATAGATCATTAAATAATGGAACAATAAAATTCCTAAATAAATTAAACATCTTATATATATATATATATATATATATATATATAGAGAGAGAGAGAGAGAGAGAGAGAGTGAGAAAGAGGTAGGTTCAAATGTTTCTCATATCTATTGTGTGCTAGAATGCATCAATAAGAATTTAGTATTAATTATATGTATATTAAATGTTATCCATACTTATAATTCATTTTTATGGAAACTAATTAAATTTTTCATTATTGTCAACAATAATATTCTTTCAGAATGAATTCATATCTAGAAGAATGAAAGTGTCTTCCAGCAGAATGAGAGTGTATTCTAGTAGAATACCCTCTCGTTCTTCATATTACATGAGTGAGTCCTGAAACAAAATACAAACTCATATATAAAAACCTAGATGCGAATTTATTCTGAAAGAATGTTATTGCTGACATTAATTACGGATTTAATTAGTTTCCATAAAAAAAGAATTATATTTATGGATATCATTTAATATACATATAATTATTGAAATCATTTAATATCTATATTTATTTAGAACCGTTTTTCCGGTTTTTGAGATAGCTCCAACCGATTGGACCAATTAAACCATCGAATCGGTAAGATGGTCGTCTCGGTCTCCGATCCGGTCTTCAAACCATAGTTTGAGGTGTGTTGTTCATTGTATGAAATTAAACAACAATGTTTGTTTGAATACATAATATTGATGTGGCAATCCCGAAAATTTATTTACAAAGTTGTATGAAAGTAGAATGAAGGACATTAAACATTATATATATATATATATATATATATATATATATATATATAGTCACACTCATATAAATACATACATATTAACAACAAACAAAACTAAAAATTCACAACAACCAAAAAGCTAAAGAGAAAAATACATAAGGTTCGATAACCAATCATTCCAAGAAATCAATTTAGACTTCCTAAACTTAAACCGAGAAAAAGAATACAAAATTATACTATCAAAAATACTATCCTTCTCTATTTTATAAGAATCCAAGACACTTGTGTTTCGAAACTTCCAAATCAGTGTGTGTCTATATATATATATATATATATATATATATATATATATATATATATATATATATATATATATATATATATATATATATATATATATATATATATATATATTAAGCATTACATAAACCTAACCGAGTAAGGACTGAGGACTTATCTAACTTAGAACGTCCACGTTGTATGATTGAATGAAGTGTGATGACTAGTTGGCATGCAACGATTAAACCCAACTATAATGGCATCCTAGGTTGGCATATAATTGATTTGGAGTTCAATTCTTGTTGAAATGTTGAATTGGAAAATATATATATATATATATATATATATATATATATATATATATATATATATATATATATATATATATATATATATTAAAAACATTTACCGTTAAACTCTACATATTTTAATGCATTGGAGGAATTAAATTACAAAGTTTGTATGAAAAGTGAAATGTTGATTTGACAATACATTAAACTTAATTTATAAAATTGAATCGGATGTCTTTAGAAGAAGATAGATCATTAAATAATGAAACAATAAAATTCCTAAATAAATTAAACAAATTTTATATATATATATATATATATATATATATATATATATATATATATATATATAGAGAGAGAGAGAGAGAGAGAAAGAGAGAGAGAGAAAGAGGTAGGTTCAAATGTTTCTCACATCTAATGTGTGCTAGAATGTACCAATAAGAATTTAGTATTAATTATATGTATATTAAATGTTATCTATACTTATAATTCGTTTTTATGGAAACTAATTAAATTTTTCATTAATGTCAACAATAATATTCTTTCAGAATGAATTCATATCTAGAAGAATGAAAGTGTCTTCCAGCAGAATGAGAGTGTATTATATTAGAATACCCTCTCGTTCTTCATATTACATGCAACTTTATTGTATTTTAAGTGAGTGAGGCCTGAAACAAAATACAAACTCATATATAAAAACCTAGATGCGAATTTATTCTGAAAGAATGTTATTGCTGACATTAATGACGGATTTAATTAGTTTCCATAAAAAGAGAATTATATTTATGGATATCATTTAATATACATATAATTATTGAAATCATTTAATATCTATATTTATTTAATTAAATAAATTTACCAAAATTCTATTGGTGAATTTTAACACACAATAAATGTAAGAGACAAAATATATATATATATATATATATATATATATATATATATATATATATATATATATGGGAAAATAAACATCCTAAATAAAAAGGATTCCAACATAATTAGGAAATCATTGAATAAAAATAAATAAACTAAAAGGAAATCCTTTTAAAATTTGACATGGATACACTATGGATTGTTTTAAACCTAGTATGGGAATTGATTTAACTAAGATACCAAAGGTCTAATGGATATACCCTTCAAATAGGATATAACAGACAACAAAGAGCAAATAACTGATCGTAGAAAGGCAACGGACTTACTAAGTAATACCTAGTTAGGTTTACTATATTAAGAAAATGTGAACCAGATCAAACTTTTGAGATATGGGTCTGAGTAGCCTTTGTGTTTGAATGTTAATTAATAAAGTACAGCAAATAACAAACAACAAATAACAAACAGTAGAAAGACAACAAACTGGCTGAATAGTACCTAGCTAGGTTTACTATATTAAGAAAATGTGAACTAGATCGAACTTTTGAGATACGGGGCTCTCTCTCTCTCTCTCTCTCTCTCTCTCTCTCTCTCTCTCTCTCGACTTGAGAAGACTTTATGTTTGAATGTTAATTAATAAATTATATCAAACAAAAGACAACAGAGAGCAAACAGCAGATAGCAAACAATAGAAAGACAGCAAACTGACTGAATAGTACCAATCTTTTGAGATATAAACCGAAACTGGGAAGACTTTGTGTTCAAATGTTAATTAATAAATTACAACAAACAGCAGACAACAGGGAGTAAACAGTGCACAGAAAAGACAACAGGCAGACCGAATAGTATCTAGCTAGCAATTTATACTATATTAAGAAAATGTGAACTGGATCTGATCCACCTTGTTTGGTATATCGGATTTGAATAGATAACAACATACGCAAAAGGCGGCGTTCTCTTTTATACTATATTCTAACCAATATTTGTTGTCATCAAACCAATATATATTGAATCTTCGTTGTTTACCTCCAAAAGCACGTTGTGGAAACTTGTAGTTTTGAGGTTGGAAATGACTTTTTTGCAAGTATGTCCTTCTAATTTCATCTCTTTGATTCACATGATAGCATTCTATACCCGGTCGTTCTACCGGATCAACATGTAGTGAACTTAAATCAACTCTCATATGCTTATGTTGCTCATTATCGTCTTCAATTGTTTTTTATCATTCTTTTGAAAAAACTTGAACAAAGACATCCTTGATTTTAATTTCTAAAAGAAACAACAATCAAATAATCATATCACATTAAGAGTATTAATAGTATGAAACAATATATATTAAAAAAAAAAACCTAAATTATATACATTTGAATGGCCAAACAGTGAATAAAAATTATCATTACTCATATTGTGGTTTTAGATGAAAAAGGAATTGGAAATACAATTCCTTTGTATTTTATTGTTTCTTTAGAAAAATATGAATATTTACCTATTGTGTTGTGTGGCTACTGACTACGTAGGATATCCCAAATTCTCAATTCCCAAAAGTGCTTGAATGAAAGAAAAACTTAAACTCTTCTGTGAATAGAATGCTGCCGATTTTGACTCAATTTGTTTTTAATTTAATTTGTATTAGATTAAGTATATTAGAATATACCCTAAATAAAAATATTGTGCTATTAACTTATAGGATATGGGCTTTAAAATCTTATTCATATTTTTTTCTTTACCAAAAATAATAAGATGGTTCATTTAATTTTTATATGGTAGATCACTAAAAAATATTATATATAACTTGTTAAAAAAAAAATGGGTAAAATGACCCACCATAGTTGTATGTAAATTCGCCTCTGACTTGATACATATTGGATTGTTTGGATGTGCATACCTAGGTCCCTGTTTTTTTTACTATAGCAGTATAGTTATATGGTTAAAATCTTTGTGTAACTGTTGCTATTAAAACTTGTTGTAATCGTTTTAATTATTCAATAAATTTGCTGAGACATGCGTCTGTTTTTCGGGAAAATAACAATCATAAGTAAAAAGGTTTGATGCCATCGAAGCAATCAGAATCATTCTCGTGTTTTAGAATATGTCATACAAAAAAATTGAAAAAACTTTTTTTCAAAATTTGACTTTATAAAACAAGACATTTTCTGTTTCATAATTCTTCAATATAGTCATACACTCATACTTGAGAGTCGAAATTGATTGTCAGATAATTAAAGGATTAATGTTGAGAAAACGACAGTGGTGCTTAAAGTGAAAAGTTATATTGCACAAGTGTTAATAATATTATAAACAATCAATAAACTTAAAACAAAAAAAATATTTTTTATAATTTAAATAGATCAACCTTCATATCGCTTTGCATTCCAAGCCAATATGATCCAAAATTCCAATAGATTAGAATTCCTTGTGAGACAAAGACTGTGTTTGAAGCATAAGCTATAAATAAATAAAAAATCACATATACGGTTTAAAACATTAGCTACAAATAAAAGAATGAATATTAAGAAGTAGGTATTCAAAATACAAGTGCTATAAATAAAAAAATAAAAAAGGAATAATATGAATTAACTTGTCTTCTTTTCTTAAGCTAGAAACATTACTATACATAACAAACATCTTAAATAAATAAGGATAACTACATTATTAGGAAATTCATGAATCAAAAAAAAAAAAGCAAAACTAAAACCCTAAGAAAACCTTCTAAACAAATACACAAATTTAGACATTTATATTAGTTTACTTATCAAATAGTCGACTTCGTATGCAGCCTCTTAAGATTCATAAATAGTTATAGGTTTCAGACATGAAACACTTAAAAATAACGAATGTTCCTTATATTGATAGGAAATTAATTTGCAACATTATAAGAAACATCTAAAAAGAACAGATTATCGAGTTCCTAACTTCCTATAGCACAATGAGAAATAGACTGATATAATCAAACTTAAGGATTAGATAAGAGTGGACTGAAAGTTGATTTAAGAAAAGGTAAAGGGATAGATATCTAAGAAAGGCTAGAAAACAAAATGAATGGCATGCTTAGATACATCATATCGTATCCTAATTTGATCAATTCAACCAAAAAAAAGTGCATAAAACACAATGTTATGGTTATCCAAATTTTCATGGGCAAATCAAAATCTATATTCCACTACCAAAAGTAAATATTCCTTTCTTTGGTAAACTTTGTCTCGATTCCATTTTCATGGTGTCATTTCCATTTATACCAGCATCGAATAAACGAAACCATACTCATGTTTTCATTTGCAAACACAAATTCGTAAACAGCTAGGCTTCTTTCAAATTCTTAACACAGAAACACTAGAAGGAAGTTGATTTATCCATATTCAAAATAAAAGAGCAACGTTTTCCACTCAATGTAATCCACTATACACAGATATAAAAATCTGAAACACAAAAGAACAGAGATCTGCATAATGTCATACAATTAGAGAAGAACCCAATAGCATAATCGAATTTGAAACCTGAAATCGAAGATCCATATCTACACAAATAGTTTCAAAAAAAAACTCACCTGTTTCCTGAATCTTCCGAATTCAAATCAAATATCCTCCATGACAGCTGCTCCAAAAAAAATTCACAGCGGTTTCCAATTCAGTTGATACAAGGCGGGATCGGTAATCACCGAATAACGATTGGTTTCACCTTCGACTGAGATGCAAAAAGAGGCAAACTGACATCGCCGGCGAAGCCGTTCCCGACCTGTACCAAGCGAATCAGAAAACCGCCGTGAGAAAACACTCGCTCCTTCCATAATCTATATCGAACACATACAGATATCGATACACAATCTATAAATCGCCATAGATCTGCATGCTATCTGAAATCGAGTTTTGAGACGAAGAGAAAGAACCCTATCTCTCTCAGAGCTTGAGGGAAAGAGGAAGAAAGAGGAGGGGCTGGGATTTTGTTGAAAGGAAAGAGAAGTCGGTTACTTATAAAGTAAACAGACGAATGAGATCATGCCACGTGGAGGAATGAATAACAGTTTCCTGGAGCTTAAAAATATGCCAGGACAAGTGGGTCGGTGACTGGCCTCAAAATATTCTATATTACATAAATAGTCCTTGTGGTTTAATCAGAGTTTCTAGTTTCAATCCATTTTTTTTAAAGTTCATAGTATTTATCTTTGTTGTTTTGTTTTATCATAGTTTTGATGTAAAATGATTATTTTATTTTATTTTACTTATTTATAATTTTTAAGAATATAAATTTAAAGATGACCCACCATGTCTAATCCTTTCTGAGCATACAATTATCGTTGTCTAGAAAATTCCATCAACTTCCTAACATTGTGTTCGATTCAACTTTAAACAAATTCATTTATTTTATCATCATACTAGGTTATAATCCGTGGGAACCACGGTAGGTATGTTAAAAATTAATATATAAACAAATAAAGATGGTAATTAGGATAATGTATCCCTGATTTTTGAAATATATTAAAATCTGAGAGATTTAATAGGATTTTTAAAAGACGGATACCAAAAGATAGATATCATATATTTCCAAAATATTATTAATATATGATTTTTTTATTTTCAAAATTTGAATTGAAGTTGATTTGTTACACAAAAAAATGAAAAAAAAACAAGCTAGAAAAATGACATGTGACACTTTTAGGTTTCGTTTATTAGGATAGTAGGATAGATAGATTATATCCTTTGTGTATGAGTTCATAAGAAAACAAGAATAAGTGATGTTCCAGAAACATATGACAGATGTCATTCGGTCGTCTAGTGCAGTAAAGTGTTAGCCTTCACATTTCAAGTTCCAATGAGAATTATCTCATATATTTAAAACTGTTCTGTGATAAAGGAGATTCTGTTTGGTCGTTTAATTTCCATACAATCAGATCAATGTTGTTGAAGATGTATATTTATCGGAGATTTTGACACAAGTTAGATAGAGATTGTCTTTGAGTATTAATAAGAAGAAAGATGGTGTTGACAATTCGTGATTCTTTGGTGCATTACATCTCACTCCCTACTATGAATTGTTCAACTTTATTTTTAATGGGCTTAGAGAGATATAACGGAATAACATAGTTACAAAATTTAAGTCTAAAACTATAAATTTGAGTAAATTACAAGGACCATTTCTAAAATTTACTCATAAATTTAGATACTGATATTATTTAATAGTATCATTTATTATTTTAACAAGTGCTTATAAATAAAATTTTATAAAATATTTAAAATAAAGAAAGTGGGGGTGTGGAAATTACGAAGATGCCACAGGGAGCAGTTGAGTTGTAGGGGAATCACTGTATCAGTGAGGGTGGAACAGTAGACTCACGTGGAATTGGGTGGTCTGTTTCTAGAAAAGAGAGCGTGACCGGTTCAAGACTTCGGATCCGGGTTCACTCGCTTTTTACCGGAAAAAGCCGGAGCAGGGCACATGTATACAGAGAGATTGCGTACACATGGTGTTTGTAGGAATATTTATATTCCAAAATTAGACATATATTGACAAATACACAAACATGACTACAAACAAACATATTTGTTGGGATTCAAAAAAATGTAACTAGTTTTTTTACTATTAATGTTTATTATTATCTAAATATCTAAGGTTTGTCTAGTTTAAAAAAAAAACATGATTTATTTGATATTTATTATGGGTCAGTCAAATTAAATATGTCAGATATACTATTTAGAAAAGATTCTTTTGAGTCAGATAAATTTGATAGTTTTATATAATATTGTTTAGTGAATTATTGCAAATTTTACAATAATATAATAATGAATGAGAATATAAGATCTTCTTAAGTTGTTAGATATTCCTATCAAAGTTAGATTAATGGCATAGCACGTGGTTTCACAAAACAATCGATTGTTTTATGTTCTAATTCAAATGTTATTAGCTTATTTGTTAATAATCATAATCATTTATAAATTCAATAATAATATTTTTAATTTAAAGAATTTTTAAATTTATTGTTTTAATATAAACCTATTTAAAGTAGTTTGTGTTTATTCAATATCGTATATTATTCAAAGTGTTATGTAAAAGTCAAAATAATAATAATGTAGCCGTTTTGGCAACGATTTGTCAGAAATAACCCAAAAAAGTAGTATCATCTTTTCTTCAAATAGTCTTTAAAAATCTTTTTGAAATAGTCGTCAATTTGCACGCTATAAAACCTAGTGCAATATATAAGATGAACATCCAAATTCGATTAATCCAACCCGATGCAGACCAGTATATGACAATTCGGGTTTAATATGGTTTGAAAGTAAAATTAGGTTATTCCGATTAGGGGTGTTGATCGGGTAATTTTTTCGGGTTTCGGGTAATTCGGGTTTTCATGTTAGAAAAAATACTTGTTACCCTACCCAAACTAAATTCGGGTAATTCGGGTTTGGGTAATTCAGATATCGGGTCGGGTTTGGGTAATTCGGGTATTACCCGAAATATATAATTTTTTTTTTGAATTTCACCTGAAAATAAATTTAATGAAATAAATACGTCGTGCTTTATTAGTCTTGTTTATATAAACAAACGAGACATAAACGAAGTTATTCAAGCTTTGAACATTGAGATTTTTTAGTCAATAATACCTGAGATATCAAGTAATTTTTTAACAACTTAATCTAATCTAATAAGATGTTAAAAAAACAAATACTTAAAGATCTTAATTTAAAAGTTTAAAATGTTTAAGATAATTGTAGCCATAAGTTTTGCCATGTTCTGAAGTTTCGTCAAGATAATGAGTTTGTTAGTTGCAATAAAAACTATAATCTAGAAAACAGTTAAGTTTTAAAGAAAATGATGATATATAAACAAATACTTTTAATATTGTTAGTGTCATATTGACATAATAAATAGATTCATGTTTTACAATAATGATAGTTATTTTAAGCGTGATCAAATACTTGCTATATAGTACAAGTTCTACAAAAAAAAAGGAATTTTTAAAATTATTCGGGTATACCCGAAACCCAAAAAATGTACCCTTTACCCGACCCGAAAAAAAATTGGGTTACCCGATTACCCGAAAAAATCTATCCGATACCCGATTTACCCGATACCCGGGTAATTCGGGTATCGGGTATTTTCGACAGGGCTAATTCCGATTAACCCCACAAACCCAATATATATAAGATTGGGTTTCGGGTTAGTTTATACGGTATGTTTTAGTTTGGGTCCGGGTCAACCCGAATAATTTTAATAAGTAATTAAACCCATGATTTTTACATGGACTCCACAAATTGCCTTAAGTATGCTTCGTTTTTTTTTTTCCTAATCGTTAACCTTTCTTTGCCAGTTTCCGTCACATGCTACTCTTCAAAAAGAAGACCAGGATATCTATTTACTTTTTATGGTCATATTAATGATTTCTAATGACTGTTTTATAATAAGAATTTGTATGATATGTTAGGGATTGTGGATAAGAGTTGGTTTTGGTTTATAATTTGTACAATCATATCAATTGTTTTCTTGATAACAGTAAAAATTGATGATGGTTTATAAAGGTTCTTTTACTTGTTAGGGTGCAAGGAGTGACTCGGTGCGGTGTGCCACCCCCTCGGCAAAATGACATGGAATCGGTATTAAAATTATAAGTTTAAATAAATACATGACCTTATAATCTGTATTAATTTTATTTTAATATTGATTCTAATGTTATCTTATTAATTTAATGTAATTAAAGTGAAAATTTTAAAATTTAAAATTTAAAATAGAGAATCAATAGGTTGACATGTGACATGACATTAATTAAAAAATTTAATAGGATGACACATGACAAACAAAAGAATATATATATATATATATATATATATATATATATATATATATATATATATATATTAGAATAAGGAGATAAGACTATTAGGCTGGACGGAATCATCGCGGAAAAGAGGAGCGGGACTATTCCCGCACGACGGAACACCGGACTGTCGGTGCGGGAAGAGGTGGTGCGGGAACCGGAGAGGGGAGGGTTTGCCGCGTTCTCTCTCCGTCGATTATTGGGCGGATTTTTTTTTCTTTTTTTTTGAATTAACAGTTGTTTAACGGTAAAAAAATTTATTTTTTTTACTAACGGATATATGCATTAAAAGTCAAAAAAATTTTTTTACCTTTTTAAACACCTATAAATACCCAACTATTTACCTTCAATCAACATTCAAACAAACCCTCTATTCCCTCTATTTTCTTCTCAAAAAAAATGAATCCCTACAATCAAACCCTAACTTCCGATCGAAGGAAAAAAAAGTCATGGTTCGAGTTTAAACACCCCTACTATAAACATTTTTGCTATCGATTCATCATCACAAGGAGTTTATCGCCCCCAACTCGATGCTCCCATTCAATCTCCACTGCAATTTCAATACCAAAATGTTAGACAATATTACCCGATCCAAGTTCCAAATGTTACGTCGCAAATGTTTTCACACTTTGTTGTTTTTCGGATCAACAATCGCCAAATCAACCTCAAATCCAAACCCAACCCCAAACCCAAACCGAAACTCAAACCCAAACCCAACAACAATTCCAACTTGTCGATGAGTTGGATGAGTCGGAAGAAGAAGAGATGGTTCCCGAAACTCAACCCACACCACCCCCACAACGACGCAAAGGAAAACAACAAGCGCACAAGGGTGTCGCACAACCGGGAAGACAAAAGCCCACAACATGGCTTCCACACGAAGAGTTAGTTTTGGTAAAAGCTTGGTCTGACATTTCTGAAGATTCGATTCATGGAAACGCACAACCATGAGACCATTTTTGGTTTCACATTTTAGAACGGTTTCGAGAGGAGCTAGAAAAAGGTGACGACTACCGTACGAAACATCAACTGAATTCGAAGTTTCGAGAAATAGCAAAGGGAGTTTCAAAAATAAATGGGTTGTACAACAACCTAAAAACCCAACGAAAAAGCGGCCAAGGCGACGAACAAATACTTCAAGAAGCTTTGCAATTTTACCTTGAGGAAGTCAGAAAACCAATCAAGTGGCACGATTGTTGGAAATTATTGGTCCGATGTCCTAGGTGGAAAAAATACGAGCAAGATTTTATTTTTGGAGTCCAACAATCAAAGCAAACGAAAACGGGCTCTAGTGGTTACACAACCTCCTCCGATGCTCGGGTCGGTCTAGATTTAAATCAGGATGACGAACTCGAGCTAGAAGAAATTGTCCGCCCCATGGGTAGGGACAAAGCAAAAAGGAAGGGAAAAGGGACTTCTTCGGGTGCATCGGATTTTGTGACAACCCGAAAACTTCTACCCGGTACATCTAGTCAGTTAATCTAAGTTAAACTCATTTCTGTTAACTCCTAGCACTGATTAAGGGCTCATTTAAGCATTTAAAGCCTTGAGTACAACCAAAGTTTGAATTAGGGATGGGTTGGTTTAAAATTTAGGGTTGCAAATAGGCCAAACACTCCATCAAAAGGAGTGTATGGCCGCACACATGAGTGTGTGGCCGCACACCCGAGTGTATGGCCGCATACATGAGTGTGTGGCCGCACACCCGAGTGTATGGCCACACACACAAGTGTGTGGCCGCACACCCGAGTGTATGGCCGCACACCCATCCTCCAACCACACACTCATCCCTATTTATATAGGGTGACCCCTTCACTCATTCCTTTCATTTGGTTGCACTCTACTTTCTCTCTCTACTTTCTCTCTCTAAAAACTTCATCCAAGAACGCTCTCAAGGCCTCAAAAACGATCAAATCGTGTTCAAGGCTTCACTTGAACGTCCCACATTCCGTATCGATCCTTCATTCAAATCGCCCGAGGTGAGTTCATACCCCTACATTTTCCGTGTTTTTAACGTTTTTAGGGGGGAATACAAGCAAAAGCATAAGGAAACTTGTGCTCAAAATATGTTATTTTGCTTAAGATAATTATATTTTAAATATGTTTTTAACAAGGAAAACAGTTTTACCAAACGATTAAGAAATCAACTCGTAGGAACAGTTTTCAAAACTAGAATAATGAACTTGTGAATCTTGTAGTAAAACGTATTATTTTATAAAGGATTCATGCAAATCATAAACAGGATTTTCAGTATTATTACTTGTAAATTTGTTAGGCTAAGTTTGAGGCACGTCCTTGGTAACACTCCCACAGAATCAAGAGTGTAGGACTAGCACTTGTGACCAGAGTCTCTTGTAGGGAGAGCGTGACTGTTGTGTATAGATCTATACGGGACTGACAATCCCGCACCTCACTGCTAGCTACAGTCGGACCGGCAGGTCTGCGGGTGACAAAGTCATTAAGGATACAGGCCGTTGCGGGCTATATCCAGTCAATTATGGTTATGAAACTCAAAACCTAGGTAGCAGAGATTTACTTTTGTAATAATGAATCAAGTGAACTAACCTCAAAGTAATAACCGATTTAATTACTGGAGGGTATTAATAATAATATCCTTAGGACTTAGTTCATCACGGTTTTTCTTTTATTTAGTTTTTAAGGCTAATATACCTCTCTGGGTGTAACCAGGGTTTTTAAAAAGAAAACTGCTTTTATCAACACGAGTATGGTAGATACTTGCAAACCTCAGTTTAAAACGGATAATCAACCATCAACCTTTAGGGAAAATATAGGATTTTCCTGGGATAAACCGAATATTCAAAACGAACTGTTTTACAACCAACGGATATTCATATTCATTCCACGACTCCTTGGATTGTACATATCTTGTACGAATCTGGAAGTCATGGAAGGAATGGGCTTTCAAAAACGTTTTTCATAAGAAAATGTAGGATTTTCTTGAGGAACACTTTTCAAAAGGATCAAAGAACATTTTTTCCACCAAAAACTAAACGCTTATGAACTCACCAGCTTTATGCTGATATTCTTCAAAACTGTTTGTATTCTCAGGGAATTAGTAGACAGGTACTTCCAGGAGTTCGGAGAAGTCGGAGCATTAGAGTCGCGTCTTTACTATTTTACTTTTGATAAGAACAAAACTATGTATTAAACAATGTAAACCTTTTTCATATATGTATTCAATGTCTGGTTGTGTTTACTATGCTTGCTATGATACAATTGTTGTGATACTACGCATGACGTCAGCCACCCCCGAACGTTTCCGCCGTTCCGGTTTGGGGGTGTGACAGATTGGTATCAGAGCCCTTGTTTATAGCGAACTAAGTATACCGAACCTTACATGGTATACAACTATAAATACTAAGGGGCCTAAGTGCTCTAAACTAAAAAATATACTTTCAAAATACAAGTATTTTTATAAAAGTATATAAGTATACCCGAGTATCAGAATCCGTGTCGTAAGTAGAACAAAACAAAAGTATTTGGATGTTGGACATCGCGGTTAAACCTGGGCAGTTATGTAATCATGTCTAGGGTGAATATAGCCTGATCAACTAATATTCAGTCGAGACATGACCAACATGTGCTTGGGAGTGACTATGGTGTTACAGCAAGTCTAAAACTTACCTAGATACTATAGGGGTTCTAGAGCCAAACATAAGGATTAAAATACTATAGGAGTATTTTAAGATGCTATAACGACTAAGCTGAAAACTTACCCAAGGATCCATCTTTCAAGAATCAATCATGTAACTATAATACATTAGAAGTATTATAGAATCGATGTCTATTAACTATTCCTTTACCCTCGCCTCGCGTAGATAGCATGGCTGGATTCCATCTTCCTGGCGACCCTTACTTTCCTAACCAAGGAGATGATGGATGGATCGAACCGGAGCCAGAAGGGAACCATGAAATCCCTTTTGACGATGGCATTGCCGAACCATTTCCGGAAGAGACTGACTCGGAACCAGAAGTCGAGAACTTACCCCAGTGGCCCCAATACCAAATCCCAACCCCCAGCTTGTGCACGAAGGCCCAACGCCTATGTGGGTCGGAAGCCTGGATAGGTGGAGTCACGAACAAGGCCAACCTCGCCCGTATAATGGGGATCGCCGCTTCTACAATGTGGACGGAGGAGGCTCCGCAGATAGAGCCCTTCCAACCATAGTCCGCCGAGTGGCCCGCAATGTCGAAATGAACGTGGCGGCCATTCACCGAACTGTGGAACTCGAGGCACACCTGGATGCCAACACAAACCGTATTCGTAGTCTCGAGGTTGCTCATGGTAGGATGTGTTGGATTAGTGTCTAAGTCCATAACTATAATTGGTATGTACTTGACCCGACTCGGCATGGTCCATTTGGGTTGCATGGCATCGGAACATTTGGATAGACCGTTTATGAGGAAAAGACATTTTGTGACATATTAATATATTATAAGTTCTAATATATTAATATGAAATCATGTTATTTAATTAGTATTGATCAAGAATTAATTTGGACTTAATTTAGTGATTAAAAAGAGACTAATTAAATATATGGGGATTGATTGTGTAAATCATTCATTCTTATATATGTGGGCTTATGATCCAAGATTCCTTTATGTTGGGTTTAACCCATGTGGTGATCCATGGATACTCCATGGAGGTTAAAACCCATGGAGCATAAGGAATGGGTAAAGTCATGAGTTACATGGTGTAACCCTAATAGCCACACTATATAAGAACCCCTTTAGTTCAAGAAATTGGGACTAGTGATACATATTTTGAGGGCTAGCCGATTTGCACATGTATGTCTTCTTCTCATGGTTATTCCAAGAGTTCATGATGTTGTGTGAACCATTTGAGGTGTCACACTTGGGGCACTAGGCTATCAAGCTTCATGGAGTCAAGCAACAACAACAAGGTATGTATTCTATCTATTTTAGTATCCTAGTATCAATGTTTTGGTATGCTAGTTAGGATAATACCTTGGATAATCATATTTGCATGTATAATAGAGAAAACATAGATCCAAGGTATTTAGGGTTGCATGTACACTTAGGAGTGTTAGAATGCTCAAAACCCATCAGTGGTATCAGAGCCTAGGCTTGTTTTCAATTATACTTGATGCAAATTGCTGAAAAATGCTGAAAAAGTCGAATTTCGGGCATTCTAGGCACTGGACTCACCGAGTCCACTGATGAACTCGCCGAGTCCATGAAGAAAATCATCCTACTCGGCGAGTAGGTTGATACACTCGACGAGTAGGAGCCCCAGACAGCATATTTTCGAGTTTTTTGGCTAGAAATGGACTAGGAACATTACCATAAGCTGTTTTTGAACCTATAATCCTGTTTTTGATGTGGTAATGTTCATACTAATCCAATTTCTAAGATAATTGTTAATAGATTCATGTTTTGTATTAGTTTAGTGATTAGGCTAATTACATGAAAAAGTTTGATTACATTATCTTGTTCTTATGAGTTGCTTAGATTAATAGAAAAGTTAATTGATTATGTGTTTTCAATCCATTTTAATCTAAGATTTGATTCTAAAATGTGTTTTTGTAACTTGTCCTCAAGTTATATGAAAAGTCACATTTAAGTTTCATAAAACTCATAAAAGTTGGTAATGGTTACAAAAATGAAGAGTCTTGTCCTCAAGTTATGGAGGTTCAAGAGTCACTTCATTAAGTAATAAAATATGTAACCTTAATTAATTCCATAAATTACAAAATAAAGAAAAGTTACATTCTTTTATTAGTTTAAAGTCTTCCATAACTTTTCCTCAAGTTATGGAACTTGAAGAGTTTTTTTTATAATTAAAACTACTTTAAACACATAAGTTATGGAATTAATTAGTTTTGAATAGTTTCAAAACTTGCCCTCACGTTTTGGAATTTGAAAAGTTTCACTTATGAATACTTTAATTCCAAGTTAGCCCTTAGAATTTTAAAAGTTAAAATTCAAACCCTTATACTATTATTATAATTTTAATTATATAGATATGTATAAGATAAAGTCAATCTTACCGTTAGTAGGCCTCATTCACGAAGCCGGTCTATAAGGGGGTATAAGGTTACTGCCTATAAAATGGCAGTTTAATGGGTGTCCACTCTCACCCACCGCTTCCTTGACTGGTGGAGGGTCGTTAGCCGAACGGGTAGGAAATGACTATAATTCTCCCTTCATTAAAAGTATTAATGATAAATACTAAGTAACTAAACACTTATACATTCCCAATCTTAGTTACTTAGGAAAATGTGAAAAGGTGCTAACCCATGAAATTACACTTTGTACCTTACCAAGTCATTAGTGGAGCGTGTGTGGTTAACCGACACACTAATAAGGACTAGTAAGAGTGGCAAAGGGTAACTTGACTCTATTATAGATCGGTGGAGCGTGTGTGGTTAACCGGCACATCGATTAGGTGATAAAGTTAAGGGTACCAAGTCAATTTGCATGGTTATTCACACCTTGTTTGTGATCCTCGGCATCCCAGTCACAAACTTGAGAGGGCACAATCGAGATTCAAACATGCCATTGAAAGTTCAATGTATCTCAAAAGATCTAGGAGTTTCAAATCCAATTAAAACTTAATTATATTTCGTTTTTCATGGTGGAAATTGGTAAATCGTCATTTACCTACCTTCAACTATTTTATAACTTGGATTACGACATCCCTCTTCCAGTTATAAATAGGTTGTTGGGTCCTAGCCTTAATATTTCATATTGGGTGTTATATTAAGGACTTTAAATCAACTATCTTGAATATCTCCCAAAAGATGATCTTCCCAAATCTCTTGAAACAAGTTTTCCTAAAATGAAGATGATGTCCCATGGAAATCATACTTCTTTCACCTCCTCCAATTATTCTCCCTAACCCACAAGTTCCTGAAAAGTTTAAGGTCACTCAAGCCCTATTGGCAAGCAAAGGTCTATGTGTGATCACATCTTGGAGATGTAGTCACATATTGACAAACCGGGAGAGTTGAGTGTCAAAGCCTAGAGGAAGCTGATGATCAATCACTTTCTAAGTTACATAGTAAGTTCCTTTGGGACTCCTATGAAACAGACTATGACACGACCCTTAATGATCTTATCTATTTGCTAAGATCAACTTCCTAAAACTTTATGGACATTGACAATGATGACATTGGATATCCAGTAAAGCTCTCTCTTCCCAATGGAAAGGGATCGGCCATAGTCAACTTGGTTGACCAAATGTTAAAGAGAGAGGCTAAGTCTGAGATAGTCCCATTATCAAGGGTCTATTGCCAAAGAAAGGGGCATTGGTTGCGAAGCTGCCAAATTTACCTAAGGATATTAAAGTCAATAAGTTTGACTCTACTTCGGGTAAAGTCCACTATCTAACTCTGCTAAGTTTCTATTATGAGATTCTTGATACATGATGTGACTGGGTCACATGTTGATGTTTTAAGAATCAAAGAAAAAGTGAAGAAACTTAAAGAAAGATTATGCTGAATCTGATCGCGTAGATGGATTTCTATCGCATAGTTTGAAGATCGGATTCTTAAGCTACATCTTAGGAGTTATGATATATTGCATAGGATTAGATAACAACAAAGTTTTCATGTGCTTTTGCATTGTAAGGATAGTTTTTCCGCAAAGTTTTAAAATAAAAGAATTTTTTTTTTTGATTTTATTTATTTTAAAATATCCTTACAATGGCATTTGTGAAAACTTTTGTTGCTTATAAGATTCCATTAAGAGCAAGAGTGGAAATATGAATTTGATTCTTTCATTTGTGGTAGTGTCTAAATTTACCAAATAAGGAAAGATTCTCATCACCTAAGTTTCAGTTGGATAGAAACTTGGAATCATGCAAGTTGTATAGCATGATGAATAAGAACTTTCAAGCATTGGAAAAATTAAGACTAACTACTTGTTCACATGGATGTGTGAGTCAAGTAAAGGATTGAGTACACATTCTTGTGCACTGATCAAGCCCACCACAAATAATCGTTAAGACTATTCGTCATTATTTACTAAAATTCAGTAAATATGGTTATACTTACAAGCTTAAGTGTAATTCTGAAGCATTGAAAAAAATTTCAGTGTATGGCGGAACGAATGAGAAGAATCAAATTAGGCAGAAGGATAAAAGTTTCTCAAATCTGAAAAGATGGTAGAGTACTTGAGTATCATGTTATATAATCACATTAATGATTAAGAGACCTTATCACAATTCATCCTCTAAGTGCATTCTGGTAGCTAAGAAGAGGAGCTATGAATTGTTGAAGTGGTTAAATCAAGAAGATGATTTATACTTCGTTCCAAAAACAATTCTTAGAGTTATACTCTAAGATTGTAACTTGAGTGACATGTCTTAAAGAAGGTTTAAAACATTTGTCAAATGTAAGAGTAAAAGTTTTCTACTCTTGTACATTTGAAATTGGTAAGTTGTGATGTTTTGGATAAAACAAAGACCAACTAAGGCCAATTGTGTGAAGTGTTTGTCTTGATTAGAATCCACACTATCTCTTGAATATCTGACAAAAAGTCTTATATGTCAAGAGGACAGTGGGAGTCTTAAAGGTCTTGAAAGTCTCAAGAACTAATCAAGAATAAAACCTGAAGTTCTTCACTAGCACACGACTTGAGGTTTATAACCTATCGTGTCGACATGTCTGTGCCTATTCAAGTTGGCTTTGCATAGGAGTTCTGAGAGTTCTCAATTGGTTGCACAGCTACTTGGAAGCAATGGCAGGCCCTTGAGCTGCCAAATGGCAAGAATTTAAGATTGCACAAGTTTAATCCATATAAGTGTGGATTTGTCAGTAACCTTGTCTTGTGATTATGGTTTTGACAAAATTCATATGGATAGGAACTCATACACCATAAAATCTAAGTGTCATAAGGTTTCTCTCCGATTCATGAAAATGATGGTGAGGAAACACTTTCACTAAGTAGATTTTAGCTAGATAGCAATTGTGATATTTGCATTCTCAAAGTCGTTAGTGGAGCGTGTGTGGTTAACCAGCACACTAACATGGACTTGTGAGAAGTGGTAAAGGTCTAAACAATCGAGACTATGATTACGGCATCCCTTTTCATGGTTCTTAAAATTGTTTAGACACACCTGTGAGCTATCTAAGATAAGGTGTATGATATTGATAAAGTTTTATCAAAGCAATCTAGTATCAGAAATCTGAACTTTGGTAAGAAAGTCAATAAAGTATTGATTTCTAGAAGTCCAGCTGATTTCTGATTACATGTCAAAGCTAGTGGGAGCATAAGTGTTATGCTAATAATCATCATGTTAGTGGGAGCATGATAATTATGATAAAGGTTGCAAATTAGCAATGTTAATTATAGAAAACAAAAGTTTCAATTCGTGAGGCTGCAGGGGTTGAAAAAGTTGTTTTGCTATAATTAAGGGAGAGGAAATTATACTTCATTTCAATTCTAAAAGCTTAGATTGAGGTTTTAAGTCGTATTTAGTCAAGGATATATATATGAATTTCATGTTGGAATGACTCAACATAAGGAAATTCTATATATGGGTCCATTATTTGCGTTCTAAAATTCGATTATGATTACGGCATCCCTTTTCATAATCTGAATTATGAGAACTTGGCAAATAGAAATGGAAATGTTATAGCAAAAGACTGGTTTAGTCTTTATGTGAGACATCATGACTCGAGTCCCATATGCTTCGGATATAGGATCGATTACATGTGCCATATTTATCCTTTCTAAAATTTTCCAAATGCATGGGGCATTAAGAAGGGAAAAGGTCTAGAACTGGATATGACTAAAAGGATTAAGCAATTGTCGAGGACAATCTAAGGTTTACCAAAGATTGGTTGCTCAAGGACAGTTGGAAGTATAGTGATAATTCTGGAAGGACCATATTGACATAATCTGTAAGGAGGCAACTCTTGTTCAGAAGTGATAGTCAAAATGGAATATGGAAATGTTTCAAAGTTGGAAATTATTCAATCTGTGTAAGATTAGGAAACTTAATGCAAGAAGGATATTTCCAAGGAGCTGATCTCCTTTGGAATGCTCTTTAATGGTTGTTGTCAAGTCTTTCTGACTCTGTGCATAATCATTACAGGAGGATCAATGCATATAAGTTTAGAATCTAACAAATTTCAGTAAATGGCATGAATTTGGAATTCTTGCATTTGCAGTAAGGATTTGGGACTGTGAAAGAGGATCATTGGAGTTATGTTCAATTGATCTAATTCACAAAGTGAAGATCATAGACAAACATAGTATGCATACTTGGTGTATGGCATGACTAGTGTTTAGAAAACATAGTGTACATGCTTGGAGCATGGGACAACTATTGTTTTAAATTCAAGAATAAAGTTGATAGCTGAAACAGTATACAATGAATAATGTGTAATCATATGGTGATAAATAAAAGGTGTTTTATTTATGTTCATAGGTTTTGATACCATATTAGATTCTATTATTATTGTGTTTCATTTTGCATGTTTTGACTTCCAGAATAACTAGGTCGTTCTTCCTGATTGACTAAGTTATTCAAACTATCCACAGTTGGTCATATGTTGGAAGTAGATATGAATCAAGACTGTCATGGGTTGGCTTGTAGAGGTCTAAGATGTTGGACAAGGGGCTACAACACTCATGAGTGCTCATAAGTTCTGAGTATTGGATTCAACCCGCGCTCATTGGAATCACTTCATGGATTTTATCACGAGTGATCATGAGACGATAATATCTTATATTCTTCAAACCTAGAGATATGAGTTGTTACTATGAGTTGGTTGTACATTGATTGCACGAAAACGCATTCGGTAACTCGGTGTTATAAAACGTGCCTTTGTGTATGATTCAACAAGTAGTAGAACAAGCCATATGAGTCGAAGTTTATCCATTCCTTTTACCTTCGGGATAAAAGCGATATCTGTGGGCCCCTCGATGATTTGGTGATGACAAATGTAAGTGCTCGGCCGGGCCTGGACTGATTTGATTTGTTCAATTAGTCAGTCGTCATAAATCGGAAATCGGAAAACAACAAATGGACAGAGAGAATGATTATAATCCATGTCTCAGTCCATATGATATCTAGAATGGAGGAATATATGATCCCTTATCAAATGCACAAGTCATTGACAAAGGTCAGAGTTCATTTACAAGGTCAGAGTTCGACAGCGGCTTTTGAGAGCTACGATTGCCAGTTGGTTCCTGAAGTCATACGCAATAATAGTTTTAGACTTATCCAAGTGGGAGACTGTTGGATTAGTGTCTAAGTCCATAACTATAATTGGTATGTACTTGACCCGACTCGGCATGGTCCATTTGGGTTGCATGGCATCGGAACATTTGGATAGACCGTTTATGAGGAAAAGACATTTTGTGACATATTAATATATTATAAGTTCTAATATATTAATATGAAATCATGTTATTTAATTAGTATTGATCAAGAATTAATTTGGACTTAATTTAGTGATCAAAAAGAGACTAATTAAATATATGGGGATTGATTGTGTAAATCATTCATTCTTATATAAGTGGGCTTATGATCCAAGATTCCTTTATGTTGGGTTTAACCCATGTGGTGATCCATGGATACTCCATGGAGGTTAAAACCCATGGAGCATAAGGAATGGGTAAAGTCATGAGTTACATGGTGTAACCCTAATAGCCACACTATATAAGAACCCCTTTAGTTCAAGAAATTGGGACTAGTGATACATATTTTGAGGGCTAGCCGATTTGAACATGTATGTCTTCTTCTCATGGTTATTCCAAGAGTTCATGATGTTGTGTGAACCATTTGAGGTGTCACACTTGGGGCACTAGGCTCTCAAGCTTCATGGAGTCAAGCAACAACAACAAGGTATGTATTCTATCTATTTTAGTATCCTAGTATCAATGTTTTGGTATGCTAATTAGGATAATACCTTGGATAATCATATTTGCATGTATAATAGAGAAAACATAGATCCAAGGTATTTAGGGTTGCATGTACACTTAGGAGTGTTAGAATGCTCAAAACCCATCAGGATGTTGAGAGACCACGAAGCCCAGGAGCGAGAGCTAGCTGCAACTCGAGCTGAGGTCGTAGAGCTCCGAGCACGCCAATCAGTATACGAGAGTCGCCTGCTTGACATGGAGCGTCAGTTGATGTGAAAACCGTCAATTTTTGGCCAAGTCAAAGTCAACTAAAGTCAACGAGTCAAACCGGTCAACTCATCTAACCCTTGTACATTAGGGTTTCCATTATATTTCTTATTGAACAACTCGCAATCTTAATATAAAGTATCACTTAGAGTTTTCACGTGTTCGGAAATTCTAAACCCTAATCAGGGCAAGTGATGAAACTACTCGATAAAACATTATTCCTTAACCCTCAGGGGCATATAACAATCATAACGAGACTTAACGGGATGTACAAACCTTGCGTTACGAAGCCAAACACTCAAAAAGGTCACAAAAGAAGTCTCTCCCAATCTCTTTCACTCTAACTCTCCCAAAACTCTCTAAGTAGGAGAAATCGCTCCAAGTGTGTGAAATCTCTCCCAAATCTCTCTCTGTATGAGAAATCACTCCAAGTGTGTGAAATCTCTCCCAAATCTCTCCACGTATGTGAAATCTCTCCCAAATCTGTCCAAGTATGAGAAATCTCTCCCAAATCTCTCTCTATATGAGAAATCTCTCCAAGAATGTGAAATCTCTCCCAAATCTCTCTCTGTATGAGAAATCTCTCCAAGAATGTGAAATCTCTCCCAAATCTCTCTCTATATGAGAAATCTCTCCAAGAATGTGAAATCTCTCCAAAATCTCTCTCTGTATGTCAAATCTCTCCAAGTATGTCAAACTCTCCCAAATCTCTCTCAAAATCTGTCTCAACTCCTTATAATCACTCGGGGCATCTCGGCCCTTAATTTAGTCGAAAACCGCTCGAAAACGGAAGTCTACGCGAAAAACAGCCTTAAGGAGCCGAAACTCCTCTTAGGAACCGAAACTCCTCTTAGGAGCCGAACCTCCTGAGAACCGAAAGCCTCTCAACCGAAATGGACCGAGCGCTCTGTCTATTTCGGTCCCCTGATCATTCCGAACCGAGCCTGACCTTCTGCTCTTCTCTTCTCACTTTCGGTCCGAGAGGACTACACCTTCGGTCCGAGGACCTGACCTTCGGTCCGAGGACTTGACCTTCGGTTCCGAGATGCGAGCCACGACCGAACCCTCGCACCTTCGGTCCTCCCTTCTACTCTCGGTTCCTTCCTTCTCCACTCTCGGTTCTCACTCCCTTAGAGACGAACCTCGCAGGTTCGGTCCAGATTGCCGGTTTTTGACCCAAACTTCGTTTTAAGCCCGTTTTTCGAGATTTTAACGCGGGATTTTCACCCAAACTCGTATTTTAACATAATAAACCCCAAATATTCATATTTTAATTATATTTTGGGGAAAATCCTTGCCTAAGAATAAAATCTAGTTGGTAAGATATTTAGGAGGAGTGTTGACTTATCCTTTGGACAAGGACACAAGCAACCTCCTCATACCTTCATAGTACAACCCCTAGTCACTATTCACCCATACCTAGTCAATCATTGTCCTTTTTACACTCTTGTTCAGCCATAATCTTGAACAAAAGCTGGAGAAATCCTTATCTCTCCTCCCACTTTATTCACTCTTTCTCAAAAATAACAAACACCTCTCTTACACTTTCTCTCTCTCTCTCTAAAATTCGAGATTCAAAGGTTGGTCTTGGGTTCTTCCCCCACATTTGGTAAGTATCTTCCTCCTACACTTAGATATTCTACTACCCTTCATCCAAATCATAGATTGCTTACACAAATATCGTCATATTTGTGTTAGATCTTCGAATCTTCAAGCATCATCTAAGTGTTCTTGAGCTGAACATTTCTCTTCTTCATCATCCATCTATTGAAATCACTCAAGGTGAGTTCATACCCCTATTTTTTCATGTTTTTCTTAAGTTTTAAAGGGGGGGGGGGAATACAAGTTAAAACACCAAGAACACAACTAAACTCATTCAACAGCTTTCATCAGAAAAGTTTAACTCCATTCACGGACTGTTTTGGACAACTTAAACATTTTAGTTTTCAAAACTGTATTAGGTGCAAATAGTTCAGGTTCATACCTTTAAAATGACTATTTGCACATCACCATAAGAGTTTTCTACGATTTATGGTGATTTTTACAAAACTGCCTATCATTTCAGAAACGAATTCGGACCAGTCTGTGAATATGAACATTTTAACACAAGTTAAAGACTTCTAAAAATCATAATAAAAATTACGAATAAACTAGACACATTTTTTGAACTCTCAGAATTTACGGATTTAGTTTTCGACTTCGTATGATTTTTCTATAATTTTTCTAAAACAGTGTAGAAAGATTAAAAACTAGTTAACAGCTTACAACTTTCATAACACTTTGTAGTATGTTGAGCAAAGTGTATAACCATAAGTTCTAAATATTGAATGTATTTTCTTGTTAGTTTATCATAAAAACTGAAATTTAGTCATTCATGATAAGGTTTACTCATTCATTTCGAACACATATAATAAACTTCAATAAACATAGTTTATGGATTTTTACTTCATGAAAAAGGTTTTACTCTCAAAACAAATGGGTTTTTCATATCCTACATGATAAACTATAATAGTATTAGTTTAAGGATTTCATATCACTAATTTATTCAGAAAAGGTGATTTTACTTCCTCCACGGAAGAGGTTTTAATATCAAACTATGTGTAAACTAGTTAACTTAGGTTGTGAGGCAATTCTCTCCCCGTACGTTCGAGTACGGGATCCCAATTCCTGTAAGTTATAACCAGAGTCTCTTGTAGGGAGAGCGTGATAATTGTGTATAGATCTATATTGGGTTTGACACCCACACCTTGCTGCTAGCTACAGCGGGACCTACAGGTCTACGGGTGACAAGAGTCATAGTATCTTAACGTCTGAAAAACGTTGTGCAGGTTATTTTCTCGTCATAGTATGGTTATAGCGACTCACATAGGTAGTTAACAATCTTTCAAGTTTACATGGAAACTTCTACTTTGAAAAGGGGTTTTACTTCTAAACTAAACGAGTTTATGTCGATTTAAACTTGCAAGAATTACTTTAAGTATGGTAAAATACTTGTTTATTCCCGGTCCTGGGATTTAGGACTACCTAACTTTAAAAAGGGTTTTATGCCGATTTAAAATCACTTTTATATCTTTAAGTATGGAAAATACTTGTTCATTTTCGGTCCTGGGATTTAGGACTACCTAACTTTTATAAGGAAAATATTGGATTTTCTTTGGAACATATTTCTATTAAAACTACATAAAGCTAGAATTGTTAGACTTCAGCTATAATTGCTAAGTGTATATGATAGAGTTATATAAGAATCTAGTCACAATCGACTTAGAATTGGTGGGCCCGCCTCATCTCCTGTTCCTTGTTTGGTTGTGGACCTAGGGCAGACCCATTATATTCAACGGTTTATTTAACTTAAATTTTATATAACTTATATACGTTGGGCGATTATAGAAGGAATCTATGGGTCCTTCTAGGGTTCATTATCGCATAACATAGAAGCATTCATTTCACTTAATAAAGAAAATATTGGATTTTCTGGAAACATACTTTGTCGCTTTTACAAGGAAAACGGTTTCTTTCTCAAACAAAACTCTTATGAACTCACCAACTTAATTGTTGACACTTTTCAAAACTACTTGTATTCTCAGGAAATCAGTGAAACAGGAAAACATCAGCACTTTGAGGATGGGACGTTAAATCGTCAAACAGTTCATTTTGTCATCATAATGTAATTGATTTTGAAACATGTAAACATATACTATGGTGCAACCTTTTCAATTATATTTATGATGGTTGTATTTACTTTGAGCACTATTATACTCGTTGTTGTGATACTATACATGAAGTCCTCCACCCCCGGACGTTTCCGCCATCCTTGGTTTGGGGGTGTGACAGTTGACTAACCTAAGGTTCAGCCCGAGAAGTGCCCGTCGCCAATAGGAAATATTCTACTTGTCCTTCCTTTTGGTTTAAAGAATAACTTTCCTATTTATGTTCTAAGTAGCTCCTTTCTCTGTAGACATTCTTGCCTTGCAAGTACCGATTCGCTAGTTCTTTATGTTGGCAAATTGTTCCTCTGTTGGTATGTGGTAGACCTACTCCTAGGTCAAATTTTTCAAACTCTGTGTAATCTTGATATCGACAATGGTGGCAACTATCATATTTCAGTTAAAGATTGTCATTGTCAAAAATGTACCTTAGATCGATAGTAGGAAAAGTAAGCAACTTTATCAAGGTCCTATCACTGTTTTGTCCTCAAAACATGAATCATATGATGTACTTAGATGATTATTCTTTTTCCCCATCAATTTCATATCAGTTTCCATAAAAAGCTCGATATCCTAATCGGCACGAAATGATTAACCCTTGAATCATGCTGATGTCCTTTGTTTCGAGGAAGTGATTCGTCTCAATCTTCCCTTCAACGAAATCCTCACTGGTCTCAGTGATAAGATTTGTCGAACCTTCGTATCGTTTCCTGCGTCAAGCCTAGGAGCATCTGTGGAAGGAATGCTATGCATTCCTGGTTCATGCTGGTAATGAAACGCAAGAAGTTAAAGACCTCGAGAGCATCTTCGAAGTCTGCAACTTTCCCGATGTCTTTCCCAAAGACATTCCAGGGATTTCTTCCGAGTGCCAAGTGGAATCCCGTATCGACTTGATCCTCGGAACTACCCTTATAGCCAAATCTCCATATCGTCAAGAGCCGACAGAAAAATACGAGAGTTACTCAGCCAGCCCGATGAGCTGAGCAACCAGGAGTTCGTAAACTTATTGCATGTGAACTTTGTGTGCTCAAATCTTTTCTATCATTGCTAAGACCACATCATGGGGATGTGGGTCGAATCACTGAGAGTCAGATAACAAAACGGGAAATCTCGATGCATAGATAAACATTTAGGATACATCCAAGGGGCAACCATTGTTGCTCACAAATTTCTTTTCTTGATATGTAGCAGATCATGCCTCCGAAGGAACATACCCAACCCCCCAATAAGACACCAGTCCTTCAGGTGGACTCAGCTACGTTCCAAGCTACTGTCACAGCAGCCGTAGCAGCCACCCTAGCTGTTCTTAACACTAACAACCCAAGTGGGAATGGGAGCAGTTTCCACATCTCGAACTGTAGCAACACATCAGGAAACCAACAAGGTCTTTTCCAGGAGGACACTCCAACTCCCAAACCTAAGAGCGCCAAACGAAAACCCGTGATAGCTCCTACAACCACAACATCCCGTGATAGCTCCTACAACCACAACAACCCGTGATAGCTCCTACAACCACAACATCCGCCAAACCAGTTCCAACGCCAGTGCGGCGATATGCTGGAAAACTTCCAAATTGCGAGGAATGCAACTTCCACCACGTAGGAGAATGCCACGAACTTCGATGTAAGAACTGCAACAAGCAAGGACACACCGGTCGTTACTGCAGAGCACTAGCACCGTCAAACGCCTCGATTTCTGGTGAAAAGATGGGTCAGATTTGCTACAAGTGTGGCGAACCCGGACATTTCAAAAGAAATTGTCCAGGGGCTGAGGATGGCCAGGAAGCTCGCTTCGCAAAGACCCCGACTGAGCACATCACTTCCACTACCGATGCGAACATAGTTCAAGTGTGCGGTACATGTGGAGAAATGGGACACTTCACAACAGACTGCCCAACAGAGAAGAACGATGAGGAGATAGGGGGAGTCTGACCTCAGAAAATGGGAAGCATCAAAGAACCCTACCATGTTTTGGTACGTTTTCAAAAACCTCAAAGAATTATTCATAATCGTGATTTCTTTCTCGTCCAAATTTAATCACGACTTACTCTTAAAAGTTGATGCCCTAAGGGGTGAATTATGGTAGCCTAGTGTATACATTAGAGTCAGTTGTGATTATACATGACTTGTATACGCCAAGCTATCATAGGAAAATCTAGTAAGAACCATTCCATCGAGAGCCCATAGTTTCAAAACATCTGGACCTTTGCATTAGTAGTACCCACCAAGTCCAAATCAAAACGCAGAAATACCAGAGACGTTCATTGTGGGATGCCAATGTGCTAGGAAAACGATCCTCCCGGACTAACTTGACGCGCGACTCTACGACACCATCCTGTCTAGCTCGACTAAGTCTATGTTATACCAAACCCTTTTGTCTTAAATCGTTCGATCGCGAAACTCTCGTCGCTCATGACGACAACTAGATGCGAACTTCGAAAAATTCATGTCTCTTCGAAACCCGAGAGTATTCATGTGAAGAGTATCATCCACAGAGAGATGGACAGAGTAAGAAGGCGATTCATACGATTGAAGATGCATCGTGGGACACTCATCTACCTTTAACTGAACTTCTTGCAAACGACGGTGACCTTCCCAGTATCGAGGTTGCACCGTTCGAAGCCCTCTATGGTCGTAAGTACAGATCCCCTTTTGTGCTGGGCTAAGGTGAGCGACACGCAAGTAGTCAAGAGTCAAGTCCCCGACAACACTCGCACGAGTCCTAAAACCATCCGTAGGACGACTGAAAGGATCGTACGAAAGGGCTACGCCGATGAGAGACAAAAACCATTGGAGTTCCAGATTGGTGGACGTGTCTTTTGCAGGTCTCGCCCTGGAAAAGGCTTGATACGCTTCAGAAGGCGTTGAAAGCTAAAATCAGGATATGTGGGACGGTCCAAGATCCTTGTTGGGATCGGTCCCATAAGCATACAAACTCTAGTTACCCCGAGAACTCAACAAAGTCCATTCCTCCTTCCTTGTGTCGAACCAAAAATGAGTGTCCGTCGGAT
This sequence comes from Lactuca virosa, assembly GCF_052849685.1. Lineage (NCBI taxonomy): Eukaryota > Viridiplantae > Streptophyta > Magnoliopsida > Asterales > Asteraceae > Lactuca > Lactuca virosa. The sequence goes on from NC_136431.1 coordinate 175,447,237, forward strand.
GAGACGCCTACGATTTCCCCTCGACAGCCTCGAGTTAGACGAGAGTCTACACTTTATGAGAGAATCATCCGAGCTCACGGATCAAGGATTCAAGTGAACGAAATAACGTCACATCCCGATAGTGAAGGTCCGCTGGAATGTCAAACAGAAACTTGGATTCACTTGGGAGCACGAGAGTCCCATGAACCTTAAGTACCTCCATCTTTTCCAAGTCTATGAGTTATACCTCTATTCTTGAATTTCGGGACGAAATTCCCTCTAACGGGGGGATGATGTGACAACCCGAAAACTTCTACCCGGTACATCTAGTCAGTTAATCTAAGTTAAACTCATTTCTGTTAACTCCTAGCACTAATTAAGGGCCCATTTAAGCATTTAAAGCCTTGAGTACAACCAAAGTTTGAACTATGGATGGGTTGGTTTAAGATTTAGGGTTGCAAATAGGCCAAACACTCCATCAAAAGGAGTGTGTGGCCGCACACCCGAGTGTATGGCCGCACACATGAGTGTGTGGCCGCACACCCGAGTGTATGGCCGCACACAAGAGTGTGTGGCCGCACACCCATCCTCCAGCCGCACACTCATCCCTATTTATATAGGGTGACCCTTTCACTCATTCCTTTCATTTGGCTGCACTCTACTTTCTCTCTCTACTTTCTCTCTCTAAAAACTTCATCCAAGAACGCTCTCAAGGCCTCAAAAACGATCAAATCGTGTTCAAGGTTTTACTTGAACGTCCCACATTCCGTATCGATCCTTCATTCAAATCGCCCGAGGTGAGTTCATACCCCTACATTTTCCGTGTTTTTAACGTTTTCAGGGCGGGGGAATACAAGCAAAAGCATAAGGAAACTTGTGCTCAAAATATGTTATTTTGCTTAAGATAATTATATTTTCAATATGTTTTTAACAAGGAAAACAGTTTTACCAAACGATTAAGAAATCAACTCGTATGAACAGTTTTCAAAACTAGAATAATGAACTTGTGAATCTTGTAGTAAAACGTATTATTTTATAAAGGATTCATGCAAATCATAAACAAGATTTTCAGTATTATTACTTGTATATTTGTTAGGCTAAGTTTGAGGCACGTCCTTGGTAACACTCCCACAGAATCAAGAGTGTAGGACTAGCACTTGTGACCAGAGTCTCTTGTAGGGAGAGCGTGACTGTTGTGTATAGATCTATACGGGACTGACAATCCCGCACCTCACTGCTAGCTACAGTCGGACCGGCAGGTCTGCGGGTGACAAAGTCATTAAGGATACAGGCCGTTGCGGGCTATATCCAGTCAGTTATGGTTATGAAACTCAAAACCTAGGTAGCAGAGATTTACTTTTGTAATAATGAATCAAGTGAACTAACCTCAAAGTAATAACCGATTTAATTACTGGAGGGTATTAATAATAATATCCTTAGGACTTAGTTCATCACGGTTTTTCTTTTATTTAGTTTTTAAGGCTAATATACCTCTCTGGGTGTAACCAGGGTTTTTAAAAAGAAAACTGCTTTTATCAACACGAGTATGGTAGATACTTGCAAACCTCAGTTTAAAACGGATAATCAACCATCAACCTTTAGGGAAAATATAGGATTTTCCTGGGATAAACCGAATATTCAAAACGAACTGTTTTACAACCAACGGATATTCATATTCATTCCACGACTCCTTGGATTGTACATATCTTGTACGAATCTAGAAGTCATGGAAGGAATGAGCTTTCAAAAACGCTTTTCATAAGAAAATGTAGGATTTTCTTGAGGAACACTTTTCAAAAGGATCAAAGAACATTTTTTCCATCAAAAACTAAACGCTTATGAACTCACCAGCTTTATGCTGATATTCTTCAAAACTGTTTGTATTCTCAGGGAATTAGTAGACAGGTACTTCCAGGAGTTCGGAGAAGTCGGAGCATTAGAGTCGCGTCTTTACTATTTTACTTTTGATAAGAACAAAACTATGTATTAAACAATGTAAACCTTTTTCATATATGTATTCAATGTCTGGTTGTGTTTACTATGCTTGCTATGATACAATTGTTGTGATACTACGCATGACGTCAGCCACCCCCGAACGTTTCCGCCGTTCCGGTTTGGGGGTGTGACAGATTTCAACATGGACGTTGACGAAATGCGGAAAATAACAGCGTCGTTTGATCGATATAATCTTAATTTCTCCGAATGTTTGGTGTTCGACAAAGAAAAAGAAGAAACAAGGAAGAAGGAGTGGGCGGAGAGACATCGATCATCTCTCGGGACCGGCTCTCGAGCTCGTGATGAAGAAGAGGGAACAAATTCTGAAAAAATATTTTCCGTAGGTCGTTGTTGGTTTGTTTGATTTTTTGGTTTGTTTTTTTTCTTGTTTTTTAAATTCTAGGTTTATTGTAATTTTTATTTTAATTAATGAAATGCATTTTCTTTTCAATTAAATAGTGAGGGAAGCTCTTCCCACCCATTCCTTGGGTTTTAGGTGAGGGAAAGAAAAGTGAGGGAAATAGTGGTGTAGCCCACAAAAAGTGATAGAAACTTCCCTCCCATAAAATTTATGATAAAATAAAAGATAGACAAAATGGTTAACGTTATAAGTTGTGTTATGATGTCGATGAACCACTATATGTTCTTTATTACAAACTCCCCCAAAAAAATATAGACTAAGGGGCTTGTAGGGTTTCAAAGCACTCCATGGATGATGACAATGGGCCCCTTGATGAAGTGTAGGTTAAAAGCCCAAGACTTGTCTTTTCCCTATAAATAGTCATGTATTATTCATTATTAGGGTTAAGAGTGAGGCAAAATGTAGCCGCCACGTTGTGAGGTGTCTTATGTAGTGTTAGATTCTTTAGTCTATGCTGAAAGTGTAATTTATTCGTCATATTTGAATAAATCGAGTGATCATTCGACATAATCTTCATATTTGTGTTTGTTCTTATTTTCCGCATCTTGTTCATCAAATCTCAATTAGGGTTTTAATCCCAACAAGTGGTATCAGAGCGGGTCTTTGAAGATCTATTGATTTTTGAAGTATCGGTTCTTGATTTAATGATTTTCTGCACATATATTGAAGATTATTGGTGTTTTGGCGTTATTGAATCAAGATTTTTGTTCAAGTTACTATTCATGGAGATTTATACTGTTCATCTGGTTTTTTTTTAATCTGGTTATTTTTTCTGTTCGTTTGGGATCAAATAATTTGCTTAATCCCAAATCAATTAATTCTTTTGTTTTAAGCCTTTGAATCCGATCGTATTTACTTTTGCTTTGGCCCAAATGTCAGTCCGTCACTGTTCATAAAGCGAGTATTTGGTGATAATCCAGGTCTCTTTTCCTTGGCCCTAATGTTTTATTTGAGTTTCCGATATCGTCTTGTTCTATGATCAAATTCATATTTCTCAAATTGAACAATCGACGATCTCTCTACGATTAAGGCTTGTCAACGATTGAAAATCATCGACTCCTGTCTTCCTGTTCTGTTCAATCGGTGATTGTCTGTCCTCTCTACCGTGTTCTTAGTATTCTTGAACAGCAATCGACGATCCTTATCCATGATTGTTAATTATTTTGCTCATCTGCTCTGGAATCGATCCTTGTGAGTAATGGCGTTATCGAAATCAATCTTGATTTTATCAATTGATTCTTTATTTAAATTAAGTCTATCTGCTTATTCTCGTTTCAATGGTGAAGAACTGTTGATAATTGTAATGAATTTTATTAGAAGAATCTTTTGATCTGAAATCGATTCAAAGGAAATGAAATTGGTGTTTGTCGAGCTTTGTAATGGGTCTCGCAATCGGAATTACTCATAAATCGGAAAAGAAATCTAGACCTGGATTCAAATTTATGAAATGGATTGACATGATTCGGAACAAAAGTGTATTGGAACTGTCTTGATGCCCTGTTCGCTTCGCCAAGCAGGTCTCTTAATAGAAGCTTAATAACATCGATCGAATGATGTTGGATTCGCAGTCTTACCTACGAACGAACGAAATTGACTGTGATATGGGTTTTACATGAACTGCAAACGAATCAATCTCAATTGGGATGAACGACGGTCAAAACGAAAAGTCAAAATCGCTATGAAAGTCTAACCTGCGAACGTTCGCCTGTGATTGGATTTGTTGACATGGATTCGCTTTGGGGTATAATCGACGGACCTGGAACGAACCTCGATCTAACTTGGGTTCGCGTGATTATGCTTGGAACGAAAGAGGGAAGGACCGAAAGCGAACCTATGCTCGGACCGAACATGGTTTCGGTTCAATAAACCTGGACCGAACTTGGTTTCGGTTGCTTGTACTCGGAGCGAACCTATTGCAGTTGATGTTTATATGTGCCAATTTCAAGGTTTCGCGTCTAGTTTGAGTCATCGTTGAAAGATCAACTGGAGTATGATACAGTGTTCGTCAATCTCATCTAAATGGGGAAGAAGATGCTTTAATGTTTCATATTTCGTCCCTATAACTCCAGCGAATTGGCACTTTTGGTCCCTGTTGTTTTCACAGTTTGATATTTTTGGACCAATCCCAGAAATTGTTACAAATAAAGGGGTATATTGATGCAGAATTACCATTCCAGCCCCTGTCTTTCAGCAAGTGACAGTTTCTGCCCTATATTCAGAAAAGTTTACAAATTTGAGGGCTGGTGAACAGTTTTGAATCTTTAATGCATATATTTTTTCGTGAACAGAAAATTTTGGATTCCATCAAGTCTTGGCGGTTCGGAAAGTCGTTTTTCGTGATAACGTCAAATTTTCATGTTTTTTTTGGATTTTATACTTTATTGTGTATATCATTTTGTCACGGGGGAGCATAGTAAATTTTTATCCATTCAAGATCATTCTCATGACCATTTGAAGGCTTTATAATCATGTTTTTGATTATAAATCGGGGGAGAATTTGGTATGGTCATTCGAAATTGGATATGTGACTTTTCAAAGTTGAAGATTTTTGATAAAGCTTGTGGTAGAATTATGAAGGTAGCTTTTACAGTGGAAGTTCTTCGTCGAGCTCTGCTAAAGCTTTTACAGATAAGTATCCTTTACAGCGGAAGTTCTTTATCGAGCTCTACTAAGGACTTGTTATATCTCCGACTTCTAGTATTTTCTCGATCAAGTAGCATTACGAATCTTAAAGTTTGGGTTGTTACATGATATTTTTTGATGGCTTATATCATTAGCTTATTTGAAGATCATTGTGACTTGGAGGGGGAGCTCTTCAAAGACAAGAAGTGATTCGGTTTCTTTGTTCTGAAATGGGTTTTTATGGCGGGTTTGGTTTTCATGAAGATTTTTTTGGGATTACATTCGAAAATGAAGTTTAAAGACATTACTTCAGTGCTTGGTTTATATATCCTAGAGCCCGTGTTTGAAGACTATTGAAGAATCAAGATTCGTGGATTGCTTCATCTATTCCTTGTTGCAAGTTCTTTTTATTTGCTAGATGCTTGTTTTGGAAGTTAAAGCATTGTCATCCATTCCATACTTTGAGGAGGAGATTGTAGGGTTTCAAAGCACTCCATGGATGATGACAATGGGCCCCTTGATGAAGTGTAGGTTAAAAGCCCAAGACTTGTCTTTTCCCTATAAATAGTCATGTATTATTCATTATTAGGGTTAAGAGTGAGACAAAATGTAGCCGCCACGTTGTGAGGTTTCTTATGTAGTGTTAGATTCTTTAGTCTATGCTGAAAGTGTAATTTATTCCTCATATTTGAATAAATCGAGTGATCATTCGACACCATCTTCATATTTGTGTTTGTTCTTATTTTCCGCATCTTGTTCATCAAATCTCAATTAGGGTTTTAATCCCAACAGGGCTGTTTGGTAGCCTCTTAATTGTAAAATTAAGAGGCAACCTCTTATTTTTTCAGATTTAGAGTGTTTGGTGGTATCTGAATTTATCCCTCTTAATTTAAAAGATACCTCTTAATTTCTCAGATGTGAGAGTGTCTCTGAAAATAAAAAAGAACGCGCGTTACCTCTTTTGCCCTAATACTTTAGCTCTTTTCGTTGTTCTCTTTCTTCTTCACAAACAACCCAACCCAAGTCATTTGCAAAAAAAAAATTCTCTCTCTAACTTTCTCTCTCTAGGATTCTCTCTCGCTGTTCAGTTTTTGCGTGAGTGACTCGGCGGCGATTTTGGACGGTCGGAGTTTTTTCCGGCGCCGGTCTCCCCATTTCCATGTTCGTCATTTCAATCTAGTCCTTCGTCTACAATTTGTGTAGTCGTAGGTGTGATGTTTGGAAAATTTGGAAACATTTTTGGCATGAAGAATATTGATCCACCAGACCCAGTTCGTCAAAGGTTAGCAGTCCCCTTCCTATTTCCCCTTCTTCTGTGAATGATGCAGTCCCTGTTAAGGGTATTCTGGGTTCTAAGCCTGTTGGCCCTGATCTAAAACTTTTTACGTTCCATGTTCCTGTTAAAACTATGAATCCTTCAGTGGGTGTTAATGATGAATCGATGAAAGAGAATTTGAATAAAGAAGTGGATTTGGGTGTTAAATTTGGGAATGATGAACCGAAGAAACAGGGGGTCTATAATGAAGATCAATTTTACAGTGGATTTAGGAATAAATCAATTTAACAGTGGATTTAGGAATAAAATGCGTCAGTGGTGGTATGTTACAGATTACTAGTCTTTCTCATATTTTACAAATGATTTTTGTGCAATTTTGGTTCGTTGGAGTAGATAGATTCTTGGAAATTCAAAAGTAATGGAGGTAAAGAAATAGTATGATCTCAAGCAAAATTGTTGTATCATTGTTGAAGCAAATGGCATGTGAGGCATGATTACCTTAACATATGTATTAGTTTTGATGTTGTTTTGGTTAATATTGGTGTTGTTTTTATGAATTTTGATGATGTTTTTATGAATTTTGATGTTTTTATGAGTTTTGATGCTATTTTGGTGAAGTAGATGGAAGTATAATGTTGAATTTGAAAGAAATAATGGAGAAGGGTAAAATGGTCATTTGTATTATTCAACATAATAATTCAGAGGTTTCAACCAAACAACATGTTAAAATTCAGATCTTAAAAATTCAGACCCTCTTAGAAATTCAGACCTCTTAAAAATTCAGAGCTTAAAAATTCAGATTCTGCCAAACAGCCCCTAAACTGCACAAATGGTCCCTGTGGTTTGCTCAAAATTGCCACTTTGGTCCAAAAAAGTTTGGACTAGTACGAGAGGTCCAAAGTTTTCATTTTGTTGCTTGTTTGGTCCAATCTATTCTGATTTTTTTCAAAATGACGGATTTGCCCCTATTAATATGATTTTCTCTTTTTTCTTAATTGTTTTTCTGATTTTTAGATTTAAAAAAAATAAAAAAATAAAATTAAATCTCTCTCTCTCTCTCTCTCACACACACACACACACACACACACACCACACTACCCTTATATCTCCCTCATTGGATCGAAAACCACTCCACCAAGCAACCCTCCAACCTACTGCCTTACCTCTTCCGTGTTCCACTCTGATGACTACTGCCGACATAAGCAAAAAGGAAGCAGCCGCTATGCTGCCGGGCAGCCTCCTGCCACCGAAGAGCTGCTCTTGGTCACCACCATCGACCACCTCTGTTATGGTGTTGCTGTTGCTCTTGCTATTTTTTGTGTGAATCGCAAAGGGCCAAACCGAGGAATCTAGTGACCCGACATTTTTTTTCTTCTTTCATCATCTTCACCGGAGAGGATGTTCAGTGGCGATGATAGCGAAGAAGGGCATGTTGCAGGTACGTTATCATTGTTGCTCCAATTGAGGGTTTTCGAGCCCTAATCACACCTAAATTAAAGTTCAGTACTCTTTCCTTCGATTAGGGTTTGAAACGATTTCGACTTCATAACTTTGGGTTGTTTTATATCTAATTTGGGTTTTAACCTATCACAAAATACAGAGGAGGGAGAATGCAGAAGTGACATTTGAAAGGAGGAGGTAGAAGGTGAAGGTTATCAACGACGCACCAGATCCAGTCACTGCTTACTTGAGGAGGCTGTTACCGAGGATTGAGAGGCTGTTGAAGAACGATAGCATTAAGGCGAAGGCAACATTGTTGATTGTCGTAGCAAGTGTGATCAACGTCGGTCATGCTTCGAGTCAGGTAATTATGAGGAATCTGGTGTCGGTTATGGTTGATTTCGTGGTCAAAAGTGAGGATTGGACTGCGAGGAAGGCGGCAACAGAGGCACTTGAGAAGTTGGCTTTGGTGGAGACAAATTTGTTGCCGGAGTTCAAGGGTCCTTGCTTGAAAACATTTGAGGCGAAAAATCTGTGAATCGAAATTAAGTGGTGATTATGTGGATTTCCGTAGAGAGAGAGAGAGAGAAAGAGAGAGAGAGATTTAATTTTATTTCTTATTTTTTAATTTTTTTTAAATCTGAAAATCTGAAAAATAATTAAGAAAAAAGAGAAAATCATATTAACGAGGGCAAATCCGTCATTTTGAAAAAAATCAGAACAGATTGGACCAAACAAGCAACAAAATGAAAACTTTGGACCTCTGGTGCTGGTCCAAACTTTTTTGGACCAAAGTGGCAATTTTAAGCAAACCACAGAGACCATTTGTGCAGTTTAGTCAAAAATATATTGACCTTCATAAATATAGGAAAAATAGGATTCGTAAGATTACATTATATGAGAAAAAAGGTAATATAAAAATGTTGGTGGATCACTTTATTAGATGCTAAAATGACAAAGACAATTTTGACGTTTGATTCTTTGAAGAATGGATGAACCTTTCACACAAAATCGTCATTAGAAAAATGGATGTTGTGTGGATATCATCATCCTATAAAGACTTCTTTTTGGTTTTTAAATGCCTTTCGATTATGCTCATTCCCATCTCTTCATTGGGTATCTCAAACATTCGTCACAAGCCTCTCAAATGTCGTTATTTACGGATATTTACGTTTTTTTTTTCTCGATATATCTTCTTTTGACTTTTTTTGTATCACAAGGAGATGGATGAATATAAAACGAAAACGAAGGTTTATGGTTATGACCGAGTACAACTGATATGCTACTATGGTACATATGGATGATGGAAAGGGTGTGTAGAGTGTTGAAGAAATGCGATTAAATGGACAACATAAAACAATATTGGTGGTCTGGTATTTGCCTAAAATATCAAGTCTATTATTTAGTTATTTTTTAAATTTTTTTGTTGAATTGAGTTTTGAAATTAAATTTTTAGGATTTAAAAAGAAGAAAACGAAGTGGTATGTGGTAACTGTTATTTAGACGGATCCGTCTAAATAATATTATATTAAAAGTTATAGAATAAAGTTGACATATCACATTTGGTACATGTTTTGAGAATTTTTCAAAGATGAACCTAAGTTGTATTTGTGTTTCATAAATGGTCCCTCTTATAAAACTATGTTACCCTTCATTAAACCCTCACATGTGTTTGGTATTTTCATTGTCTCTGATAATACTATTTATATTTACCTACAGTTTTAATCTACTTATCTACCCTTTGAATTTTTTATATGACTCGTTTGTATGGTTTCTAAAAGTTGTATATGAGGTCCGTGAAACTAACTCCGTCTAATGAGCTCTGTTAACTGCCTTAAAATAATGATACTTCCCTTGATTTTTTTTTCTCGTTTTTCTTATTATATTTATATTGATTATAAAATAAAAGGCCTTCCGTAACTAGCCCACCCAACCTCACCCCACCCCACCATTACCACCAATAATCATCACGACTACCTCACCATCATTACAACCGGTTACCATTAGATCACCCCCCCACCACAAATCACCATCATTACCACCACCATCACCAATCACCCATATCATCGATCACCACCACCACAACCTAAAAGTTTCATGCAAAACCACAACCATCACCACCTTCAAATATTTAACCTAAAATCAAAACCAAATTTGAGTATGTAACTTCAAATCAAAGCAAATTCAAATCTATGAATCTATTGCTAAAAAATTACAGCATAAACGTTTGATACCAAAGTTAACGATAACCCTAAATCATAGTGGGAAGAAATATGAGGAAAGAGTGGTCGGAGGTGATGACAGGTGTGACAAGGCCTAGGTTGTTCACTATTTTGATAAAATCGAATTGATCAATTGGACAATTTAGATTAAATTATTTGGTTTGGATATTCGGATTTTTGAATTGGTTTTCAACAAAACCGAATTATTATTTTAGATTTCGGATTAGTTTTGATTTATAAAATAAAAACCAAATAATCCAAAAAATCGAATAACAATTTATTATTTATTTGTTTTTAATATATCTATATTTATTTATAGATTTTATAATTTATTTTCTCAAGTAAATTCAAAAAGTTTCACCTAATAAAAAACAATAATATGCATTTTCTCTCAAAACTTTTTTTATCTATTAAGTTAACTATAATATACCTTTTTGGTAGTTGTTTATAAATTTTAAATCACAACTAAATAATTTGTTTTTGCTTCTTTTGTAAAAATTGGATAACATGATAATGATATGTCGTTTTAAAATGTTTTTGTTTTTGAAAAACCGAATTATTAAAATCGATTCAACCGAATTGTAATTGGATTGGATCGGATCGGACTTGAATTTAGTTTTGACTATTCTAATCCATATTTAAAAAACCAAAATCAATTTGGATTTACTTAATTGGATCGGATCAAACCAATACATCAAAACGAACACCCCTAATGCGACCATTAGAGGAGGGATGGATCATGGAGATGGCTTCAGTCTCTAGACAATGTTGAAGTCGAAGGAGGAAAGATATTGTCGGAGGAAATGAGAGATTGTGACGATTGCATATTAACAGGTACCTGAAAGACCATGCATGCAACTTTTGTAAATAATAGGGACGAGTCATTTCAAAATTTCAAAAATAGGATTAAACTTATAGATAGATATAATCCACATGGACCAAAAATAGGATTAAAACATATATATATATATATATATATATATATATATATATATATATATATATATATATATATATATATATATATATATATATATATATATATAAAGGTTCAAATGAAAACCACTAAAGGTTAAAAGCCTAAGAACCTCTAAAAAACATAATTTCATCTTTCTAACATAAATATCATCAGACCATTCTTTCACCTGACTTCAAACATATCTTCATCAAACAACATCCACCATTTTCGTCGTCCTTACCACCGGTGACTTTGCTCCGGCGAATTACCATCGCCGTCTCCTATGTCTACAGCACCACCGCCACCACCATCTCCTCCGCCAACTTCTTCTACCGCCATAAATCACCACCTTCTTCTCCGATCCTTGGTGAATATCCATATCTACATCAGATCTTACTCGATCCACATCAGAAATCACAAAATCTACATCAGATTTGACTAGATCTACATCAGATCTGACTAGATCTACATCAGATCTCCGGTGAAACATCCATACCTGACTATATGGCCTTCTATTCGAGATTCCGACATCACTGTCGAACCTCCGACAAGTACCACCTCTAGATGTGTCATCACCATCATATCTTCACTACCCCTCCAGATTTGCTTCGCCTCCATAATTTTGTGTCATTTTGTTGTCCATGCTCGTGATTCCAGATCTGATTTCTTTCAGATCTAGTTTAAAACCTTCAGATCTGATTTCCTTCATGTTCTCCATATCTAAAACCTCTGAAGCTTTTTTGTTTATTTGGATTTTGTTCTCCATTTTGAAGCATGTTCGCAGCTGAATCTCTAGCTGCCACAAGATCTGAAGAAATATAACAGAGCTCCGGTAAGATTGAGACCAGATCTGAGACCGCTTTCAACCGTCACCACATATGTTGCTTCGTCGCTCTATTAAACACTGCCAAATATCCTCCATCTATTTATCTCTGATCTCTGGTGAAACACATCAGGTATGTTGATATTTGTTTACTTTTTTTCTTTCTGTTAAGTTGTGAATTTAATGTTCTGATCTCTAATTTGTTGTTTACTTTTTTAAAACATAGTTTTTTCTACTATTAAGTTGTTAATCCATGATTATTATGTTTTTTTATAATGTTTGCATCAAGTTTTTATTCATACTCTATGTTTTATTGTTGTTAAGCTGTGAATTGAATTTGAAATGTGTGTTATTATGTTAGTGTTTTCTCAAATAATATGAATTTTGATTTTTTTAAGCTTTGAAATGTGATGTTTTAATGTTTCAACTGTTGTTTAGTTCTATTTAAGTTATTTACTGTGAATGCGTGAATTAATATGTTTTTATGTTATAAATACTATGAATGAGAGTCCTAAACTGATTATTAAACTGTGAATGAGAGTTCTGAAAAGCTCCATTAAACTGTGAATTTATGTGGTGCACACAATGTATTTGATGAATTTTGTATACTAAACTGTGAATTGTGTATTTATTATATTAACATATAAATATAGTTTTAATTTGAAAATATGGTTATAAATATAAATTTTTTTGTCTTCAATTGTAAATTTATGATATTAAGCTGTGAATTTTGTATATTAAACTATGAATTGTGTATTACATTATGAATTTTATTCACGACTTAATATATTAAATGCACAATTTAATACATATAAATGTCTTCATATTTTAGCGTATAAATATAAGTTTTAATTTGAAAATATGATTGTGAATATAAATTTTTTTTGTCTTAAATTGTGAATTTATTATATTAAGCTGTGAATTTTGTATATTAAACTGTGAATTGTTTGTATTAAGTGTTTCAAATTGATATTATTGTTGTGAATTTATATTTGTTGCATTAAATTGTAAATTTATTGTAATAAACTGTGAATTTTACGTATTAAACTATGATTATTGTATTTTAAACTTTGAATTAACTACATTAAGTTGTGAATATTTATTTAAATTGTGAAATTGACTATATTAAATTGTGAATTTTTTATATTAAACTGTGATTTTTGTGTTTAAAAATGTGAATTGACTGCATTAAACTATGGATTTTCTGTTTAAACTGTAAATTGACTGCATTTTGCTGTGAATTTTTTATAATTTGTGTTAAAATATGAATGATTTATGTATAAATTTTTTTGTTAATTTTCTTATATATATATATATATATATATATATATATATATATATATATATATAATATAAATTTGTAAGAATCCACTACTTTTTATAATTATTTTGTATTAAATTCAAAACAAGTTAATTAATAGGCTTAATTAGACTGTGAATGTGGTATTTAAGTTGTTAATGCATGACTTTATTTACAGATCTGATTTGGAAGAAATGAAAGCTACTATGTTGATACAGGTGGTTGGTTGTGGCATGTGGTGATAGAGTTTGTATTAATTTGTGAATTTTTTGCATTAAACTATAAATGGACTGTGTAAATCTGCATTTTATATAAGTTTTGTGTTAAAATATGAGAGCATATACGAATGAAAATATTAGTCTGTAAAAATTATAAGTTTGCTCTTTTCATACCAAAAACACAAAAAATTAGGATTTTAAGATGTTTAATAAGAATATCGTGCAAATATTTACTAATTAATTACGGTTCCTAAGGTTCTTTATCTTTTATGGTTCTCATTTGAACCACTCCCTATATATATATATATATATATATATATATATATATATATATATATATATATATATATATATATATATATATATAGGCTGAGATTCAATAGAGAATCATAATTAACCAAAGAACCAAGTAACCAATCTTTTTTTCTACTTTTAGAAATTATTTTTTATCAAAAAAAAAAACTAAAAATATAGAAATTCATAATTTTTTATCATTTTTCCAATGATATCAAATTCGACAAATTTTTTTTTTTCGTCAAATTCACAATGTCAATCTTTGAAAATTCACAATGTGAATCCGAAAAATATATTTAACATTCACAATGTTAAGTTATGAATTTATATATTTTTATTTTATTTTTTTAGATAAAGAATAAGCTCTAGAACTTGAAAAAAAATATTTGGTTCCTTGAAGAACCAATAATTATAGTTCTCTATTGAACTTTTCCTCTATATATATATATATATATATATATATATATATATATATATATATATATATATATATTATTAGTTCTCTTAATTCTATTAACTATCCATAAAAATAAGCTTTTCCGGTTTATATACGACATATATTAAGCTACCGAGTAAATGCAATAAACAATTAATTACATCTCAACTTTGTAACCAAGAGTAAACGTGTTCTTATAAGGTTCAGGGGCCGATGCAGAAATTTATAGCAGGTGTTGCCAAAAAAATTCCGGTCAAACATAATATAAAACCGAAAAATAATTCATTTCTTCTAATACAAAAAAGAGATCAATCATAAAAAGTTAAAACATAACCACGATCTATTACAAATTAAATTTGTCATCTTGTTCTCTTAGTGCAGACATCTTTTGAAACCGCTTCATTACTTTTTCATTTGTAACTTTCACAAGAGCTTCGGTCTCAACATTGCAAAGCAACACGTCGTTCAAAAAGTCATCGCCAATTTTTTTACGCAAGGCGGTCTTCAAGAGCTTTATCTTCGAAAAACATCTTTCTACACTTGCGGTCGCTAAAATTAAAGCAAATTTTAAAAGCTTATAAACCAAAGAATAAGACCGATGTTTCCCCGTACTAACCATCAAACAAGAAAGCTCGGAAATTCCTTTCAAAGTATTAAAACGCTCATCTTTGATGCAAGAGTGATAAAATATCTCAAGTTGTCCTTCAAGATCTATCAAATCCGAATCATCAAAGCCATACTTGTAAAACTTATCCAACTTCAACAACTTTGATTTGTCAAATTGTACAAATGAATCAATAGGGCTCAAAGCACTCATGTATTCTAGTAACCGGGTGCTTGTTTCACTAAATCGATCCTGATATTCTGTAAGTTGCATATCCACCATCGTGTTGAAGATTTCAACTTCAAAATGAAATCTATTAGTCTTTGTGGTCGTACGGTTTCTCACACCAACATAAAAATCATCCATTTCCAAAGTAGCAATATTGTGTGTTTGACAAAAAGAAGATGTAACACTCCAAATTTTCAAACAATTTTTTCATTTTAATAGTTTCACACAAAACATAGTTTAACATTTCTCATGCCAACTTGAAATTTTCCCAAACACAAAACATCAGAAATTTTTTGTCAAATATCCCATAATCCACATAAACACAAATCATCAAGCTGGTGTGTACAATCATGTCGGCGCCTTCCCGCGATCATGAGATGTACCTGAAACACATTTTACACAAAAACTGTAAGCACAAAGCTTAGTGAGCTCCCCAAAATACCACATACATAAATAATTAGCCTCTCATGGCTATATCTCGATAAAGGCCCACCGGTCATGTGTCTCAGTGAAGACCCTCCAGTCTCACGTCTTGGTATGGACCCTCCGGTCATAACTCAATATATACATAGAATAATATAACAACATAAGTCACAAAGACAAGATGCATAATAACACATAACTCAGTATAAGCAAAAAGAAACCCTCCGGTCAATAACATGAATAAGACCCTCCGGTCAGTAACACGAACAAGACCCTCCGGTCACACATAAATTAACACTCATGTAAGTATAGTGAGAAGACTCACCTCATGAAGTAAAGTAAGTAAATCCCGCACCTGAACTGCCAGTCTAGACTCCGCCTAACATATGTCACATATACCTTTAATTAAAAATTGATATTAACAACCTTCAAAGATGTTGGCTAAGTCTCTTTACTAAACCTCAGAAGGGTAAAAGACCATTTTACCCCTCCATGGCCTCCAAAGTCCACAACTTGACCAAAACCCTAAAAGTCAATGGAAGTCAACACGCAACACGTACGTTGGGCGTACAACCCTCTACGATGGGCGTACAACTAATCATGCATTCATCAGGTGGACTCAGCGCTACGCTGCGTGTAACTGGGGGTATGCACGATGTACGTCCCAGACTTCCTCTTTTCACTCATTTGGTCTTAATCCGTTAAGACAATTGCTACCACTACAAATCTGGGCTGATTAAGGTCCGTTACTCCATAAAGTTGGTGACTTTAAGCCTTAGCATGGCTGGACAAGTCTAAAACTCATAAACTCTAATCCTTTACTCACAAAGTTTCACATATATCATGCCTGGAGAGATCTTGATGACCAATATCTCATTTTATGAATCAAAACGTCTAAAAACACCTAAAAGGATAGGTATTATGCTCTAGAGTTCACCAAACTCATAAAGCTTCAAGCTTGGGACATAAAACCCTAAAAATGGACCAAAACATGAACTAATCAAAACAATGAGAAAGATTTTAGCTTGATACCTCTGGATGATGCACCAACCACAGAAAAACTCAGATCCAAAAGCTTGGACAACAACTCTTCTTCCTTCAAGGCTGCTTCTTCACAAAAGAACTCCATAAGAACACTCAATAAGCCACAAATTCTCACACAAGCTATGGAAATGGGATTTAGGGTTTGAGGGGAGTTGGAGGCTGGAAATGGTGGCTGGAAATGAGGCCATCATGTTCCTTAAAAAGGGGCGCACAAGGCATTATGGTTTTCACTCTGAGCCTAGTACACCCAGCGTACCCTCTGGTACGCCCTGCGTACTAGGTGGCCTCCGCGTTCCTACAAAGCACATGAGTACACTGAGCATACACATGCATACGCCCCACGTACTCAATTGCCACCTTTTCTCAAATAAGGACTAGTCTTGACAAATGCAATAAAAGTTATGCTCATCGATGCATACCTTATTTCATGTCACAACTGTAGAGTCGAAATGTATTGTAATATGTCGAAGTCTGTGTAATTGTCTTTTTCGTATGTTTCCTTATGTATTTACTAAGGCATCTGATTTACGAAGCTTTAATGTCTAGCCTTAGTATTTTTTGTACTTTCAGTCTCCTATAAATAGGAGCTGAACATAGAGTGGATGGTAGAGTTTTCCCATTTCTATTATCGTTTTGTACTCTTGTTCATTGGAAGTAATATGAGCTGAACCAGACCTTATTTACTTCTCGTGTTCATCTTTACTCTGATTTGATTCTAATACTCGATTAATCACTTCTACAATTCTACAATTGGTATCAGAGCAGGAATCTATACTGCTAAGATCTAATTTTCAATTGAATCTCTAGTTTTTGAGTTGCGAGTTTGTCTCAAAAGTTTCCGCACTGTTTGATTTTGAAAATCATCTCTGATCTACAGTTTTGATTTGATTCTGTGTTTGAATTGTGTAATCGAGTAATCGTTTTTGAGTTTCTGATCAATTCAGTCATTCAATTTAAAGTTTCTTCAAGTTTTTCTGAAAAATCTCATCCTTACGTTAATGACGAATTTCAACATGAACACGATGACTTCATTTTCTCATCTGTTAGGATCTTCTACTAAGATTCTTATGTTGATTCCAGAGTACTATGATCAGTGGGATGATCGAATGGAGGATTACTTGAACGGATTGGACGAGGAATTCTGGAGCTGCATTACAGGAATAGCTCAACCTCCACCAAATGTTCAACATATTGGATCATCTGGATTAGCACCTGCAGTTACTGATCAATCCACCTGGCTGAAGAACAATGAAAAGTGTTGTTTGAGAGAATTGCGAGGTGCCTTGCCACTTGTTGTTTACAATTACATCCGTGGTTGTAAAACTGCAAAGGATATCTGGAATACTCTTAAGGAAAAGTATCAGGGAAGCAAGAAAACGAAGATAAACTCTGTTAAACAGTGTCTTGTGGAGCTGAAAGAGTTCAGACAAAAAGAGAGTGAAACGATTGAAGTTTACTATGATCGTCTTAATGAAATGATCTATAGATGCAATCGTTATGGAATCATAAGGTCATCAATGGAGTTCAATCTCACTTTTGTGATGGGACTTCGTAAGGAGTGGAGAAGTGTCAGCATGATGGTGAAGAATCAACAAAGCTTCGATACTTCATCTCTGAATGATGTGTATAATCAGTTGAAAACTCACGAAAGTGAAGTGAATGAGATGGCTGAAGAGTCGAAACTGTGTTTGGGAGGTCCTTTAGCTCTTGTTTCGAAAGTGTCTGAGAAAGATGGTTCTGATGAAGAAGGCTTTCTAATGAATTCTGATGATGAAGCAGTTTCTTTTTACTCGAACAATCGAGTTAAAAAGTTTTTCAAGAAACCTTTAAATCCTAAGGTGAAGCAGAGTGATGTGAAAGGAAGTTTCGTGAATAAGTCTGTGGGTGAGGAGAAGAAGAAATTCGAGAAGAATGATGTGAAGACAACTGAAGCCAAAAATGAGAAGAAACTAAAGGGAGATTCGGGCATTAACTGTCATTATTGCAACGGAGCAAATCATTTGGCTAATGATTGTATGCTTCGTAAGAAAGAAGAGAAAAAGAATAAGGTCAAGGACGAAGCCTATTATGTTGAAAGATTGGAAGAAGTTCGTGCAAAAACAAAAGGGTTGTCTTTGGTTGCTCAAGGTGAAGGTGAGGAGGATGGCACATATCAGATCTGGTCATCAGGATCTGATGATGAAGAGATGCGTAATCCGACGCATGGCGCTATGTTCGCACAATTTGAAGAAGATGAGGACGAAATGGTGACTGGTCGCTGTTTCATGACCAAATTAGGAGACAAATCACTGATGACAACCAAGGTACGCGCTATTCTTCAGTCTTTTAACATTCCTTTACAAGCTTATGATTCTGAAATAATTGCTTTTGATGATATTGTTGCTTACTTTGATACAATTGTGGTGTCTGCTAGTAATGAAGCTAAGAAACTGAACATTCAGTTGCTAGAGACCCAGAAATTGTTAGATTCGAAACGAAGCAGAGTAGAGTATTTGGAATTGCAATTGAATAATGTGAATAATGATAGGGATTTTATAGATAAGGATGTTAGAATGTTACTTGCTCAACGAAACATTTATTGTAATTCGGCAAAGAGACTATATGCTAAATTGACTTCATTACATCATTCGTTTGATATTAGCAAATAACATTATAGGAAATTGTTGCCTTTTCTTGTTTTCGAAAGAGAGAAAGTTGATAGTTTGTCCTATGATTGTGAGAAAACCATAGCAGAATTCGATAAAGTGCCTGACAATCGATTTGCTT
Organism: Lactuca virosa; assembly: GCF_052849685.1. NCBI lineage: Eukaryota > Viridiplantae > Streptophyta > Magnoliopsida > Asterales > Asteraceae > Lactuca > Lactuca virosa. The sequence continues at coordinate 175,466,286 of NC_136431.1, forward strand.
ATGGTATTGTTAAAATAGACGAATATTTGAATGCTGATGAACTTGTTGAGATAGTGAATGATACTTTGACCAAAAGTGAACAAATCAAAATTTTGAAAAGAACCGAGAATTCGAAACTTGACTCTCAATCTAATTTTGCTGATGTCGATGATAATTCTGATAGTTTTAGCGAAATCAGTGAAATTGAGGAGGAGAAAAGTATCGATTGTTCTCAATTATCTGTCATTAATGTCACATCAAAGTCAAAAGGTAAAGAAATTTGTAATGATTCGATGGTTGTGGATGACACTGATAGACCCTCTACTTCGAAAGTTTATGAATTTGATCATGTGAGTGTGAGAGACAGTCAAACAGATAGTAGTGATGATGAGAATGAAGAAAAAGTTTCGAAAAATTCTGAGCAAGAAAAGAATGTTTCCAATGAAACATCCATTCCAAGAGTTGTTGTTGATCAAGTGTTTGGAGACACTGAAAATTTTGACAAAATTGTATCTGACAAAGGTGCACATTATTTGGAAACAAATACTGTTGTGTATCCAAATTTGAAGTGTTCAGATGATGTTGTATTTCCGAATCAAGTGTTTGTCACTACTGGAAATGTTGAAAACATCAAACCAGAGCTCAACAAAATGGTCGAAGACGATAACAAGAAATCATCAGACGAAGGATTCTTTTCAAACCAAAGCACTGTCGAAAACAATCTAACAAAGAATTCGTATGTTTTTCAAAGACAAAAACCACAAAGAAAATGGATTGATAAACAAGAAAATACAAAAGAGATTTTGAAAAAGGAATCTAATGAAACAAATGAAAATGTGAAACTTAATTCACAAGAATTTAAGAATCTTGTTGAAAAATTTTCGAATGAAAAAGGAATTTCGAAAAGACAGGCACGAAAGAGAATTTTTTGGCAAGTAGTGTCCAATGGAAAACAATCAAACACACCAACCAAGAAAATGTATGAGAATGAGTTGTCTAAATCAGTAAAAACGGAATTTTCAACTCGTTTGGATAAAAAAGAAAATCCCGCTCAACCAATTTCGTCTGATATTCAAAATTCTTCAATGAAGTTTTCAAAATCATCATCTTCAAAGACTTTTCCACTAAAAGTGCGACAAAAGAATTTTCATTCACAAAGCCAACAAAAGTTTTCAACTTCAAATTCATCCTTTCCAAAACCAACAAACGATCAAAACCGATTTTCTTCAAATAAAACAAATCAAACTTTTGCTAATGTTCATCCATTTGAAAATGTTCAAAAATTTGAGAATGTTCGAAAATTTGACAATATTCGAAAATTTGAGAATTTTCGAAAATTTGACAATGTTCGAAAATTTGAGAATGGTCCAATGTTCGAAAGATTGCAAATAATCAAACATTTATGAATAATAAAACCACAACATCTGCAAAGTTTACTCCACAAAAACCAAATTTTCCGAATCCATCCGCACACAAAGCCACTAAAGTTTCGTACACAAAAGGTTCATCTGGGGTGGAAACAATCAACCATTGGGTTGAAGACAAAGGGAAAAAGTATCAATCTGGAAAGTTTTCTCAACATCAAATACAGAGGGCCTATGAACAGTATTTGAATGATAGTTCATCTGGAAGTTCATCTTCGAAAGAATCAAATACTCCAATTCAAAAATGGCAACCAATCTCAAAGGAAAGACACACTGAGAAGCATGAGAAGAAAGTCAGTGAAAGTCCAAAACTATCGAAAAATTATGTTTCGGTAACTTTAACTGATGATGTTGACATAATTGATACCTTCAAAACTAAAGTTCGAAATTGGGCTTTAGGTTCTAAGTTTCATTCTCTTTTTCAAACTAATGACCAAGGACCCAAATAGCCTTAGGTACCTAAATTCTTTTAATGAATGCAGGTACTGTGTGACGAGCAATATGATGAGAAATGGTACATTGATAGTGATTGCTCACGTCACATGACTGGAAGAAAGGAGAATTTAAGAGATTTTAGAAGTTTGGAAAATGCTGGTGTTGTGAAGTTCGGGAACAATCACAAATGTCAAGTAAAAGGATACGGGAAAGTAACGAATGGACAGTTTACTACAAATCGTGTTGCTTATGTAGAATGTCTTCAACATAATTTGATAAGTGTTTCACAACTAGTTGTGGGAACTGACAATCAAGTTGTGTTTAACGAAGAAGGAAGTATCATTTCGAATGTTGAGACACACGAAGTTTTGCTGAAATAAAAAAGACATGGCGATATGTTCACTCTTGACATCAAACCTATTATTGGGAAACCCTCAGTTTGTTTACTTTCGAAAGCTTCATCTGATGTTAGCTAGTTGTGGCATCGACGTTTATCTCATTTAAACTTTCGAAATTTGAATAAGTTGGTAGTGGACGATATTGTTCGAGGTTTACCTGTTTTAAAGTTTGACAATGATACTTTATGTGCAGCTTGCGAACAAGGAAAACAACATCGTAAAGGACATCCAATTGTCATAGATTTAAAAATTGTTGAACCATTAGAACTTCTTCATATTGACCTTTATGGACCATCAACTGTTGAGACACTCAACAATAAATGGTACATTTTGGTTATTGTTGATGATTTTTCACGGTTTACTTGGGTGTATTTTCTCAGGTTAAAATCTGAAGTCGCTCAAACAATGATCAGATTTATCAAGAAAATTGAAACAAGTCTGAAAAGAAAAGTTCGTAAAATCAAAAGTGATAATGGTTCGGAGTTTAAAAATAATGTGCTCGATTCGTTCTTAACAGAGAAAGGAATTTCACATAATTTCTCATCACCATATACACCACAACAAAATGGTGTGGTTGAAAGGAGGAATAGGTCTCTTTGCGAAGCAGCAAGAACAATGTTGACTTATGCGAATCTTCCTCAATATCTATGGGCAGAAGCAGTTTCGACATCATGCTTTACTCAGAATAGATCTTTTATTCATCGTCGTTTCAATATAACTCCGTATGAAATCATTAATAATCGAAAACCTAATGTCAAATTCTTTCATGTGTTTGGTTGCAGGTGTTTTATCATGAATCTCAGAGATAATCTTTCGAAATTTCAAGCTAAGGCTGATGAAGGAATATTTTTGGGATATTCAAATAATTCGGTTGCATACAGAGTGTTGAATAAGCGAACAAGAAAAGTTGAAGAAACATTTAATCCCACGTTTGATGATTACTACGTGAAACAAGTTGAAAAATATTTCGAACAAAAACCAATTCTTAATGAATCAAATGATGAATCTGAAAGTTCTAATTCATATGATTTTGATTATGATTTAATTTTTGGTATTCCAAATAGGGCTGTAGATGCTGAAGTCCATGCTGCTGATAATCAAACTCCTGAATCTTCGAAACATACTGATGATTCGACAATCACATTAGATACTACTGCTAATGGCGAAAGTATGCTAGATGCTCAAGTGGAGGGGGAGCACTTGAATATACCTTCAACTGTTGAGGGGGATCATCCTTTCGATGGGGAGAACAGCAATGTAAATGATGTTGGCGAGGGGGAGCATCATAATGACAATTATGTCGAGGGGGAGCATGATGATACTGAAACCATAAACCTTGATGAAAATGATGAATTTCATGAACTAAATGATAATAATTCTGTTGCAGGATCCAAAAATGAAGAAATATACGAAGATGCACCATTGGAATTTGATCCAGCATATCCACCATTGGATAAATGGACAAGAAATCATCCGAAAGAACAAGTCATTGGAAATCCACAAGATGGAGTTTTGACTAGAGCTCAAATTCGTGCAAAGAATGAGGTACTGAATGCTCGTCAAGAATTTTTCATATTTAATGTTTTCATCTCGAAAATTGAACAAAAGACAATTAAGGTTGCAATGGAACACTCAGATTGGGTTGTTGCAATGCAATCTGAACTTGCTGAGTTCGATAGAAACAAGGTTTGGAGGTTAATTCCTAAACCTGAAAAAGTTTCGATTGTCGGGTTAAAATGGATATTCAAAAACAAAACCGACAAGGATGGAAACAGTGTTCGAAATAAAGCACGATTAGTCGTTAAAGGATATTCGCAACAAGAAGTCATCGATTATGAAGAAACCTTTGCCCCTGTCGCAAGACTCGAGGCTGTTTGAATATTTTTCGCTTATGCAGCTCACAAAGATTTTGATGTTTATCAAATGGATGTGAAGTGTTCTTTTCTCAATGGTGAACTCGAAGAAACAGTTTACGTTGAACAACCTCTAGATTTCATAAATGAAGAATATCCTGATCATGTGTATATTTTAGATAAAGCAGTATATGGGTTAAAACAAGCACCAAGAGCATGGTATGCAACTCTTACCAGTTTCTTAAAACAATCGAAATTTAAACAAGGATCGGTTGACACCACATTATTTCGAAAGAAAGTTGGGAATCATCTAATGCTTGTTCAAATTTATGTCGATGATATTATTTTTGGCACTACTGACCCTGCTTTGTCTAGTGAATTTGAATGTTTGATGAAAAGACAATTCGAAATGAGCATAATGGGTAAAATCAATAATTTTCTTGGTTTAAACATTCATCAAAGCAGAGAAGGAATTTTCATCAATCAAGAAAAATATACCAGGAATTTGCTCGAAAAATTTGGAATGAAGAATAGCACGAAGTTAAGAGTACCAATGGCGGTTGGAACAAGACTAAATGCTTCATTAGACACACCATCTGTTGATTTTACTTTATACAGGAGTATGATAGGGTCATTGCTTTATCTTACTGCAAGTAGACCTGATATCATGTTTTCTGTATGTAACTGTGCTAGGTATCAAGCAAATCCAAGAGAACCACACATGACTGCAGTGAAATTTTTTTTTCGTTATCTCAAGGGGACAACTTAGTTAAGATTGTGGTATCCTTCGAAATCACGATTTTTCATTCAAGATTTTTCAGATGCAGATCTGGGAGGATGTACACTTGATCGTAAAAGTACAAGTGAAGGATTTCAACTGTTAGATGGGAAGCTTGTAAGTTGGCAATCGAAAAAGCAAACTTGTGTTGCAATTTCTACTGCTGAAGCTGAGTATGTTGCAGCTGCCGCTTGCACTTCGCAAATCATTTGGATCCAGAGTCAATTGCGTGATTATGCAATTAATATGAAAAAATTCCATTGTATTGTGATTCACAAAGTGCTATACGCATTTGTCATAATCCATTACAACATTCGAAAACCAAACATATTGCACTTCGTTATCATTTTATTAAAGATCATGTGGAAGATGGCAATATTGAAGTTCATTTTGTAAAAACAACTGATCAGCTTGCTGATATTTTTACAAAAGCATTGGACGGAAAATCATTTGTTCGAATTTTGACAGGATTGGGAATGATAGAAGCAAGTTCTGTTCCAGGACTGATTTCGAAAGAATGACAAAGAAGTGTTATGCAAATGTGTCGATTCAGAGGCAATAATGATTCATTCAGAGGCTGATAGTATTAACCATTCAGAGGTTACTGTTCATGTTCAGCGCTTCGACACGCTTCATTTTCGACTTTTGGGAAAGAAAAGTTTTGTTAGTTTGGTACATTCTTACGTTTTCATTTATTTATTTTTTTCGAAAAATTGGAAAAACCAAAAATATTTTCGTTTGTTTGTATTCTTTTCGAAAAATCAAAAATTCCAAAAAGATTTTCTTTTGTTATTTGTTTTAATTTTTCGTAAAACTTAAAAACACAAAAATATTTTCTTTCTTTTCAAAAATATAAAATACCAAAAAGATTTTTTGTTATTCTGTACTTTGTCTTTACTTTCTTTGTGCAGAATTCACGAAAGTTTTACAAGGGTCATGCTTGCGTTTATAGGGTAAGGTAAATTTTCGACAACTTTGTACTAGTTAGAACGTCCCTAGAAGCATGCTGCAGCATGTCGACCCAAGCCTCCATTGACTCAATGTGTGATTTTGAAAGCCTTAATGAACTTTTTCATTACGAAAATTTCTTCCCAATCAGGCTTGCATTCACATTAGTCTACTGAGCTACCTAACTCTTCTCACATGAGTTAAGAGTTTTCTGTTTGGTCCAAACATAACAGAGGTACAATTGAATTCGTGAAACAGCCTTTTTCATCTCAAAATTCTAACACATGTCACACACGATGACGTATATCCAAGAGGTCATTGATCAAACAAATCGTGACTTAGACATATCAAACTTATGTGTTAATGATCTTGAATCATGAGGCCGTGATGAAAGTGAAACCCAATTCTTTAAATTTTTTAAGGAATTGACGGGGAACTAAGTTCCAGATTTAACGAAACATTTGTTTTAGTACAAAACTTTCGAAACTCCAAATCATATTCAATTCTTTTGTGTGATATTGATCAAATAGTCGAAACCCACGATATTTGTTACCCAACAGGATCCAGTTCAAATTTTTTTTTTCTTGAATATGATTTTTGGGTGAGTTTCATTTGAAATACGAAGCCACTTTTAAATTAATCCAAAGCATTCTTGTCACTGACTACATTGGTCAAACAAGTAATTTCGGTTACAATTACTCACCTTATGTTTAGGTTGATATGTAACGAAATTTTTAAGCCACCCACGAAGCCTTGAAAAAGAAGCCCTTCAATACTTCTCTAGAAGTATTCGATTGTAATTCACGGGAACATACACAAGCTGTTGATTATCTCTCTTGATAATTAACGAAGCAATCTTTGCCCGGGGTTTAACTGCATTTGTGTCGAAATTTTATTTTTCGACATCACAGATTCCAAATTTTCGTTAGTTTGCTTCTTATCTTATTCTATTGGCACACTGCACTCACGAAATCCTTGAGGTTCTGAGTATTACCAACTCAGGCTGATGATTTCGACAGTCTGGAAAATGACTTCGTTTATAATCCCAAAGACGAAAGAGCCTAACCTCCATGTCGAAGGTTTTCGATCTTATCCACTTGGTACTCACGAACAGTCTGATGTGATGGTTTGGCAACGTGGCCCGACTTTCAAGGAACTTTATCTGACATGGCGCGTTTGACGGCTAGTGGTGCGACTTTCAAGGACAGACGTGGCTTACTCTTTCAAGAAAACGTTTGGAATTCAATATGGGTTACATATAAAAGGAAATTCTACTCTCCTTTTACAATTACGCGTTCAAATTCTCAGACGATCCAAAAGCCCTAAATTTCTCTGTTCTTCAAGAAGTTCTCAAAACCCTAATCAATGGCGGCTGATCCAACCTCCACCACTGAAGAAGTTGCATCTCAACCACTAATGAAGATTCAAAGCACCAACTATCAGGTTGAAGGAGATGTGTCACTGTATCCAGAAGAACTCAAGATGTTGATTGTTGCTCTTAAACATTCAGGTCTCACAACTGCAATGTTCAACACTTTTGAAGTCCCGTTGTCATGGTTATCAATGGCTGGTTCCACTGCTTCTTACAGCAAAGCCACTGATCTAATCACATTCAATCTGGTGAATGAAAAGCAAATTCGGCTCTCGAAGAAGTTGTTTACTCAAATCTTGGTAATTCCAAATACACCTCCATTCTTTAAACCTAATGCTGATCAAGTTATGTTCATGTTTAACGAGATGGGTCATCAGCCACCACTCGTTAAGATCAGTGATTTCAAGAAATCTGGTCTTCCCTGCATATGGAATTTTTTGTTTGGGATATATCTTCGTTGCTTAACTGGGCGAAGTGTAGGGCTTGATAAGGGGAGAATGGAAGTTTATGCTATGGTAGCCAGGTTGTACTATGATCTCAATGTTGATTATGCAACTCAGATTTGAAAAGAGTTTATCAAGAGCCTGGAAAACACGAATGTGGTAAAAGGAATTTCGTGTGCACGTTACTGGAGTTTGGTTCTTCAGTATGTATATGAGAAGGAAGGTATTCCAGTTCCTACTGATGAGGCTAAGGCAGAATTCACAAAGTTTCATTTTCCAAAGAATGTTGCAGATGATTCAGACGAATTCCCAAATGTTGCTCGAATTCCTGATGGGATGTTGAAGAAAGTTGACCCAACGAATTCTGTATTGGTGGCATACTTGCAACATGTTAATCCTTCAATCGAAACTGGAATTTTGCTGAAAACAAGTGATGAAGGGTCATGCAAAAAGTCGAAGAAGTCAAAGAAGGTTCCTGAAGAGGTTGTTGCTCAAGAAAGTTCCAAAATATAACCTACGACTAAGTCGCCTAAGAAGATTGTAATTGACACTGAGACGCCTAAGGAGCAAGTTGTTCCTGAATCTTCGAAGGAATTCATCCCTTCGAAATCAGGTGTGTTCAAAAGATTAAGGAATTTCTCTTATCAGAAATGAACTTCATCAACAGATCAGTCTCCTACTGTTCGTAAACCTCAGCTAAATAGAAAAGGAGTGAAAGTTCGTGAGATTCCGGCACCCGTTTCCCCATCCTCCAAAAAGCGAAGAGCAGAGGATGTAGCGAAGCATATCAACAAGAAGAGGAAGAAGCGAAAGTTGGTGGTTCAAGATGAGTCCTCAGAAGAAGAGGTTGTTCCAGAATCTCCTTTGGGTTCGAATTCCCCAATAATCTCACAACCACTCATTCTTGAAAATGTTTCGTTACCCACAACAACAGCACCACTTGAGATTATTGTCACCAAATCAATTCCTGAAACGGTTCCAATTTCTCCAATTGTTGCAAACGTATCTAATACGGATGCACATGTTGTGGTGAGTGTGAGTCCATCAACTCAAGGTATTCTTGAACCTATTTCCAGTACCTTTGTTTCACTTCCACCTTTTATTAAACCTGTATCTACTACCAATCCTTCTCCAACGTTTGATCAAGTCTTACAACAACCTTTCACTACACTTTTCCCATTACAATCCACCAAAACCAACTTCCGATGATGAAACAGGTGGAGGAGGTTTCAGAGGAACTTTTGATGATCTCCATTTCGATTCGGAAGAAGAGGATATACCATATCACATGTTGATGTCTGGTAAGCAGTTCAGGATTCTCAATCGAAAACTTAATGCTATTCTTCAATCACAAGCTGATTCCGGAGCAAAGAACTCAGTATCTGGGATTGAAGTTGATGTGATGCTCAAAGCTATAGAGCTTCGAATGCAGAAACAAATGGATGTTATGGATAAAAATAATGAACTGAGGGTCAAAGCTCAGAATGATTCGTTCAGTTCTGCACTTAACAATCTTCGTTTGACAACAAAAGAACGACATGTTCTTTTTGTGAAAGATGTCAAGACAGTACGTGAAGATGTCAATCGAAAGCTTAAGGAGCTGAAGGTTGAAGTTACAAAAGAACTGAATGAGATGAATACCAATTATTCGACAATCAAGTCGAATGTTGACACTATTGCAGCTGCTGTCCGAACGGTTGTTGAATGGTATCAAGCTTTAACTTCAAAGTTTGATGCAAAGGATACAGCTGATGCTCAGCATTTCGAAAAGATGGGTGTTTTGCTTGGGGAATTAAAAGAGTTAGTGTCGAAGCTAGCTCCTACTTCGTTTTTAACTCCCGAGTTTTTAACTCAGACGTTACATTCTTTGGATCAAGCCATTCAGAAGGTTGTAGCTCCTATTTCGAAGTTTAAAAACATGTTACCCACTGGTGCCCCACCTGTTTTCATAGGGGTGCAAGGGGGAGAAAAGAAAACTCAATAAAGCAAACCTTCGAAAGTTACAAAAGTGGTTGATAAGCCAAAAAAGATTGAGAAGATTGTTACTACTGCTAGTGAAGAAACAAAAGGTGTATCTACTCAAGTCATAATTCCTATAGTTTCAAAGACGAATACAACAGAAGCCATCAAGACAACAACAAGACCCATTCTGAAGGGGATTGTGTTTAATTCGACAACTGAAGGAGGGAGTTCAAGTTTGTCAAAACCAAAGGTTTCAGAAGGTGATAGAGATAAAGGAAAAGTGATTGTGGTTGAAAAATCAAAGGAAGAGAAAAAGGCCGAAATTGAAGCTGAAATGGAGAAGCAAAGGCAAATACAAAGCATACTGAGACTTCGTGAAAGTGATCCACCTGGTATCGAAAAAGGAGATCCAAAGAAGTTATACAGTTATGAGAATATTGAAGCAAGAGTTGCTTATAATCACATGTATGTGTTTGAGAAGAAGCCGAAGAAAAGCTATTCTATCACTAATACTGATATGAGTCAGCTTGATTTCCCTGTGAACGAAATGATGTTTATCATGGCTCAGTACAAGATTGTGGAGAAGTTCGACAATGAGGATGATTATATCCATATGAAACTTAGGTTTCATGCAGTTGTTGGAAAAGAACCAGAAGAGATATGGTATTTGGTGAAGATCAATAAAGTTATCAGTATAACGAAGGATGTGATGTTCGAGAATATGATACAGAATTTTCGGTATCATGTTGTAAGGGCAAACAATCAAGTGTGTGATTTCTCAGTTGCTGATTTCCCTCTTATGAACTTGAATGATCTGATTCAAGTTGCATTGATTTTGAAAGACATAGAGGTTTTGCAACTTCAGGGAACTGACAAAGACGTTTTGAGGCTTGGTCTTGCCCATATCAAAATCTTCATAGACAATTACTATGATTGTCTGGCCTTGACTGATGTGGAGTTAGCATCAACAATGGGAAAGGAAGTGAAAGTTGCAATGAAATTGTCGAAGACTCAAGTTGAATTGAAGAAGTATGCTGATGGGAAGATATGCTTAAAGCCTTTTGGAATGGTCTTTGCTGGAAAAGAAAAAAATGGCAAAGCTAAGAGGTTTTTGTTCCAGACTTCAGAGATTGAAAGATATACCACTTCGCAATATACGAACTTCATTGTTCGTATGAATAATTACAAGAAGAATAATGATGGTGATAAGGTGGAGTTAAGGAAGATCATGACATGGTACCCGGAGAGACGAAGGATGATGCATTTTGCTGCATAGATTCTCACGAATTGAGAATTTCGACATGATTACAAAGGGGGAGATTGTAGAGTCGAAATGTATTGTAATATGTCGAAGTCTGTGTAATTGTCTTTTTCGTATGTTTCCTTATGTATTTACTAAGGCATCTGATTTACGAAGCTTTAATGTCTAGCCTTAGTATTTTTTGTACTTCCAGTCTCCTATCAATAGGAGCTGAACATAGAGTGGATGGTAGAGTTTTCCCATTTCTATTATCGTTTTGTACTCTTGTTCATTGGAAGTAATATGAGCTGAACCATACCTTATTTACTTCTCGTGTTCATCTTTAATCTGATTTGATTCTAATCCTCGATTAATCACTTCTACAATTCTACAACAACTGGAAAAAAATTCTAGATCAGTTAAGGTCTAAACGATAGGAGTCTGACATCTCCTCCCAAATAAAAAAATTCTCGATTAATCACTTCTACAATCACTTCTACAGTTCTGGGCCGTCAGCAACCTCAGTCTAACCTACTGAATATGCTCTGTCGTCTTTAGCACTATCTCAGTGCTCCCCATCACTCTCTGTCCGACCTCCCCCCAACAGATAGGAGTCTGACATCTCCTCCCAAATAAAAGCTCAAAGAGAGGCATCCCAATGCTGGAGTGATGACTGTTGTTGTATGAAAACACAGCCTAGGGCAGATAGGAATCCCAAATTCGACCAAAGTCCATAACACAAGCGCGTAGCATATCCTCGAGCGTCTGAATCGTTCGCTCACTCTGCCCATCTTTCTATGGATGGTATGTGGTGCTAAAATGTAACCGGGTACCCAACTCCTCATGAAATTTCTTCCACAGCCTGGAAGTAAAACGCACATCACAGTCAGACACTATCAATGTCGGAAATCCGTGCTGAGCCACCACCTCTCGAACGTAGACCTCGGCCAGCTTCTCTGCAGAAGAGTTCTCACTTATAGCCAATAAGTGAGCACTCTTTGTCAACCGGTCCACAATCACCCAGATCGTATCCACACCCCTCGCAGTCCTCGGAAATTTGGTAATAAAATCCATGGAGATCTGTTCCCACTTCCATAGAGGAACCTCCAGAGGCTGCAACTTGCCATGAGGGTACTGGTGCTCTGCCTTGACCTTATGACATGTCAAACATCTCTCAACTACCCATGCCATATCTCTCTTCATACAGGGCCACCAATAATCGTGTTTCAAATCCAAGTACATCTTCGTGGCCCCAGGATGAATGGAAAACCTGGACTTATGGGCCTCCTCCATCAAAATCTGTCGAGCTCCACCCTTATATGGCACCCATATCCGCCCATGGAAGGTCATAAGCCCCCGACTATCCGTCTCAAAATCAGAAATATGCCCAATCACCGGCTCTCTCTTGCGGTTCTCTGGTCTCATGGCCACCGCTTGGGCTTCTCAAATGACGTCTAAGACTGGAGTCATCACCGTCATTCTCATACACATATCTTGAATTGAAGCACTCGCTGTTCTACGACTCAGGGCATCAGCTACCACATTAGCCTTGCCTGGATGATACAAAATCTCACAGTCGTAGTGTGACATCCCCATTTTCACGGCCAGAAAAGGCCGATTTTGTTTATGCTTTATAAAAAATCAGAGTACCTCTTTTAATGAAAATGTTGCGGAATTTGTTCCCAGAAAAACATGATAAATACGTTATCAAAGCATTTCCGAAGAAATGTATTTTTATTCATTTTAAAACATTGGGATGTCATTGTCAATACAGAAACATAAGCATAAACAAAACTTACATTATTTACACTAGTGATCTACATCTCTTTTAAATCTCTCAGTGTAAAGTAGCTTCGTATCGACACATGTGCTACAAATAAGCTTGAGTGGGCCAGGTTGGGAAACCTGGTGAGTACATAGGGTTTTCAACCCACAATAATATAATTATTATGTTTAAACAACAAACAATCAACCCAATTACCCTTCCCCATTATCTTCTTTATTTTACCCTAAGAATCAACTATTCCTCGTTCATTTATTCCTAAGGATTATCCTAAGGAATCGGCACGAAATCCATCGTTGCCAGAGTCTACTCATATGGCACTACGTCGCATAGTCGCCAGGTTTTAGGCACTAAGTCTCATAGTCGCCAGGGTTTATACAACAGGCACTACGTCGCATAGTCGCCAGGGTTTATACAACAGGCACTACGTCGCATAGTCGCCAGGGTTTGTTTATCGACAGTATCGTTTCCGAGAATCCACTCGCAATACATGTCAATGGGTTTTTAGAGTACATCTGGTGAATACACAGTTCAAAACACCTACAGGTTGCGAGCCTGCTAGTGTCCACTGGACTGTCTAGAATAGTCCGTGGTTGTCATCCATACTCTGCTGAATGACGGGGCCAACACATGGGTAAAAGGCTTCTCTCATGGTTTACCTCTCACCCTTATCTCATGGTCTATATCACTTCTCATCATTTTATTTTTGTCACACAACAACTATTTCATCTACCCATGTTTTACCCAACACATTTTATAGATATAAAATACATATACAATTTAAATCATTTGAAACCTGTATAAAAATCTTTCACCCAGCACAGACGGCAAGTATACAGACAATATGCACACATAGCACGTAATTTATATTAAATACTTCATATCTATGTGTAAGATGAAAGGGACTATGCACTCACCTGATTAGGTGGTGACTCGGTACTCGAACATCACTTCGTTATCTCACACATAGGCGTAGCTCACTTACAACGGATTTTAAAGAAAACCGGGCTTCGCTTGGAGCAGCGTTTCCGAACCGAAAGACCCTTTTTCTCGGGACTCCGGGAGCCTCGAGGCTTCCTTTGGGTGCTAGGGATTTTTCCTAGGGTTTAGGGGGGTTCAAAACCCTAGAGAGAGAAAGTAGTGTGAGAAGAAATGAAGAAAGGTGTGAAAATTTCGGAAAGGCTCGCATGCTATATATAGCCTCCAGCAGCCTCGGACTACGCTGCGCGTCCAGCAGCTATGTTGGGCGTAGTCTCGGATAAGGTTGCCAGGCGTGTTCCAGCTGGCTCGCACTCGGACAGGACCCAGATAAGACCGAAGGTACGCGGGGTGTACCGGATCTCGTACGCGGGGCGTAGTGCGAAGCGACGTGGCGTGATCCGAAGGGTGCTCTGCGATACAACAGGCACTACGTCGCATAGTCGCCAGGGTTTGTTTATCGACAGTATCGTTTCCGAGAATCCACTCGCAATACATGTCAATGGGTTTTTAGAGTACATCTGGTGAATACACAGTTCAAAACACCTACAGGTTGCGAGCCTGCTAGTGTCCACTGGACTGTCTAGAATAGTCCGTGGTTGTCATCCATACTCTGCTGAATGACGGGGCCAACACATGGGTAAAAGGCTTCTCTCATGGTTTACCTCTCACCCTTATCTCATGGTCTATATCACTTCTCATCATTTTATTTTTGTCACACAACAACTATTTCATCTACCCATGTTTTACCCAACACATTTTATAGATATAAAATACATATACAATTTAAATCATTTGAAACCTGTATAAAAATCTTTCACCCAGCACAGACGGCAAGTATACAGACAATATGCACACATAGCACGTAATTTATATTAAATACTTCATATCTATGTGTAAGATGAAAGGGACTATGCACTCACCTGATTAGGTGGTGACTCGGTACTCGAACATCACTTCGTTATCTCACACATAGGCGTAGCTCACTTACAACGGATTTTAAAGAAAACCGGGCTTCGCTTGGAGCAGCGTTTCCGAACCGAAAGACCCTTTTTCTCGGGACTCCGGGAGCCTCGAGGCTTCCTTTGGGTGCTAGGGATTTTTCCTAGGGTTTAGGGGGGTTCAAAACCCTAGAGAGAGAAAGTAGTGTGAGAAGAAATGAAGAAAGGTGTGAAAATTTCGGAAAGGCTCGCATGCTATATATAGCCTCCAGCAGCCTCGGACTACGCTGCGCGTCCAGCAGCTACGTTGGGCGTAGTCTCGGATAAGGTTGCCAGGCGTGTTCCAGCTGGCTCGCACTCGGACAGGACCCAGATAAGACCGAAGGTACGCGGGGTGTACCGGATCTCGTACGCGGGGCGTAGTGCGAAGCGACGTGGCGTGATCCGAAGGGTGCTCTGCGATCAGCGATGGACGGCTGCGATGAGGCCACGTCATCCATCTCTCATCAGACTTCGTGATTTCGATTCCAAACTTCAAAAATTCGTATCTTCCTCATACGAGATCCGTTTTTGATGTTCTTTATATCCACGCGTAGGCGCTAACGTACTCTACAACTTTCGTTTAGACTTCGTCGGCTAATTTTGAATTTATTTTAAAGGTTATATTTTTAACAGGTCGGGACATGATTGGTTTGTTAAAAATTCATAACTTCTTCATCCGACGTCCGTTTTCGTCTGTCTTTTTATCGTTATGCTACTATTAACGAGATCTTCGATTCTTGTTTAGGTTGTGTCGACTAAAAACCGCTCGATCTAATATTCGAACTTCGGGCTGTACACCGCTAAGCCGAAACTTCGAAAAATCATAACTTCCTCATACGAAGTCAGATTTGGGTGTTCTTTTTATGGACGCTCTCGGTTTAACGTATTCTACGACTCGCGTTTAGATCGCTAAGGCTAAAACTCCCTCTATCGTAAATTCACTATTTACGCTTCCCGGTATCGTGCCGGTTCCGTCGTGAAACTTCGACGGGTCATAACTTCTTCGTTATAACTCGGATTTCGGCGTTCTTTAAATGTACGGAACCCTTGAAACATATTCTACAACTTGGTTAAGATTATTTATTCTAAATAATATTTTGTCAAAAAGTCGTTTTCGACCCCTATTATCTCCAGATTGACTAGCCCGGATCTACGGGCGTTACAATGATCTCCCCCTTAGGATGATTACGTCCCGAAATCATCAAGGAAACATGGCTCACATGATGACTCCATCCGTTATATCTTCATCCTAAGTGATAACCATAACTTTGATGTTTCTTCGAACGAGTATTTAACTCTTAGACTCCTTGACTACAGGCGGTGCTCGATCTTGCACCTGCTCCCTATCTCTCATTAGACTCCAAATTATGACCTTCAAGTCACAATCTCGATTCTTACTGGAGACTCCTTCTTCTTCTTGACAAAATTAAGAATAAATTCTTTGATTTCTATAATAGATTGACGTGCCTCGTTCTAACGACCTCTCGTCGTATGTTGCAACACTTAGACTTAGGTCTCTTAGAGTCAAATTCCAGAACAAACTATACCTTCCTTCATGTTCTTATGTGATTTAATCACATCCTAGTACGTAGCACTTCTAACTATAAGTTTCTTACTTTAACAACGATCACAATCGCTTTGACTATCTTCAATCTTCTGGATTAAGTCGGATGCTACATCAAACTTGGCTCTCTGAACCACGTAACATACTCAACGTAGTCGGACTCAGTTTGGTATGACCACTAGGGTCGGAATAACAATCATCTTCTTAGTCATTACCGAAACGATGGTAACGACATACTTGAATAAAACGAAATCAATTACCAGCTTCTTGGTAACCTTGTGACTTTCCCTGATCCAAGCGTGAGTCCTGTGCTTCCGGTAGTATATGCATCTACTACCTTTCACACCTACTCATACTCGTCTCAAGTATTGTCTCGCAGTTTTTTTTTTCAAGTCACCATACAGAAATCACACAACAGTTTAACACACCAGATAACAAAACGATGGCTTTATTATTTCTTGAAACTATTACATAGGTGTTCAAGTTCACCCTAGACTATGCCTCTAATAGGCTACATCATATGAAACTACGGCTACTGCATAATCCGATCTTTGGATGAGAAATCCTCATCCTTGATTCCTCGTGTTGTTGTCTGCTTCATCGAGGATCAGGTGGAATGCCCTTGGTTTCGGTGGTGCTTCTGGCCTTGTTGCTTCATTTTTCTTTGGGCAATCTTTAGAAATATGCCCTTCTTTGTTACATCCGTAGCACACCTTCTTGTTGGACGTGCAGTTGTTGACGTAATGCCCTGTCTTTCCACATTTGTAGCAAGTCATCCCCTCGCTACACTTTCCGAAGTGTTTCTTCTTACACTTTTCGCACCACTTAGCTTCACCTTCTCCTCCAAAATTTGAGATTTTGCTTTCTTTGTTGGTCTTTGAAGATCCCGCATGCTTCCTTTTCTCGCCAACTTCGACCTTGTTGGTGGCTCTACTCTTGATCATCTCTTCTACAGACTTAGCAGCCCAGATAACTGCCTCCAGAGTATGTGCCTGACGCACTGGCACTGCATATTCCCATGGGAGTCCCTTAGCGTACTTGTCGATCTTCGTCAGCTCATCCGGGACAAGACGCAATGCAAACTCCATCTTCTCTATGAAGTTGTTTGTGTATTCATCGATTGACATGCTTCCCTTTTTCAGGGTCAGAAACTGGTTCTCTAGCTCGAGCAAGTTTTGGGCTGAGCAGTACTTGCGTTTGAATTGTACTAAAAACTCCGCCCATGTCAGCTGCAGGGGCTCATTGGGGCTCAAGGTCTTCCCCAGGGTATTCCACCAACGAACAACGCCTCCTTGGAACTGACGCACTACAAACGTGGTCTGTAGTTTGCCTCTGCAACCACACGTCATAAAAGCTAACTCCATTTCTGAGATCCAATCCATGACTCCGATCGGATCTTCCTTTCCAGTGAAAGTCGATGGCTTGCAAGTCAGAAAATCTTTGTACTTGCATTCGTTCCTCTCGACTTCGTCATCTTGGTTGTTTTGTCGAACTATTGGTGGGTTGGCTTGACCAATGGTCCCACTGTAGTTCCCCTCTTCAGACTGCCCTTTGTTCAACTCGGGATGCTCGATCTGTATGGTAGCTTCCTCTCGATTCTGTTGGAGCAAACGTCTGGTTTCCTCCATTTGACGATCTAACATCGCCTGGATCATTGCTTGCACTCCGGCCATCGTGATTGGTTCGGGAGCGGCTACCACCACGGGTATTTGCTCAACCACTGGTGGTTGATTCCTGTTCCCATTCGCATTCCCAGCTCCACTGCGGGTTCTTGCCATCTTGATCTATACACCGAATACGGTGAATTTAGATCCTTATATAGGATAGACGTTTAAATCATCCTTATCTCTCCGAAACGTTTACATGCTAGGTCTAATATCGTAATCGTACGTTTAGAATCATAAACACATAAGGTTTCCAGATCCGGTTGGCAACAGACCATAGATCCGAACAAATAACAGCATATAAGGCATAAATCATTTAGCACATAAAGCATATTAGGTATTTTCCTAAATAAGCTAGTGCTCACATCTCACAATCATCGCTTAGCATTCTAAGTTTAAGTCTAGAAATAAATCCATATTCCTAGTTCGCTTAAACTAATGCTCTGATACCAACTGTGACATCCCCATTTTCACGGCCAGAAAAGGCCGATTTTGTTTATGCTTTATAAAAATCAGAGTACCTCTTTAAATGAAAATGTTGCGGAATTTGTTCCCAGAAAAACATGATAAATACGTTATCAAAGCATATCCGAAGAAATGTATTTTTATTCATTTTAAAACATTGGGATGTCATTGTCAATACAGAAACATAAGCATAAACAAAACTTACATTATTTACACTAGTGATCTACATCTCTTTTAAATCTCTCAGTGTAAAGTAGCTTCGTATCGACACCTGTGATACAAATAAGCTTGAGTGGGTCAGGTTGGGAAACCTGGTGAGTACATAGGGTTTTCAACCCACAATAATATAATTATTATGTTTAAACAACAAACAATCAACCCAATTACCCTTCCCCATTATCTTCTTTATTCTACCCTAAGAATCAACTATTCCTCGTTAATTTATTCCTAAAGATTATCCTAAGGAATCGGCACGAAATCCATCGTTGCTAGAGTCTAATCATTTGGCACTACGTCGCATAGTCGCCAGGTTTTAGGCACTAAGTCTCATAGTCGCCAGGGTTTATACAACAGGCACTACGTCGTATAGTCGCCAGGGTTTATACAACAGGCACTACGTCGCATAGTCGCCAGGGTTTTTTTATCGACAGTATCGTTTCCGAGAATCCACTCGCAATACATGTCAATGGGTTTTTAGAGTACATCTGGTGAATACACAGTTCAAAACACCTACAGGTTGCGAGTCTGCTAGTGTCCACTGGACTGTCTAGAATAGTCCGTGGTTGTCATCCATACTCTGCTGAATGACGGGGCCAACACATGGGTAAAAGGCTTCTCTCATGGTTTACCTCTCACCCTTATCTCATGGTCTATATCACTTCTCATCATTTTATTTTTGTCACACAGCAACTATTTCATCTACCCATGTTTTACCCAACACATTTTATAGATATAAAATACATATACAGTTTAAATCAATTGAAACCTGTATAAAAATCTTTCACCCAGCATAGACGGCAAGTATACAGACAATATGCACACATAGCACGTAATTTATATTAAATACTTCATATCTATGTGTAAGATGAAAGGGACTATGCACTCACCTGATTAGGTGGTGACTCGGTACTCGAACAACACTTCGTTATCTCAAAACAATTTTTCCTTGACCAAAGCCTAGTATCAATACCACTAGAGTTTAGTTTTAACGTTAACCGCGACTAATTAATAGTCTAGCTATTATTATTATTATTATATAAGCGTTAAAAAAACACTCTATATAACTCATAATAATAGCCCAAATAATTATTTTAAGGACCTAATAACATTACTATAATTATTTAAAAGTTATATTAAAAATTTCATAGGCGTAGCTCACTTACAGCGGATTTTAAAGAAAACCGGGCTTCGCTTGGAGCAGCGTTTCCGAACCGAAAGACCCTTTTTCTCGGGACTCCGGGAGCCTCGAGGCTTCCTTTGGGTGCTAGGGATTTTTCCTAGGGTTTAGGGGGGTTCAAAACCCTAGAGAGAGAAAGTAGTGTGAGAAGAAATGAAGAAAGGTGTGAAAATTTCGGAAAGGCTCGCATGCTATTTATAGCCTCCAGCAGCTACGCTAGGCGTAGTCTCGGATAGGGTTGTCAGGCATGTTCCAGCTGGCTCGCACTCGGACAGGACCCGGATAAGACCGAAGGTACGCGGGGCGTACCGAATCTCGTACGCGGGGCGTAGTGCGAAGCGACGTGGCGTGATCCGAAGGGTGCTCTGCGATCAGCGATGGACGGCTACGATGAGGCCACGTCATCCATCTCTCATCAGACTTCGTGATTTCGATTCCAAACTTCAAAAATTCGTATCTTCCTCATACGAGATCCGTTTTTGATGTTCTTTATATCCACGCGTAGGCGGGAACGTACTCTACAACTTTCGTTTAGAATTCATCGGCTAATTTTGACTTTATTTTAAAAGTTATATTTTTAACAGGTCGGGACAGGATTGGTCTGTTAAAAATTCATAACTTCTTCATCCGACGTCCGTTTTCGTCTGTGTTTTTATCGTTATGCTACTATTAACGAGATCTTCGATTCTCATTTATGTTGTGTCGGCTAAAAACCGCTCGATCTAATATTCGAACTTCGGGCTGTACGCCGCTAAGCCGAAACTTCGAAAAATCATAACTTCCTCATACTCAGTCAGATTTGGGCGTTCTTTTTATGGACGCTCTTGGTTTAACGTATTCTACGACTCTCGTTTAGATCGCTAAGGCTAAAACTCGCTCTATCGTATATTCACTATTTACGCTTCCCGGTATCGTGCCGGTTCCGTCCCGAAACTTCGACGGGTCATAACTTCTTCGTTATAACTCGGATTTCGGCGTTCTTTAAATGTATGGAACCCTTGAGACATATTCTACAACTTGGTTAAGATTATTTATTCTAAATAATCTTTTGTCGAAAAGTCGTTTTCGTCCCCTATTATCTCCAGATTGACTAGCCCGGATCTACGGGCGTTACACGTAGTTATTTACTACATCCAACCACCTCCTATGTCTCATATTCAGTTTGGATTGATCCATACGGTACCTCAGGCTCTTATGGTCCGTGTATATGGTACATCGGACACCGTAGAGGTAGTGGCGCCAAATCTTGAGGGCGAATACCACCGCCCCCAGCTCCAACTCATGGGTGGGATATCTCATCTCGTGAGGCTTCAGCTGGCTCGACACATATGATATTTCCATTGCCCTCCCTGCATCAACACAACACCTAATCCCGATATGGATGCATCACAGTAGACTATGAACTCCTCTACTCCCTTCGGGAGAGCTAACACTGGAGCCTCACACAACCTCTGACGAAGAGTCTGGAATGATGTCTGCTGCTCAGGCCCCTAAGTAAAAACAACATTCTTCTGGGTTAACTTGGTGAGAGGGACAACAATCTTGGAGAAATATCTGATAAATCTCCGGTAATAACCTGCCAAGCCAAGAAAACTTCTAATCTCGGATTGGGTTCTTGGCACCTCCCACTGCATAACTGCCTCAATCTTAGCCGGGTCAACCAAAATCCCGTTCTGGTTAACGAGGTGTCCTAAGAATTGAACCTCTCGTAACCATATATCACACTTGGAGAATTTGGCATAAAGGCTCTCCATCCTCAACACTCCAAGAATCTCCCGAAGATGTTCCTCATGTTGTTCCCTGGACTTCGAGTATACCAAAATATTGTCAATGAACACGATCACCAACCGGTCTAACATGGGCCTACACACCCGGTTCATGAGGTCCATGAACGCTACCGGTGTGTTGGTGAGCCTGAAAGGCATCACCAGGAACTCATAATGCCCATTACGAGTCCGAAATACCGTCTTCTGAATATCCTCCTCGTGGATCCTCATCTGATGTTATCCAGATCTCAAATCAATATTGGAAAACAAAGACGCTCCCTGCAACTGATCAAATAAGTCGTCGATCCTCGATAATGGATAGCGGTTCTTAACCGTCAACTTGTTCAACTCCCGGTAATCGATGCACATCCGGTGTGAACCATCCTTCTTCTTGAAAAAAAGGATCGGCGCTCCCCACGACGAATTACTCGGCCGAATGAAACCCTTCCCGAACAGCTCCTGAAGCTGCGAGGATAACTCTTGCATCTCGGGTGGCGCAAGACGATATGGTGCCTTGGCAATAGTCGTCGCCCCCGGAACCAAATCGATCTGAAACTCCACCTGCCTCTCAGGAGGCACAACCGAAAAATCCTCGGGAAAAACATCTGGGAAATCACATACCACTGGAACATCGGAAACAGAAATCAACCTCTCCTTGACAACCTGAGTATCCACTACATAAGTTAAGAAGCCCATACATCCATGCTGCAGACTCTATCTCGCCCTGGAGGCAGAGCAGAAAGCTGATCCCGATCTAGTTCCGTCGCTATAAACAGTAAGTACTCCCCCACTAGGGTCTCGAATCATCACCATCTGACGCTCGCAATCAATCACAACTCCAAATCAGCTTAACCAATCCATGCCCACTATGACGTAGACATCTCCCATCGCTATCGGCACCGGATCTATTGGAAACTCCACATCGAAAATCTCCAAAACCCAATCCCGGAATACATCAGTAGCAAAAACCACATGGTCGTCGGCTATAGAAACCCTCAGTGGTCGACTTAAATCCTCGCGTCTAACACTAATGCGAAGACTAAAGGATAAAGACACGAATGATCGACTCACACCCGAGTCAAATAGCACCAAGGCAAGCACATGATTCACAAGAAAAGTACCTATATTAAGCACAATATAAGCATAAACGAATCATAATAACAACATGAATAAGGAGATACATACCAGCAACAACGTCAGGTGTTGCGCTGACCTCCTCTGCAGTCAACTGGAAACATATCCCACGAGCTCTCGGAGCCTCAGCATTCCCAGGCCGACCATCAGTGACACGCAAGGTAGCAGGAGCAGGGACCTGGGTTGATCCTTGAGTGAGTTGAGGACACTCAGCCTTCCGGTGGCTAGTCTAGTTGTAATGAAAGCAAACCGAAAGTCCCTTGGGGCAATCCTTCGCCATATGCCCCTCCTTGCCGCATTTGAAACAAATCCCCGATCGGCAAGATCCCTCGTGACTCTTACTGCACTTGCCACAAGTGCGGCCCTTCTGACCTCCTACTCTAGTATCAGCGGGCTTATCCCGCTTGGTCTCCGACTGTGACTGCACTGGTCTCCTGTCTCTCCCCTGAGACTCTCTCTCCTCCCTCGTCTGAGTCTCCAGCTCGATCTCCCTCCTTCTAGCATTGGTCTGTAGCTCAGCCAATGTACGATATGATGAGTTCTCCATGAACTCCCGAATATCCCTCCTCAAAATGCTGAAGTACCGGCTCACATGTGCCTGATCAGTAGAAACGTGCTCGGGGCAGAATAAAGCCCTCTCATGAAACATCCTCGTGATCTCAGTCACCGTCTCTGTCTTCTACCTGAGAGACAGAAACTCTTGGGCCAACCATTCCCTCTTCACCTGGGGAATGAACTCATCTCGGAATAGCTGGGTGAATCTCTCCCAAGTCACTGCAGCATGATCTGCAGGAGAATAATCAGTCGTCACAAACTTCCACCTGTCCTTCGCTTCCAAGTGAAGCTGGTTCAACGCGAATCGAACCTTCAGGTTCTCAGGGCATGAACAAGTATAAAAGGATCCCTCGATATAATAGATCCATCACATCGCAGCAATCGGGTCCTAGGTCCTGTCAAACTCTGGTGGCTTCGTGTTGCTGAACTCTCGGAACATCAATGAATCACCCCCCTGCAAGGGCTGCGGTGGCTGCGGCAGTGGTAGCCTTAGTGACGGCAGCATAACGCTCGTCAAAAGTCTCGATCAACGTGGTCTTAATAGACCCGAACATCTACGGAATTACCTCACTGATAGTTGTGGCCACCTTACCCGCAATAATCCTACGGATCTCATCATCACTGGTACTCACCCTCTCGGGTTCGCTGGAGCCTGAACTTCGGGTAACCACCATAGTCTCTCTCTGAAACATAAACACATAAATCATCAAGGACATGCTAAAGAGCACACACATTTACACATCCCTACATGGTTCTTAGTATCGCTGAGATTCCTACTTGAGTCGCGTATGGATCCAATGCTTTCAATAGTACGGGCCCAATACTACCTTCCACACCAACCCACATTCACCTTAAGTCCTCCTCTTAGGATCCTAATTCCCAGCTACTCTATCCCTCATGGATATCTAACTAATCTCTCAGTAGACTTCCCAAGCTGAACATCTAGATACCCCTCCTAGATTACTCTTCAACTCTAATATGTCTCGTAAAGATCTCTGCCATGTACAACTCAGAACACACACAAAGTAAATGGCAAGAATAATGTCGTTCAAGAACGACCTCCTAGGCTAAGGCATCATGAATCAGGAAACTCTAGCTCAAAATTCCTAAAAATACCTAGCCTACCATCTAGCATGCAGTTCTAATAGCTCAAGAGTAACTCATCTCATAATATACTTAAGTAAGGGTATTTTAAGAAATCACCGCTCGGGCTCTGGCTGATTGTACAAACTGCTTCGTCTTGCTTTCCTCTTAAAAGTTCTTTGCTCATTTAGAAAATAATTTCTTTTTGAAAATCTATCAACTCCTCGGTTTGAGTCCAGACATACCCGAGGGTGCATCCGAATCGCTCAAACCAAGGCTCTGATACCAACTTGTAACACTCTAAATTTTCAAAAAAAAAATTCATTTTAAAAGTTTCATACAAAACATAGTTTAACATTTCTCATGCCAACTTGAAATTTTCCCAAACACAAAACATCAGAAATTGTTTGTCAAATATCCCAGAATCCACATAAACACAAATCATCAAGTTGGTGTGTAAAATCATGCCGGCGCCTTCCCACGATCCTGAGATGTACCTAAAACACATTTTACACAAACACTGTAAGCACGAAGCTTAGTGAGTTCCCCAAAATACCACATACACAAATAATTAGCCTCTCATGGCTATATCTCGATAAGGACCCTCCGGTCATGTGTCTCAGTGAAGACCCTCCGGTCTCACGTCTCGGTATGGACCCTCCGGTCGTAAATCAATATATACACAGAATAATATAACAACATAAGTCACAAATACAAGATGCATAATAACACATAACTCAGTATAAGCAAATAAGACCCTCCGGTAAATAACACGAATAAGACCCTCCGGTAAGTAACACGAACAAGACCCTCCGATCACACATAAACTACCACGCAGGTAAGTATAGTGAGAAGACTCACCTCAAGAAGTAAAGTAAGTAAATCCCGCACCCGAACTTCCGGTCTAGACTCCGCCTAACATATGTCACATATACCTTTAATTAAAAATTGATATTAACAACCTTCAAAGATGTTGGCTAAGTCTCTTTACTAAACCTCAGAAGGGTAAAAGACCATTTTACCCCTCCATGACCTCCAAAGTCTACAGCCTGTCCAAAACCCTAAAAGTCAACGAAAGTCAACACCCAACGCGTACGCTGCGCGTTAAACTAATCATGCATGCATCGGGGTGGACTCAGCGCTACGTTGCACGTAACTGGGGGTACGTACGTCGTACGTCCCAAACTTCCTTTTTCACTCATTTGGTCTTAATCTGTTAAGACGATTGCTACCACTATAGATCTGGGTTGATTAAGGTCTGTTACTCCATAAAGTTGATGACTTTACACCTTAGCATGGTTGGACATGTCTAAAACTCGTAAACTCTAATCCTTTACTCACAAAGGTCCACATATCTCATGCATGGAGAGATCTTGACGACCAAGATCTCATTTTTATGAATCCAAACATCTAAAAACACCTAAAAGGACAGGTATTATGGTCTGGAGTTCATCCAAACTCATAAAGCTTCAAGCTTGGGACATAATGTTGGGTTTTGAGCATTCTAACACTCCTATGGTGTATATACAACCCTAGAAACCTTGGATTTATGTTTTACTATGATACATGCAAATTTGAATTCCAAGGTTCATAACCTATCTAGCATAGCATGGAGAACTTTTAAACATAAATGCTAGTTGTAGAACATACGTTATGTTGTTTGGATTCCTTGAAAAACCTTGTGAGCCTACCACCTCAAGTGTGATGCCTCAAATGTCTCACACAACACCACAATACTTGGAATAACCTTGAGAGAAGTTCACTAACAACTCAAAATCGGCTAGCCCTCTTTCTTGCTTGTACAAGTGCCGATTTTGCTAGTCTAGGGGTCTTTATATAGTTGTGGCACAAGTAGGGTTACACCATGTAAACCCTAATTGTCATGGCTTTCCATATTCCATGATCCATGGGTTTGTAATCTTCATGAACTATCCATGGAGCACCTTATGGGTTTTAGCCCAATCCAACAAACCATGGATCATTAGCCCACTATACAAGAATAGATGATTTACACAATCAACCCCATATATTTAATTAGTCTCTTTTTGATCACTTAATTAATTGCAAATTAATTCTTTGATCAATACTAATTATATAATATTATTAATATATTAGAACTTATAATATATTAATAAACCTTAAGTGTCCTTTCTCTCATTTTGGTCTATCCAAGCATTGCAATGCCATGCAACCCAAATGGACCATGCCGGGTCGGGCCAAGTACATACCAAATATAGTTATGGACTTAGACACTATATCCAACAGTCTCCCACTTGGATAAGTCTAATAACTATAGTTGCAGATATGACTTCAGAATCCGACTAGCAATCATAGCTCTTTCAAGGTCTCTCGGAATTGAGATGATGATGATACGCCATTTAAGATAAGTGATCATATAATCCTCTGCTCTCAGATATCAGCCGGACAAATACATGGAACATGGTCTTACTTATTGTCCAACATTTGTTTCTCGATATATGATCTGTTTGACATAGAACTAAATTGAACACATCAATTAGGTTCTGACCGGGCCCAATACATAGGTCAAAACAAAATCATCGATGGGCCCAGATATCGCTTCTAATCCTAGAAGGAACAAATAAACTTTGACTCATATGCTTGTACTGACTACTTGTTGAATTATGCACAAAAGCACGTTTTATAACATCGAGTTACCAATGCGTTTTAGTATAATCAATGTATAACCAACTCATAGTCAACAACTCATATCTCTAGGTTTTAAGATTTATATGATATTAACGTCTCACGATCACTCGAGATAAATTCCATGAAGTGATACAAGTGAGCGTGGGTTGAGTCCAATACTCAGGCCTTTTGAGCACTCATGAATGTTGCAGCAACCATTGCTATGTCTAATACACCTTAGACAATCTACAAACCCAATTCATGACAGTCTTAATTCAATACCTACTTCCAAAGTATGACTGACTGTGGAGAGTTTAAATAATATCATTATTCTGGAAGTCAAAACATGCAAAGTTGAAACAATAGTAAACGATTAACATAAGATAGTAACACTTTACTCATAAATAAATAACAAATTTTATTTAATCATCAAATGTCAATTACATTTTACAAGTTTCAAAAAACTATCTAATTATTAAAACTAATATCTTCCTTCAGCCCGATACGCCTCGCATGCTGTAAATGCTTAACACTACTCAGTCCCTTCGTGAGGGGATCTGCTGGGTTCTCATATGATGATACCCTCTTTGCCACGAGGAGTCCTTCTTCTATTCGATGTCTAATGAAATGGTATTTTCTATCAATGTGTCTGGATCTCCCGTGATCCCTTGAGTCCTTAGCTAAAGCAACCGCACTTTCGCTGTCACAGAAAATTTCCATTGGCTCTTTTATAGTTGGTACAACTCCAAGGTCTCCAATGAAGTTCTTTAGCCATATTGCCTCTTTTGCTGCATCGCTTGCTGCTATATACTCTGATTCGCAAGTTGAATCAACTACCGTCTCCTGCTTGGAACTTTTCCAAGTAATTGCTCCTCCATTTAAGATAAAGACCCAGCCTGACTTAGAGCGGAAATTATCCCTATCAGTCTGAAAGCTAGCATCGCTATACCCTGCCACTCTCAAGTCATCACTGCCACCAAGGGTAAGGACCCAGTCCTTAGTCCTTCACAGATACTTGAGAATGTTCTTTACCGCAGTCCAGTGAGCCTTGCCAGGGTTCCCTTGATATCTACTGACCATGCTCAAGGTAAAGGCCACATCAGGGCGAGTACAAGTCATAGCATACATGATTGAGCCCACATCGGAAACATATGGTACATGACTCGTCTCAGCTATCTCAGCCTCTGTACTCGAAATCTGAGTCTTACTCAGTTTGGCGTTACTTTGGATCGGTAATTCCCCTTTCTTGGAATCCTGCATACTGAACCTCTTCGGCACCTTATCCAAGTAAGTACTTTGACTAAGTCCAATTAGTCTTTTACTCCTGTCTCTCAAAATCCTTATCCCTAGGATATAGGCAGCTTCTCCAAGGTCCTTCATAGCGAAACACTTCCCAAGCCAGGACTTAACCTCCTGCAAGGTTGGGATGTCATTTCCTATGAGTAGTATGTTATCCACATACAACACCAAAAAGCTAACTATACTCCCACTAGCCCTAACATATACATAGGAATCATCCTTGCTCCTCGAAAAGCCAAACTCTTTGACTTTCTCATCGAAGCAAAGATTCCATCTGCAAGGTGCTTGTTTCAATCCATAGATGGATTTCTCAAGCATACACACCTTATTGGGGTACTCTGTACTGACAAAACCCTCTGTCTGACTCAGGTAAACATCCTCAACCAACTTTCCATTAAGGAAAACAGTTTTGACATCCATTTCCATATTTCATAGTCATGAAATGCAGCAATGGCTAGCATAACCCTAATAGACTTAATCTTTGCTACTGGTGAAAAGGTCTCATCATAATCAACTCCCGGAGTTTGAGAAAAT
This sequence comes from Lactuca virosa, assembly GCF_052849685.1. Taxonomy (NCBI): domain Eukaryota; kingdom Viridiplantae; phylum Streptophyta; class Magnoliopsida; order Asterales; family Asteraceae; genus Lactuca; species Lactuca virosa. Next base: position 175,494,968 of record NC_136431.1, read on the forward strand.
CCCTTTGCAACCAGTCGCGCCTTATACATTTGTAAATTACCATCCATGTCAGTCTTTTTCTTGAAGATCCATTTGCACCCAACTGTCTTACGACCTGGTACATTGTCAACCAAGTTCCAAACTTGATTGTCATACATGGACTGTATCTCGCTGTCCATGGCCTCTTTCCATTTAGCAGCCTCAGGGCCTGCCATGTCTTCCGTGTAGCTATTAGGTTCATCCAGACTTACCAGTGTACTATCACTGATAAGCGTATCACCTTCCGCAGTAATATGGAAACCATAGTAATGCTCAGGTGCATTCCTAACTCTCGTGGAACGCCTCAGAGGTATGGGCTCATCAGTCGGATCAACAGGAGTTTCCTCCTCAGGTTGATTGCTCAGGTTTGAGGTTCCTTCACCACTTGACTCTTGAATTTCTTCAAGGTCAATTTGCCTCCTACTGTTTCCTTGGCTTATGAACTCTCTCTCACAAAAGACTCCTCTTCTAGCTACAAAGACCACATTCTCACTAGGTCTGTAGAAGAGGTAACCAAAGGATCTTTGTGGGTAGCCGATGAAAATACACCTCTCACTTCGAGGTTCGAGCTTATCATGAGACTCACGTCTCACGAAGGCCTCGCAACCCCAAATCTTGATGTGGTCCAAATTGGGAATCTTCCCAGTCAACATCTCATGAGGTGTTTTTGGCAACCTTTTTAGTAGGGACTAGATTCAGGATACGGGCGGCAATCTCTAAGGCATACCACCAGAATGAGATTGGTAATGAAGCTCGACTCATCATGGAACGAACCATATCCAACAAGGTTCGATTGTGCCTCTCAGCCACACCACTTAGCTGTGGTGTCGTAGGAGGTGTCAATTGTGAGACAATTCCACATTCCTTAAGATAGTCAAGGAACTCGATACTAAGATAGTCTCCTCCCCGATCGGATCGGAGCATCTTGATGTTCCTGCCCAGTTGATTCTCCACTTTCTGCTTAAGCTCTTTGAACTTTTCAAAGGTTTCTGACTTATGCTTGATTAAGTAGATATATCCATATCTGCTATAATCCTCAGTAAAAGTCACATAATAGCGATTAGCATCTCTTGTGGTGGTTTTGAAGGGTCCACACACATCAGTGTGTATGAGGTCCAACAAACCCTCACCCCTCTCACAAGTACTAGTGAAGGGCGACTTTGTCATTTTTCCAAGTAAACAAGACTCGCAACTATCATCCGACTTTAGGTCAAATGATTCCAAAACTCCAGCCTTTTGGAGTTGGTCCATGCGCTTCTTGTTAACATGTCCAAGACGACAATGCCACAAGTATGATTTGTTTAAACTATTTGAAGAATTAATACACAACACATTATTTCCTAGATTATCTACAACATTCATAGCTTCATATACACCATCACAAGGTAATGCTTTAAAGTAAAATATGTCATTGTAATAAACATTAATAGCACCATTATCATTATCAAATGAAAAAGTAAACCCTTGTTTGTACAAGCCATGAAAGGAAATAATATTTCTCGCCATTTCAGACGAGTAACAACATTTATTCAAATCTAACATTAACCCATTATTAAGCAATAAAGAATAAACTCCTATCTTGGTAACAGATGATGCTTTCCTATTCCCCATGATTAAGTTTATCTTCCCGTGCTCCACTTTCTCACTTCTTCTTAGGCCCTGCAAATCAGTACAAATGTGAATACCACAACCTGTATCAAGCACCCAAGAGTTAGTATGCAATGAGTTATTAGACAATATAGTGTAAATACCTGCATGGGTGGGTTTAACTTTCCCATTCTTTACATCCTGCAAGTATTTGGGGCAGCTTCGCTTCCAGTGCCCCTTTTCCAGGTAGTCGAAGCATTGTGCTTCCTTTGGGTTTGAAGAAGGAGGAATGGAACCTTTCTTGGTTCCAATCGAAGAGGAGCCATCAAGTGACTTTCCCTTAGTACCCTTAGAAGGGGTCTTCCTCTTTTTCCCCTTTCCTTGCCTAATTTCCAGGACAGGAGCAGTAGTAGGAGTAGGAGTAACAGCTGATTTACTTGTAAGATCACTTTCAGCGGTCCTTAAAAGTCCTTGAAGCTTACTTAGTGTGACTTCCTCCTTGTTCATATGATAAGTCATACGAAACTGATCATAACTTGGAGGTAAGGAATGGAGAATGATGTCAATCGCCATGTCCTCAGGGAAGTCCACATTAAGCTTCAATAACCGGTCCACAAAACTTTGCATTTTCTGCAAGTGACCGGTGAGGGATTCTCCCTCCTTCATCCTAGCTGTTATCATGGAGGAAATGATTTCATACCTTTCTTGACGAGCACTCTGATGGTACCTATCCATCAGATCCTGGTGCATCTCAAAAGGGTAGAAATCTTCATAGGATTTCTGGAGTTCTGCTGTCATTGTGGCGAACATGATGCAAGACACCTTAGTGGCATCTTTCTCATGGGTAGTGTATTCAGCAATTTCCTCAAGAGTAGCAGTCGACTCATCGATAACCTTTAGCTCCTTATCGAGGACTACTCTTTGCCCTCATAGCGAGTAATCATTCTGATGTTCCTAATCCATTCATTGAAATTGGAACCATCAAAAGTGACTTTCCCACACAAGTTCATTAGGGAAAAGGAGCCTGTAGGGTTTGAGCCAGTAGTAGAGTTGGAAGACATCTGAAAGAAAGAAAGACAAGTTTTATTAGATAAAGAGTCCTTAATAAATCACCCAAATGAAATATTAAGGCTAGGACCCAACAAGCTATTTATACTTGGAAGAGGGATGCCGTAATCCAAGCTATAAAATATTTGAAGGTAGGTAAATGACGATTTACCAATTTCCACCACAAATCGAAATAGATTATTAAGTTTTATTGGATTTGAAATTCCAAGATCTTTTGAGATACATTGAACTTTCAATGGCATGTTTGAATCTCGAATGTGCCCTCTCAAGTTTGTGACTGGGATGCTGAGGATCACAAACAAGGTGTGAATAACCATGCAAATTGACTTGGTACCCTTAACTTTTATCACCTAATCGATGTGTCGATTAACCACACGCGCTCCACCGATTCTATGATAAAATTAAAGTACCCTTTCCCACTCTTAGTAGTCCTTGTTAGTGTGTCGGTTAACCACACGCGCTCCACTAACGACTTGGTAAGGTACAAAGTGTAATTTCATGGGTTAGCACCTATTTCACATTTTTCCTAAAGTAACTAAGATTGAGAATTATTAAAGTATAGTTACTTTATAATTTCAATATACTTTTAATGAGCATTAAGGTCCTATCCTACCTGTTCGGCTAACGACCGTCCACCAGTCAAGGAAGCGGTGGGTGAGAGTGGACACCCATTAAGCTGCCATTTTATAGGCAACAACCTTATACCCCCCTTATAGACCGGCTTCGTGAATGAGGCCTACAAACGGTAAGACTGATTTATTCTTATACATATCCATATATTTAAACTTTTAATATAATAATAGTATAAGGGTTGAATTTTAAACTTTTAAAACTCTGAGGTTCAATTTGGAAATTTAAAGTATTAGGGTGTAAGACTTTACAAATTCCAAAACTTGAGGGAAAGTATTGAAACTATTCAAGACTTTTCATTTCATAACTTATGAGTTTAATGGTCCATTAAAATGAAGACTCTTCATTTTTATGTAACCTCTTATTCTTTAATGACACTTTTGAAGAAGTGACTTTTGGTTATCCATAACTTGAGGACAAGTTATGGACCCCATCACTAGGCATTAAGATCAAGAATCATATTAACAAGCAAGTTACACATAATTCCTATGATCTTCTAAAACTCATAAGAACATGAACATTCATATCAAAATTTCAAGAATCATATTAACACATATAAAACATGGAATTTTGATATTAGCCATTTTAAATGGATTAGCATAAGCATTACACCATCTAAAACAAGTTTTAAAACACCAAAACAGTTTAGGGTAATGTTTCTAGTCCATTTCCATCAGCTAAACTCGAAAATTTGCATTCAGGGGCTCCTCGTCGAGTGCAAGAACCTACTCGACGAGTAGGATGAATTATCACATGGACTCGTCGAGTCCCCCCATGGACTCAGCGAGTTCATGCAGCAGATAGTAGATTTTTGAGCTTTTTCAACAAGTTTGCATCAAGTATCAAGAAAACAAGCCTAGGCTTTGATACCACTGTTGGTGTACATGCAACCCTAGAAACCCTGGATCTATGTTTTACTATGATACATGCAAATTTGATTTCCAAGGTTCATAACCTATCTAGCATAGCATGGGGAACTTTTAAACATAAATGCTAGTTGTAGAACATACCTTATGTCGTTTGGATTCCTTGAAAAACCTTGTGAGCCTAGCACCTCAAGTGTGATGCCACAAATGTCTCACACAACACCACAATACTTGGAATAACGTTGAGAGAAGTTCACTAACACCTCAAAGTCGGCTAGCCCTCTTTCTTGCTTGTACAAGTGCCGATTTTGCTAGTCTAGGGGTCTTTATATAGTTGTGGCACAAGTAGGGTTACACTGTAACACCCAAAAGCAGGTATGGCCTCTTAGCCCTTGAAGTATCTTGATATTGGCATAAGAGACCCTTAAGTACGTTGGGCGTACTTAAGAGTACGCTTAGCATACCTGGTGAGGAGGAACGCGGAGGAGCAGCACGTACGCCGAGCGTACTAGGAGTACGCCTGGCGTACGTGCCAACTTGTTCAAACCCTAAAAATCGAACTTGAGCCCTATATAAACATCCTTAACTCCTTTGGACCTCATCTTTAACAGCCTCCTTCACCTTCAAATGTCCCTAAAAACCCTAATATCATTTGTGAGTGTAGCTTGAGCTTAAGAGTGCATTGGTGGTTCTTTTAGTGTTCATCCAAGAAGAAGAAGTTGCCAAGGAAGCTAGGAGTGTCATTTGGGTTCAAGGATCTGAACATTTTCGACCTTGAGGAGCTTCTGGAGGTAAAAATCTTGGACCTTTCCTTCTTAATCTCTAGATCTAGCTAGGGTTTTCTAGTTTGTCCCTTTTTTGGTTGAGTTGAACCTCCTTTGTGAGTTAAGCAACTCTAGGAGATGGGAAAGACAGATCTGAGGTCCTTTGGTCCTTTAGTATCATAAAAATGGAATCTTGTTGGGAGATTTGGCCTCATTCATAGGTTAGAGAACTTGGAAAGGTCTTAATGGAGAAGTTGGGTGTGTATGAGACATGCAAAGGCATAAAGTTAGCAACTTTATGCCTTAGGACATCTTTTCAGGCCTAGATCTGGCTATTGGACGTAAAGGACAAGAGTATTAAGCTCTTAATGGAGAAAGTGCTCAAATGGGTGGTACGCTGGGCATAATCCAGTGTACGCCGCGCGTAGTCCCATGTTCCAGTCGCTGTGCGTACCAGGATGGTACGCCGAGCGTACGCAATGCAAATGAGCCGAATCTGTTTTTGGCCCTTAGGCTATTTGGGCCTCATTTGATTATTGGTCCTGGTGCATTCTGGGAATTATGGGTCATATCATCTGTATTGGGCCATGGACATATTGATTGGGCCTGATTGGGCCATGGCTTATGTGATATGTGTGTAGCTTTGATTAGCTATCAGGATATGTGTGTGTGTATTGTATGGGGTATGCTCTGGGGAACTCACTAAGCATTAGCTTACAATTTGTGCATTTGTTTCAGGTACATCGGAGCCCAAGGGCAAGGGCAAGGCTTGATGGCGCGACGTGCACTTTAACACCAATATTTTATGGGACACTCTGATGTGTTTGAATAAAGTTGTAATGAATGTGGATTTGAAAACAACCTGTTTGGGATTTCATGGTTAATGGAAATATGTTTGACTAATTAAAAATGAAAAAAAAATATTGTCTTTTGAAAATTTGGGTCGTTACAAGTTGTTATCAGAGACTTGGTTTGAGAGATTCAGGCACACCCTCGGGTGTGTCAGGACTCAAACTAAGGGAATGGTAAAATTGTTTTCAAAAGATAACATAAAAAGGATTTTTTTTATAGAAATGAAAAGATGGGAGTGCAACGTGTGTGATCAGCCGAGCCAAGTAAGTAGTTCCCCAATATGTTAGACATGCTATACTGATATGTGAGCTTTGTTGCTTATATGGAACTTGCTATGTGTATGTTTTTAAAATTGTATACGGTTAGGAGCTTATAGCCTCAAAATGACTGATTTGGCCTTATTTCCTGTTCCTTGTTTAGTTGTGGTCCTAGGGTAGAATCTTTTATTCGAAAGTCTATTTGATCCTCTTCTGTGTATAATTTGCATGCATAAAGGAAACCTGTTATGATTGGTCTGTTTGATGTGGGTAGAACAAGTCTTAGGATAACCTGGGATTTGGGTTATACGGTGATATGTGATATATGATTTATTGTGGGATGAATTGGAGTTATCAGGTAGAGCCTTGGGGAAAAGTACAGGTAGGTGTGGAAGGTAGTATTGGGCCCGTACTACTGAAAGCACAGGACCTGTACCCGAACCAATGTTAGATCTGACAACTCTAAGGAGGACCAGTATGGGAGGATCCCCAATATAGATGTCCTGATTATTATCGTTTGTGACATTTCAGTCCAGCATGGTGATGACACGATTTGGAACAAGGGGATCAGGATCGGGGTCTGGATCGGGATCGGGCAGTGGTACTGAGCCTATTGATGAGAGGTTGCGCGAGGTCATTGCAGCTGAGGTTACGAAGGGCATCCTTGACGCTACCCTAGTGATCTTTGGGACGGTCAAGGAAGGTATTATGGAGATCATGGAGGAGAGGCTCAGGTCATTTAGAGCCGAGATTGCTGTGGGCCAAGTCGGGCCCCGAACTCCCTCGTTCCGAGAGTTCAGGGCGTGTGGAGCGCCAGAGTTCTTCGGGGTCAGGGACCCCATTGTTAGCCGAGCCTGAGATTGGTGGGAGGAGGTGACCAGTCAGGTGGGAGCAGCCGGTGTGGCTGAAATGATGTGGTTCGAGTTCATTCAGTGATTTGATGAGGAGTTTGCACCACCTATTGAGGTGCAACGACTGGTGAGGGAGTTTCATGACCTCCAACAGACCACCGAGACTGTGGTGGAAATCACCGCCAAGTTTCGGGAACGAGCTTTGTTGATCCCACAGTATGCTAGAGATGAGGATATGAGGCGGACGAGATATCACTCCATGCTGAGGGATGACATCCGGGAGTTTGTGAGCTTCACGGGGTGCAAGACCCTGAATGAGATGGTGGAGAAGGCTCGTGAGCGAGAGATGGAGTTAGACTTCCGCACCAAGCGAAAGCCTGAGCAGGCACATACAGCAGTGGGTCAGGCTTAAAAGCCTAAGACCTCAGACCCTTCCAGCAGGGGCCAGCAGGGCCGTGGCCAGTGTGCCAAGTGTAGTAAACCGCATAGTGGGGCTTGTCGGGGGACAGGATCGGGATGCTATGCTTGTGGTCAGTCTGGCCACGTGATCAGGGATTGCCCCAAGAAGGGCTTGATTTGTTTCCATTGCAACCAGACCGGCCACAAGCGAGCCAATTGTCCGAGGTTTCAAGGTGGGGGAGGAGCGGTGGCGGCGCCTGAGCCCGCCATATTGAGGATCACCGATGGCCGCCCTACTAAGGCGGATGCCCCGGCGGTGAAGAGCCGTGCATTTCAGCTGACTACCGAGGAGTCTCGGATAGCTCCGGACGTCGTGGCTGGTACGTATCTATTATTCTCTGTTCTTATTATTCTTATGACTTATGTGTACTATATGCTTATATTGGGAACTTTTTGGTCAATGGCATGTCTGCTCATGTCCTATTTCATTCGGGTGCTACCCGATCGTTCGTATCACTTGCGCTTAGCAAGAAGTTCCGGGACGCGCCCGGGGCTATGGATTCCCCACTCGAGGTAGAGATTGCAGATGACCGCACTGTGAGTGCTGCAAGGGTGTATCGGGAATGTGTCCTGAATGTGCTTGGAGAGAGGTTTCATGTCGATCTAGTCCCGATATTGTTGCGAGGGATGAAGGTGATTGACAGAATGGATTGGTTGGCGGCCAACGGGGCCATGATTGATTGCGAGCGCCAGTTGGTCAGGGTTCGAACCCTAAGTGGGGGAGAACTAGTTCTTCATGGAGAGAGGGCCTCGCAGGGAGTGATTCTATGTTCGGCTGCGAGGGCTAGGAGATTTCTGCAGCAGGGATGCATGGGATTTCTGGCATATGTCTCAGATACGAGAATGGAGACCGTGACGGATGTGGGTAGTGTGCGAGTGGTACAGGATTTTCCGGACGTTTTCCCCGAAGAGTTACCAGGAGTGCCTCTGGAGAGGTAGGTGGAGTTTCACATTGATTTAGTACCGGGTGCCGCCCCGATAGCAAAGGCACCCTACCGGTTGGCACCACCGGAGATGCAGGAACTATCTACATAGCTTCAGGAGCTGCTAGACCGATGGTTCATTCGTCCGAGCAGGTCCTCGTGGGGAGCACCGATTCTTTTCGTGAAAAAGAAGGATGGATCGCACAGGATGTTCATCGATTATAGAGAGATGAACAAACTAACGGTGAGGAACCGTTATCCATCGCCAAGGATCGATGATTTGTTCGATCAGCTGCAGGGTGCGTCGTGGTTTTCCAAGATTGATCTTCGGTCGGGATACCATCAGATGAGGATTCGGGATGAGGATATACCGAAGACGGCTTTCAGGACTCGGTATGGGCATTATGAGTTTGTGGTGATGCCGTTTGGGCTCACCAATGCCCCAATAGCGTTCATGGATCTTATGAACGGGGTATGCAGACCGATGTTGGATCGGTCGGTGATCATTGATGATATCCTGGTTTATTCTAAGACCAGGGAGCAGCATGAGCAACATCTGAGGGAGGTATTAGAGATCCTGAGGGCAGAGAAACTTTATGCGAAGTTCTCCAAGTGTGATTTCTGGCTGCGGGAAGTGCAGTTCTTGGGGGCATGTCTTCAATCAGGAGGGTATTTCGGTTGATCCAGCCAAGGTGGAGGCTGTGATGCGGTGGGAAGTACCAAGGAATGCATCAGAGATTCGTAGTTTCTTGGGTTTAGCGGGCTACCGTGGGAGATTTATCCAGGATTTGTCCAAGATTGCTGTGCCATTGACCCGCTTGACCAAGAAAATGTGACTTTTTGGTGAGGTGCGGACCAACAGATGGCTTTTGAGACCCTGAGACAGAGGTTATGCGAGGCTCCGATTCTAGTACTACCTGAGGGGTTAGATGATTTGGTGGTGTACTGCGATGCGTCGATTTCAGGGTTAGGTGCGGTACTGATGCAGATGGGACACATGATAGCTTACGCCTCGAGGCAGTTGAAGCCTCATGAGATGAATTACCCCACTCATGACCTGGAGTTGGGGGCAGTGGTGTTTGCCCTAAAGATTTGGAGGCACTATTTATATGGAGTGCGGTTCACTATCTATACCGATCACAATAGTCTGAAGTATTTGATGGATCAGCAGAAGCTTAACATGCGACAGAGGAGGTGGCTGGATGTGTTGAAGGATTATGATTGTGAGATTCTATACCACCCAGGGAAAGCCAACGTGGTGGCTGATGCATTGAGCCGCAAGATGGCGGGGTCCCCGATTAAGTACATTTGTATGCGGATGACGGTGACTTCTCCTTTGTTGGATATGATCAAAGTGGGTTAGGTTGAGGGGGTGAAGAAGGAGAATTGGAAGGTCGAGCGGATTCGGGGGCAGTATCCTTTGTTTTTGAAGGATAGCCACGGCCTTCTGACGCAATGTGGTCGAGTATGGGTACCAGTGGCAGTGGGAGTGAGACAAAGGCTACTAGAGGAGGCGCATAAGTCCAGGTTCTCTATACACCCAGGGGCTACGAAAATGTATAAGGACTTGAGGCTGGGATATTGGTGGCCCTGCATGAAGTGGGAGATTTCCTGGTTCGTGGAGCGATGTTTGACCTGCAGGAAGGTCAAGGTCGAGCACTAGCGGCCTCATGGCAAGGTTCAACCACTACCCATTCCCATGTGGAAGTGGGAAGAGATCACAATGGATTTCATCACAAAGTTGCCTAGGACGGCGAGGGGAGTGGACGCTATATGGGTGATCGTGGATAGACTGACGAAGAGTGCCCATTTTATTCCGATTTCCGAGAGTATATATGCTGAGAAGTTGGCAGATATTTATATGCGTGAGGTGGTGGCTAGACACGGGGTGCCCGTGTCTGTGGTCTCCGACAGGGATGTCCGGTTTACTTCCAGGTTTTGGAAGAAGTTCCACGAGGAGCTGGGCACTCAGCTACACTTCAGTACGGCGTACCATCCCCAGACCGATAGTCAGAGTGAGAGGACGATCCAGACACTGGAGGATATGCTTCGAGCATGCGTGCTGGATTTCGGAGGGAGTTGGGATACATACCTCCCACTGGCAGAGTTCTCATATAATAATAGTTATCATGCCAGGATTGACTGATCTCCATTCAAGATGTTATATGGTCGGAGGTGCAGGACCTCGGTGTGTTGGGACGAGGTTGGGCACCGGGTCATGGGGAGCACTGAAGTAGTGCTCAAGACTATCGGGTTGATTCAGCAGGTGCGCGACTGGTTGCGAGTCGCGTAAAGCCGTCAAAAAAGTTATGCTGACCGACGGCGTTCGGATCTCGCGTTTCAGGTGGGGGATTTTGTATTACTGAAGGTGTCACCCTGGAAAGGGATTATCAGGTTTCGAAGGAGGGGCAAGTTGGGGCCTCGGCTAATAGGCCCGTTCAGGATCACGACCCGGGTGGGCAAGGTGGCATATCACTTAGAACTCCCTGAGGAGCTTAGTCAGATTCACAATACTTTCCACGTGTTCCAGCTTCGAAAGTGTGTTGCTGACGAGTCCGCGGTTGTTTCTTTGGATGACATTCAGGTGGATGGGAGTTTAAATTATGTCGAAAAGCCGGTTGCCATCTTAGATAGAAAGATGAAGGGTCTTTGGAACAAAGAACTGAAGTTGGTAAACGTACAATAGCAGCACAGGAAGGGTTCCGAATGGACTTGGGAGCCTGAGGAGGAGATGCGGGAGCATTACCCCGAATTGTTTACAGCAACGGACTTCGAGGACGAAGTCTAGTCCAAGTGGGGGAGAATTGTAACACCGAAAAGGAGGTATGACCTCTTAGACCTTGAAGTATCTTGATATTGGCATAAGAGACCCTTAAGTACGTTGGGCGTACTTAAGAGTACGCTTAGTGTACTTGGTGAGGAGGAACGTGGAGGAGCAGCACGTACGCTGGGCGTACCAGGAGTACGCCGAGCGTACGTGCCAGCTTGTTCAAACCCTAAAAATCGGACTTGAGCCCTATATAAACATCCTTAACTCCTTTGGACCTCATCTTTAACAGCCTCCTTCACCTTCAAACGTCCCTAAAAACCCTAATATCATTTGTGAGTGTAGCTTGAGCTTAAGAGTGCATTGGTGGTTCTTTTAGTGTTCATCCAAGAAGAAGAAGTTGCCAAGGAAGCTAGGAGTGTCATTTGGCTTCAAGGATCTGACCATTTTTGACCCTGAGGAGCTTCTGGAGGTAAAAAGCTTGGACCTTTCCTTCTTAATCTCTAGATCTAGCTAGGGTTTTCTAGTTTGTCCCCCTTTTGGTTGAGTTTGAACCTCCTTTGTGAGTTAAGCAACTCTAGGAGATGGGAAAGACAGATCTGAGGTCCTTTGGTCCTTTAGTATCATAAAAATGGAAGCTTGATGGGAGATTTGGCCTCATGCATGGGTTAGAGACCTTGGAAAGGTCTTAATGGAGAAGTTGGGTGTGTATGAGACATGCAAAGGCATAAAGTTGGCAACTTTATGCCTTAGGACATCTTTTCAGACCTAGATCTGGCTATTGGACGTAAAGGACATGAGTATTACGCTCTTAATGGAGAAAGTGCTCAAACGGGTGGTACGTTGGGCGTAATCCAGTGTATGCCGCACGTAGTCCAATGTTCCAGTACGCTGCGCATACCAGGATGGTACGCCGAGCGTACGCAATGCAGATGGGCCGAATCTGTTTTGGGCCCTTAGGCTATTTGGGCCTCATTTGATTATTGGGCCTGGTCCATTCTGGGAATTATGGGTCATATCATCTGTATTGGGTCGTTGACATATTAATTGGGCCTTATGGAAGGGTTTGGAGTTTGGGTTTCCCTTGATTAATCAAAGTCCTAACATTGTCTAATATTATTATTCAGCATGGGAGGTTACGGATTGTTAGGAGATCGGCTTTTGTATTCAACAAACAGAGGTGAGTCTCCTCACCGTACCAATGGGTCTAAGTCACCAAGGCCGGCCCATTATATGATGTGTAGTATCCTAGCTGAGATTGTATTATGTGACTTGTTAGTTGGTATGAGCTAGGAAGTATGCTATTGAAATATATGGTACTTGTATGGAAGACCATGGGAGAGCCCATGGCAATTGGATGTAAGACCATGTGGAGAGCCTATGGCTTTCCTATCAAAGACCATGGGAGAGCCCATGGCACTTAGGTGTAAGACCATGTGGAGAGCCCATGGCATCCTGGAGTAAGATCATGGGGACGAGCCCACGACATCCCTATCTGTTGTACGCATGGCTTATGTGATATGTGTGTAGCTTTGATTAGCTATCAGGATATGTGTATATGTATTGTATGGGGTATGCTCTGGGTAACTCACTAAGCATTAGCTTACAGTTTGTGGATTTGTTTCAGGTACATCGGAGCCCAAGGGCAAGGGCAAGGCTTGATGGCGCGACATGCACTCTCTCCCTGATATTTTATGGGACACTCTGATGTTTTTGAATAAAGTTGTAATGAATGTGGATTTGAAAACAATCTGTTTGGGATTTCATGGTTAATGGAAATATGTTTGACTAATTAAAAATGAAAAAAAATATAGTCTTTCGAAAATTTGGGTCGTTACATACACCATGTAAACCCTAATTGTCATGGCTTTCCATATTCCATGATCCATGGGTTTGTAACCTTCATGGACTATCCATGGAGCACCTTATGGGTTTTAGCCCAATCCAACAAACCATGGATCATTAGCCCACTATACAAGAATTGATGATTTACACAATCAACCCCATATATTTAATTAGTCTCTTTTTGATCACTTAATTAATTCCAAATTAATTCTTTGATCAATACTAATTAAATAATATTATTAATATATTAGAACTTATAATATATTAATAAACCTTAAGTGTCCTTTCTCTCATTTTGTTCTATCTAAGCATTGCAATGGCATGCAACCCAAATGGACCATGCTGGGTCGGGTCAAGTACATACCAAATATAGTTATGGACTTAGACACTATATCCAACACATAAAACCCTAAAAATGGACCAAAACATGAACTAATCAAAACAATGAGAAAGCTTTGAGCTTGATACCTCTGGATGATGCACCAACCACAGAAAAACTCAAATCCAAAAAGCTTGGACACCAACTCTTCTTCCTTCAAGGCTCCATCTTTACAAAAGAACTCCACAAGAACACTCAATAAGCCACAAATGCTCACACAAGCTATGGAAACAAGATTTATGGTTTGAGAGGAGTTGGAGGCTGGAAATGGTGGCTGGAAATGAGGCCATCATGTTCCGTAAATAGGGGCACACAAGGCATTAGGGTTTTCACTCTGAGCCTAGTACGCCCAGCGTACCCTGTGGTACATCCCGCTTACTAGCTGTCCTCCACGTTCCTACAAAGCACAAGAGTACGCTGAGCGTACACATGCGTACACCCCGTGTAATCAATTGCCACCTTTTCTCAAATAAGGACTAGTCTTGAAAAATGCAATAAAAGTTATGGTCAACGATGCATATCCTATTTCAGGATGTTATAGAGGATACCTTTGGCAAAATGCTAGCAAACCCCGCGTTGCTTAAAGATTGTAATGCCTCCATAGTCCCTTTAACCATCGAAGCTACTTCTAAAATGTATAGATCTTTTTCTTTTTAAGTTGCTTTGACAATATACCCTCAAGGCGTAAAATGTCATTCATCATATATAAGGAAAACACGAACTCATAGGATTTAATATATTCTAAGATTTCGGACGCTTGTTGATGGTTTGCCAATGACCCTCCATCGTCTTTCACAAATTCTATAACTATAAGAACATTCGCAAACAACTTCATCAAACTTGTGAGTGTGTTGAAATGTGAACCCCATCTTGTATCTCCTGCTCGAACAAGTGTAGTATCTTGATTTAACCCTCTTCCGGTTTCAAGTTCCCCACTACACAACCCTTTTTGCACCCTTTCTCTTGCTTGTTCCCGTAGTAAGTCTTTTCTTTTACACGAGACACAAACAACATTAACCACCAACAAAATTTGCTCAAAAAGGTCACCAACACCATCATACTTCTTTGCTACAGCCATAACCACTAATTGAAGTTGGTGTGCAAAGCAAAATACATGAAAAGTTGTGTCATTCTCTTGTAATATCAAAACTTTCAAACCATTGGATTCCCCTTGCATATTATTAGCCCCATCGTAACCTTATCCTCTTATCTATTAATATATATATATATATATATATATATATATATATATATATATATATATATATAACACATAAAGGGAATTAAATTAAATTGAAATAAAAAAGTAAAGAATAAGTTACCTGACTAAAACTCAACTTATTATTTGTAAGTACTTCATTTATGGTGGTTTTGAGTGTCAAAGAGGATGTATCCTTCACGTGCACAATTCCAATGAATCTTTCTTTCACAAAGCCAAGACTATCGACATATTGCAAAACAATAGTCATTTGTTCCTTTTTCGAGACATCACTAGATTCATTAACTAATAAAGCAAATACATCTTGACCAATCTCTTGGCGAATACTCAAAAGGACTCCTTGTGCAAAACATTGCACAAGATCTTTTTGAATTTTCGAGGAAATAAGTTGATTGTTTTTAGGAGCCTTTTCTAATGTATTGTTGAAATTATCTTCACTATTCTCTCTAATGGCTTTTAAGACTTCAATGTAAAGCCCTCTATTTTCCGAGTTAACCAACTCATAATGACCATGAAACGGTAATGTAACATCCATAAAATTCTTAGAAATTTTAAACTTTTAAATTAAAGTCAAAAACCACTATTGTTTACAAATAGTTTTCAAAACGAGTTCAATATCAGAGTAATCCCAAAATCATGAAACAAAACATGAGGAGGTGCACGATCACGCCTTCGCCTTCCCGTGATCCTCTGAAGTATCTGAAACATAATTCAAAACTATAAGCCCAAATCTTAGTGAGTTTTCCCCCAAAAATACCACCACAACACATAATCATAGATATCACAACAACAACATGCATACAGAACCTTCAGCGTGTTTGGACCGCCGCATCGGGTCTTCAGCCTGTCTGGACCGTTCTCCAGGCCTTTAGTCTATTCGGGCCGCCTTGGGTCTATTGGCCTTCAGCACAAAGCAGGACCACCTCAACCCAACCACACACACATTGTGACATATACATAACTCATAAACATATACTCAATCAACAAACAACCAGAGATCTTACATGTCAATAAGTATAGCATTATCCTATCTACCAGGATACACATCTAACAGATTACTATAATACTCAATCATGTAATAATCAGGATAATCAATCGAAAGACCCAACAAGTATAGTGAGGAACACTCACCTCTCAAGTAGTGCAGAACTGATAAGGTCTTTCTCCGAATCTCAGCTCCCGACTCAAATGCCTACAAACACCATGTGACCAATTCCCTCAAAACCCAAATATACCTAAAATACCCTTAGAAGTCAAACTTGGTCAACCATGGTCAAAGTCAAAGTCAACGGTCAAGGTCAACAGTGCATGTTGACCCAACTCGTCGAGTGTACCAATAAACTCGTCGAGTTCCTACCGTAATCAGAAGGTCGGAAAAATCCCATCCAACACGTCGAGTTGGCTTGCAAACTTTTCGAGTTTGCCCGAGCTTGTTGGGGTGCAAAGTTTTCCATGTATGACTTTGTAATGTGTTGACTTTTGTAAAACCCACTTGCATGTGGTGTATTAGCCTTTAGACTCATGAGATAGAGAGTGGGAGAGAGACATGTAAACACCTCTATATAAGGTGGGTTCATACCACTTGTAGAGGTGTGCTTGAGAGGTGTAAAAGTTGAGTGTGTAAGTGTGTGTTATTTATGTAGACTAGATCTAGATCTCTTTTTGTAACACAATACATAATCAATACATCTCTTAAACACCGAAATCACCGTGGTCATTGTGCAATCTTTAATTCTGCATGCCAAACCATGTTCTATAATCACTACAATTGGGATCAGAGCGGGTCTTCGAAGATCAACATGATTTTTTGAAGAAACGATTCCCGGTTTGGCTACCATCATCACAATTGGAGCATTTTTGGTGAGTCTCTCTCTATGATCTCTCTTAATCTTGATTGAATTTGTGCGTTGCGTTCTTGAGTGTTTGATCGTTTTGTCTCAGTGGATCGAAATTTGTTTTCACCCTATTGATTGATCCATTTATTGTTGCTTAGATCAAAAAAAAATTCCAAGATAAAATCAAATTCCAAAATATTTCAAAGTTACTGTTCATCAATCCAATTTTCAAGGCAAAGTTTATTCTCGGTTATTATATATTGATTCAAGCCCAAATATCACTCAGTTACTGTTCATTTTTTTATATTAATCCTATAATATTGTGATCCGATTACTTGTCATATTATTCGATTGAAAGCCCAAATCCAAATCTTGATATTACTGCTCATTGAGCCCACTTTTACAAATTCCTCCAATTCGCATTACTTGAAGTCAGATACTCGATATTATTGAGGGTTAAGACAATCTGATCAAGAAGGTCAACATAAAAATCAAGATCGATAAAATCGAAACTCGATTTGCATTGAAATCGATAATTCCTTGGTTGATTGTTGATTGACTACAAGTCGTATTTGATTCAAAATCTTCTTGGATGTTTATTTGATTTTGACCGATTCTTGAGTTTGTTAGAAATTATTTGGAATTGATTTCGATTTTTGGATGATCGGTTTGTATCAATCATTTGAAGAACTCATATCAGATAGATGTTAAAGCGAATTTGATCTCTTGGTGTTGAATAGATGTTAAAATCGACTGAGATGGTTTAAAATCAATGATATCGATGTCACGAATTGAAGAATGGATTTTGATTTCTAAGGGGAAAGGATTATTGATATCGATTGTTGACTGAGAAACCAAAAATCGATTAGAAAACTCGATTGTGGTTGAAGTCGATTGTTGAGTGGAAATCAATCGGGTTTGATTTAGACTTTAAAAGCGAAGCATTGGATGTTGATTTGGAATCGATGGTTAAAGTTGAATGATTTGAATCGATCAAAGAACGAACTGATTGAAGACGAGATGTTTTTTCGAATGGCTGTTGGTTTTGGGAAGATTGATTTTTGATGTCGATTAACGAAGTGTTGGAATAGTTTATTTGTTGGTTGATGATGTATAAAGCTGAAGAACGAACTTTGAGAAGTCGATGTTTAGGTGAATAAGATTCGAATGGTTGATGTTTGGGTGAACGAAAAGAGAAGGATGACGATGTTTGAAGTCTGGATAATTGAATGTCAGGAAGTCGAAATTTTTTTTTTGGTGTTATGAACGAAAGCAAGCAAGTTGATGTGGATGATTTGAGAAGCTCTGTATTAACGAAATCTTTATTCAGTGGCCAAATGGTTCAGAGGAGATTAGGCTGCGGATGCCTTAGCTTTCGTTAAATTGGTGTTGAAAATCTTTCGTTAATATGGTCCGAGTATTTTCGTTAGATTTTGGGAAGAAGAAAACATGAAGTTTAGAAAATGGTCCCTGCACTTTCGAAAGTTAGACACCTTTTGCACACATTCAACATTTGGAGTACTTTTTCGACAGTTTTGAAAAAGGAGGAAGAATTTTCGAAAACTGCCCTTGAAAATTTTTAACAATTTGACAGTATGTGGGCATTTTCGACAATTTGATGCAAGTAACAACAATTTCGAAAGTCAGCCATGCAATTTCGAATTTTTGGCAGTTTTTACCCAAATTCGACATTTGGGTTAATTTTCGATATTTTGGGCCACAAAGCAGAAATTTCGACATCAGTCATTGATGTTTCGAAAGTTTGACAGTTTTTGCCCAATTTCGAAAAAGGAATGATTTTGCTGAAAAATTGAAGAAAATACATTTCAGGCCCCTGCAGTTTATGCAAATTGACGCTTTCTACTCAGCTTCGGAAAAGGGGGAGAGTTTTGTATTTTTGGTTGTTTTGGGCGCACCGGGTCACTGCAAAATTTTGAAATTGACAATTTCTACCCATTTTTGAGAAATTTTGTCAAAGACGGTCCGTGAACGAAGTTAAAAATTGAATATTTTTTGGATTTTTCGGATTAAAGCACAAAGTTTATGCTACATGTTAAGGGGGAGTTTTGACACGAAAAATTTCGAATAGAGCACGTTCTCTTTTCCTTGAAGGTTTTATAATCAAATTTCGATTATAAAAAGGGGGAGAAATTTATATGGAAATTCGAACTTAAATTTTTCATATTACGCGGATTTGAAGACCGAAGTGACCTTGAAATTTTGAAGCTGACGAAATGATGCAATTGGAAGTTCGGAAGTGATTTATTTTCGAAATAGGTTTGGTTTTATTGAAGATTTTTAGGGTGTGCTTTTGTGCTCAACTTTTGGTGATCAATTTGGAGTTTGAGAAGCTCGTGATCATTCGTTGATGCTCGGTTTGTATGATCTCACATCCTAGAGCCCAATTTGAAAAATCATGGAAGAATTGAAGATTGATGTTCGTTTCGACATGTGTCACCCTTGATGCTCGGATCGCGTAGTTGCTCGATTTTGGAAGATTTGAAGTGGGTCATCCATTCCTAACTTTGAAGGGGAGAATGTTGGGGTGCAAAGTTTTCCATGTATGACTTTGTAATGTGTTGACTTTTGTAAAACCCACTTGCATGTGGTGTATTAGCCTTTAGACTCATGAGATAGAGAGTGAGAGAGAGACATGTAAACACCTCTATATAAGGTGGGTTCATACTACTTGTAGAGGTGTGCTTGAGAGGTGTACACGTTGAGTGTGTAAGTGCGTGTTACTTATGTAGACTAGATCTAGATCCCTTTTGTAACACAATACATAATCAATACATCTCTTAAACACCGAAATCACTGTGTTCATTGTGCAATCTCTAATTCCGCATGCCAAACCATGTTCTATAATCACTACAGAGCTTAATACATTCAGCTGATCCTACGACTTCAGGGACTCCAAGACTCAGATCCAACCTCAAATGTTATCAAAAAGGATAAAGTTTCTAACATTATTCTTTGGGGCCACTCTAAGTGTTCAAAAATCCTTCCACAAGGCTTAAAGATTCAAAGACTTAACCATTAAGCACAAAATCCTTGAGATCTGGAAACCCAACATTTCCAAAAGTGATACTAGCCTCTAAATCAACCCAAGGTTGGTGCTTTATAGACATGCATGTCCAATGCATGTCTTGAAGCCAAAATGGGTAAGAAGGGGAAAATATGACCTAAACTCCATGCATTGCATCAAAACTTGGCTTAAGACCAGATCCAAACCACTACAAGGTCACCTAGACCTGGAGATTCACAAAGTTGCAAACTTTATAAGGTCCAACGATTGCAACATCCAAGAATGAGGAGAAAAGGGGATAAAACTCAAGATCTAGCTACATAGAAGGATAAAGATCAGATCTTGGACCCTTACAAAGGTCCAAAAATTTGCCAAACTGAAGATGAGGGATTTGCTTGCTAGATCCTTGCTTCCTTCTTCTTACTTTCTTCTTCTTTTGCTCTAAAATACCACACTAGCTTACAAATGAGAGGGAATGATGATTAGGGGGGTTTGGAGGCTGATAAAAGATCAACCCTAGGGACTTAAGGGGATTATATAGGGTGAAAAAACCTAAGATTTAGGGTTGCTCATCCAGCCACCAACTCATCGAGTTCCCCCTCACCAACTCACCGTGTTGGTCCATGAAAATACGCGGCCCAAAAGTCCTTCAACACGCCAAGTTGAGGCTACCAACACGCCGAGTTCAAATGGAAAAACATGCTTAAGGAAATGAATCTCATACTTGGGAATCAGGATGTTGCAACTCTCCCCCACTTGAACTAGACTTCGTCCTTGAAGTCTGCTATGGTGAACAAATTTGGATAATGCTCCCACATCTCAGCCTCCAGCTCCCAGGTCCACTTGGAGTCCCTCTGGTGCTGCCATCGTGCCTTTACCAAATGTACTTCCTTGACACGCAAAACCTTTACCTTCCTTTTCAGAATAGCTACCGGCCTCTCAACATAATTCGGGCGCTCAACAACCTGAATATCATATAATGAAATCACCGCATCCTTATATAATGCGCACTTTCGCAGCTGCGAAACATGGTAAGTGCTGGGAATCTGACCGAGCTCCTCAGGAAAGTCCAATCTGCAAGTAACCTTACCAATCATGGCAATCTCCCGAAAAGGCCCATACTGAAATATTGCTAATTCCATTCCACTTGTCTTCCAAATTTACTACTCAACTTCTGATTACCTGAGGATCCCACTAGAAAACTGAATTGCAAACCACATGCTGATGTCAGAAACTTTTCACTTGACCGAAGGAACATATATGCCCTCGATAAAAGGCTCATCCTGATGATAACAAATCCTATGGATATAATGAACAATGTGAGACAAGCTGGGAGATAAACCTTCTAGTGTTGAACAAGACATTGTTTCCTTTATTTGCTGAACCAACATACCGCTGCTGAAAATTCCGAACCCCACACAGGTAGAACCAACCAAAATACAATCACAAGAACCTGATCTATCATCAAAACAGAAACCATCCTTCAACCCTGAACCCCTCCACTGATACCTTTGGCGTATACATTCATTAATTCAATTTTTACAGAAGCAAAGACCTTGGACACCACACTCGCGATTACCAATGCGACTTTCCCCCAAGAACCATCTCGGTATATGACTCACAACTGGAGATCTAAGAATCTACACTTGTATTCTTACCGAAATCATCTGATTCACGACAACCCTTCACTAAACCTGGATATAAAGATACCTAGCCACCGCTGATACTGTCTGCCTCACACTTGGCCCAACCATCAGGATCCTAAGAGTCCCAAAAGACAAGGCTACCATAGCCTAAGCATCTTTTTGTGCCACTCACTGCCCACATAACCATTCATACTAAACCACAATCCATTACTTCGACCCAATAGTCACTACCAGGTCCCAACCGTATTGTCATATACACACGGGCCTCGCCTACATGTCCCACCCAAACTAGAGCTACACAGGTTTGACTCCGCCTCGGACCCCAAGAGTCCTCAACCTGAAACAAAGAAACGATCTCCCACAATCCTGACTGGGGTGCCCAAGGCACGAACTGATCCCTCTTTATTCTCACAATCACCTCAAAATATTTCTACCTCAAACTGGTGAATGCTATGATCCCAACGTAGTCTTACAACACTCCCAATCACCCAAGGTTACCACCCATGGTCTTACTACACCCAAACCATCACACCCTACTCACTTTGAGTCAAAACCCACATCCAACTGCATCCGATCAGATGTTCGAGTCATGCTTCGGACCCCCAAAAGTCCTTCAACATGCCGAGTTGAAGCTGCCAACACGTCGAGTTCAAATGGAAAAACATGCTTAAGGAAATAAATCTCATACCTGGGAAATGAGAAACCCTAAAATTTAGGGTTTCTCATCCAGCCACCAACTCGTAGAGTTCCCCCTCACCAACTCGTCGTGTTGGTCCATGAAAATACGCGGCCCAAAAGTCCTTCAACACGCCGATTTGAGGCTACCAACACGCCGAGTTCTAATGGAAAAACATGCATAAGGAAATAAATCTCATACCTGGGAATCGGGATGTTACAGGTAAACCAGTTTTCAATAAAAGTCTAACAACAATAATAGAAACACGTAATCAATCTTTATATTTATGGTCCTCCGTTTCGGTTTGCCTCCTCAATACTATATTAATATATTGTTTTTCTCTCAATAAAAATTCACACTTTTCTCTTGTTTTGTTGTGAAAACTATGAACACTACCCACATGAGTCCGAAATGTATCTTTTTTATTGCAAGTATCAAAACCTTGGGAAACAAATGCATTTATCCCTCCTATTTGATTCAGGAGGTCTCCACACACATAAAAATATAAACAATGTGTTTTATTCTTTTTTCACACTATATTCCAACCAATCAAAATCATCAACCCATGAAGGAACGAATCTTCTAAAAGTATCACCTATTTTCTTTTTTGGAAACTTATGTAACCTTATTTGACAAGGTTATTGAAGCAAATACGCTCTTCTTACATCATCTCTTACGTTTGATTTGTAACATGTAATGTTTTTTCTATCCGTCGGGTCCTTTGGAATATCTTTCAAATCAACATTATCATTAGGTTCATTAGAGCATGGTGTTTGTATATTTGCATTAGAAAGCGAAGGGATTGATTGATTGGTGATTGGTGTTTGTGGAGTTGCATTAGAATAATAAACGGAATGGATGGATTGATTGGTGATTGGTGTTTGGGAACATCCTTTACCACTTTCATTAGGATTAGGTCTTGGTCTTTTGGTAAAAAAAACCACTTAGTTTAACCTATAAAAACATAACAATTACACCTAATCAAACAATAACTTCAATAAAACATAGAAATTTCACCTAATTAAACAATAAATTCAATAAAACATAGAAATTTCACCTAATCAAACAATAAATTCAATAAAAACATAGAAATTTAACCTATAAAAACATAACAATTACACCTAATCAAACAATAACTTCAATAAAACATAGAAATTTCACCTAATTAAACAATAAATTCAATAAAACATAGAAATTTCACCTAATCAAACAATAAATTCAATAAAAACATAGATATTTAACCTAATCAAACAATAACTTCAATAAAACATATCAATTTCACCCAAGTCAAGCAATAACTTTAATAAAAACATACCACATTCGAATACCTAAAAGAATTGGTATAAGTTGAAATTATAATTAATACCTACTCGCTTCATTCTAGGGCTTTGACCTTGGAGTGAATGATGATTGATGAAGTCGATTTTGGTAATCAAGAAAGTAGAAACACAACCTTGCCCTTTACTCCTTCAGCTTTGTCGATGGCTCAATGTAGGGGGAAGAAACAAGAAGGAACAACCGAACAGTGGACAGAAGGGAAAATAAGCTTGCCTCGTGTGTTTTTTTCCTTTCTTCTAGCTGAAAATTTACAAGGAATTAGGATTGGACTATTTTGTCCGATTCATTTTTATTTGGGTATTTGGGCTATAAATACAATTAATAGACAATAGTGGATTAAAAAATTAGGCTCCTATGTGGCTATTTATAAGTTGTAAACTTGTAATTATTATTTTTTGGCTTGGTAATTCTCGATAGAGTGACACGTTTTTTTACGTAGTTGCATAAAAAAATTAATAGTTGCACGATTTTTTTCATAGTGGCACAACAGGTAAAAATTTAAAAAAAACCCCAAAATTTTCTACTACGTACGCAAAAGCTAGGTGTTGTCAGTGCCACACCGGACACCTAGCCAAGACTGCCCCTGTTGACCAGTTTACCGTTGAGTTTTGAACAATTTGAATTTTGGTCAAACTTTGATGGATTTAAGTATTAGAATGAGGTTTTCAGTATTAGAATGAGGTTTAACCTAAGTTTAATACTAGGTGATTCTTGTTAGCCGTATCGTTGAGTATTCAAATATTGTGATTGTGACTACTAACTTGAGGTGAGTTTCTCACTATGTATTGTGTATTTTTATGATATGATTGTATCCTTAGCTAGACTAGTGTATTCTTGCATGATTGATTGTATGTTATGTTTGTATGCTTTTAATGAGATGATGGTGGAATGGTTCTGACCTTGAGCCTATATGATGCAGGGGATAGTGAGGTTCATGAAAGTGGTCGAGAAATGATAATCACGAAAGTGGTCGTGAGCAGATATGACGAAATTGGTCGTGAGCAGTTATCATGAAAGTGATCGTTAGTTTGTAATTGTACATAGTGTTTAGATAGGTATATGTGGTATATTAGAGAGCTCAATTAGCTTTGTGCTTACTTTTTATAGTTAAATGTTTTTCAATTAGTTCTACTGACAAAGGGAAGGGGACGAACTGTCTGTACACACATCTAGATTTGTTGTTATTTAGGTTTCCACAAAACTGTGATATATGCTTTTGACTTGTTTATGATATTGGAAACAATTTGGCACTTATTATCTTTTTATGAAAAATATTTTGGGTTTTTTACTTATATTTTAAAAAGAAAACTATCGTTGAAATTTTGGGACGTTACATTGTTTCAAACTCCTTAATCTTCACATAAGAAGCATAACCGGATATCGTTGAATGTCTGAGTGAAATCTCCTTACATTGTCATTCTTCATTTTCTGGAATTTGGAACCCTATAGGAAGTGAGTGTCTTATTTTGATCAAGTATGCTATTGTGTTAACTGAATCTACCAAGAACATCTTGGACAACCCTACATGGATTCTCATGATTTTTCCCTTTCATTCGGTGTATTGTTCATCCTCTCAGCCATACCATTCTGCTGAGTAATTTTAGGGACTATTTCGACATCCTTATATCATGTTTAATACTATCATCAACAAATGCTTTGTTTCTATATTCTATCATATTGTTTGACTTTAAACACTTAATCTTCATACCTGTTTCATTCTCCACAACAACTCTCCATCTATTAAATATACTAAATAATTCATATTTATTCTACAAGAAATCAATACAAACTTTCCTCCATCAATGAAAATAACATAATACATGAAACCCCCCACTGAAGAAACTAAAGTGAGAATATATATATATATATATATATATATATATATATATATATATATATATATATATATATATATATATATATATATATATATATATATATATATATATGAATGAACTAGCTCCAACTTTCAGGCCTTGGACAGTTGACCCATCTTTGCAACAATATCCAAACAAATTAATGTGTTAATATAATAGCATTTTCTTAATTTTGTTTACTACATTTAATTGATGTGTTGAAAACCGTTTTTTGTTTTTTAACGGCTAACACACACCCTCTAAATCCTACTTCTAACTACTCTATTTTTCCACAACGGGAGTTGAACCCTCATCCCCTTAGGGCAGGATCACCTTTTTAAACACCTTGATACCGTTAGGATGTAATTAATTGTTTACTACATTTATTAAAAATAAGACACTCACTTCCTATAGGGTTCCAAAACCTAGAAAATGAAGAATAGAAATGTAAGGAGATTTCACTCTGACATTCAAAGATATCTGATTGTGCCTTTTATGTGAAGATTAAGGATTTTGAAACAATGTAATGTCCCAAAATTTCAACCATACTTTTCTTTTTAAAATATAAGTAAAAAACTCAAAATATTTTTCAAAAAAAAAAAGATAATAAGTGCCAAATTGTTTCCAGTATCATAAACAAGTCAAAAGCATATATCACAGTTTTGTTGAAATCAAAATCGCAATAAATCCACATGTGTGTACAGCCAAGTCGTCCCCTTCCATTTGTCAGCGGAACTACTTGAAAAACTATAACATCCCAAAAATTCCAAACAAAAATTTCATTTTCAATTCATTCCAAAGTATCCAATAATCATATAAAATCAACCAAATGTATGTATTAGTGAAAAGTCATCAGAGTACAAAATCCCAAAATCACGAAATGCAAAAAAAAAAAAACAACATGGGCGGTTGCGGTGTGATCAGACCGGTCCCTTCCCCTTCTAGTTGGAAATACCTGAAACATAAACTAAAAACTGTAAGCACAAAGCTTAGTGAGCTCCCTCAAAATACCCCATACCATACATACATAACAGTCAAAACACAATTGGGTCTATTTTACCCCCCTTCAGTCTCTTTCAACCGGTACTGGGTCTATTTCACCCCCCTTCGGTCTCTTTCAACCGGTATCGGGTCTATTTCACCCCTACAACCACCATACAGTCGTAACAACAAGAGACACAGAAACAACAAACATAAACAAGCCTAACATGAAATAGTCACGAAGACACTTTCATCGTATAAACATAAATCAGTGGGTCGACATTGGTGCCTTCGGCCCACAAGTAGAGTGAAGGAACTCACCTCAATCTGAAGATAAACAAATCACACTCGGGCTGCTGAATCGAAAATCACCCTACTAAATCATAAATAATATAACCCTAATTAGCAATTAGGTGATTAACCCAAACCGAGGGTCCAAATTCTAAATCCCGACTCCTAGGGTAAAAAAGCTGCTTTACCCTTCTCTTATTGGGCCTAACATTTCGTGGTCCAAATCCAACCTAGCCCAAAGTCAAAAAGACACTCAAGGCCTAATATGGGCCCAAATTTATAAAGGCCCAACTCAGAAAGACTTGTGGCCCAATAAGGGTCCAAAACCCTAAAGTCCAAGGTAGCCCAAAACAAAGCCTAAAATGGGTGTTCTGAGAGAGTACATCCGATGTACTCTTTCCTACGCCCCGCGTACTACAAATTCATAAAGGGAAGGTTACGGGGCCAACATACAGTACGCACAACATACCTTGACTTACGCCCGACGTACACATCAATGACCCAATCTTTCTATTAAGGTCTTAATGCTTTAAGACCCAACGTCCTACTTCATATCTAAGTCCAATAAAACGTATTAAGCCATAAAGTTGCAATCTTTTTGCTTTTTCATGGATTAATAAGTTCCAAAACCCAACTTAAACACTTTATCCACATGGAACGAACACCAACATTTGCATGGTTCATAATAACCCATAAAGATGACATTTTTATGTACTAACAACATTTGAAATACTAGGATCTAATATTTTAAGCTCCTAGAGTAGCTCATGCTCACAAGAATGACCCAGAGGACCATAATATGCTCAATCCTTTTAGGTTGCCTTCATACTAGCAACTAGACAATATGACCTATTGAGAAAGAGGAAGAATTTATTATTTGGAATAATAAATTAATATAGAAAAATGATTTATTAATATATTATGAAAGTAATATATTAACTAGAAATCATGTTATTTAATTAATATTTAATCAGAAATTAATTTGGAATTAATTTTGGGATTAAAGGAATTAATTAAAGTGCAGGGGCTATTTGGCAATTTATAGATAGTTGTGAAATTGGGCTATTGGATCCTCCTACAAAGGTTGGAAGAAATCTTCTAGGGAGGCCTTAGAAATTTCATCCAAGGGCCTCTTGGATGGAGTCCATGAGCTGCTTGGGGCCTAAGTTGAAAATTTAGGGTTTCCTCCAGCAAACTCTAGCTTTGGCACTAAGCAACCACAACTATATAAAGAGCGACACCCCTCTAGATTTCGGCACTCATTCCAAACCCTAAGAAGAGTCGAAATTCTGAAGCTTCCTCCTCTCTCATATCATTCTCTTGCAAGTGTGTTTGTGAGCCATTAGAAGTGTTACACTTGTGACACTAGTTCTCACGCTTCTTCAACAACTTCAAGGAATTATTTATTATTACTATATAATATTCGAAGGTTGGTTTTCTTCTTTCCCTTCTTGTTAATTTCTATAATACTAGATGTTTATATGGTTTCCCAATAGTTAATCAAAATATTGCATGTTAAATTAGACAAACATAGATCGGGAAAATTAGGGTTGCATGCACACATAGGATTTGTATGTATTGCTCAAAACCCATCAGTGGTATCAAAGCCTAGGTTTTGTTTTCTGATTATATTTATTGCAAATTGGTATTTTGATCGAGCAACAAAATCATTTTTTGGAAAAACTGCTCCTCAACACGTGAGCATTATGGCTCTCGCTGTGAGCTTGGTAAAGATCCGAAAATCATTATAAAATCTGCCTAATTTTGTTAAAAGAGATAATTGCTTGTTATGTTTATCTTCCGAATGTGATTTTGATAAATATTTGGTGATAAATTGAATGCCTCAAAATCAGGAGATAAATATTTGACTAAAATAATTACTTTGTGATTAATATAATTATTTTTTTTATGTTTAAAAATTATTAATTTGAATATTAATGGTACTCAATAATTATTGTCAAATATTTGTTGGGATTAATTTTTTTAAATTAAAATTAAATTGTTTTAGTTTCGGAATTTAATAATTAATTCAAAGTTTTTAAATTTTAAATTTAAATTAAAATTGTTTTTAATTTTCGAAATTTTAAAACATTTAAACACTCTAGTATTTTGAAATGTTTAAAATACACCCTTATACTATATGTAAAATTAAAAGTATAATATTTACTAGATGTATAAGACAAGTCAGTCGAACCGCTAGTACGCCTCATTCACGAAGCCGATCTATAAGGGGGGTATAAGGAAACTGCTTATAAAATGGTAGTTGAATGGGTGTCCACTCTCACCCACTGCTTCCTTGATTGGTGGAGGGTCGTTAGCCGAACAGGTTTGATAGGACACTTAATTCTCATTAATAAGTATAATGGAATAAATAAAGTAACTAAATGTTTTTTTTATTAAATTCTCAATCTTAGTTACTTTTAGGAAAATGTGAATTTGATGCTAATCAATGAAATTGCATAATGCACTTTATATAATTTGTTAGTGGAGCATGTGTGGTTAACCGGCACACTAATATGGACTAATAAAGGGTGGCAATGGGTGTCTCGTAAATTATCATTGATTAATGGAGCGTGTGTGGTTAGCCGACACATTAATTAGGTGATAAATGACATCGAGAGTGCCAATCAAATTTGCATTGTTATTCACACCTTATTTGTGATCCTCGGTATCCCAGTCACAAATGGAAAGGGCGTAATCGAGATTAAACATGTCATTGAATAGTTTAATGAATCTCAAAAGATCTAGGAATTTCATTTAAAACCTAATTCATTTAAATTTCGTTTTTCGTGGTGAAATTGGTAAATCGTCATTTACCCACCTTTGAATAATTTACAATTAGATTACGGCATCCCTCTTCTGAATTGTGAATTATTTAGTTGGATCCTAGCCTTAGTATTTCATTTGGGTGTTATCTTAAAGATTTTCTTATCTAATCAAAACTTCTCTTTCTTCTTTTTCAGATGTCAACTTCCAACAATGCTTCTGGTTCCTCCAACAACTCCACTAACCACTTTTCGCTCTTGAGAATTTGCTCAAAAGTCACTTTTGATGGCACCAATTATAATGATTGGATGTGAAACATCAATATGGCTTTACGCTTCGAGGACAAGGAATATGTACTCGAGAAAGAGCTGAACGAGATTGATGAAACAAATGCTACTCCTGAAGAGATAGTTGAGTATAGGAGACATTGTAATGATGCCACCAAAGTGGCATGCATCATGGTGGCTACTGTGACTCCTGAGCTACAAAGGCTCTATGAGGACTACTGGTCATATGATATGAACAAGGACTTGATGGAAAAGTACCATCAATGAGCTCGTCAAGAAAGATACGAGATAGAAAAATCCTTCATTACCAGCAAGATGAAAGATGGAGAGTCCGTCACGTGCCACTTGCAACGCATGCAACGATATGTGGATCGTTTGCTGAAGCTCAATGTGATCTTCGATAAGGAATTGGCTATTAAAATAGTCTTTCACTCATTGCCCAACTATTATGATCAGTTTATCATGACTTACCATTTGAACAATGAAGAAACCATATTAAGTCAGCTTCAGAGCTTGTTGAGAACCGCTGAGAGTGGAATGAAGGGAAAGAGTATTGCCTCCACTCCTATTGTTGCTCCTGTCTTGGCCATTGGGCAAGGGAAGGGGGAGAAGAGGAAAGCTCATCTAAAACAAAATTGGAATAAAAAGTCCCAAGCAGGGTCCTGAAGCAATTGACCAAAAGGAAAAGCTAGTTCTGATGCTCCTCCTGCCTCTGATCCAAAGGAGGCTACTTGCTTTCACTGCCATGACAAGGGGCTTTGGAAATGAAGCTGCCCCAAGTACTTGCAAGACATAAATGATGGCAAGGTTAAGCCAACCTCGGCATGTATTTACACTATCCTATCTAAAAACTCATCACATTCAAATTCTTGGGTCCTTGATACAGGATGTGTTTTTCACATTTGTTCTGACTTGCAGGGACTAAAAAGAAGTGAGGATATGGAGCATGGGAAGATGAACCTGATTATGGGCAATAGGAGATCGTCACCTGTTACCAAGATTGGTGTTTATTCTTTAGTCCTTAATAGTGGGTTGTGTTTAGATTTGAACAATTGTTGCTATTTGTCAGAAATGACAAGAAATATTATTTCATTTCATGGTTTATATAGACAAGGTTTTAGATATTCTTTTGATAATGAGAATGGTTCTATTTATGCTTATAAAAATGGTGTATTTTATTTTGAAGCATTACCTTGTGATGACGTGTATGAAACTGTGATGGTTGTAGACAATATAGGTAATAGTGTTTTGCAAATTGATTCGTCTAATGGTTTAGACAAAGCATGCTTGTGGCATTGTCATCTTGGACATGTCAACAAGAAACGCATTGCCCAACTCCAAAATGATGGAGTGTTGGAATCATTTGACTTAAGTCAGATGATACATGTGGATATTGTTTGCTTGGAAAGATGACTAAATCACCTTTAACTAGTTCTTGTGAAAGAGGTGAAGGATTGTTGGATCTCATACACACAGATGTGTGTGGGCCCTTCAGATCCACCATAAGCGATGAAAATCAATTATATGTGACTTTCACTGATGATTATAGCAGATATGGATATATCTACTTAATCAAGCACAAGTTGGAAACTTTTGAAAAGTTCAAAGAGTTTAAACATGAAGTCGAGAATCAATTGGGCAGGAAGATCAAGATGCTCAGATTTGATAGAGGTGGTGAGTATCATAGTATCGAGTTCCACGACTATCTCAATGAATGTGGAATTGTTTCACAATTAAAACCTCCTAGGACACCACAACTTAATGGTGTGGCTAAGAGGCGTAATCGAACCTTGTTGGACATGGTTCGTTCCATGATGAGTCGATTTTCACTTCCAATCTCATTCTGTGTGTATGCCTTAGAGACTGTCGCCCACATTCTTAATCTTGTCCCAACAAAGAAGGTTGCCAAAACACCTTACGAGATGTGGACATGGAAGGTTCCCTCATTGGCACATATCAAGGTTTGGGGTTGTGAAGCTTTCGTTAGATGAGAGACTCATGACAAGCTTGAACCACAAAGTGAGAGATGTATTTTCATCGGCTACCCACAAAGTCCTTTGGATTCTTGTTCTACAGACCTAGTGAAACGTGATCTTCGTAGCACGAAGGGAAGTTTTTCGCGAGAGAGCTCATATGCAAAGAAGACATTGGGAGTACAATTTATCTTGAAGAATTCAAGAGTCAAACAATGAAGGAACCTCTAACATGAGAACTCAACCCGAGGAAAAAATTCTTGTTGAACCAGTTGACGAGTCATTGCCTCTTAAGCGTTCTAGTAGAGTTAGCGTTCCGCCTGTGTTGTATGGTTTCCATATAACTACAGAAGGTGATACGTTTATCAGTGATAGCACACTGGTAAATTTGGATGAACTTGCTGACTACAAGGAAGCAATGGCGGGCCCTGAGTCTGCCAAGTGGAAAGAGGAAATAGACAGCGAGATCAAGTCCATGTATGACAACCAAGTTTGGAATTTGGTTGATAATGTACCAGGTCATAACACAGTTGGGTGGGAATGGATCTTCAAGAAGAAGACCGACATGGATGGAAAGGTACACACTTTCAAGGCTAGACTGGTTGCGAAGGGCTTTACGCAAACCCCAGGGGTTGACTATGATGAGACCTTCTCACCAGTGGCTAAGATTAAATCTATTAGGGTTATGCAAGCCATAGCTGCGTTTCATGATTATGAAATTTGCCAGATGGATGTCAAAACCGCTTAACTTAATGGAAATTTGGCTGAGGATGTTTACATGAGTCAGCTAGAGGGTTTTGTGGATGTTAAGTACCTCAATAGAGTGTGCAAGCTTGAGAAACCAATCTATAGATTGAAACAATCTTCTCGCAGATGGAGTCTTTGCTTTGACGAGAAAGTTAAAGAGTTTGGATTCTCTATAAGTGAAGATGAATCTTGTGTATATGTCAAAGCTAGTGGGAGTATAGTCACCGTTCTGGTATTGTATGTTGACGACATACTACTCACAGGAAACGACATTCCAACTTTGCAAGAGGTTAAATCTTGGCTTGGAAAATGTTTCGATATGAAGGATTTGGGAGAGGCTGCTTATATTCTGGGAATAAGGATTTTGAGAAATTGGAGTAGAAGACTAATTGGACTTAGTCAAAGCACGTATTTGGATAAAGTATTAAAGATTTTTAGAATGGAAAATTCTAATAAAGGAGAGTTACCTATCCAGAGCAATACCAAACTGAGTAAGACTCAGAGTCCGAGTACTGATGCAGAGATCGCAGAAATGAGTCGAGTTCCATATGTTTCCGCCGTTGGATCGATCACGTATGTTATGACATGTACTCTCCCTAACGTGGCTTTTGCTTTGAGCATGGTTAGTCGATGTCAGAGAAATCTGGGTAAAGCTCATTGGATAGCAGTCAAGAACATTCTTAAGTATCTACGAAGAACTAAGGACTGGGTCCTTGTGCTTGGTGGCAGTGATGGATTAAGAGTTACTGGGTATAGTGACGCCAACTTTCAGACAGACAAAGACAACTTTCCTTCTCAATCTGCCTGGGTGTTTACCTTTAATGGAGGAGCGGCGACTTGGAAAAATTCCAAGCAGGAAACGGTGGCTGATTCGACCTGTGAATCAGAATACATAGCTGCAAGCGAAGCATCAAAGGAGGCTATATGGTTGAAGAACTTCATCGGAGACCTTGTATTTGTGCCAGCCATAAAAGATCCAATGGAGATTGTATGTGATAATGAAGGAGCGGTTGCCTTAACCAAGGAACCAAAAGATCATGGAAGACCTAGGAATATCGACAGAAAATACCACTTTATCAGACATCGAGTAGAAGAAGGACACCTCGTCGTAAAGAGGGTATCATCTGAAGAAAATCCTGCCGACCCCCTCACAAAGGGTCTTAGTAGGGTTAAGCATGTTTATCATGCGAGGAACATTGGTCTGAAGGATGATATTAGTTTTAGTGATTAGATAGATATTTAGAAACTTGTAACAAATAAATGTATTTGACATTTGATGATTAAATAATGGAGATCTATTTATGAGTATCGTTTACTATCTTTTGTCAATTGTTTATCATTGTGTTTCACTTCTGCATGTTTTTACTTCTCGAATAATTAGATTATTCAAATATCCACAGTCGATCATACTTTGGAAGTATATAATGAATTAAGGTTGTCATGAATTGGATTGTAGATTGTCTAAGTGTTTAGACATAGCAATGGTTTGCTGCAACATTCATGATTACATTTAAAACATGGATTTAAGTATTGGATTGAACCCACGCTCAGTGAATTACTTCATGGAATTTATCACGAGTAATTTTGAGACGATAATATCGTATCATCTTTAAACAGAGATATATGAGTTGTTGTTTACAAGTTGTTTATGCATTGATAATGCATAAACACATCAGTAACTTGGTGTTATAAAACGTATTGTTGTGAATTTGATGAGTAAATAGTGCAAGCATATAAGTTGAAGTTTATATGTTCCTTTTTCCCTAACGGGAAAAGCGATATCTTGGGCCCCTCGATGATTTTGTGTTGACTTATGTGTCGGGCCTGGTCAGGACTTAATTGATGTGTTCAATTGTAGTTCTTTGTCATTACAAATCAGAAATCGGGAAACAAACTGTTGGAGAATGAGAATGATTATATTGCAAGTCATTTGTCCAAATGATATCTTGTAGAACAAAGGTTTACATGATCCCTTATCTTAGGACACGTTATTGACTAGGTCAGAGTTCGACAGCGGCCTAATTTGCTAATCAATTTTTGAAGTTATACTTGCAATTATGGTAATTAGACTTATCGAAGTGGGAGACTATTGGATTAGGAGTCTAAGTCCATAACTATAATTGCTATGTACTTGAATTGCTAGTAGCATAGTCCTTTTGGGTTGCCTTCATACTAGCAACTAGACGGGATGAGCTATTGAGAAAGAGGAAGAATTTATTATTTAGAATAATAAATTAATATAGAAAAATGATTTATTAATACATTATGAAAGTAATATGGTAATTAGAAATCATGTTATTTAATTAATATTTAATCAGAAATTAATTTGGAATTAATTTTGGGTTAAAGGAATTAATTAAAGTGCAGGGGCTATTTGGCAATTTATTAATAGTTGTGAATTGGGCTATTAGATCCTCCTAGAAGGGTTGGACGAAATCTTCTAGGAAGGCCCTAGAAATTTCGTCCAAGGGCCTCTTGGATGGAGTCCATGAGCTGCTTGGGGCCTAAGCTGAGAATTTAGGGTTTCCTCCGGCAAACCCTAGCTTTGGCACTAAGCAACCATAGCTATATAAAGAGTTTCACCCCTATAGATTTCGGCACTCATTTCAAACCCCTAGAAGAGCCAAAATTCTGAAGCTTCATCCTATTGCAAGTATGTTTGTGAGCCATTAGAGGTGTTACACTTGTGACACTAGTTCTCAAGCTTCTTCAACAACTTCAAGGAATTGTTTGTTATTACTATATAACATTTGAAGGTTAGTTTTCTTCTTTCCCTTGTTGTTAGTTTCGATAATACTAGATGTTTCTAGGGTTTCCCAATAGTTAATCAAAATATTGCATGTTCAATTAGACAAACATAGATCGGGAAAATTAGGGTTGCATGCACACATAGGATTGTATGTATTGCTCAAAACCCATCAACACACACACCAAAACACACACATTAGGCATTGTCGCGCTTTTTAGAGCATATTCCAATTTCTTATTCAGTCCTTAATCATTTAAGACAAGGAGTACAAGTTTCTAGAGTCCTTACAATAAGTCTCTTAATGGATAAAGGTTCCAACTTTATCCAAATCCAACACCCAAACGTAGAGATTGATAAGCCTACATCCAAAATGAGCCCTAAATGAGTTAAAACTTCTTGCATGGTTTAAAGAGGGTTCTTGCATACTCTATTCTTACTAACAAGCATCCAAAAAATACATAAAAAACACCATTAACATGGAGTTTCACAAACCTGAGGAGCATCTACAAATGGGACCAAAATGTACAAAACCACTCCAAAAATCTAGATCTAAAGAGAGGAAAAATAGAGGTTGAAGCTTTAGACTTACAATGGTCAAGAAAACTGATTAGAAGGTGGAAACTTCTTTGGAACAAACTCCCTCTTGGACTAACACAAGCTTTATCTTCAATAAAAACACACCAAAAGCACCAAACTTCAAGGATAAAAAAGGAGGAAGCTAGGGTTTCTCTCTAGAGGGTGGAGACAAATGATGAGAGCAAATCCTAAAAGTTAGCACCATTAAATAGGGTCTAAATCCTAAAACTATGGTTTTGTGCCATTTACAGTTATACGCCGCGACCCTTACAAGGACGTGTCATGCCTTAGGGTTTAGCATGGTGTCATGATTTCAAGAAACTAAAGAATTTGCAAATATGACATACATGAAAAGTAGGTGTTACAAACAAGCTTGGGGTATTATTGTTCAATAAGAGTTCTTTAGACACAGATATTATTAGAGAAAGATCTATCAAAGAAAAGTAACCAAAAAAAGAAGAATCAAGTTGAGTTCGATGAAATATCATATGAAGACATTATGAAACCTATCATACTCCTAAGATTGGTGAAAGTATTGAAAGCAGGGGATCTCAAATTAACGTGAAGATAGTGGAAGTAAAGAGGATGAAGTTACAGATGAGGAAAAGTATGAACTTCTTGTTGTTCAGAGATCCACTAGAGAAAGAAGAACTTTGGTAAGGTATTCTCGTTCAAATAACTAATTGTTGATGATAGAGAATGGTGAAACTGAATGATATATAAAGGCTTTTGAGGATGAAAGACTTCATACATGGGAAGAAGGCCATGGAAAAGGAGTTGAGCTCACTCGACAAGAACTAGAATTAGTTGTTGGTTGTAGGGAAGAGAACACTATATAACAAGAGTGTATTTTGGGTCCAATATGAGATAGATAGCAACAAAAGGTACAAGACTTTGTTGCTGGTTAAAAGGGATTCCAATAGAAAAAATGGGTCAATTTGCAATGAGATCTTATCTCCAGTTGTGATGATGAGTAATATAACATTGGTTTTGGGTATATTGGGTGCAAAAGATCTACATTTAGAGCAATTAGATGTGAAGACAAATATTTTGTATGATGGCATGGAAGAAGAGATCTATGTAGTACAACCAAAATATTTTCCCACAGATGACAGCGAAAATATGGTGTGTAAGAGAAAATATGGTGTGTAACCAAAATATCTCCATTTAGAGCAATTAGATGTGAAGACAAATATCCTCATATCACTTTTTAATATATGTTGATGATGTGTTGATTATTAAATCATACATGTAGGAGATTAACAAGTTAAGGAAGTAATTGTCTAGAGAGTTCGAGATGAAGGAACTAGGGGTTGTTAAGAAGATATTGGGAATGATCAAAGGTAGAGAAAAAGTTGCAGGTACTATGAAACTTTATCAAGAAAAGTACATCAAGAAAGTTCTAGAGAAATTTATCATGGTAAATGTGAAACCAAGAATGACACCTTTTGGAACTCAGTTGAGACTCTCCAATAAATGGTCTCCATATAAGGAAGAAGACAACAAAGATATTGCTAAAGTTTCCAATGCCTTAGTAGTTTGTATACCGATGTAGGTGATAGTATACACAAGACCAAATTGTAACATCTAAATTTCGATTATGTTTCTCGACTCTTTCATTGAGAAATTTACAGTCCATAAGGAAGTAGAAGGATGTGGTGAAATAGGAAGCCATTTATCGCATTTACTGATAAATCTGAAAATTTGGAATTAATCATAAGAAGGACGGAAGCTCTTGTTAAGAAGTGTGACATGCTTTCGACCTAGTGGGATCATTTTATTTGGGTTTTTGGAGTATTTAAAGGACATTAACCCCCAAGGTTCGACCAATCTCAGCCTCCATGACCCTTTGGGTGATTTTCCAAAAACCGTAACACACACACACACACTATTTCTCTCTCTCTCTCTCTCTCTCTCTCTCTCTCTCTCTCATTCTTGAGCTTTTTGTGGATTTATGAGCTTATTTCTCTAGTTTTTATGAAGTATGAAGAACTTGAAGTTCTCATGGTGTCATTGAATGAAGGAGCAAGTATATATCCATCAAAGATACTTCATTTCTGGAACATTGTGAGTATAAAGTTCCTAACTTGCTCTTTGGGTTACTAGATCTTGTTATTTGTTGTTTCTGGCACATTTAAGTCCTTTTTGTTGGTGATATTGGCGATGAAGAAACTCCAGAACCATTTGAGATTTTGAAAGTGTCTCTTAGACCTTTTGGACTAAGAAAGTTTGGACCTTTAGCCTTTTCTTCAATCCATGCAAGTCTTGGGGGTGTTTTAGGTCATTTGGAGTGCAAAAGTTTGGATCTTGGTTGTTGTGGCATGTCTTAATGGATAAAGTTAGAATCTTTATTCTTTTAGACCTTGTTAGAGTTGAAACCTAGAAGTTGGGGTGGTGACATAAGGGATTAAGTCAAAAACCCTTTTCATAGATGTGTTTGTTTTAGCCCAAGATCTCGATTGTTTTGTCCTTTTATGGGCGCGGGGTGCCCAGAAGAAAGCTTGGTGTGCCAATTGACCAGATTGTTGACTTGCTAACTTTTTAACTTAGTTTGACCTTGGGTCAAAGTTTAGTGTTTTTGGTCATATTTGAGGTTGACCTTTGATTTGATGTCTTGGTGGTGAGTGAGACTGATCTATTAGTATTAGCGTCTTTTGGTGGTTATCCAATCTATTTACGAGGTGAGTTTCTCACTGTATTACCTATGTCATAGTTGTTGTGGTTGGGCTACATGTGCTCGTAGAAATTTGACTATTGTTGTATATTTATATGTTGTATTTAATTTGCTAATGACTTAGGGCCGTTGAGGACCCGAATATGTTGTAATTGACTTGTTGATGACTCAGGGTCGTTGAGGACCCATATATGTTGTCTTTGGGTCATTGAGGGCTCGGGGTTGGCACCGACCTATTGATTGAAACATGCCTGTTGTTATATTGTAACAACCCAAAAACAATGATAAGATTTTTCATTTTCAAAATCATTAATTACATACATCCGATGTCTCAAAGTCAACCACGATACAAAATATCAAAATCATCAGAGTAAAAATAATCATAAGAGTGCAATCATGAGGGGGATGTTGTGCCATCACGTCGGGCCCTTCCCTTTCATACCGAAAGTACCTTCCCCAAAGTACCACATACCATACATACAATTGGGCCCAACCATGGGGTATATTCCAACACAACATACAATCATGGGCACAACCTTAGGGTATGTTTCAACCCAATCATGCATCCATAGGCCTATCCATGGGGTTGCTTTCAACCCAATCATACATGCAAGAGTCACAAAGATAGCTAGCATCCTACATGACACAATCTAGTAGGCTGACATTGGTGTCTTCGACTCACAAGTACATTGAGAAGACTTGCCTCTCTCTCAAATGCAACTGCTTTCACTGCCAGAATATTGATGTTGCACTCCAACTATACAGTCATACCAAATAAACCCTTAGCTCTTCTTCCAAAACCAGGTTTTTTACTAAAAGGAAACTAAAGGCAAAAGCGACAGTCAATGTTGACTTTAGTCAACCGCCATGTCGTAGCCATCCATGGACACGCCTTGACCCTCATACATCGAGACAACTGTGATTTTCCCAGTCTCCACACCGTGGTGACCTAATGTGTCACACCCCCAAACCGAGTAAAACGATGGAAACGACCGGGGGCGGATGACGTCATGTACAGTATCATAACAATTGAATAATAAAGATCAAAGCAAACACAACCATCATAAATATAATTGATAATGTTACATGGTTTGTAGGTGTTAAATGTTTCAAAAATCAATTACAATATGATAATATAAGACTTGACTGACGTCTTAGCGTCTCATCTTCAAAAGCCTGTTGTTACATGTTTTAGTGATTCCTCGAGAATACAAGTAGTTTCGAAAAAGTGTCAACAATTAAGTTGGTGAGTTCATAAGCGTTTGTATGAGAAATCTATCCTTTTTCCTTGTAAAATGAATGTGTGTGATGCCAGAAAATCCAATATGATCTTGTAAAATAAATTGTAGTCTTAGATACCCTAAGACCGAAAATGTATGAATATTATTTCACTTGAAAGTAGTTTTAATAATTATAAAACTATTTGAATGTATGTTTCCCGAAATGTAAGTTATACTTTACTGAAATATAGTTTACTGTAGTTGTATCTATGTAAAACCCTTTAAATGTATGTATCTAGAACTACCAGTTGTACTGTAAAACAGTGTAGTGTAGTCTTTTTATTAAATAGAACTATTTGAATGTAACTTAGCCCCGTAAACCAAATGTATTAGTTAATACCCAATGTGACTTATTATAACCAACTAGCGACTAGTGGCTTGTACGACGTTCTTCAGGCGTCGGAATGGTACAACATCTCACACCCCGGACCTGTTGGTCTAACTGTAGTTAAAGTTTAGGTGCGGGATTGTCAGTCCCGTATAGATCTATACACAAGTGTCACGCTCTCCCTACAAGAGACTCTGGTTATAATACAAGACTTTAGCGTGTAATCTGGAAAGTACGTGAAGATAGTGTCTCACAACCTTGTATTAACCGGTTTACGTATAGTGTAATGAAATCCCTTTTTCTTGTAATTGTATGTATTACCCTTTCATAGTGTTTACATAGTGTGAAAATAATTATTCTTTTAAATAATTATTTTTGTGTCCCCAACAGGGTAAAATAGTGTGAATGTTCCATAAACTATACCTATTATAGTTTATATAAATGTTTCGCTGAAATAGTGAATTCTTTGTATGCTATTATCAATTTACCAAGATAATAAAATGAAATGAAATAATTATATATGTATGTTTATATAATTATACCCCTTTTTGCTCCACATGTTACAAAAGGGTTAAAGTTTTATTGTAAACAAATTTGTATCCATATGTATGTATGTATGTATGTATATATATATATATATATATATATATATATATATATATATATATATATATATATCGTGAAAATATCAATGTAACGGTTCGTATTTTAACATAGGTTTCTTGTGTTTTACTTGTATTCCCCACTTAAAACATGGAAAAATCGTGAAAACTGTAGGGGTATGAACTCACCTCGAGTGTGTTCTTGGTTGGATAATGAGGTGACGGCAGTGTTCTTCAAGTTTATAGTACGTAAACGTGTTCGTATCCTACGAGTATTTAACACACAATATTGTGTGTAAATTAGTTAAATTAATATGTGAAGTGTTATAAAAACACTAGATTAAATAAGAGGACTTACAAGTTTACTAAGAATTAACTTGGAGAACTAGATTTCTTGGGTAAGTTTGAATGAGTTTTCTGGGAACCGCTTGAAGATTTGCAGATTGTATGAAGATATGAAGGTGTGCTTATGAGTTTTGAGAGAAAAGTATAAAGGATTTGAAGATTGAATGGGAAGTATGAAGGTGATTTCGGTCCTCTATATATATATATATATATATATATATATATATATATATATATATATATATATATATATATATATATATATATGGGGTAATTGTGATGTGATATATGCATTGGAATGTGGATTATATCACACAGGGAGGAGGAACACCTTATCCAAATTGAGATTTCGGCCACTTTACCACTGAAATCACCCTTAGGCTACCAAAATCACATGTGATTTTGGTCCTAGGCATGATTTGGATCAAGCATGATTTCGGCCATGGAGAGATTTTGGCCTAAGCATGAGATTTTGGCCCTTGCAACCGAAATCAAATGGATTTTGATTCCCAAAACTGAAAACCCTTAAAGTGGGGTATAATTCATTATTTAATTTTAACTATTTGACTTTTGTTGGCACAATTTACTTTTGTTTAATTTTCCTTGACTTTTATTGACTCGAATTAACCGGTTGTTACATTATCCCCCCGGTAGAGGGAATTTCTTCCCGAAATTATTTCTAAAGTGGGTACTCATGAACTAGGAAAAAGATGTGGGTACTTTTGTTTCATCTGGTCTTCTCGTTCCCACGTGAATTCAGGTCCTCGCTTGGCGTTCCAGCGGACCTTCACTGTTGGTATACGACTTTGTTTCGTTCTCTTGATTTCCCTGTCCATGATTTCCACAGTTTCTTCCACGAAGTGTAGACTCTCGTTTATCTCAATTTCATCGAGTGGGATTACAAGAGTCTCGTCGGATAGGCACTTCTTTTGATTGGACACGTGGAAAGTGGGGTGTATGTTACTGAGTTCCTGTGGTAGTTGAAGTTTGTAAGCCATTGGGCCGATTCTAGCAAGAATCTCAAATGGCCCGATGTACCTTGGATTTAGTTTTCCACGTTTTGCAAAATGTATCATTCCCCTTCAGGTTGAGACCTTTAACAAAATGCGGTCACCAACCTGGAACTCCAAGGGCTTTCGTCGTTTATCCGCATAACTCTTTTGTCGTTCCCTAGATGCTTTTAGTCGTTCCCAAACTTGGACGATCTTCTCTGTTGTTTCTCGAATGATCTCGGGGCCGGTAAGAGTGCTGTCAGGAACTTGCTTCTTTGCTAGTTGCGTGTCACCCACTTCAGCCAAGCACAGAGGTGATCTGCACTTGCGGCCATAGAGGGCTTCAAACGGAGCAACTTTGATGCTAGTGTGATAGTTGTTATTATACGAGAATTTGACAAGTGGTAAATGGGTATCCCAAGCTTTACCAAAATCTATCACACAAGCCCTCAACATGTCCTCCAGCGTCTGAATGGTTCTCTCGCTTTGCCCGTCTGTCTGAGGATGGTACGTTGTACTCATGTCGAGTCTGGTTCCCGAGGACTTCTGTAGTGATTTCCAAAACCATGAGGTAACCTACTATCTCTGTCAGCGATAATGGATATTGGCACACCATGCAATCGTACGCTCTCTTTAATGTACGTCCTGGTTAACTTGTCCATCTTATCAGTCTCTTTTATTGGT
Source organism: Lactuca virosa (assembly GCF_052849685.1). Classification (NCBI taxonomy): domain Eukaryota; kingdom Viridiplantae; phylum Streptophyta; class Magnoliopsida; order Asterales; family Asteraceae; genus Lactuca; species Lactuca virosa. The sequence goes on from NC_136431.1 coordinate 175,537,104, forward strand.
AGGAAGTGCGCGAATTTGGTTAACTTGTCAACGACTACCCAAATGGTGTCGAGACCATCCGTTGTCTTAGGCAAATTGGTTATAAAATCCATGGTTATCCACTCCCACTTCCACTCATATATCTGGTTGTTGTAGTAAACCTGAGGGCTTCTGGTATTCTACTTTGACTTTGGCGCAAGTTAGGCACTTGCCCACATAGGTAGTGATTTCTGCCTTCATGTTTGGCCACCAATAAAGTTTGTTGAGGTCCAGGTACATCTTATCTAAACTGGGATGAATGGAGTATGCGGTATTGTGAGCTTCGCTCATGACAACGTCTCTGTACCCACCGAACTTCAGTGTCGAAATCCGATTCGTGAGGTAACGAACTCCATCACTCTTAACTTCTAGGTTTTTATCCATTCCTCTTAAGGCTTCACCTGCCACATTCTCAAGTTTCAAGGCTTCCAACTGAGCCTCTTTGAGCTGCGTGGACAGGTGTGAATGGATGGTCATGGTTAATGACTTTACTCGACATCCCGAGTACTCTTTTCGACTAAGGGCATCTGCTACTACATTGCATTTCCTGGATGATAGCGAATCTCGCATTCGTAATCATTTAGTAGTTCTACCCATCGTCGCTGCCTCATGTTGAGTTCCTTTTGATAGAAGATGTGCTGGAGACTCTTATGATCCGTAAATATTGTGCACTTCTTACCATAAAGGTAGTGCCTCCATATCTTCAGAGCAAATACTACTGCCCCCAGTTCGAGGTCATGTGTGGTATAGCTAACCTCGTGATACTTGAGCTGTCTCGAGGCATAGGAAATGACCTTTCCTCGTTGCATAAGTACACAGCCTAGCCCTTTCTTAGATACATCGCAGTAAACTACAAAATCTTTCGTCCCTTCTGGGAGGGACAAAAACGGGGCCCTGCATAGGGCTCGCTTTAGTGTGCGGAAATCAGTTTCTTGTTTCTCCTCCCAGTTGAAAGTCACACCTTTCTGAGTCAAGGTGGTGAGTGGCTTCACGATATTTGAAAAGTTTTGTATGAATCTCCTATATATCCAGCGAGGCCTAGAAATTGATGAATTTTTGTTGGTGTTCTTGGGGTCGCCAAGTTTTCGATTGCCTTGATTTCGGAGGGATCTATGTGTATCCCTTTGTATCACCCTGTTTATTTAATAAATAAATAGATAAAATTTATGAAAGAGTAGTAGCCCTAAAAACCATAAAATTCAGTGAGATGTTGGTTTTGGGAGCTAAATGTTATAATTTTAGAAGGCGGGGGTTAAAGTGTAAAATTCAGACTTAATTTGTAAGTAATATTGAAGGCAGGGGTTGCTTGGTAACAGTTAGGACTCAATATGAAAGAAATTATGGAAGCAAGGGATAAAATGTAAATTCTGGATTTATATTGTAAAGATTAATGGAATCAGGGGTTAAAAAGGTAAATCTCGGATTTATTTTGGAAAAGATAAGGGATGGAGGGACCAATCTTGTCAAATCGGAAAAAGGTTTGATTGGAGCGGTACATAAACACGATGTCTTCTATCCTCCTATTATATTACCAAAACCCTAACCCTAATGATATGTCCAGCCGCCACCTTCACCTCTCATTTCCTCCACCGTCGCCCTATCGCCATCGTCATTTCCAGTTGACGACGAAGACGGGAGCCAACAAGTTGAAGACCTCCGTTGTTGCTCCAACGTTGTGGGGGTCGAGGACCAACCTCATGACGTCGTTCAGCCAGGTATATCACCGTTTGTATTGCTGCCGCCGGCTGTAGGCGCAGCTGTAGCCGACGTTCGCTGCCGCCTCTCCGTGAGTCCGCCATTTTCTGCCGCTATTGGTCACCACTGCTGCCTCAACGACAGATTTTTCTAATGACGCCATTATTACCACCTTTAGCCACCGTTGTGGCCGCTAGGGTTACTGTTGCCGTCACCGCGCACCACCAGTGGGTGGTTGCGTCCAGATTTCCGATTTGCAAGTCGTGTGTGGGTGAAATATTGGCTGGAACACACAAGAAGACCACCATGGCATCCAACCATGGTGGCTGTCGCCGAGAATACTTTTTCTTCTGCCACAAGCCACCGTGAAAGGTGGTTGTGGGCGTGTTGTGGTGTTTGTGTTCATTTGTTGTGATTTTATGAGGCTACAGGAGTGTTCTTGGTTGGAGATATGAAGATAGACCCGAGAGCCACCACCGTGAGGTGGCGGCTGCCGCCATTCGCCACCACCGGCCACCACTAGGTTGCTGTGTATATCTGTTTGGATTAGTGTATGTGTGATTATTTGGGGTTTTAGCATTGTAAAATGTAACTAGAAAGAAGAATAATGAAAAGAAACTCAAACCACCACCGTAGGGTGGTGGCTGCCGCCACCGGCCGCCCTGTCGGGTGGCGGTGTGCTTTGATTGCGTTCAAACCCCGTTTGGGATGTTTGGACAAGGGACTAAAACCCTAATGGGCCAATGAAGCCCGAATTGACCTAAAAGCCCAAACATGTGACTAATGGGCCTAATGAACCCTAATTGATCAAAAGACCTAGTTATTGGGCCTATTGGGCTAAGATGGGGTTGGAAACCCTAAATACGGTTTATAAAACCCTAATATTGGATTGATGGGCTTGGACTTAACGGGACCCACTTTTGAGCCATTGAAATGGAATTGTGTATTAAGCCCAATCACACCATATGATTTATTTAGAAGAATGATGGACTTAATGGATTAAGTCCTTAATGGGTTAAGTGAGAAACACTTAACCCTAATCGTCATTTTATGTGAAACCCTAATTTCTCTTGGGTTTATTGTTGGGCCTTTCTATTGGGCCTTGATGATTGGGTTGTTAATGGGCCATCCAAGATCAAGCAAATGGACTAGAATAATTAATGGGCTCTGAGGTAAGGCCCATATGAGGAATTGGGCCCAATTTGGAAAATTGGGCCATAGATGGGCCATAGTTTGGGCCTTAATGATTATATGATATTGGGCCAGTAGAATGTCAAAGGTTGGAGTGGAATAAATGGTTGGGCCTTAGGGTGAGACCATGTAAAGGTTTGGGCCCAATTTGGAAAATGGGGCCATATATTGGGCCTTGATTCACAGATTGACCTTTGGGCCTTTGGATTGGGCCTTGAGCTTGAATCAAGCTAAGATGGGGGTAAAGTAGTCTTTTACCCCAAGCATGGACTTATGATTTTTGTGTTGGGACCCAATTATTAATTGGGTGATGTTTGATATTGACAGTTCGAGAATCTGTCAACCAGCAGCTGGGATTGTGTCTGCGGGACTTCAGCAGTGTGAGGTGAGTTACCTTCCAGTAGAAGTGGGTCTAAGGCCACAATGCCGGCCCACTAGTAGGAGTTGATTGAGTGGATGATTGTCTTCGTGATAATTGTCTGTTATGTTATGTTATTTTTTATGTGCTTGCATGGTATGATGTTATGTGATAGGGACAGTATGGAGTAGTCTCGCATCCGATCGATAGGCCCGAAGGGGTAGGCCAGCACCCAGATATGCTAGGCGGTATATGTGTATGTTTATATGCTAGTGATTATGTGGTAGTGGTAGGGGTGAAATAGTCCCCGTTATTCGGTTGAAATAGACCAAATGGGAGGCCAGCACCCAGATATGCTAGGTAGTTATCCGGTTGAAATAGACCGAAGGGGAGGCCAGCACCCAAATATGATAGGCAGTTATCCGGTTGAAATAGACCTAAGGGGAGGCCAACACCCAGATATGCTAGGCAGTTATCCGGTTGAAATAGACCGAAGGAGAGACAAGCACCCAGATATGCTCGGCAGTATCCGGTCGGTAGGACCGAAGGGGTAGGTCGGGCACCCAGATATGCCTGACATTAAGTGTATTGTATGGTATGTGGTATTATGGGGGAACTGGCTAAGCTTTGTGCTTACGGTTTTCAGTTTTGGTTTCAGGTACTTCGTTTTTAAAGGAAGGAGTCGGCTCGATTGCAACGCATCACACTATATTTCCGCAAATGAGATCTTGGGGATTTCACTCTGATATTGTTTTACGATAACATGTTTTGATTATTTCTACTTTGGTTTTTGACATGAGATGCTATTATAGATGTTTTATTACTTATGGTTTTATAATAACTTATTTAAAAATGAAATTTTTAGCCTTGAATTTTGGGATGTTATAAGTTGGTATCAGAGCCTTGGTTTGAGGGATTCAAACACACCTTCAGGGGTGTCTGGACTCAAATCGAGGGTTTGAAAGATTTTTATAAAGAAATAATTTTTCTAAAATTGAAAATAAGGAATTTTGAGAAAGAACAATGTGTGTGATGCGTGCAATCAGCCGAGCTCAAGTAAGTTTTCCCCAAGATACCCATACATGTTATGATATGATTATGAGAACTGCATGCTAGATTAGGGCTGAGGATCTAGGAGGATGCCTTATATGCCTATTGTATGTGCTTGTGGACTTGAATGCTAGTACTGATCAGTCAGTGATAGGATAGTCTGTTTAGGTTATGCCTGATTATATGAGCCTTTGAATTGCATGTACAGATTCCTGATTAGAGGATAGAATGATTTGATTGGAATATGATGGTTAGATTTTCCCTTGTCTGAATGTTGCTTGATTTGTGCTTTGTGGGACTTTTAGTGATGTGAGTTAGCTATTTAGTGAATATGCTAAGTCACAGATGGCACATGCTGGATAATCTCAGAGTGATAGATTTGACCCTATTATGCAGCTCTTGTTCCAGTCCAACCGTTCTAGGGATGGGTATTTTACTCGAAGGATTATCTGATCTCTGTTGCATGTGGCTATATTCATGAGGTAGCTAGTTGACATTACTGGGAATCTTTCAGCAGTTGAGGACTAGGTGGGTACGGGAACCTAGGGAAGCCTAGGAAATGATTTAGTTGACTTGGTTACACTGTTAGCGAGCATTTAGGTTAGCAGTGTGAGGAAGTGACTCGGAGGATTCGGGATGATTGCTGAGGAAAGTATGGATAGGTGTGGAAGGTAGTATTGGGCCCGTACTACTGAAAGCACAGGATCCATACTCGAATCGGTGAGAGTTTTGGAGAATCTGAGAAGCTTCGGGGAGAAGTTTGTGACCCGGTTTAGGGGACAGAGGATGTTCCAGTTGTTGCAGCTTAGCCACTGGCAAGTGAGCTAGTGAGTGTGACAGGGTGTCAGAACCTGAAGGGTATGATCTCCAAGAGGTTGCAGATGCGAGATCGATTTCGAGCACTTTGAGAAGCGAGGTTCTGATGGGTTTTGAGCATTCTAACACTCCTATGGTGTACATGCAACCCTAGAAACCTTGGATCTATGTTTGACTAAGATACATGCAAATAATTATTTTTCCAAGGTTCTTATCCTAACTAGCATGGCATGGGGTACTTGAATCAAATAAAACTAGTAGAATTACTTACCTTGTAGTAGTAGTTGATTGCTTGGAGTTTGAGAGCCTAGCACCAATAATGTGGATGCCTCAAATGGAAGTCACAAATCACCACAAACTTGGAAACTTGAGAGAATAGTCACAAACTTCTTGAAATCGGCCCTCTTAGTTTACACACATCAACTAGTGTTATTTCAACAACCAAAGCCTCCTTTATATAGTGTGGTGGATTAGGGTTACATCCATGTAAACCCTAATACCCATGTCTTTTCATTTCCATGAGATCCATGGGTTAAAGCTCCATGGAGTATCCATGGACTTTCCATGCAAGCCTAGCCCATTCCAAATAAGCATTAGCCCACACTATATAAATACAAGAGCCCATATTTAATTAGTCATACTTTTGATCTCTAAATTAATTATAGATCAACACTAATTAAATAATATGATTTTATATTAATATATTAGAACTTATAATATATTAATAAATCATAACTTATACTATTCTCAAAAGATTATCCGTCAATTGTTCGGGTGAAGTGCAACCCAAATGGACCATGCCGGGTCGGGTCAAGTACATACCAAATATAGTTATGGACTTAGACACTATCTCCAACAGTCTCCCACTTGGATAAGTCTAATAACTATAGTTGCAAGTAAGTCTAATAACTATAGTTGCAATAAGTGATCATATAATCCTCTGTTCTAGATATCAGCCGGACAAATACATGGAACATGGTCTTGCTTATTGTCCAACATTTGTTTCCCGATTTCCGATTTGTTTGACATAGAACTTAACTGAACACATCAATTTAGTTCTGACCGGGCCCGGTACATAGGTCAAAACAAAATCATCGAGGGGCCCAGATATCGCTTGTAATTCTAGAAGGAACAAATAAACTTCGACTCATATGTTTGCTCTACTACTTGTTGAATTACACACAAAAGCACGGTTTATAACATCGAGTTACCAATGCGTTTTCATGCAATCAATGCATAACCAACTCATAGGCAACAAATCATATCTCTAGGTTTGAAGAATTATATGATATTACCGTCTCATGATCACTCGAGATAAATTCCATGAAGTGATACAAGTGAGTGTGGGTTGAATCCAATACTCAGAACTTATGAGCACTCATGAGTGTTGTAGCCCCGCTTTGTCTAACATCTTAGACCTCTACAAGCCAACCCATGACAATCTTGATTCATATCTACTTCCAACATATGACCGACTGTGGAGAGTTTGAATAATATGATATAAACCATAACATAATTATTCTGGAAGTCAAAACATGCAAAAAGAAATAATAGTAAACGATTGACAAGAGATAGCAACACTTTACTCATAAATAACAGCTTTTATTTATCATCAAATGTCAATTACATTTTACAAATTTCAAGATTATCTAGCTACTAAAACTAATATCATCCTTCAGCCCTATGCTCCGAGCATGCTGGAGATGCTTAGCCCAAGTCAGTCCCTTCGTGAGGGGATCTGATGGGTTCTCATCCGATGATACCCTCTTTGCCACGAGGATTCCTTCTTCTATTCGATGTGTGATGAAGTGATATTTTCTGTCAATGTGTCTGGATCTCCCATGATCTCTTGGTTCCTTGGCTAAGGCAACCGCACTATTGCTGTCACAGAAAATCTCCATTGGCTCCTTTATAGCGGGTACAACTCCAAGGTCTCCGATGAAGTTCTTTAGCCATATAGCCTCCTTTGCTGCCTCGCTTGCTGCTATATACTCTGATTCACAAGTGGAATCAGCCACTGTCTCCTGCTTGGAACTTTTCCAAGTAAATGCCCTTCCGTTTAGAGTAAAGACCCAGCCCGACTGAGAGCGGAAATTATCCCTGTCAGTCTGAAAGCTAGCATCACTGTACCCTACAACTCTCAAGTCCTCACTGCCACCGAGGGTAAGGACCCAGTCCTTAGTCCTCCATAGGTACTTGAGGATATTCTTTACCGCAGTCCAGTGTGCCTTTCAAGGGTTCCCCTGATACCTGCTAACCATGCTTAAAGCAAAGGCTACATCAGGTCGAGTACACGTCATAGCATACATGATCGATCCTACAGCTGAAGCATAAGGTATTCGACTCATTTCTGCTATCTCAGCCTCAGTACTAGGGCTTTGTGTCTTACTCAATCTGGCGTTACTCTGGATGGGTAACTCTCCTTTCTTGGAGTTATACATGTTGAACCTTTTCAACACTTTGTCCACATAGGTGCTTTGACTAAGTCCAATTAGTTTTTTACTCCTGTTTCTCAAAATCCTTATCCCTATGATATAGGCAGCTTCTCCAAGGTCCTTCATAGCGAAACACTTCCCAAGCCAGGACTTTACTTCCTGCAGGGTTGGGATGTCATTTCCTATGAGTAGTATGACATCCACATACAGTACCAAAAAGCTGACTATACTCCCACTAGCCTTGATATAGACACAAGATTCATCTTCACTCCTTGAAAAGCCAAATTCTTTTACTTTCTCATCAAAGCAAAGATTCCATCTGCGAGGTGCCTGTTTTAATCCATAAATGGATTTCTCGAGCTTACACACTCTACTGGGGTACTCTGTACGGACAAAACCCTCTGGTTGAACCATGTAAACATCTTCAGCCAACTTTCCATTAAGGAAAGCGGTTTTGACATCCATTTGCCATATTTCATAATCATGAAATGCAGCAATGGCTAACAGAACCCTAATAGACTTAATCTTGGCCACTGGTGAAAAGGTTTCATCATAATCAACTCCCGGAGTTTGAGAATAAGCCTTTGCAACCAATCGTGCCTTATAAGTGTGTACATTACCATCCATGTCGGTCTTCTTCTTGAAGATCCATTTGCACCCAACTATCTTACGATCAGGTACATTGTCAACCAAGTTCCAAACTTGATTGTCATACATGGACTGTATCTCGCTATCCATAGCCTCTTTCCATTTAGCAGCCTCAGGGCCTGCCATGGCTTCCGTGTAGCTGTTAGGCTCATCCAGATTTACCAGTGTGTTATCACTGATAAGTGTCTCACCTTCTGCAGTACTATGAAAACCATAATAATGCTCAGGTGCATTCCTAACTCTGGTGGAACGCCTCAGAGGTATAGATTCTTTAGTCGGCTCAACAGGAGTTTCCTCCTCAGGTTGAGGGCTAGGGTTTGAGGTTCCTTCACCACTTGACTCTTGAATTTCCTCAAGGTTAATTTGCCTCCCACTGTCTCCTTGGCTCATGAATTCTCTCTCTCGAAAGAATCCTCTTCTTGCTACAAAGACCACATTATCACTGGGTCTGTAGAAGATGTAACCAAAGGATTTCTATAGGTAGCCGATGAAAATACACCTTTCGCTTCGGGGTTCGAGCTTATCGTGAGTCTCGCGTCTCACAAAAGCCTCGCAACCCCAAATCTTGATGTGGTCTAGATTGGGAACTTTTCCAGTCCACAACTCGTGAGGTGTTTTGGCAACCTTCTTTGTAGGGACTAGATTAAGGATATGGGCGGCAGTCTCTAAGGCATACCCCCAAAATGAGATTGGTAGCGAAGCTCGACTCATCATGGAACGAACCATGTCCAACAAGGTCCGATTGCGCCTCTCAGCTACACCATTCAACTGTGGTGTCCTAGGAGGTGTCAATTGTGAGACAATCCCACATTCCTTAAGATGGTCAAGGAACACAGTATTAAGATACTCACCACCACGATCGGATCGAAGCATCTTAATGTTCCTGCCCAACTGATTCTCCACTTCTTGCTTAAACTCTTTGAATTTCTCAAAGGTTTCTGACTTATGCTTGATTAGGTAGACATATCCATATCTACTAAAATCATCAGTAAAAGTCACATAGAACCGATTAGCATCTCTTGTGGCGGTTCTGAAGGGTCCACACACATCCGTATGTATGAGGTCCAACAAACCTTCACCCTAGCACAAGTGCCAGTAAAAGGTGACTTTGTCATTTTACCAAGCAAACAAGATTCACAACTATCATCTGACTTTAGGTCAAATGACTCCAAGACTCCATCCTTTTGGAGTTGGCCTATGCGTTTCTTGCTTACATGTCCAAGACGACAATGCCATAAGGATGCTTTATCTAAGCTAGTGGAAGAGTTAATACACAATACATTATTTCCTAGATTATCTACAACAGATACAGTTTCATACACGCCATCACAAGGTAATGCTTTAAAATAAAGAACATTATTAAAGAAAGCATCAATACTACCATTATTATTATCAAAATAAAAGGTAAAACCTTGTTTATACAATGCATGAAAGGAAATAACATTTCTTGCCATTTCTGGCGAATAATAACATTTATTCAAATCTAATGTAAACCCACTATTTAGCACTAAGGAATAAACTCCTATCTTGGTGACAGGTGAAGCTTTCCTGTTTCCCATGATCAAGTTTATCTTTCCCTGCTCCACATTCTCACTTCTTTTTAGTCCCTGCAAATCACAACATATGTGAATACCACAACCTGTATCAAGGACCCAAGACTTAGAATGAGGTGAGTTATTAGACAATATAGTGTATATACCTGCATGGTTGGGTTTTACTTTCCCATCCTTCAAATCTTGCTGGTACTTTGGGCAGTTTCGCTTCCAGTGCGACTTTTCATGGTAATAGAAACATTCAGCCTCATTAGGGTTAGCAGAAGGAGTGACAAAACCTTTCTTGGTTTTGCTTGAAGAGGAGCCTTTAAGGGTCTTACCCTTGGTACCCTTAGAAGGATTCTTTCTCTTCTTCCCTTTGCCATGCCCGATTGCCAAGACATTGGCCGCAGTTGGAGTAGGAGTAGGAGTAGTAACAACCGACTTACCCTTTAGACCACTTTCGGCGGTCTTCAAGAGTCCTTGAAGTTTGCTGAGGGTGACTTCTTCCTTGTTCATGTGATATGTCATGCAGAATTGATCATAACACGATGGCAAGGAGTGCAAAATGATGTCTATTGCTAACTCCTCAGGGAAGTTCACATTCAGCTTCAGTAAACGGTCCACATACCTTTGCATTTTCTGCATGTGGCCCGTGATGGGTTCACCATCCTTCATTCGGTTTGTTATCATGGAGGAGATTATTTCATATCGCTCTTGACGAGCACTTTGATGGTAGCGGTCCATCAAGTCCTGGTGCATCTCAAAAGGATAATAGTCCTCATAGGACTTTTGGAGCTCGGCTGTCATGGTGGCCATCATGATGCATGCCACTTTTGTAGCATCTCTTTCATGTACCTCATATTCAGCAAGCTCTTCAGGAGTAGCAGTTGGCTCGGGTACCTTCAGCTCCTTGTCGAGAACATATTCTTTGTTCTCATACCGAGTAACCATCCTGATGTTTCTGATCCAATCTGTAAAGTTGGACCCATCAAAGATGACTCTCCCACAAAGAGTCATGAGAGAGAAGGAGCTAGTAGGGTTTGAGCCAGAAGCATTGTTATTGGAAGACATCTGAAAAGAAGAGGGAATAGATTAGATTAGATATAGAGATAGTCCTTAACAAAACACTCAAATGTAATACTAAGGCTAGGACCCAACACAATATTTTATAACTTAGAAGAGGGATGTCGTAATCTAAGCTATAAGATATTTGAAGGTAGGTGAATGACGATTCACCAATTTCCACCATTAAAAATGAAATATTTAATTAGGTTTTAATTGGTTTAGAAACTCATAGATTCTTTGAGATTCATTGAACTTTCTTCAATGGCATGTTTCAATCTCGAGTGTGCCCTTCAAGTTTTGTGACTGGGATGCCGAGGATCACAAAACAAGGTGTGAAGTAACCATGCAAATTACTTGGTACCCTTAATGTATTACCCCTCAATCGATGTGCCGGTTAACTACACACGCTCCATCGATACTATGATAAACATTAAGTCACCCTTTACCTACCTTGTTAAGTTCAAGTTAGTGTGACGGTTAACCACACACGCTCCACTAACGACTTAAACAAAGTGTAAAGTGTAATTTCATGGATTAGCACCTTATTCACATTTTCCTAAAATAACTAAGATTGGGAATTCAATAAAGTTTAGTTACTTTAGTATTATCATTATACTTTTAATGAGAATTTATAAGTCCTTGTCCTACCCGTTCGGCTAACGACCCTCCACCGATCAAGGAAGCGGTGGGTGAGAGTGGACACCCATTAAGTTGCCATTTTATAGGCAACAACCTTATACCCCCCTTATAGACCGGCTTCGTGAATGAGGCGTACTAGCGGTAAGACGACTTGATCTTGTACATATATAAATATTATTAAACTTATAATATTATAAAGTATAAGGGTTGAATTTTAACTTTTAAAATTCTAGGGGTTGGAACTAAAGTTTTTAATATGACTTTACATGTTCCAAAACTTGAGGGAAAGTTTTGTAAACTTTCAAAGCTTTTCATTTCTCATAACTTATGAGTTAATGGTTATTAAAAATGAAGACTCTTAATTTTTTGTAACCTATGTGTTCTTTTAATGGTTATTTATAAATGTGACTTTTGGTTATCCATAACTTAAGAACTAGTTATGGACTCCATTAAAACACATAAAGATCAAGAATTAATCTAATCAATTATTAGGACATAATTTCTATGATCTTCTAAACTCATATGTTTATGAATGTTCATATCAAAAATTTCAAGAATCGTAAGTACATATACAAAACTTGAAATTTTGATACGAGCTTTTGAACAAAACTTCGATTTTCAAGTTTTTTTTTTTTTTTTTTTTTTTTTTTTTTTTGCATCAAGTATCAAATCAACAAACCAGGCTCTGATACCACTGATGGGTTTCGAGCATTCTAACACTCCTATGGTGTACATGCAACCCTAGAAACCTTGGATCTATGTTTGACTAAGATACATGCAAATAATTATTTTTCCAAGGTTCTTATCCTAACTAGCATGGCATGGGGTACTTGAATAAAATAAAACTAGTAGATTACTTACCTTATAGTAGTAGTTGATTGCTTGGAGTTTGAGAGCCTAGCACCAATAATGTGGATGCCTCAAATGGAAGTCACAAATCACCACAAACTTGGAAACTTGAGAGAATAGTCACAAACTTCTTGAAATCGGCCCTCTTAGTTTACACACATCAACTAGTGTTATTTCAAGAACCAAAGCCTCCTTTATATAGTGTGGTGGATTAGGGTTACATCCATGTAAACCCTAATACCCATGTCTTTTCATTTCCATGAGATCCATGGGTTAAAGCTCCATGGAGTATCCATGGACTTTCCATGCAAGCCTAGCCCATTCCAAATAAGCATTAGCCCACACTATATAAATACAAGAGCCCATATTTAATTAGTCATACTTTTGATCTCTAAATTAATTATAGATCAACACTAATTAAATAATATGATTTTATATTAATATATTAGAACTTATAATATATTAATAAATCATAACTTATACTATTCTCAAAAGATTATCCGTCAATTGTTCGGGTGAAGTGCAACCCAAATGGACCATGCCGGGTCGGGTCAAGTACATACCAAATATAGTTATGGACTTAGACACTATCTCCAACAGGTTCGTGCTAGGTGCGTACAGTAGAGGGTCCCGGGAAGAGACCCATGACTTCTGATCATCGGGTGAATGGCCAGCAGGGCCGGAGTCAGTGCAGCACGTACGGGAAAGTGCACAAGGGAGTTTTTCATTCCAAGGGTTTAGGCTACTACAAATGTGGCAGGGTTGATCATGTCAGCTGGATGTGATTAGGATTCCTCCAGATGTTGCGGGTATGTCATCTGCTACTACTATTAGATGGATATTGGGAATACGTATCGCTTTGGAATTGTGAGTGAGTTTGGATAAGTTAGATCTCGGGTTGGTTTTCTGCTAATGTTTGGGTTATCAAGGATCCTATATGCCATCCTGTATGCCGAAAAGTCCTTGATGAACCCACAGAGGGACGCACCTTGCGGAGTGGGTTCCGCGTGTACCATTATCATTCCGGATCTTCGCCCAGATCTGTGCGGGGTATTATTCATAGGATATTCGGTCAGGGTTAGAACGATAGTTCTCCAGTGAAGTCAGCGTTCAGTGGTTCTATCATGGTTCAGGTACGGTTGACAACTGTCTATGGGTGAACTTTGGAGTTCAAGGCACTACCGTTGTTAGGGAAGGACTAGTAGTATGAAGATAGTGAAGTCAGTTGTGAGTGTTAGACGCATGGGTGTTCGGTCATTGGATATTCAAGAGAATTGTATTTTCACATGGGTTGTGTTCGGTTAGAGTTCAGTTGGTACTGCAAGATTGGAAGTGGGAACGAGGATTCATCAGCCAGAGTGAAGATTTAGGCCTTCAATTGACAGCATGGGAGATGGATTGAGGTGTCAGACTGGACCAGATTTCCAGAGTACTCATCAAGATTTTCGAGGATAGGCGATCTCAAGATTTAACCGGTGATTAATCTCTAGCATTGGTAAGAACAGGTTGTCATCAGTGGGATATTAGAAAGCGAGAAGGATTGGGAATCCTTCAATTCTCACGTGCCGAGAAGACTTAAAAGAAGTGACTTTTTGTAAAGTTCTCCAATTGTGAGTTCTGGTTGCGCGAGGTGCAATCTCTTGGGCACCTTGTCAACCAGAAGGGTATTCTGGTCGATCCGGCCAAGATAGAGGTCGTGATGCAGTGGGAGATTCCGAGGTCGCCATCTGAGATTCGGAGTTTCCTGGGTCTAGCGGGTTATTACCGAAGATTTATACGGGACTTCTTCGAGATTGTAGTTCCTTTGACCCGACTGACCAAGAAGTCGGTGTCCTTTCTCTGGGGGCCTGAGCAGCAGGCAGCCTTCGAGACTTTCAGGCAGCGGTTGTGCAAGGCACCGATTCTCACCCTGCCAGAGGGTGAAGATGATTTCGTGGTTTACTGTGACGCTTTGATCACGGGCATGGGTGCGGTACTGATACAGTGGGGTCACGTGATAGCAGGTTTCAGGAACCAGGTTAGAGTTCCGGTTAGGACTCAAGTTCAGTGGTGTGTTAGGTTGAGTGTGTATTCGACCGGTATGGAAAGTGTTGTAAGACTGAGGGTGTAGCCGTAGCATTCACTAGCAGCCAGATAGTGTTAGAGTGTTGTAAGTCTGGGGGTGTAGCCGTAGCATTCACTAGCGGTCAGATAGTGTTAGGGTGTTGTAAGTCTGCGTGTGTAGCCGTAGCATTCACCAGATGGGCAGATAGTCTTAGGGTGTCGTAAGTCTGAGGGTGTAGCCGTATCGTTCACCAGATGGGAATATAGTTTTAGGGTGTTGTAAGTCTGCGGGTGTAGCCGTAGCATTCACCAGGTGGGTTGATAGTGTTAGAGTGTGGCAAGACTCCGGGTGTAGCTGTAGCATACTTTAGGGCGGTAGATAACATGCGCACGTTGTTAGATCGCGAAAGGAACAGTAGTACCCACCAGTTCAGGTGCAGCAGTGATGACGCGGCAAGTCCACGGATTGGTTTATGGATCTCCCCAGATGGATTAGATCTGGTTGAGCCAGTGACGAGACTGTAGGAGCGCCACTACAGTTACGAGATCAGGGAAGCAAGGGATTGCTTAAGGTCGTTTGTGATATAAGTCTACCTTTGGTCATGTAGCAATCACTTTTAGCCTTGGATTTGGCGACGTCATGATTCGACGCATGGACCCGATCGGTTGGATCGGGAGGTTGTTAGAGCCACAATGGCATAATAATTAGTGGCAACCAGTTCCAGAGGAGGATTCAGTTCGGAAGTCGCATGGAGCGAATGCGTGTGAGTCTTTTGGCTCCGAAATTGGGTTGGGACCCATAATTTCAGATGATTTTCGAATGAATTGAGACTAGGTAGGTCTCGATGGATTTTGGAAAGCAGCCTTGTGGCTGCATATTGCTTCAGGCGGTTCAGTGTTCAGACAGTTTCTGTGTCTGGGCAGTATTAGTATTTGTGTTTTAGGTTGCAAGTACGGACGAAATAACTGATTGATTGGGAAGTGACAAGTCACTCACAGCGGGGTCAGCTGAGCCTTAGCCAAGTATAATTGATATGCAGGGATAATTAGGTCTGTGATCCTGTTTTATAGGGGGAACCTCGAGCTATTAGAAGTTGAGTAGTCCGTTTAGGGATAAACGGATTGGGTTCAACAATAATTATTCAATATGAGTGGTCTGTCAGGGATTCATACCATCTGGAGGCAACATATTTGAGATCGAGTAGATGTTATCTTGTTGCGAAGAATTCGTTTATCTGTGGATTTTAGGGATTTGCGAAGATTGGTCATGGTTACCCTGGGAAGACTAGGGTGTGCCTAGGATGGTGACCATGTCACTAGAGTGGTTGGGCGTGTAAGGAATGGTATGGAATGATTTCGAGGACGAAATCTAATTTAAGTGGGGGAGAGTTGTAACACCCTGTTTATTTAATAAATAAATAGATAAAATTTATGAAAGAGTAGTTGCCCTAAAATCCATAATATTCAGTGAGATGTTGGTTTGGGAGCTAAATTTATAATTTTAGAAGGCGGGGGTTAAAGTGTAAAATTTGGACTTACTTTGTAAGTAATATTGAAGGCATGGGCTGCTTGGTAACAATTAGGACTCAATATGAAAGAAATTATGGAAGCAAGGGATAAAATGTAAATTCTAGATTTGTATTGTAAAGATTTATCGAATCAGAGGTTAAAAAGGTAAATCTCGGATTTATTTTGGGAAAGATAAGGGATGGAGGGACCAATGTTGTCAAATCGGAAAAAGGTTTGATTGGATCGGTACATAAACACGACGTCTTCTATCCTCCTATTACATTACTAAATCCCTAACCCTAAAGATATGTCCAGCCGCCACCTTCACCTATCATTTCCTCCACCGTCGCCCTATCGCCACCGTCATTTCCAGTTGACGACGAAGACAGGAGCCACCAAGTTGAAGACCACCGTTGTTGCTCCGACGTTGTAGGGGTCGAGGACCAACCTCATGACGTCGTTCGGCCGGGTATATCACCGTTCGTGTTGCTGTCGCCGGCTGTAGGCGCAGCTGTGGCCTACGTTCGCTTCCGCCTCTCCGTGAGTCCGCCGTTTTCTGCCTCTATTGGTCACCACTGTCGCCTCAACGACGGATTTTTCCAATGACGCCATTATTACCACCTTTGGTCACCGCTGTGGCCGCTAGGGTTACTGTTGTCGTCACCGTGCACCACCAGTGGGTGGTTGCGTCTAGATTTCCGATTTGCAAGTCGTGTGTGGGTGAAATATTGGCTGGAAGACATAAGAAGACCACCGTGGCATCCAACCATGGTGGTTGTCGCCGGGAATGCTTATTCTACCGCCACAAGCCACCGTGAAAGGTAGTTGTAGGCGTGTTGTGGTGTTTGTGTTCATTTGTTGAGATGTTATGAGGCTACAGGAGCGTTCTTGGCTGGAGATCTGAAGATAGACCTCACCGCCATCAACGTGAGGTGGTGGCTACCGCCATTTGCCACCGCCGGCCACCACTAGGTTGTTGTGTATATGTGTTTGTATTAGTGTGTGTGTGTGTGTGTGATTATTTGGGGTTTTAGCATTGTAAAATGTAACTAAAAGAAGAATAATGAAAAGAAACTCAAACCACCACCGTAGGGTGGTGGTTGTCACCACCGGCCGCCCTGTCGGGTGGCGGTGTGCTTTGATTGCGTTCAGACCTCGTGTGGGATGTTTGGACAAGGGCCTAAAACCCTAATGGGCCCAATGTAGCCGAAATTGACCTAAAAGCCCAAACATGTGACTAATGGGTCTAATGAACCCTAATTGATCAAAAGACCTAGTTATTGGGCCTATTGGGCTAAGATGGGGTTAGAAACCCTAAATAGGGTTAAAAAAATCCTAATATTGGATTTATGGGCTTGGACTTATCGGGACCCACGTGGGCCATTGAAATGGAATTGTGTATTAAGCCCAATCACACCATATGATTTATTTAGAAGAATGATGGACTTAATGGATTAAGTCCTTAATGGGTTAAGTGAGAAACACTTAACCCTAATCGTCATTTTATGTGCAACCCTAATTTCTCTTGGGTTTATTGTTGGGCCTTTCTATTGGGCCTTGATGATTGGGTTGTTAATGGACCATCCAAGATCAAGCAAATGGACTAGAATAATTAATGGGCTCTGAGGTAAGGCCCATATGAGGAGTTGGGCCCAATTTGGAAAATTGGGCCATAGATGGGCCATAGTTTGGGCCTTAATGATTATATGATATTGGGCCAGTAGAATGTCAAAGGTTGGAGTGGAATAAATGGTTGGGCCTTAGGGTGAGACCATGTAAAGGTTTGGGCCCAATTTGGAAAATTGGGCCATATGTTGGGCCTTGATTTACAGATTTACCTTTGGGCCTTTGGATTGGGCCTTGAGCTTGAATCAAGCTAAGATGGGGTAAAGTAGTCTTGTACCCCAAGCGTGGACTTATGATTTTTGTGTTGGGACCCAATTATTAATTGGGTGATGTTTGATATTGACAGTTCGAGAATCTTTCAACCAGCAGCTGGGATTGTATCTGCGGGACTTCAGCAGTGTGAGGTGAGTTACCTTCCAGTAGAAGTGGGTCTAAGGCCACAATGTCGGCCCACTAGTAGGAGTTGATTGAGTGGATGATTGTCTTCGTGATAATTGTCTGTTATGTTATGTTATGTTTTATGTGCTTGCATGGTATGATGTTATGTGATAGGGACAGTATGGAGTAGTCCCGCATCCAGTCGATAGGGCCGAAGGGGTATGCCAGCACCCATATATGCTAGGCGGTATATGTATATGTTTATATGCTAGTGCTTATGTGGTAGTGGTAGGGGTGAAATAGTTCCCGTTATCCGGTTGAAATAGACCGAAGGGGAGGCCAACACCCATATATGTTAGGTAGTTATCTGGTTGAAATAGACCGAAGGGGAGGCCAGCACCCAGATATGATAGGCAGTTATCCGGTTGAAATAGACCGTAGGGGAGGCCAACACCCATATATGCTAGGCAGTTATCGGGCCCTTCCCTTTCGTACCAGAAGTACCTGAAACCATAAATATAAACTGTAAGCACAAAGCTTAGTGAGTTCCCCAAAGTACCACATACCATACATACATTTGGGGCCAACCCTAGGTTTATTCCAACCCAACATACAACGATGGGCCCAACCCTGAGGTACGTTTCAACCCAATCATACATACATGGACCCAAGCGCCCAACCCTGGATTTTCTTTCAACCCAATCATACATGAAAGAGTCACAAAGATAGCTAGCATCCTACATGACATAATCCAGTGGGCCAACATTGGTTCCTTCGACCCACAAGTATAGTGAGAAGACTCCCCTCTCAATCAATGCTGAAATGCTAATGCTCTCACTGCTAGAATAATGATGCTACATTCCACCTATACATTCATACCAGATAAACCCTTAGCTCTTCTTCCAAAACTAGGTGTTTGACTAAAAGTCAACTCAAGCCAAAAGTCAATGGTCAAAGTCAACAATCAATGTTGACTTTAGACAACCACCACGCCGTGGCCATTCATGCCATGTCGTGGCCCTCATAATTCGATACAGTCGAGATTTTCCTAGTCTCCACGCCATGGGCACTAGTTTTCCGAAAGCTTAAAGGGTTAAGTTATTTTCTTCGATTCTCAAAGCTCCAAAGCTCAGATCTGGTCCTCAACATGCTCTAGAAGGATAAAGTTTCCAACTTTATCCATTAATACCACCCCAAAGGTCAAAATCTGAAACCCTAGGTTCCAAAGAGGCTAAATAATAAATGGAGTCACCCATTAAGCACTTATTCCAAAAAGTCCTTAGCTCATTTACTACAAAACGCTTTCTATTACCAAAACCATCATAAAAATCAATGCTTTATTGACATGCATGTCTAATGCATGTCTTGAATCCATAATGAGTCAAAATAAGGGTTTTATTATGAAAATCACATGCATGGCTCAATAACTAAACTATACTTCAGACCCTAATCCATAGTCATACCAAATGATCCATAGATTCATAAAGTTGCAAACTTTATGATATCTCACCACTCTAACTAACTAGAATATGAATATTAAGGGACAAAACTCAAGATCTAGCAACCTATAATGATAAAAAAACGAGTTTTGGACACCTACAAAGGTTCAGAAGAGTGCTAGAATGAGAAGGAAGACCTGATTTTCGAATCTTGGTAACTTTTTCTTCCTTCTTGATTGCCAAAAAGGCTCATGCAGCACCCGATATGGTTATTGGTTTGTATTTCCCCTTATTTCATTTATTGATTTGATTTTTATTTATATTATATTTTATTATGTTATGTAGGGACGTTTTTAGTGAAAGATGTTCCAACTTTAGTTCTTTTTTATTCGGGCGTAACCCGATCATTCGTATCTCTTGTGCTCAATAATAGATTCGGTGACGCTCCAGGAGAGCTTGAGTATCCATTAGAGGTGGAGATTTCTAACGATCATCTAGTGTGAGTATCGAGGGTTCATCGGGGTTGTGTTCTGGAGTTATTTAGCGAGTGGTATCCTATTGATTTGGTTCCTATCCCTTTGCATGAGAGCAACGTTATCGTAGGGATAAATTGGTTGATCCCTAATGGGGAAATGATTAATTGTGAGTACCATTTAGTTCGGGTTCAAACCCCAAGTGGAGGAGAACTCGTCATTCGTGGTAAGGATGCTCAACGAGGGCCAACTCTCTGTTTAGTTGTGAGAGCTAGGAGGTATCTTTAGCAGGGTTGTTCTGGTTTTGTGGCTTGTGTATTTGAAACCAGAGAGGAGAGGGAGAGGACGATTGATGATGTGCCGATTGTTCGAGAGTATTCTGATGTGTTCCCATAGGATTTTCCAAGAGTGCCACCGGAGAGGTAGGTTGAGTTTCGTATTAATCTGGTTCCAGGTACGGCTCCGATAGCCAAGGCACCCTATCGGTTAGCACTGTCGGAGATGCGGGAGCTGTCTACATAGTTGTAGGAGCTATTAGACTAGGGGTTTATCAGACCGAGTAGTTCACCCACCCTGTGGAGCGCCGATGTTGTATATGAAGAAGAAAGATGGCTCCCACAGGATGTGTATCGACTACCGGGAGCTGAACAAGTTAACGGTGAAGAACCGTTATCCGCTTCCGAGCATTGATGATTTGTTCGACCAGTGGTGTGTCTTGGTTTTGCAAGATAAATCTGCGTTCAGGGTATCATCAGATGAGGGTTAGGGATGAGGATGTTCAGAAGACAGCTTTCAGGACCCGTTATAGTTATTACAAGTTCGTGGTGATGCCTTTTCGGCTCATGAATGCACCAACAGCGTTCATGGATCTCATGAACAAGGTTTGCAGGCCGATGCTGGATCGCTCAGTGATTATTTCCACTTTTCATTGATTATATCTTGTTGTATTCTAAGACCAAGGAGCAACCTGAGGTTCATTTTCTAAAGGTTTTAGAGACTTTGAGGAGGGAGAGGCTTTATGCCAAATTCTCCAAGTGTGAGTTCTGGTTGTGGCCCAGGTTAACGAAGAATTCGGTTACTTTCTATGACAACCTCTTATTTTCAAGTCTGTAAAAGTCAACCAAAGTCAACAAAAGTCAAAACTTGTCAAATAAAAGTCAAACTCTTTGATTTATTTAGCTGTTAGAAGCTTATCCAAAGTTGTGATATAACTAAACCCTTTTAATTTATAAGTGTTGCAATATAATGATCCAAATGTGAGGACCGAAAACCCTCACATAAGTGTAATCCTTCAGACTGAAAACCCTCGCAAAGGTCACTTGTCTCGGACTACAAACCCTTTTCGTCCGTAAACTCCTCGGACCGAAATATTGCGAGGCAGCAAACCATTCTCGGCCGAAAACATAGTTACTCGATGCAAGTTCCTGACCGAGAACCCTTAAATTCTATCCTTTGACAGACATTTCGATGAGATATTACACATTCCAATGAACATATCACATCAACTATTAATCTAATATATTAACAAAACCGAGAACATACCCTCATTAGCACACCTTCCAACCGTAAACATCTCTTTTTCTCTTAAGAACACAAACCGAGAACCTTACTTTTCTCTCAAGTATCATGCAAAAGTCACCTACATCTTCATAGGATCTTGCTAAATTCTTCAAGTGTTCTTCATACCTTTTGGAAATTATCATCCAATCTCCTTATCTACAACCGAAAACACCTTGATCTTCTAAGTTTCACCAAGAACACCACTTGAATCATCAAGTGACCGAAAACACATAGGTAGCCGAATACACCTATATTCCTTGCGATTAACTTCTAATACTCCTATTTGTAAGTAATTCGTACATCTTAGGCTATTCCATAAACATGTTTACCACTATATTCGCTAATTATATATACATATATATTGTGTGAAATGTTGTTAGGATTCGGTTTTGTTACGGGTTCTAACTTGTGGAATTAACTCTACTGCACTGTTTTTTCACTCGGACACTCACATAAGGTGAGTTCATACCCCTATGTTTTACCATTTTTAAATGCTTTTAGGGGGAGAATACAAGCAAAACACAAGGTAGTTGTGTTAACACCTACATACGATTACAAATCATTTTTATGATATTAAATACTTTTATAAACTTATCAAACCATTTTAAACTGTTTTTCCACCTCTTAAATTGTTGTTTTTATCAAACTATATATATATATATATATATATATATATATATATATATATATATATATATATATATATATATATGTATGTATAATTAGGATCTAACAGATTTAGGACTATTGCTCTTGCCTTAACTCCTGTTCCTTATTTGGTTGTGGGCTTAGGGTAGGATCACCTATCCGACTGTCAGTTAAACCTTAATTATACATGCCAAATATATATATATATATATATATATATATATATATATATATATATATATATATATATATAAGTATTAAACTTATTTCAATAACAATTACTAGCCCTTTTGTACATGCCGAGCAAAAAGGGGTATTTCCTTAATCATTCTCAGTACAAACATAACATCTTATAAACCATAATAGGTATAGTTTAGGTATCAATTCACACTATTTTCTAAGTTCAGGGATACATTACATGAACAAATACATAAGTACAATCACTTTTCATTACAAATATGCTATTCAGTTACAAGAACAAGAAAACATATATAAACTATACGTAAACGAGTTAATACTAGAATGTGAGCCACCACTTCATGGTACCTGCTAAGGTACATGCTAAAGTCCTATTTTATAACCAGAGTCTCCTGGAGGGAGAGCATGAATTTGTGTATAGATCTATACGTGACTGACAATCCCGCACCTCGACTGTTAGCTACAGTTGGACCGGCAGGTCTACGGGTGACAAATGTCATAACATTCCGACGTCTGAAGAACGTCGTGTAGGCCACTAGTCAGTTCAGTATGGTTATAATCTCATTCACATTAAGCATTAACTAAACATTTTGGTTTACAAAACAAACATTACTTCAGTGGTTTTATTTTAAGTAATAGGACTACCTATCATTATTTTCCAGCACCAATACACAATAGAGTTCATACAAGTGCAGTACACTATTTTTCTACCAAAGAAAACATACATTTATGGAAAACATACACTTACACTATTTCAGAGTACAATATCACAAAAACATTTTGGTCTTAAGGCCTAAGACTACTTTTCATTTATTGTAGAAAATATGGAATTTTCTGGGGAACATACTAACATTTCCAGGGAACAAATACAAACTTCAATTACTAAATGCTTATGAACTCACCATCTTAAATGTTGATATTCTCTTTTCAAAATAACTTGTATTCTCAGGAAACCAGTAGTCACGTACACGCACTCAAGTTTTTGAGAAGACGGAGCTAATTATAGACTCTGCTTTTATTTTGCTATACATTTTTGGTGTCTTACAATCAATACATAGAACACACATGTATTAACTATTTTAAATACAATGGATGTTGTTGCTTGTTTTACGATTATGCAATTGTTATGATATTATACATGACGTCCTCCGCCCCCGAACGTTTCCGCCGTTCTGGTTCGGGGGTGTGACACTTTCCGTTGGGAGCCTGAGCAGTAGGCGATATTTGAGACTTTGAGGCAGAAGCTATGTGAGGCTACGATTTTGACATTAACAGAGGGTGTGGATGATGTCCTTGTATATTGTGATCCGTCAATTTCAGGATTGGGTGCAGTATTGATGCAGAGGGGTCGTGTGATAGCTTATGCTTCGAGGCAGCTGAATCCTCATGAGGCGAATTATCCCACCCATTATTTGGAGATGGGAGTGGTGGTTTTTTCCCACAATATTAGCCATCATTATTTGTGTGGGGTTCATCGTATCATTTGTAACACTCCAATTCATGTATGATCTTGTAGCCCTTGAAGTATTTTTAATATATCATAAGAGATGTAAGGGTCGAATTGTTGTAATTAGTCGAAATATATTTTGTACTCTTCGAATGTTTTGTAATGTATTTTACTAGGGCGCTTTTATTCGAAGCTTTAGAGTCAATGCCTTAGTATATTTTTTGTACGCTTTCGGTTCCCTATAAATAGGGGTTATTTACTAGAGTTAGATAAGAGTTTTTACAGACCTGTCTATTTTCTCTGTAAACATTCGAAAGCGTAAATCAAGCTGAAACAAGATCATATTTACATCTGGTGTTCAATCTTGCATTCATACTTGAATTCATACTCTGATTAATTCAATACTCGATTCATTGGTTCATCAATTGGTATCAGAGCAGGAATCATATCTCTGATCTGATTTTCACGCTGTTCAAAAGGTTTTTCAATCAACTTTTTGATTCAAAAGTTTCCGCACTTTTTGAAAGTGAAAATTTGTCTAGATCTTAGTCTGTGATTCGATTCTGCATTTGAATTGTTGAATCGAGTGTTATTCTCATCAATTCGATTTGATTCATCTAGTTTGTTTTCAAATTCTCAAATCTTTTCAAACTTCTCAAAATCATCTTCCGTACAACAATGACGAGTTTCAATCTCAATTCGATGACCTCGTTTTCTCATCTGTTAGGTTCATCAACCAAAATTCCAATGCTAATCCCTGAATACTATGATCAGTGGGCTGATCGTATGCAGGATTATCTGAATGGTCTGGATGAAGAATTATGGTCATGTATCACTGGAAATGTCAATGTTCCAGTGAATGTTCAACCAATTGGATCATCTTCTACAAATTCTGGAGTTGATAATCAATCTGATCGTCTGAAGAAACTGGAGAAGAGGTGTATGAGGGAACTGCGAGGTGCTTTACCTCCAGTTGTGTACAATTACGTTAGAAGTTGTACAACTGCAAAGGAGGTATGGAACAATCTGAAAGATAAGTTTCAAGGAAGTGAGAAAACAAAAATCAATTCAGTCAAACAGTGTTTGGTTGAACTGAAATATTTCAAACAAAAAGAAGGAGAAACAATTGAAGTTTACTATGATCGTCTGAACGAGTTAATCTATCGTTGCAATCGTTATGGAATTACCAGGACTTCAATGGAATTCAATCTCATCTTTGTAATGGGGCTTCAAAAAGAGTGGAGAAGTGTGACTATGATGGTGAAGAATCAACAAAGTTTTGATACATCAACTCTCAATGATTTGTACAATCAGTTGAAAACACACGAAATTGAAGTAAATGAAATTGCTGAGGAATCGAAGCTGAATTTGGGAGGTCCATTAGCTCTTGTGTCAAAGATTTCGGAGAAAGAAGCTGAAAATGGTGATTATGAGGAAGAAGAAGGATTCATCATGAATTCGGATGATGAAGCAATAGCATTTTACTCGAATAATCGTGTTAAGAAATTTTTCAAAAAGCCGTTCAATTCGAAGACTAAGCTTGCTGAGGTGAAAGGAAGTTCTGTGAGTAAAAATGTTGTTGAGGAGAAAAAGAAAGTTGAGAAGCAAGATTCGAAGATAGCTGAAGGAAAGGGTGAGAAGAAGCTGAAAGGTGATGCTGGAATAGATTGTCATTATTGCAACAGTGCGAATCATCTTGCAAATGACTGTATCCTTCGAAAGAAGGATGAGAGGAAGAATAAAGTCAAAGATAAGGCATACTATGCAGAGAAGCTTGAGGTGGTTCGTGCTAAAGCAAAGAATTTGTCATTGGTTGCAAAGGGTGAGCATGAGGATGAAGATGGAACTTATCAAATCTGGTCATCTGGATCAGATGATGAAGAAATGCGAAATCCGACACATGGAGCGTTGTATGCGAAAATGGAGGAGGACTCAGATGATGAGGAATTCGAAGTGAGGGGACGATGCTTCGTATCCAAAGCGGCTGACAAATCTCCAATGACAACAAAGGTACATAAAATTCTCGAATCTTTTAATATTCCTACTCATGCTTATGATTCTGAACTAATATGTTTTGATGAAACGGTTACTTATTTTGATTCAATTGTTGTGTCTGCTAGTAATGAGGCCAACAAATTGTCCATGGAGTTGTTAGAGACCAAAAAGAGATTAGACATGAAAATAAGCAAAATTGAATGTTTGGAATTACAAATTACAAACATTATGTGTGATAGAGATACTTTAACGAGTGATATCAAACTTTTGCTAGCACAAAGAAACATTTACTGTAATTCTGCGAAAAGACTTTATGGCAAATTAACTGATTTACATCATTCAAGTGACATAAGTAAAGAGCAACATAGAAAATTACTACCTTTTCTAGCATTCGAAAGAGCTAAGGTAGATAATATTTCGTATGATTGTGAGCAAATTAATAGCTGATTTTGACAAAGTTCCTGATGATAGATATAAATATGGAATTGTCAAAATTGATGAATGTCTTGATGCAAATGAATTAGTTAACATCGTGAATGATACTTTGACTAAAACTGAACAAATTCAAATTTTGAAAAAGACTGAGAATTCAACATCTGATTCTCAATCTAATTTTGCTGATATTGAAGATAATTCTGACAATATTAGTGAAATTGGTGAACATGAAGATGTTGATTGTTCTCAGTTGTCTGTTATTAATGTTGCATCAACATCTAAAGGGAAAGAAAAAATTAAGGATTTGATGGTTGAAAATGAAACTGATATACCCTCAACTTCGAAAGTTAGTGATGTGAACTTCGTGGATATCAAAGACAGTCAAACTGATGATAAGGATGATGAAGATGAAGAGAAAATTTCGAAGGAAAAGAAATCTTCAAAGGAAGAAGAAAATCCAAGAATAGTGGTTGATCAGGTGTATGGTGATACACAAAAGTTCGAAAAAGTGATAAATGAAAAAGGTGAACACTATCTTGAAACGAATACAGTGGTTTATCCAAATTTCAAATGTACAGATGATGTCATTTTTCCAAATCAAGTTTTCGTAACTACAGGAAATGTTGAGAAAATCAAACCAGAATTAAAGAAGTTAGTTGAAGAGGATAATTCAAAAACAACTGATGAAGGCTTTTTCGCAAATCAAAGCACGGTTGAAAACAATTTAACAAATAATTCGAATGTTTTCCAACGTCAGTAACCACAAAGAAAATGGGTTGAAAAATCAAAAATTGAAAAAGAGAATTCAAAACAAGTTGAAAAGGAATGTGAAAAAGTTGTTAAATTAAACTCCAAGGAATTCAAAGATCAAATTGACAAATTTTCGAAGGAAAACAACATTTCAAAAAGACAAGCAAGAAAGAAAATATTTTGGCAAAATGTTGAGTCTCAAAAGGTGTCTGAATCACAATCACCCAAAAATGTTTTCAAAGCTAAAAAATTCATCTTTTTCAACAAAACCTCAACATTCATCTCAATCAAATCATTCAAAGTCTGAAGTGAATAATCAACCAAGGTTTTCGAAAGTTTCAGAAACTAATATTCCAAGAAAATTTTCAAATAACTCAAATCCAAATCAAAAATTCTTTCAACGTCAACATTTTAAATCAACAGTTGATAATTCATATGCTAAATCTTTTATAACAAATCCAAAAGTTTATTTTGTTCCTAAAAAGCCAAATTTTCCAAATCAAACGAAGAAAGAAACTATGAAAACTTCACGAGAAAAAGGAATAACGTCAAGGAAGAACATTGATCATTGGCTTGAAGGCAAAGGAAAGATGTATCAGTCAAATACATTTTCAGAGGAGCAAATTCACGAAGCATATGAAAAGTATATGAATAATTCATCAAATGGCAGTTCATCGTCTAAGGATTCGAACATTTCAGTCAAAGCTTGGAAACCAGTAATAAAAGCAAAGAATGTTCATTCACAAACTCAGAATTCGAAGGGTAATGTCAGTGAACATTCGAAACCATCAAAAACTTATGTTTCGGTTCCTTTAAATGAAGATGTAAACTTAATTGATAGTCTCAAAACAAAAGTTTGTGATTGGGTTAAAAGTTCTTCATTGCATTCTAAATTGAAATCTAATTTCCAAGGACCCAAAAAGCCTTAGGTACCTAAATTTTTCCATTGAATGTAGGTACTATGTGACGAGCAATATGATAACAAGTGGTACATCGATAGTGGTTGCTCTCGTCACATGACTGGGAAGAAGGAGAATTTACGTGATTTTCGAAGTCTCAAAAATGCTGGAGTAGTGAAGTTTGGGAACAATAAAAAATGTCAACTAAAAGGATATGGGAAGATCACGAATGGACAATTCATAGTGAATCGTGTGGCGTATGTTGAAGGTCTTCAACATAACTTGATAAGTGTTTCTCAACTTGTTGTGGGCACTGGCAATCAAGTTCTTTTTAACAAAGAAGGAAGTGTTATTTCGAATGTCAACACAAAAGAAGTGTTACTAAAATCCAAAAGGAAAGGTGACATGTTTACTTTCGATATCAATCCGATAGTAGGGAAACCTGCTATATATCTTCTTTCGAAAGCAACAGCAGTCTTAAGTTGGTTATGGCATCGAAGACTTTCTCATCTCAATTTTCGAAACATCAATAAGCTTGTGGTACAAGATCTGGTAAGAGGTTTACGTGTACTTAAATTTGACAATGATTCTTTATGTGCAACTTGTGAAGTTGGCAAGCAACATAAACAAGGTCATCCAATTACAATAGATTCGAAAATTGTCGCACCTCTGGAGCTTTTACATATTGATTTGTGTGGTCCTTCGACTGTTTCAACTCTCAACAAGAAACGGTACATTTTAGTTATTGTTGATGATTTTTCCAGATTTACGTGGGTTTATTTTCTCAGGCTTAAATCCGAAGTTGCACAAATCATGATTGACTTTATCAAAAAGATGGAAACAACATTGAAGAAGATTGTTCGAAAAATTAAGAGTGATCATGGAACTGAATTTAAGAACAATGTTCTTGATTCATTTTTGGTGGACAAAGGAATTTCGCATAATTTTTCATCTGCATACACACCACAACAAAATGGTGTTGTTGAACGAAGAAATAGGTCTCTATGCGAAGCGGCAAGGACTATGTTGGCATATGCGAATCTTCCAC
Source organism: Lactuca virosa (assembly GCF_052849685.1). Classification (NCBI taxonomy): domain Eukaryota; kingdom Viridiplantae; phylum Streptophyta; class Magnoliopsida; order Asterales; family Asteraceae; genus Lactuca; species Lactuca virosa. The sequence goes on from NC_136431.1 coordinate 175,565,851, forward strand.
AATACCTTTGGGCTGAAGCCGTATCCACCGCATGTTTTACTCAAAACAGATCTTTCATTCATCGCCGTTTTAACATTACTCCATATGAAATTCTCAACAATCGAAAACCTAACGTCAAATTTTTTCATGTTTTCGGATGCAGATGCTTCATTATGAATCTCAAGGATAATCTTACGAAATTTCAAGCTAAAGCAGATGAAGGGATTTTCTTGGGATATTCGCATAATTCAGTCGCATATCGTGTGTTGAACAAAAGAACACGAAGAGTTGAAGAAACTTTTAATCTTACATTTGATGATTACTACATTAAACAAACAACATCACAGTTTGAAAATCATCATATTCTGACAAAAACACAAGATGAATCTGAATCCTCACAAACATTAGATGTTGATTATGATTTAATTTTTGGAATTTCAGATCATGCTGTTAATGCTGAAATATATGAAAATGATAATCATATCTCTGAACTCACAAAGCTTACTGATGATTCAACATCAACTTCTCCAGAGAAAAGCGAAAGTATGCAAAACAATCCAGTGGAGGGGGAGCAATTGGATTCGAATACTCTAGTTGAGGAAGAACATTCTTTCGAGGGGGAGAATGGAAGAGTGAATGCTAATGTTGAGGGGGAGCATTTAGAAAACATTGAGAATAATGATGATTTAGATGATGTTTGTTCGATTGCAGGTTCAGAAAATGAAGATATATACGAAGATGCACCTTTAGAATTTGATCCAGCATATCCGCCAATGGAAAAGTGGACAAGAGATCATCTGAAGGATCAAGTAATTGGGAATCCACAAGAGGGAGTTTTAACAAGAGCTCAAATTCGCGCAAAGAATGAGGTATTGAATACTCATCAAGAATTTTGTATGTTCAATGTTTTTATATCTAAAATTGAACCAAAAACAGTTAAGATTGCAATGGAACACTCAGATTGGGTTGTTGCAATGCAATCTGAATTGTCTGAATTTGAACGAAACAAGGTTTGGAGATTAATTCCTAAACCTGAAAATGTTTCGATTGTCGGGTTAAAATGGATTTTCAAAAATAAAACCGACAAAGATGGAAATATTGTTCGAAACAAAGCCAGACTTGTTGTTAAAGGTTATTCACAACAAGAAGGAATCGACTATGAAGAAACTTTTGCCCATGTCGCAAGACTCGAGGCGGTTCGTATATTTCTAGCTTATGCAGCTCACAAAGATTTTGGTGTTTATCAAATGGACGTGAAGTGTGCATTTCTAAATGGAGAGCTTGAAGAAACTGTTTACGTGGAACAGCCCCCAGGTTTTATTAACGAAGAATGTACAAATCATGTTTATATTTTAGATAAGGCAGTTTATGGTTTGAAACAAGCACCACGAGCATGGTATGCAACTCTTACTTCATTTTTGAAACAATCTAAATTTAAACAAGGATCTCTTGATCCCACATTATTTCGAAAGAAAGTTGTGAATCATCTAATGCTTTTTCAAATTTATGTTGATGATATTATTTTTGGCTCAACTGACCCTGCTTTATCTAGAGAATTCGAAGATTTGATGAAAAGTAAGTTCGAAATGAGCATGATGGGAAAAATCAATAATTTTCTTGGTTTGAATATTCGTCAAAACAGAGAAGGAATTTTTATTAATCAGGAGAAATATACGAAGAATCAGCTTGAAAAGTTTGGATTGACAAATAGCACAAAGTTACGAGTTCCAATGGCAACTGACATAAAGTTGACACCTTCGTTAGATAAACCTACAGTTGACCTAACTCTTTACAGGAGCATGATTGGTTCATTACTTTATCTTACAGCAAGTAGACCTGATATCATGTTTTCTGTATGTAATTGTGCTATGTATCAGTCAAATCCACAAGAACCACATCTCACTGCTGTGAATAATATATTTCGTTATCTTAAAGGAACAATTTCGTTAGGATTGTGGTATCCTTCGAACACTGGGTTCTTTGTACAAGCATATTCGGATGCAGACCTTGGTGGTTGTAATCTTGATCGAAAGAGCACAAGTGGTGGATGTCAATTTCTTGATGGCAAATTGGTGAGCTGGCAGTCGAAAAAGCAAACATGTGTATCAATTTCAATAGCTGAAGCAGAATATGTGGCTGCTGCTGCTTGCACTTCACAAATAATATGGATCCAAAGTCAATTGCGTGATTATGCAATAAATATGAAAAAGATTCCATTATATTGTGATTCTCAAAGTGCAATAAGAATTTGTCATAATCCTGTGCAGCATTCGAAGACTAAACATATAGCACTTCGTTATCATTTCATCAAGGATCACGTGGAGGATGGGAATATTGAAGTACATTTCGTGAAAACAACTGATCAGTTATCTGATATTTTCACGAAACCTTTAGATGAAAAATCTCTTGTGAGAATTATAGAGGGACTTGGAATGATTGATGGAAATTCTGTTCCATGCGAAAAAGAAGAATGATGCATGATAAGGACTGATTCAGAGGCGCTGAATGAAAGACAAAGCAATATCCATCAGTATTCAGAGGTTACTGTTCATAGTCAACGCTTCGACCCCTTCGAATTTGTAAATTTGTCACTTATTTTAAGGGTTGATTCAGAGGTTACTGTTCATAGTCAACGCTTCGACCCCTTCGAATTCGTACATTTGTCACTTATAAGGGGATGATAAAATTTCGCATTTTTGCAACAAGTACTGTTTCATTTTCGAAAATTCAAAAATCCAAAAAGATTTTCGTTTGTTTTGTCATTTAATTTTCGAAAATTCAAAAATCCAAAAAGATTTTCGTTTGTTTTGTCATTTAATTTTCGAAAATTCAAAAATCCAAAAAGATTTTCGTTTGTTTTGTCATTTAATTTTCGAAAATTCAAAAATCCAAAAAGATTTTCGTTTGTCATTTATTTTCGAAAATTCAAAAATACAAAAAGATTTTCGTTTGTTCTGTCTTTATTTTCGAAAACTCAAAACAACAAAAATATTTTGATTCTTATTTTTTTTTAGTATTTTGTTGCAGATAATCTTGAAGATACAGAGTGGCTTATGCTTGCAGTTCTAGGGTCAGGTACATTTTTCGTATGAATCGATAAATTTTTCATCATTTGAACTAGTTAAGTTATCCCTAGAAGCATGCTGCTGCATGTTGTCCAAAGCCTCCAATGACTCAATGTGTGTGTACGAAAGCCTTAATGAAATATTTCATACGAAAATTTCTTCCCAATCAGGCTTATATTCACATTAGTCTCTGAGCTACCTTACTCTTCTCAAAATGAGTTAAGAGTTTACTGTTTGGTCCAAACATAACAGAGGTACTTTTCGTGTCTTACACCAATCTTTTTCATCCATAAAGTTCTTACACGATCACACACGAAGACATATGTCCGAGAGGTCTCTGATCAAACCCATCGAGACTTAGACATATCAAAAATCTGTGTTTATGATCTGACATCATGAGACCGTGATGAAAAGTGAAACTCAATTTTCATTACCTTTTTAAGGAATTGACGGGGAACTAAGTTCTAGATTTTCACGAAACTTTTGTTTCTGTATCAAAATTCGAAACTCTAAATAATATTCATTTCGAATGAGTGGTCTTGATCAAACATTCGAAACCCACGATGTTTGTTACCCAACAAGATCCAGCACACAAATTTTTTTCTTGAATATGATTTCCGTGTGAGTTTCATTCGAATATCCTTGTCATTTCAAAATTTATCAAAGCCAACTTGTCACTGACTACACTGGTCAAACAAGCAATTTTTGTTACAATTTCTCACCTTATGTTTAGGATGACATGTAACGAAAATTTTGAACTACTCACGCAGCATTATAAAAGAAACCCTTCGATACTTGTCAACAAGTATTCGATTGTAATTCACGGGAACCCACACAAGCTATTGATAATTTCTCTTAATGATTAATGAAGTAATCTTTGCCCGGGATTTTATCTGCTTTTGTGTCAATGGTTTGACATCACAATATCCCATATTTTTCTTATTTTTGTTTCTCGTCTATATTCTTTGGAACACTGCACTCACGAAATCCTTGAGGCTCTGAGTAATACCAACTCAGGCTGATGATTTCAAACTTCTGGCGTATGACTTCGCTTTTCATCCCAAAAGTGAAAGAGCATTGCTTCCATTCGAAGGGTTCTGACGGTTACAATACTCTTGGGGATAACAAGACAGGCTGTTTATAAATGACGTATGGTATTCTGTCCGGTTTTCAAGGTGATGTGACAGCTACTTTTTGACGCATGGCTACTTTTCCGCAGTAATGGTCCGACTTTCAAGGTGCCACGTCGGATATCATTAAATACACATCCCGCTTCAAATTCAAACTTCAGGGTTGCATATAAAAGGGGATTCAAGGGTTCATTGTCAGTTTACGCGATCAAAAAGCAAATTTCACAAATTCTCTGTTCATTATTATCTTCAAACCCTAACAATGGCAAATTCTGCTCATGTTGATTCTCATACCACTGAAGATGCCTCTTCATTACCAATAATGAAGATTCAAGCAACAAACTATTACTTGGAGGGTGAAGTTTCTCAGTACCCGGAAGAATTGAAGATGCTAATAGTTGCCTTGAAGAACTCTGTTTTGGCTAAGGCGATGTTCAATTCTTTCTCTGTTCCATTGTCCTGGCTTTCTCAAGCAGGATCAACTGCGACTTACAACAAAGCATCTGATACGATTACTTTTCATCTGGTGAACGACAAAAAGGTCAGGCTATCCAAGAAACTCTTCTGCCAAATTCTTGATATTCAGAATTCGCCTCCATATGTTTCATTTACTTTTCCACAAATCGTTCACATGTTTAATGAAATGGGATATCAGCCACCATTGTCCAAGATTAGTGATTTTAAGAAGTCTGGTCTTCCACGCCTATGGAATTTCTTATTTGGTAATTTTCTACGATGTTTGACTGGGATATCTGCTGGTCTTGATAAAGGAAGAATGGAGGTTTATGCCATGGTTGCTGGCATTTATTATGATCTTCAAGTAGATTATTCTACACAGTTGTGGAAGGAATTTCAAAAAGGTGTAGAACACACGAATGCAATTCATGGTATTTCGTGTGCAAGATACTGGAGTTTGATTTTGCAATACTTTTACAATAAGGAAGGGATTTTGGTACCCAATGATGAAGACAAAGCAGTTTTTCAATCATACCACTATCTGAAGGATGTCACAGATAATGCTGAAGCTTTTCCATCAGTTGCTCGTATTCCAGATGCTATGCTTAAAAGAGTTGATCCTTCGAACTCTGTCTTGGTGGCATATTTGAAGACTATTGATTCTTCAATCGAAACTGGCATACTCTTATATAGAGATGATACGAAATCCAAGAAGACGAAGAAGAATGAAACTGAGTCAAAATCTTCGAAATCTCCAAAGAAGAAGCCTGAAACCGTTGAAGTATCTATTGCTGTGACTCAAGTGATTGAGCTAATTCTTGAAGAATCACAAGAGAATATAATCATTCCTTCGAAGACTGGAATGTTTCGAAGAATCAAAATGAAGTCCACTCACAAAAGCAAGTCTCCTACACACAAAGTGGTTCGAAAACCTCAAATTACTCATCAAGGTGTGTTAATTCGAGAAGTGCTAGCACCTATTTTCTCCGGTGTCCAAGAAACGAAGGGCTGAGGATATGGCCAAACGTTTGTCAAAGAAGAAGAAGAAGAAGACTCGAAAACTCGTGATTTCTACTGAGTCAACAGAAGATGATGATGAAAGAATTCCAGAAACCCCAGAGTTCACTCATCTCACAGAAAGTTCCACTCCTGTGAAGACAGTCGTCATACCACCCGAAGATTCGATTGCCAAATCAGTTTCTGAGGCGGTTCGAACTTCAGGCATCCCTACGCACGTATCTGATACGGATGCAAATGTCGATATGGGTGAAGGAGGTTCGAAAAATGAAGCTCAAGGTCACGTTACTTCTGTTCCTTTTGAAAGTATTGTTTCTTTACCATTATCCACTACTCCTCTTACTTCAACCACAGATTCCCCAACATTCGAACACATTCTTGATCAACCCTTTACTTCTATTTTTTCTTCACAATCTACTGAGCCACCCAAACCAACTTCACCTGTTCAAGAAACCGTTTTTATGGAGACAGAGACTGATAATGAGGGGTTTGGTGGTATGTTTGATGAATTGGAATTTCATGAAGAAGAAGAACAGTTTCCCGATCATATGTTGATGACCATGAAGCAGTTCAAAATTCTGAATCAGAAATTGAATTCAATAATTCAATCTCAAGCAGATCTAGGGGTGGTTCATCTGTTTCTAGTTTGGAGGTTGATTCACTGTTGAAAATGCTCGAAGCCAGAGTGGTTAGCAAAGTATCTGGAATGATTACTGACTCTGAGTCTCGAATTCTGGAGAAGGTTGATTATAATGATCAAAATAATGAACTTCGGATCAAATCTCAAAATTCAATGTTTACCACTGATGTGAAAATTTTGAAGAATGTCGCAAAGAAAAGGCATGTTCTTTTTGTGCAAGAAGTGAAGAAGGTTAGGGAGGATGTAAATTTGCAGATTCACGAACTTCGTGAAGATATGCAAAAAGAAATTCTCACTATTCAACAAGATTATGCATCCTTAAATCAAAAGGTTGATATCATTTGTGATGCAGTCACACGATTTGTTAAATTGTATGAAAGTTTGAGTCCTCAAATAACTCAACTTTCAACATCCGAAAGTGCAAGCTTTGAGGAAGTGCTTAAGTTGCTTAAGGAGTTAAAAGAGATTTATAATAGGCCGGTTTCTTCTCCATTGATTACTCCTGAATTTTTATCCCAGAAGTTTATCCAATTCGAAGCCATTCTCAATAAGCAACTTGCTCCTCTCTTTCGCATCTCAAGCCTTCTTCCAACAACAAATGCCCCGCCTGTTTTCACAGGGGTGCAAGGGGGAGAAAGAAAAACTACTGAGTCGAAGGCTAGTGGCGAGGATGCGAAAGTTGTGGGAAAAGTTTTTTCTTCAAAAATCCCAACAACAAAACCAGTAATAGTTTCTGCTGAACTGGTTACTTCAACTGTTGTAACAACAATGTCAATTGCAAGACCAATTTCGAAAGGAATTGTTATTGGTAAATCTTCAGAAACTGGTGGGAGTGGTTCGAATCCAAAAGAGACAATTGTCAATCCAGCCTTGAAAGATAAAGGGAAATCAATTGTAGTGGAAAAGTCGAAAGAGGAAAAGAAGGCTGAAGCTGAAGCTGAACTTGAAAAACTGAGGATTATTCAAAGCATTATGACTCAGCGTGCTAGTGATCCGAAGGGAATGGATAAAGGTGATCCAGCTAAACACTATAATTACGAAACAATTGAGGCCAAGGTTGCATTTAATCACATGTATACATTCGAGAAGAAACCAAAGCAGAGTTATTTGGTCGCGAATACTGATGCAAGCCAGCTGGATTTTCCCATAAACGAAATGATGTTTATCATGCCTCAGTTCAAAGCAGAAGGGAATTTTAAAAATAAGGATGAAGGTACACACATGAAAATTCATTTTCATGCTGTTCTTGGAAAAGCCCCTGAGGAAGTTTGGTCTTTAATAAAAATCAAGAAGGTCATAAGTATGAAAAAGGATGTGATTTTCGAAAGCACAGTCCAGAATTTTAAGTATGTGGTTGCCAGGGCAAATGGAAATATTTGCGAATTCATTGTTGCTGATTTTCCATTGATGAACTTGTATGATCTTATACAAGTTGCATTACTTCTAAAAGACAAATCATTTTCATTCCTTCAAAACACTGAACCAGATGAATTCAAGCCTGGAGTTGCTCACATCAAGATTTTTATCGAAAACTATTATGAGTGCTTGGCACTAACAGATGTGGAATTAGCTACTGCCAAAGGAATGGAAATAAAAGCACCGATGGCTCCTACGAAGACTCAGGCGGAATTGAAGAAATATGCTGATGGTGAAATTTGCCTGAAGCCTTTTGGAATGGTCTTCGCAGGAAAAGACAAAGCTGGAAAAGCTAAACGGTTCATATTCCAAGCAAGTGAAGTAGAGAGATATTCAACATCTCAATATACGAACTTGATTGTTCGTATGAATCATTGCAAGAAGAACAATGAAGGAGACAAGAAAGAGCTGAAGAAGATTATCTCCTGGTACACGGAGATTCGAAGAGTGTTACTGTATTCCATCACACTTCTTACGAATTGAAGACTTCGACTATGATTACAAAGGGGGAGTTTGTAAGGGTCAAATTGTTGTAATTAGTCGAAATATATTTTGTACTCTTCGAATGTTTTGTAATGTATTTTACTAGGGCGCTTTTATTCGAAGCTTTAGAGTCAATGCCTTAGTATATTTTTTGTATGCTTTTGGTTCCCTATAAATAGGGGTTATTTACTAGAGTTAGATAAGAGTTTTTACAGACCTGTCTATTTTCTCTGTAAACATTCGAAAGCGTAAATCAAGCTGAAACAAGATCATATTTACATCTGGTGTTCAATCTTGCATTCATACTTGAATTCATACTCTGATTAATTCAATACTCGATTCATTGGTTCATCAAGAGACCCTCGAGTACGCTGGGCGTACTTATGAGTAAGCTTAGTGTACTTGCCGAGAAGGATCGCGGAGGGGCAGCATGTATGTTGGGCGTAACAAGAGTACACTGGGCATACGTGCCAGGATATTCAAACCCTAAAATCCGGATTTGAGGCCTATATAAACACCCTTAACTCTTACGAGCCTCACCCTTAACAGCCTCCTTCACCTTCAAATGCCTCTGGAAACCCTAATATCTTTTGTGAGTGCATTTTGGAGCTTAAAGAGTGCATTTGTGGTCCTTTTAGTGTTCATCCAAGAAGAAGAAGTTGTCAAGGAAGCTTGGAGTGTCCTTTGGCTTCAAGAATCTGCATATAGTCGACCTTGAGGAGCTTCTGGAGGTATAAAGCTTGCATCTTTCCACTTAAATCACTAGATCTAGCTAGGGTTTTCTAGTTTTCTCCCTTTGGTTGATTTTGGACCTCCTCTTGTGAGTTAAGCAACTCCATAGGATGGTAATGATAGATCTGAGGTCCTTTAGTCCTTTTTCAACATAAAAATGGAATCTTGGTGGGTGTTTTGACCTCATGCATGGGTTAAGAACCTTAGAAAGGTCTTAATGGGGGTGTTAAGAGCATATGAGGCATGAAAAGGCATAAAGTTGCCAACTTTATGCCTTAGGTCGTCTTAATAGGCTTAGATCTGACTTCTGGACGTAAAAGAATCTAGTATTAAGCACTTAATGGAAAAAGTGCTTAATCTGTTAGTACGCTGGGCGTAACCTAGTGTACGCAGCGCGTACGTCCCAGACACCAAGTACGTTGTGCGTACCAGGGTGGTACGTTAAGCGTATGCACCACAGATAGGCTTGGGTCTGTTTGGTCTTTTATGTTGTTGGGCCTCATTTGATTATTGGACGTTGTTGCATTTTGGGAATAGTGGACCATATTATTTGTTTTGGGCTATTGATGCTATGGTAGGGACTTATTGGGCCAAGATGCCCAATAATGATTTGTGGACATGGACTTTGGGCCCATTAGCAAAGAAAGGATATTTGGGCCTTCATGGGAGGACTTGGGGCTTGGGTTTTCCATTGATTATGTGAGGCCCTAGCATTGATTAATATTTTTATTCAGTACGGGAAGTTGCGATCAGTTAGGAGAGCAGTTTCGGATTCTTCAGACAGAGGTGAGTCTCCTCACCATACCAATGGGTCTAAGGCACCAAGGCAGTCCCATTTCTTGATATGTAGTGTCCTAGCTGAAATTGTATTATTTTGCATGATAGTTAGTATGAGCTAGGAAGTATGTTAGTGGTATGGTTGTATGAGAGACCATGGGAGAGCCCATGGCACTTGGATGTAAGACGATGAGGAGAGCCCATGGCTTTCCTATCCAAGACCATGGGAGAGCCCATGGCACTTAGGTGTAAGACCATGTGGAGAGCCTATGGCATCCTAGAGTAAGATCCTGGGGACGAGCCCATGGCATCCTTATCTGTTGTATGCATGGCTTATGTGATATGTATAGCTGTTATAGGTAGTACGATATGTTGTATGTGGTTTGCGTATTGGTATGCTCTGGGGAACTCACTAAGCATTAGCTTACAGTTTGTGGATTTGTTTCAGGTACATCTGAGCCCAAGGGAAAGGGTAGGGCGTGATGGCGCGACGTACACTCTATCTCTCATTGATATGTTACGGGACACTCTGATGTTTTCTTTTAATAAAGTTGTAATGAATGTGGATTTGAAAACAATTGTTTTGGAATTTCAAGGTTTATGAAAATGTATTTGATTAATTAAAAATGAAAATTTTCTTTTAAAATGTGGGTCGTTACAAGTTGTTATCAGAGCCTTGGTTTGAGGGATTTGGGCACACCCTCGGGTGTGTCAGGACTCAAACTAAGGAAATGGTAAAATTGTTTTCAAAAGATAACAAAAAAGGGGGTTTTAAAAGAAATGAAAAGATGAGATTGCAACGCACGTGATCAGCCGATCCAAGTAAGTAGTTCCCCAATATGTTAGCCATGTTATACTGATATTTGAGTTTTGCCGATTATATGGAATTTGTTGTGTGTATGCTTTTAAAATTGTATACGATTAGGAGCTTATAACCTCAAAATCATTGATTTGGCCTTATTTCCTGTTCCTTGTTTGGTTGTGGTCCAAGGGTAGAATCTTTTATTCGAAAGTCTATTTGATCCTTTTCTGTGTATAATTTGCATGCATAAAGGCAACCTGTCATGATTGGTTTGATTAATATAAGTAGAGTAAATCTTAGGACAGCCTAGGATTTGATGTATGCGGTAGTTTGTGGGATATGGTTTGGTTTTAGAGTTATCAGGTAGAACATCGGGGAAAAGTATAGGTAGGTATGAAGGTAGTATTGGGCCCGTACTACTAAAAGCACAGGACTTGTACCCAAACCAATGTTAGACCTGACGACTTCAAGGGAGACGGGTGTGGGAAGATCCCTTGTATGGAAATCCTGATCGTCATGATTTATGACTTTTCAGTTCAGCATGGTGGTGACACGATTCGGAGCAGGGGGTCAGGATCGGGATCTGGATCCGGGGCAGGATCAGGCGACACTACCGATGGGCTTGATGAGAGGCTGCGTGAGCTTATTGCATCCGAGGTTACCAGGGGCATCCTTGATGCTACCCCAATCATTTTTGGGACGGTCAAGGAGGGCGTGATGGAGATTATGGAAGAGAGACTGAGGAAATTCAGGGCTGAGTTTGCTGCGGGTCAGGTTGGGGCCCGAACTCCCTCGTTCCGGGAGTTCCAGGCATGTGGGGCGCCGAAGTTTCTCGGGGTCAGGGACCCCATTGTTAGCCGACACTGGGTGGCAGATATCGAAAACGCCCAACGCACGAGTTCTTTCCCTGATGCGGCCAAGGTGGGTTTTGCTTCATGTCTACTGAGAGACAGAGCCCGAGATGACGTGGGCCGAGTTTTTTCGGCGATTCGATGCAGAGTTTGCACCACCTATTGAGGTGCAGAGGCTGGTGAGGGAGTTTCACGACCTTCAGCAGACCACCGAGACTGTGGCAGAGATCACCGCCAAGTTTCGGGAATGAGCTTTGTTGATCCCGCAGTACGCTACAGATGAGGAATTGAGGAGGACGAGATATCATTCCATGCTGAGGGATGATATCCAGAATTTTGTGAGTTTTACAGGGTGCAAAACCCTAAATGAGATGGTGGAGAAGGTCCGGGAACGGGAGATGGAGTTAGATTTCCACACAAAGTGGAAACCGGAGCAGGCTCAGGCAGCGGTGGGTCAGGCTAAGAAGCCTAAGACCTCAGACACTTCCAACAGGGGCCAGCAGGGTCGGGGCTGGTGTGCCAAGTGCGGTAAACCGCACAGTGGGGCTTGTCGAGGGACAAGCTCGGGATGCTATGTTTGTGGCTAATCGGGCCACGTGATCAGGGATTGCCCCAAGAAGGGCTTGATTTGCTTCCACTGCAACCAGACCGACCACAAGCGGGTCGACTATCCGAGGTTGCAAGGAGGGGAAGGAGCAGTGGCGGCGCCTGCGCCCACCATGTTGAGGATTACCGATGGCCGCCATGTCAAGGCGGATGTTCCGGAGGTGAAGAGTCGCGCATATCAGTTGACCACCGAGGAGGCTCGGGCAGCACCAGACGTTGTGGCTGGTACGTATCTATTACTCTCTGATCCTTATGATTTGTATGACTTATGTGTATGTTATGCTTGTATAGGGACCTTTTTTGGTCAATGGTATGTCGGCACATGTTTTGTTTGATTCGGGTGCTACCCAATTGTTCGTATCTCTTGAACTTAGCAAGAAGTTCTGGGATGCACCTGGAACTCTGGATTCCCCACTCGAGGTAGAGATTGCAGATGACCGCACCATTAGTGATGCGAGGGTGTACCGGGACTGTGTCCTGAATGTGCTTGGTGAATGGTTTCGCGTCGACCTAGTCCCGATACTGTTGCGAGGGCTAAAGGTGATTATCGGGATGGATTGGCTGGGGGCCAATGGGGCCATGATCGATTGTGAGCGCCAGTTGGTGAGAGTTCGAACCCCAAGTGGGGGAGAACTGGTGATACATGGTGATAGGGCCTCACATGGGCCGACTCTCTGTTCGGCTGCAAGGGCTAGGAGACTTCTACAGCAGGGATCTACGGGATTTCTGGCTTATATCTCAGACAAAAGGGTAAAGACCATGACAGATGTGGGCAGTGTGCCGGTTGTACACGACTTTCTGGATGTCTTCCCCGAAGAGTTACCGGGAGTGCCTCCGGAGAGGCAGGTGGAGTTTCACATCGACTTGGTGCCTAGTCCCGCTCCGATAGCAAAGCCACCATATCGGTTGGCACCACTTGACATGAAGGAGTTACGCAACTTCAGGAGCTGCTAGACCAAGGGTTCATACGTCCGAGCAGTTCCTCGTGGGGAGCACCGATCCTTTTCGTGAAAAAGAAGGATGGATCGCACAGGATGTGCATCGATTATAAGGAGCTGAACAAACTGACGGTGAAGAACCGTTATCCGTTGCCAAGGATTGATGACTTGTTTGATCAACTGCAGGGTGCGTCTTGGTTTTCCAATATCGATCTTCGGTCGGGATACCATCAAATGAGGATTCGGGATGAGGACATACCGAAGACGGCTTTCAGGACTCGGTATGGGCACTATGAGTTCGTGGTGATGCCGTTTGGGGTCACTAATGCCCCAGCAGCGTTCACGGATCTTATGAACAGGGTGTGTAGACCGATGCTGGATCGGTCGATGATCGTTTTTATTGATGATATCCTGGTCTATTCGAAGACCAGGGAGCAGCATGAGCAGCATTTGAGGGAGGTGCTGGAGACCCTGAGGGTGGAGAAGCTTTATGCAAAGTTCTCCAAGTGTGATTTTTGGCTGCGAGAGGTATAGTTGTTGGGGCATATAATCAATCAGGAGGGCATTTCGGTTGATCCAGCCAAGGTTGAGGCAGTGATGCGGGGGAAGTACCGAAGAACGCGTCAAAAATTCATAGCTTCTTGGGTTTAGCGGGATATTATCGGAGATTTATTCAGGATTTCTCCAAGATTGTTGTGCCATTGACCCGCTTAACCAAGAAGAATGTGAACTTTCGGTGGGGCACGGATCAGCAGGCGGCTTTTGAGACCCTGAGGCGGAGGTTGTGCGAAGCTCCGATCCTAGTACTACCCGAGGGGTTAGACGAATTGGTGGTGTATTGTGACGCATCGATATCAGGGTTGGGTGTCATACGAATGCAGAGGGGGAATGTGATAGCTTACGCTTCGAGACAGTTAAAGCCTCACGAGGCGAATTACCCCACTCACGACCTGGAACTGGGGGCAGTGGTGTTTGCCCTCAAGATTTGGAGGCACTATTTGTACGGAGTGCGGTGCACCATTTATACTGATCACAAGAGTCTGAAGTATTTGATGGATTAGCATAACCTCAACATGCGGAAGAGGAGGTGGTTGGATGTACTGAAGGACTATGATTGTGAGATTTTATATCATCCCGGAAAGGCCAACGTGGTGGTCGATGCCTTGAGTCGCAAGGCGACAGGTTCCCGGATTGGGAACGTTTGTTTAAGGATGACTGTAATCCCCCCATTGTTGGATATGATCAATGAGGCCTAGGTCGAGGGGATGAAGAAGGAGAGCTAGAAGATAGAGCGGATTCGAGGCCAGTATCCTTTGTTCGTTAAGGATAGCCGTGGCCTTTTGACGCAGTGTGGCCGAGTATGGGTACCGATGACTGGAGGAGTGAGACAAAAGATTTTATAGGAGGCACACAAGTCCAATTTCTCTATTCATCCAGGAGCTACAAAAATGTATAGAGACTTGAGACTGAGTTATTGGTGGTCGTGTATGAAGCAGGAGGTCGCCTGGTTTATGGAGCGGTGCTTGACCTGTAGGAAGGTCAAGGCCGAGCATCAGCGGCCTCATGGCAAGGTTCAACCGCTACCCATTACCATGTGGAAATGGGAAGAGATCACTATGGACTTCATCACGAAGTTTCCAAGGACGGTGAGGGTGTGGATGTCATTTGGGTGATCGTGGACAGACTGACGAAGAGTGCTCACTTCATTCCGATTTCCGAGAGTATATTCGCGGAGAAGTTAATGGATATTTATGTACGAGAGGTGGTGGCTAGGCACGGGGTGCCAGTGTCGGTAGTCTCCGACAGGGATGTCCGGTTTACATCCAGGTTCTGGAAGAAGTTCCACAAGGAACTGGGTACTCAGCTGCATTTTAGTACGACATATTGTTGGAACCTGAAAGTGAACCTCTATCAATCCTAACTCCCAGTGGCAATTCCGAAGTGTGTATATGTTCTGAAGTGAAGAGTGGTCTGGAATATGTCCGGACCTGAAGAGTTGAAGAAGAGATGTTTATAAGTGAAGGCATTCTGAATGGTCATTATGTCCAGAATGTGTGTTGATCCGGAATGAATATTTTGTCCTTATGCAATTAATGTAATTTGTCTTTGTATTGTTTGACACTTCATAGGACTTAGTCTTTTGTAAAGTTAGACAATCAGAATTTCAGGAACTTCTCTATTGTTCGGTTCTATGTTAGTCTCTCAGTTTATTCATTGTATCCTACAATCCTATTTAAAGGAGCTTTGAATGCAAAGTCAAGGACGGATCATTCACTCGCTTTTGGCATTTACTAAGTTATTTCAATTCTCTTTCAAACATTCTTCGTGTTCTTCATTTATTAACTTTACTTTGATCTTTTATTCTCATTCTTCATTTATGACTTGATCATTTGTTGAATATATTAACTTAGACTTGACTGGTCTATCCAGGCTTGACTAGAACATTTATTATCAAGCAGACATTGATCTTAACCATTCACTCAAGGTTTGAGTTTTCAAACCTTGTCCCTGCACATCAGATCTATTTTGTTCTCTCAATTGGTATCAGAGCTTGAGTGGTTGTCCTTTGAATCCATAAGATCATATTATAGTTGGTTTGAAATTACCTTGGTATTTCAACCATTTCTATGTTAAGGATAAAAGTTCTTCTATATACCACTTTTGCTTGAAGATATATTGACTTCAATGGCTGCTTCTAATCCTCAACAAATGATTTCAATACAAATCGCAAATAGTGTGGGTGGCCCTACACGTGCCCCATTACTAGTTGTGGAAGAATATGATCACTGGAAGGTTAGAATGGAAAGATTTTTACTGGCCAAAGATAAAGGTGAAGAAATTTGGAGATCCGTCAAAGAAGGTCCTCATGTTCCTGTAAGAACAGTTATGAGAGATGCTACTGCTCAGCTTATGGGTCAGGATGAAGCTCGTCGAGATCCTCTAACTGCAGATGATATTGATAAGCTACATGCTAATCAAGTTGCTTTCTCAGAAATGGTGTTTGGTGTTCCTCCTTCACTCTTTGAGCACATCAAGTTGTGTAAATCAGAAAAAGAAATTTGGGACACTCTTCTGGACCTGATTGAAGGTTTGGAAAATATGAAAGACAAGCGTCTCACCTCAGTTGTCAATGACTTCGATACCTTCACTACCACTCTTGGTGAGTCAGTGGCCTCAGCCTCCAACCGTTACCTAATCGTGGTTAACAACATGACTGCTGATGGGAATGTCCGAACTCCTTTGGAGTACAATCTCAAATTCATAAACAGTCTCGGCAAAGGATGGGGAAATGTGAAATCTTGTTTCCAAAGTAATGGTTCTTTGAAAAAGTTAAAGCTCTATCAACTTTTTGATGAACTTCAAGGACACGAGTCTAATGTCGCTCAAACCACAAGGGAACTCTCCGGAGGCCCTCTTGCTCTTGTCGGTTCTTTCGAACCAACCATTCCGAACTTATCTACTTCGGTCCCTTTCAAACCCATTTTTTCATATGTTCAACCTTCCGCACCCATCTTACCCACACAAAACTATCCTGTTGATGATTCCGAAGCCTTGGACTCCGAACTTCGCTTCCAACAGGAATTTGCTCTACTCTCCATGAAATACAAACGTCCTTTCAATCCCTCTTACAAACCATACCAAAACGGATTCCATGCTCCTCACCAAAACAATCCTCAACCATATTCAGCTCCGGAACCTCAACCAACTTCGGGGAATGCTCCTGTATACAAACCAAACATCACTAAGCCAAACTCTACTCCGGAACCTTCTCAGAATCCTAAATCGGACAAACCAAAAATTGTGTTGCATAAGTGTGGACATGCAAACCACTTTGCTAAAAATTGCTTGGCTGATGCTCCGCAAAAACCAAAGATCAAGGATTCTGCCTATTACGTCCGAAAAGCTCAAGAGATGGCTGAAAATGAAAAAGCCTGCGTAACAACGGTATCAAGGGATGTTAAAGGATATTGGTGTAACGCCCGTAGATCCGGGCTAGTCAATTTAGAGACGACAAGCATCAAAAATGACTTTTAATGGAAGATTATTTAGAAGGATTAATCTTAACCAAGTTGTAATATATGTCTCAAGGTTTCCGAAAATATAAAGAACGCCGAAATCCGAGTTATAACGAAGAAGTTATGACATGTCGAAGTTTCGCGACAGAACCGGCACGACACAGCACGACGTAAATAGTGAATTTACATTAGAGCGATATTTGGCCTTAGCGATCTAAACGAAAGTCGTAGAATACGTTAAACCGAGAGCGTACGTGAAAAGAACGCCCAAATCTGACTTCGTATGAGGAAGTTATGATTTTTCGAAGTTTCGGCTTAGCAGTGTACAGCCCGAAGTTCGAATATGAGATCGAGCGAGATTTAGCCGAAACAATCTAAACGAGAATTGAAGATCTCGTTGATAGTAGTCCAACGGTAAAAAGACAGACGAAAACGGACGTCAGATGAAGGAGTTATGAATTTATAACAGAGTTTTCCTGTCCCGGCCTACTAAAAATAATATAATCAAAATAAAATCAAAATTAGCCCACGGAGTCTAAACGAGAGTTGTAGAGCATAATCTCACCTACGCGTGGATATAAAGAACGTCGAAAACGGAGCTCGTATGCGAAAGTTATGAATTTCTGAAGTTCGGGGCGTGAACCCCAAGGCTGTGTCAGAGCTCACGAGGTGAGCATATGTGGCTCACGAGGTGAGTCAGTTCACGAGGTGAGCATTAGAAACTTACGAGGTGAACAGATGATGGACTTCTTCCAGGGCAAGTGGCCATGACGAATGCAATGACGTATCGAGCTCACGAGGTGAATATTAGAAACTCACGAGGTGAGCCACTTCACAAGGTGAATATTAGAAACTCACGAGGTGAGCCAGTTCACGAGGTGAATATTAGAAACTCACGAGGTGAACTCAGAAAATTCACCCTATAAATAGAAATCGAGGGTCAGCCGATTTTGGTTGCTCCTTCTCATCTCTCCCACTCCCGATACTCTCTCTAAGCTCTATTTTAACCCCCCGAAGCAAGTCCCGGTTTCAAGCCCGAAGATCCGGAGAAGAAAAGAGTTTCTGAGCCGAAGCTCTGCCCACGAGAAGCCCGGTTTTTGTGAAGATCTTCCAGATCTACCGAAGAATACTACTTCTACAAGCCGTAGTGTTGTCCGATCATCCTCTGATCAAGTGAGTGTATAGTCCCTTTCATAAACACGATAATAATACAAGTATTGTTTGAATGTATTAAGTATATTGTTGTTTATATGTGTGAGTGTATAATCCCTTTCATAAACACGATCTTAGTACAAGTATTGGTTGAATGTATTATATCTATGTTATGAGTGAGTGTATAGTTACTTTCTTCTAACATATAAGTACTAAGTATTTGCTACGAAATACGTGTTATGTGTTTATATATTGTTGTTTATTTGAGATAAGCGTGGAATGGATGTTTTATATAGGTTTTAAATGAGTTAAACTGTATATGTATGTTATATCTACGAATATGTTGGGTAGAACATGGGTAGACGAATTAGTTGGTGTGTGATGACGGATGAGTTTGAGGATGAGACGAAAGATAAACCTCGGTAGCTATGGATTTAGTACTGTATAGATGAACCTTGGTAGCTATGGATTTAGTACTGTATAGATGAACCTTGGTAGCTATGGATTTAGTACCGTATAGACGAACCTTGGTAGCTATGGATTTAGTACCGTATAGACGAACGCTGGTAGCTATGGATTTAGTACTGTAAAGATAAACCTCGGTAGCTATGGATTTAGTACTGTATAGATGAACCTTGGTAGCTATGGATTTAGTACCGTATAGACGAACACTGGTAGCTATGGATTTAGTACTGTAAAGATAAACCTCGGTAGCTATGGATTTAGTACTGTATAGATGAACCTTGGTAGCTATGGATTTAGTACCGTATAGACGAACGCTGGTAGCTATGGATTTAGTACTGATAGATAGACGATGATAGCTATGGATTTAGTACTGTTAGATAGACGATGACAGCTATGGAATTAGTGCCAAATAAAGAATCCTGGCAGCTATTGTCTTAGTGCCTAATAAAGAATCCTGGCAGCTATTGTCTTAGTGCCTAATACGGAGTGAACGAATAGATGACTCTTAGGGTAGACCCTTAAGAGTAAGGAAGATAATGGGGATGGGTAATTGGATTGATTGTTTGATAAGTGAACATAATAATTATATTATTGTGGGTTGAAAACCCTATATGCTCACCAGGCTCCCAAGCCTGACCCTCTCAGTTTTCTTTATATTACAGGTTATGGCACGAGAGCATAAGTTGGCTGACATAACGAGAGATTTTGGATTATAGGCCAGTAGTTATGAATAACTATTGTAAGGTCTATTTTGTTCCGTTTATGCTTTTGGTCTGTATTGAACATGACATCCCGAGATTTTGTTATATAATGAAAATACATTTCTTTAAAGGAATGCTTGGATAAATTCTTATCATATTTTTGTTTTGGGAACAAATTCCGCAACTGTTTTCTTTAAAAGATTACTCTGATTTTGAAAACAAACCATAAACAAATCGGTGTTTTCTGGCCGTGAAATTGGGGATGTCACAATTGGTCATCCAGAGATGATAATGACATGGTAACCGGAAGAAATATGTGTTTGATGGCAAGACAAACTGTTGAATGTGATGAAGGGTATTGGTCATCTGGGTCAGAAGATGAAGATGATGTTGCTGAACCTCACTACTGCTACATGGCCACCAACGATCCACCTGGTCGAAGCATCGTTCAGCAGGTAAAATCTATGATTACTGATAATAATTTTGATTTGTCTCTCTGTGAACCTTATCTAACCCAGATCCAAACAGATATGAGCACCATCTATAGAGCCTATGAGTCTGCCATAGAAGCCAGTGAGAAGAAGGAGTGTGAATTAAATCGTCTTAGGCTACGTTTTGAGGATAAAAAATTGAAAATCGAGTCTTTAGAGCGTGAACTTGTAATGTCAAACGATGAATGTATCATTTTAAAAGACAAATGTGAAATCACCTATTCTGAACGAAATGTCTTGATTTCTGATAACAAACGTCTCAATGCTAAGATAGATGCTTTGCATAATTCTATAGATATACTTGAAGAGAACCAACGGATGACTCATAATTTTCGTCATCCATGGTCTAAAGCACCTGGTCTCGGAAGCGAGTTTCCGAAACCAATTGCTCGTCCCTTGAAGGAATTGAGAATTTTGACATTCATGGGAGAGGTTCCGAACATCAAACATTCGGACACCCCTGTTTCTCCCTTGTCACCTCTTCATGAGACCACATACCATTTTGAGTCATTAATTCCTGAATTCCAACCAATTGTTGTCAAGTGTCCCTATTCCACGCCTCTTCCGCCTCTGATAAACCTGGACCTGAATCGGACCACGGAATTTCATCACAGTGTTTCAAATCGTGTAGATTACGTTCCTAAGCATAATCATCCGAAAAACTAAGTTGTTGAAGAAATCATTCCGGTGACAACTGAAACTGTTACCTCTGAGTTTCTATGGGCATCCTTAGATGATAAAGTTGAAAATTGAAGTTGTGTCTTCTCTGATTCTTGCGAATCGGATTCCTTAGTAGTCTCTAAAACAAAATTGGTTCCCATTAACCCCGAGTTTAGTAATCCATCCGCAGGACAAACTTCAAAATCCTCGTTTCACCCTAAGAGAAAACCAATGCTGAATAGGAAGGATATTGTAGATCCCAAAGTAGAAGCTCGAAATGCAGATAAAAAGGAAGTTAAGACTAGACAAAATTCCAGGTTCCTTGACAACTCCAAAAAGAGTGCATCTCGGAACTCCCATTCATCAACCCATAGTCAAAACTCCTTCACTCCCACTAAGATCCTCAAGAAACCTTCTGAATCTCTCAGTCCGGTAGAACCCAAGAAAGTAGTAAGTACTACTCAGCCTAAATCTCGTGTGAATGCCATGACTGTCCAAAACACTCCTCCTCGGACTGTTTCATCTGTTTTTATTGCTAAATCTGATGGCACAATTTTTAAACCTAATCTTTCGAAAACCAATGTGTCACCAAGCAAATCCACAACTGCTAAGAAAACAAAATTTTCAAAATCTTCAAAGAAAAATCTTGTGTGGAAAGTCAAATCTCTCATTGATGAAACAATAGTTCCGGAGGTTACAACTGTTTCCAACGCTCCAGAAGTTCAAGGTCCGAAGAATACTGTTCGCAATCCTCAAGTCATTGAATATGACTACTGGATAGATGAAAAGACATTAACCTTCTGTCTATTTCCAAAGAACTCAAAAAGTACCACCAGGAAACACAAAGTTGTTCCTAAGTCAGAATCAAATTCCAAAGCTCGTGCCTATGTCCCTAAGTCTAACTCGGAGCCTAAAAACTCCATCACTCACTAATTTTGCAGGCACTTTGTGCTTCGGAGCAAGAAAGAATATGGTATATTGATAGTGATTGCTCCATGCACATGACGGGGCAGAAAGACTTTCTGCGAGATCTAAAGCTTTCTCCAAATGCTGGTTACGTGACATATGGCAACAACTCCAACTCTCAAACCCTTGGTTACGGAATTCTCACCAATGGAAACTTCTCTATCTCAAATGTGGCTTATGTGGCTGATCTGAAACATAATTTGATATGTGTAGCCCAGCTCACTGATTCAAATCGACGTGTGGAATTTTGCAAAAAGTACAGTTATGTAATGACTGAAGACCGGAAAGAGTGCTTAATCAAGTCGCTTCGCAACAAGAGCATGTACCCTCTCGACATCAACTTGATTATTGGAAAACCGCAGCTCTGCCTTCTCACCAAAGCTGTTCCTGACGTCAGTTGGTTATGGCACCGAACGCTCGCTCATTTGAACTTTCGGTACATGAATGATCTCGTATCCGGCGAGATGGTGAGAGGTTTACTTCTTCTCAAATTTCAAAATGATCATTTGTGTGCTGCTTGTGAGTGTGGAAAGCAATCGAAGAAGGGTCATCCTGTTATCATCGAAAAATCCATTTCGGAACCATTGGAGCTTCTACACATTGATCTTTGTGGACCATCCACTGTAGAAAGTCTTCATCATAAGAAATACATTCTTGTGATTGTTGATGACTTTACAAGGTTCACTTGGGTCTTCTTCCTAAGGATGAAATCCGAAGCAGCCTCAGAGCTCATCAATTTTATCAAAGGAATAGAAGTTCTTATTCAACTCCCAGTTAGGAGAATTCGAAGTGACAATGGCTCGGAATTCACTAATTCCACCATTGAGAAATTCCTCACCGAGAAAGGAATTGACCACAACTTCTCAGCTCCTTACACTCCACAACAAAACGGTGTAGTCGAAAGACGCAATAGAACTCTCGTTGAATTTGCTCGATCCATGCTAAACTTCGCAAATCTACCACTCTACCTCTGGGATGAAGCCGTATCAACTGCCTGCTTCACCCAAAATCGGAGTATCATCAATCGACGCCTCAACATGACACTGTACGAAGCAATGAATGGTCGGAAGCCAACAATCTCATTTCTTCATGTTTTCGGATGCAGATGCTTCATCAAGAACAACCGTGATGAGTTTACCAAGTTCCAACCTAAAGCTGATGAAGCCATCTTCCTTGGGTACTCTTCTAAATCAAAAGCTTACAGAGTTCTTAACCGAAGAACTCATGTTCTGGAAGAAAGTTATGATGTTACTTTTGATGACAACTTTGTTCGGAATTCTGGCCCAACCCATGTTACAACTCACATTATGGAGTCTGATGCTCCACCGCCAGGATGTCCGAACCCACAAACAATTCTTGAAGTTGTTTTTGAAACTCTATTTGGACCTTCCGAAATAGCCCTTGATTCGGAATCTCGAACAAGGCCAATCTCCTCTCCTATCTCTCCTTCGGAAGCTCCTCTCTCGCAAAACTTCTCCGGTCCGATCCCAAGCCTCCCTCTATTTGATTCCGAACCGTTTCAACCTTCTTAGGTTGAGGGGGAGAATGCTCATCCCTCTCTTGAATAAAATGTGGATGGCTTCCAAGATGCAGCTGCTGATTTCGACGACTCCAATCATATCAACATTGATGAAAATGAAAATTTATTTGAGTTCCCTTCTGATGATGATGCCAACCTCTCTGGTTCAGAAGTTCAGGGGGAGCATCATCCTCATATTCAAACCATTCAGGGGGGCAACTCAATCCTAATGTTGATATCGGATCGACTGCTGCACAAGAACTCCCAAGGTTACACGTCTGGACAAAGGATCATCCTCCGAACCAAGTTATCGGAAACCCAAATGCTGGTGTACAGACTCGTTATGCCACTAGTGTCCAAAATGAATGCCATTTCTCAGCATTTATATCCATGGTTGAACCCAAATCCATCAAGGAAGCATTAGAGCATGCTGACTGGATTACAGCCATGCAAGAAGAATTGGCAGAATTCGACCGAAATGAAGTATGGACTCTCGTGCCTCCTCCTCATAATCATCCCATTGTTGGTACGAGATGGGTATTTCGCAACAAGCTAGATGACGCAGGAATTATTATTCGAAATAAAGCAAGATTGGTGGCAAAAGAATTTACACAGATTGAAGGGCTCGACTACGATGAGACTTTTGCTCCTGTTGCACGTCTTGAAGCCATCAGAATCTTTCTTGCTTATGCTGCTCACAAAGGCTTCAAAGTTTACCAAATGGATGTTAAGAGTGCTTTTCTTAATGGTGAACTGGACACTGAAGTATATCTTCAACAGCCCCCCGGATTTGTTAATCTCTCCTTTCCAAACTACTGTTACAAACTCCGGAAGGCAGTCTACGACGTCAAGCAGGCTCCTCGGGCATGGTACGAGACCCTCACTGACTTTCTCAAGCGCTCCGGTTTCCAAAGAGGAATTCTAGATCCTACCCTATTCCGAAGATCAAATGGAAAGCATCTCATTCTGGTTTAAATTTATGTGGATGACATCATATGTGGATCAATGGATTCATCTATGGTTGTTGAATTTGCTAAACTAATGATCAATCGATTCCGAATGAGCATGAATCGGGAGTTAAGCTTCTTTCTTGGCCTCCAAGTCAAACAGACTAACAGAGGAATCTTCATTCACCAATAGAAGTACATTTCGGAACTCCTCAATAAATACTCAATGGACACATGTGCCTCAGCCAAGGTACCAATGGGCTTCGGACACAAGATCTTTGTCGACCATTCAAGTGTATCAGTTGATGAAAAGAAGTACCGAGGAATGATTGGATCTCTGCTCTATCGCACAGCAAGTCGCCCGGATATCATGTTTTCCACATGTTTATGTGCCAGATTTCAAGTCAACCCAAAGATGTCTCATCTCTTGGCTGTGAAACAAATTTTCCGATACCTCAAAGGTACAAAGAGTCTCGGAACCTGGTACCCAGCAAACGAGAACTTCCTACTTCAAGCATATTCAGATTCAAAGTATGGTGGTCTTTAAATTAATAGAAAAAGCACATCAGGTGGCTGTCAGTTCTTAGGTGGTCGTTTGGTCAGTTGGTCATCCAAGAAACAGAACTGCATTGCACTCTCTACAGCCGAAGCCGAATACATTGTTGTTGCCAGTTGTACATCTCAGGTTCTGTGGATGAAATCTCAACTCTTGGATTATGGTTACCGCTTTTCTCACAATCCAATTCAGCACTCAATGACTAAGCACATTGATATAAGGTACCATTTTATAAAAGATCATGTTCTAAATGGTAACATTGAACTCATTTTTGTTCCATCTGACGATGAGATTGCTGATGTCTTTACTAAGGTATTAGACGAAACCAAATTCAATGGATTTTTGAACAAGATGGGTATGATGATGCCAGATCCTCAGTTCTTTCAAGAGACTTGTTCTCTTTGATGGAAGTATTCGAAAGAAAATTAGTTCCGATCTTAAAAATCTTTTTCCATCTCGGAACTACTTTCTCTCGGAATACATAAGATCATTTTACTTGTCTTTATTGCTGACCATCGCTTGAGTTTTAAGCTGTACAGTTCATCCTGATTATTTGTTGTTCAAAGTCCACATAGTCATAGTGATCAAATTTTCATCTTGGAATTCACTTCATAATGGCATCCCGGAATTCCACTCTAGAAAGGTATTGCACTCTGCACTTCGGAATTTCAAAATTCATTCCGGAAGTTTTCTCAAATCTTATTCTGGAATGCTTTACAAATCATGTTCTGAAAGCTTCTTCAATCCCTTCCGGAAATTCTTTAAAAATCATTACTCGGAAGTTTGCTCCGGAATCATAAACTTTTTTTCCGGAATCGCAATCAATTTTTGTCTCCGAAATCGAATTTTTTTTTTAACTGAAACTCACTCCGGATTATTTCCCATTCCGGACCATTTTTCAAAACGACCATGTTCCGGAGCACAACTCTTTATCCTCCGAATCTTACACTGTCCGGAACCACTCATCCGGAATACCAAAGGTTTATAAGGTGAAACGTTTTCTGTTGCAACAGTTACTTTGTGAGGATCCTTATCCAATCTTCCTTGATTTTCGTGCCACAACTGCACGTCTCCAAAAGCAACCATCCAATCACAAGTTTGGGTTTTCTATTTCAAGCGTAAAACAATCCTACCTTTCCCCTCCCAAGTTAACTAAACCTCCAAAAGCCGTTTTTCATTAAATGCAACCTGGTTCAAATTCGGACCCTCGTCATTACCATTCTTAACCCGACCCGTTTCCCTTACCTATATATACCCATCAAAACCCTTTTTTACCTCTTTACACTCTCAAACCCTCTAAACCTTTAAACCCTCTCTGTGTTCATCGTGTTCATCAAGTCTTCAACTCTCTGCAACAATGGCTTCTCCATCTTCGTCACCAAAACAAGCTCAACATGCTTCCACTCCTAGGAAATCGATTGCAAAGAAGAAAACCACCAAGGGTTCGTCATCATCAGCATCGCCTGAACCGTTTCTCAAGGATACAACACAACTGTTTTCCCTAAATCCCTTGGATTACGATGAATCCATCAGAGTTATTATCGAATTCATAGCAAATCACCCCATATCCATCCCTCTCACCAAAGTCCATGGACGTCCTCTTCCACTTCATCACCTTCACAGAGCATTTACAAGAATCAGACTTGAAGATGGTGTGTTGGAAACAAAGATCATTGGAGACAGCATTGTGCCCATCTACAAGTCAACGTTCCTCAAAGCAATTGGTGTTCAAGAAAACCCCAGAGGATTCAAAGTGCAAGAACCCACACCAGAAGAATTTCAAATGTTCTTGAACCCATCAGATACAATCAGGATTACAGGGCGAAGGACTTCAAGAAATCAGCCATTTTTGGTCTCTGGACTGTGCTGATGCACTTCATTATGCGGAAAGCACGGGGGTACTGATACTCTTAGAAAATATTGGCTCCATGTGGTTTACAACATCTTCTCCGGACGCAGCAATGCGGTTGATCTTCCGGAAGTTCTATGGCAGGATTTCTGCAAGTTTACCACCAAGAGGAAGGAGAATGAAATTTCAAGCCCTAGGTTCTGGGCCCTGACGCTTCAACAACTCTTTAAGGAACTTTCCGAACCACTTCCTGTATCAGTGATTCCTCCGGAGGTTTGTGTTTCTTTCAAGGTTGTCAAGGCATATAGGATTCCGGACCAATCCTCTTTTGGTTCGGTTAGACGACTTCCGGACCACATGTTGGCCTTAATCCCTTTCGATTCGATTTATTTGAAACAACATTTACAGAATTCAGTTGTGTTTGACCCAACACAACCTACCCCAGTCTCAGTTGAGCCCACTTCGGAAGAGGCCAATCCTCCCATATCCGGAGCAAAGATTAAAAAATATGCCAAACGGAAGAATTCCCCCTCAAAGCCAAAGCCTAAAAAGAAATCCAAAGTCAGTTCCTCCTCTCAACAGGAAGGAACACATGACATTCAGGTTTATTCTGGCCATCCGAACACCCCTCCTGCCCACTCATCCGAGGTACCCCTCGGTGATTCAAAATCACAAGCACACACTCACGGGGAGTCTCCACATAATCCACCCTCACCTTCCCAAAAAGGTGTTGCTGGTGTTGAACATAGTTCCTTGAACCCCCCCTAGAACACACCCACGTGTCACTTTTGATATTCCTATTGTTTCTTCTTCACGCACACACTCCGGAACCCCTGTTCCGGACCCTAAGCATTCCGAAGATGGAGTAGTCCCTCCGACTTCGGATGCCACAACTGGTCTGATACCCGGAAGGTGTACAGGACGACCAGGAGCTAACGATCCTAAATGGGAAGATTATGTGAACAGGGTTGTGTCCAGACGTCCGGATCTTTCAAGAGCTCAGGTGGAGGCCACGCTTGTTTCAATGCGTAACATATCTATTCAAAACAATCTTCCATACGTTCCTCCCACTGATGAAGATGCCGATAAAGAGCTTGCTTCGGAACAACCACCAGTCAATCCTCACAACTTCACCCAAACCGATCCGGATGAAGAACTCTCTGAAGAAGTTATGCTATCTGATGAAGGAAAAACGGTTCCGGATCCCAACTTCATGTCTTCTGTCCGATTTCAATCTAAGCCACCATCCACCAAAACCGCTTTTGACTTCGGATCATCCTCCTCAATTGTGACAACAGTCAAACTAAGTTAACGGGAGTGACTTACGAACGCGACGTAAATC
Organism: Lactuca virosa; assembly: GCF_052849685.1. NCBI lineage: Eukaryota > Viridiplantae > Streptophyta > Magnoliopsida > Asterales > Asteraceae > Lactuca > Lactuca virosa. The sequence continues at coordinate 175,593,407 of NC_136431.1, forward strand.
AAATGTAATAGGCTTAATTTGTAACGTTTAAACAACTTTTAATGAAAATACAAAAATTTGTATTTTTATTTTCATCTAAATCTAACTTCGTAAGAAGAAAATTATAAATTATAAATTCGTATTTTCGACTAAAAATTTCAAAAATACATTTGTTCCGATATTATTTATATAAGTTTTATTTATTAAATCTAGACGAGTGATAAAATAATGTATTACACATTTTGTTAAATATTTTGATAAAAGTTTTAAGTTTGGAATTTATTAAATTGGAAAATACGTCTATACATTTTGACGTGTCATGAAATAATATTGTTTCAGTAAGTATTATTATGTATCTTATATTTTAAAATTGATTATTTTTTTTGTAAGTTACGTCCAAATATACATATTTTCTTTGAATTAATTTAATTACTAAATGGATAATACATATAATAAATAAGTATATATACATAAATGATAAATGTGGAAACTATTTAGTAATGAAGTAGAAACAAAAAGGGTGTACGTAAGCATGAATAAGACTTATGAAGGAAGACACTAAACATGTATAAGAATTATGCAGGAAGACACGTGTTAACCAAAGAAGAAATTTCATGCATTGATACGTAAAGTATTACGTGTCAATTACTAAACATTACTACATAGGAACAGATGTGTATAAATAGATGGAACTTTCTATCAAAGTAAAAAAATCTCAAAATTCCCGCACCAAAGGTTCTGTTTTCCCAACGCTCAACTATTTTCCCAAACAATAGGAATTATTGTTAACTGTTACCAGGTGAGTTTCACGGTCCCATTTTAAACTTTTTATCATATTTCGGGGAGGATATATATTTTTATATTATTTATTTATATAAATCATAAATTGTTTATATCGCTTATAATTTAGTTACATAATCGTTATAACAGTTTACCATTAAAACATTCGTTTACATATATAAAAATTAATAAACACTGTCGTTATGCTGTCCACATAATATAAAACTATATTAAGTATTGTCGTTACTATGCCCACATAATATAAAACTATATTATGCATTGCCGTTATTATGCCCACATAATATAAAATTATATTATGCATTGTCGTTACTATACCCACATAATATAAAATTTTATTATGCATTGTCGTTAATCTGTGAATAAATTATTACACATTGCTGTTAATCTGCATATTTAAGTTTTACAAAACTATTTAATGATATAATTATAAAAATATTTTTATAATTATATAACATAAACCGATAAACATAAACACGTAAAGTTACAAGACTACAACTTTTAGCGCTACTCATTCAAGGGTTTACATGAGACACGTTCATCACCTAAGTGTAATACTTAGTAAAGTCCCCTACCTATAATCGTTAAATCTTAAATGAGCGGAAGAGTTATATATAGATCTATACGAGCTGACACCTCACCTGCGGTTGCTAGCTACAACCATCGACGGTCAAGTCACGGGTGCTAACTGTCTATACACTACGACGTCCGATGAAGCGTCATGAGGGCAACAACTCGTCTGTAGCTCACTCGATTATGGGAACTCATGTAACATTGATAATCACGCCTAAAAGCAAATATAAGTTTGAAAATACTTATATACGATAGAATAAGTACTTTTGGAAATAAAGTACACATACAAATATAAGTTTGAAAATACTTATATACAATAAAAATATTCTTTAGAGTAAAAAGTACGTTAATACAAATATACAAACCTGTGAACTCACCAACTTTATGTTGACATTTTAAAATCACATGTATTCTCAGGAAAATAAAAGTCGGCAATATCAATCTTTTGGGAAAATCTTCATGGGATCGTCGGAGCACTTTTTATCTATATTGTACTTATCTGATTAAGCACTACTTGTAATTTTTGGTTTCTTGTATTCTAAAAACCTAGTACGATATGTAATATATTTTGTAATATAAAAATAACATTTGTGTTATACTGTTCAATGTAATCAATAACTGTGAACCATGATGGCGTCACACAAGCTCGGTATTTCCGCCATCGGCCGGGGTGTGAAATCAATCACTCCGAATAATGAATCCAACTCCAACATCAAGCTACATGAAGATGATGCTACCACTCAACCTGGTCCATCTACAAATCCCTCATCGCATCAAGCAAAGTCACATCATCACAATTCTGACTCCGAATCCTCAGCTGGTGATTATATAGATCCATTCGCTCTTCTTGAAATTTAAACCAACGTGTCCGATACCATGAAGAAAGTCTCTTCAATCGAAACCTCCGTAACAGAGCTCAACACCCAATTAGATCAAAAGGTTTCCGTACTTGATTCCAAACTTGATGCCATCATTCAGTCTCTCTCCAATCAATCCGGACCATTAGTTTCTGAAAGGGAAGCCCAGTTATATCAACTGATCTCCATCCGGCTCAAGCATTCCATTGAAGAAGTTGAAGCTAAGTATGATGCTTCGGTTGAGCATTATCTCGACACGATCACCACAATGCTAAAGATCCATGATGACTTGGTGTCTGCTACCAACGACCTTATTAAGCAGACCCATGTTCGTCATGAGAAGAAAATTCAAAGATTGGAGAAGGAAATCAAGCAGAAGGATGAGATGGATCTCATCATTCAACAAGTCCTCATCAAACTCCTTCAATCTACTTGGAACATTGTTGACGTTCCGAATCGAAAGTTTGATGAGATGTTAGCCGTTCTTGGCCATCTGTTCGATCATCTCGCTGCTCAGGCTCCCACTTCCGAAGCATATGATACGCTTACTCGCCAACTCAATACGGGCCTTCAGAAAGTTTTCTCCAAGTTTGAAGATATGAAGGACTCCTTACTACTTGCACCGGTTCCGAAAGCCACCGATGCAAGAAGGGGAGAAGGTCCCAGCCAACCATGGAAGCCTGCCTCGGTTTTTCAACTCCGGGAGGAAGATCTGAATTCCGATGATGAAGTCCACGTTGTTTCCGGACTTCTAGGAAACAACTCTGATGATGATGAAGACAGTGATGAAGACAAGTATGTTACAAACGGAGTTCTTGGTCTCGAGGCTCCGAATAAGCTTTTTCCAAAGGTTATGACAGATGAAGAAAAGAGAATTTGGTCCGCTGTTTCCTGGCCATCTTCTCTACCTGATGCTCTTCGGATGGGAATACACATGGCTAAGGCAAAGTCCCTACTTACAGCTCAAGCCTTCCGAGCCACTCCTTCAATGCTTCCACCTATTCCGACTCCAAAGATTGCTGCTATAGACCAGGGTTCTCCACTTCGGATCCCTGATGACATTCCGGAAGAACCTCTTCCGAACCCTACTTCGGAATATATTGTGGATGAGAACATGCAGTTCATCATGGCTGCATTAAAGAGGGACAAAGGCAAATCGCCAATGACTGCCGAACAACAAGCCTTCCACTCCGGACCTCCTCCAAAGCAAAAACAAGGATGGTCTCAGGAGGAAATCAACAAGGCACTAGAGGAAAGCATCCGGATCCAAGCTCTCAAGGACAATCCTGATCCGATGCGTGGAATATCTCCTCTATGCTGAGAAGGCATTCTCCGTAATCATGAAATCATTCCATTCATGTATTACGATGTTCCTAAAAATGACTCTGAACAACTCGATCTTCCTCTCTCTCCATACAGCAAATTCTACATCAAGTTCGCTCCTCTTCACCCCAATGACGATCCGGAAGTGATCCTCCGGACTGAGCGAGAAAGGCTTAAAACATTCTATTCCAAGAATGCACAACCTCTTAAGGAAGTGTGGACGAGGAAAAGAATTACCAAAGTCCATGGATTTGGAAGAAAAATTCTAGTGAAGTTCGATCTCAACTGCCCATTATTTCGATTTCACATCCTCTGGAACAAACCAACACCCCGGACCATCATCGACGTTGATTTCCCCTCGATGAATCCTAATGACATTCTTACATTGGCTGCTTACTTCCGAGGAATGCAAGTAGATGATATCAGTATGGGTGCTTACCATGCTGCTCTGAGCTTCCTCAAGGATTATGGCGCGGAGTTTTACAGAGGCGACTATGAGCTGGCACACCTATACAGAACGGAAGACTTTGTTGCGAAAATCGATTTTGTTCTTCCGGAAGCTGAACTACTTGCAGATGGTCCAATCGAAGACCCGGTTCTAGGGTTTGTCTACACAACTAGAAAGACTAACAAGAAGGACTTTTTCCGAGTCCTTGACAAACACCTTGTTCCTACCAAAGCCCTTCGGAAGTTCATTGCTCGAGCATCCAAGTCTGATGCTCCGGAACAGATCAAATCGAAGTTTGTAAGTCAACTATCCTGGTACATCGAAGTCAGAGAATGGTTGTTCAGAGCCTACACTTTCATCAAAGAAGAAGCTGTATAAACTGAATGGATTGCTAAGTTCACATAGGGGGAGATTGTTGGAACCTGAAAGTGAACCTCTAGCAATCCTAACTCCCAGTGGTAATTCTGAAGTGTGTATATGTTCCAAAGTGAAGAGTGGTCCGGAATCTGTCCAGACCTGCAGAGTTAAAGAAGAGATGTTTAGAAGTGAAGGCATTCCGGAATGGTCATCATGTCCGGAATGTGTGCTGATCCGGAATGAATATTTTGTCCTTATGCAATTAATGTAATTTGTCTTTGTATTGATTTGACACTTCATAGGACTTAGTCTTTTGTGAAGTTAGACAATCAGAATGTCAGGAACTTCTCTATTGTCCGGTTCTATGTTAGTCTCTCAGTTTATTCATTGTATCCTACACTCCTATTTAAAGGAGCTTTCAATGCAAAGTCAAGGACGGATCATTCACTCACTTTTGGCATTTACTAAGTTATTTCAATTCTCTTTCAAACATTCTTCTTGTTCTTCATTTATTAACTTTACTTTAATCTTTTATTCTCATTCTTCATTTATGACTTGATCATTTGTTGAGGCTTGACTAGAACATTTATTAGCAAGCAGACATTGATCTTAAGCATTCACTCAAGGTTTGAGTTTTCAAACCTTGTCCCTGCACATCAGATCTATTTTGGTCTCTCACATATCACCCCCAGACTGATGGCCAGAGCGAGAGGACGATCCAGACGCTGGAGGACATGCTTCGAGCATGTGTGTTGGATTTTGGAGGTAGTTGGGACACGTATCTCCCACTGGCAGAGTTCTCATACAACAACAGTTATCATACCAGTATCGACCGAGCTCCTTTCGAGATGTTATATGGTTGGAGGTGCAGGACCCCGGTTTGTTGAGACGAGGTTGGACACCGGGTCATGGGGAGCACTAAAGTAGTGCTCAAGACTACCGGGCTGATTCAGCGGGTGTGCGACCAACTGCGGGTCGCGCAGAGCCATCAGAAAAGTTATGCTGACCGACGGCGATCGGATCTCCAGTTTCAGGTGGGGGATTTTGTATTGCTGAAGGTGTCACCCTGGAAGGGGATTATCAGGTTCGGGAAGAGGGGCAAGTTGGGGTCTCGGTTCATAGGCTAGTTCAGGATCACGACCCGGGTGGGCAAGGTGGCATATCGCTTGGATTTGCCAGAGGAGCTTAGCCAGATTCACAACACCTTCCATGTGTCTCAGCTTCGGAAGTGTGTCACAGACAAGTCTGCAGTTGTCTCGTTGGACGATATTCAGGTGGATGGGAGCCTGAACTACATCGAGAGTCCAGATGCCATCTTAGATAGGAAGACGAAGGGTCTTCGGAACAAGGAGGTGAAGCTAGTGAAGGTGCAATGGCAGCACCGAAGGGGCTCCGAATAGACTTGGGAGCCGGAAGAGGAGATGCGGGAGCATTATCCCGAGCTATTCGCAGCTATGGACTTCGAGGACGAAGTCTAATTCAAGAGGGGGAGAGTTGTAACACTCCAATTCAGGTATGATCTTGTAGCCCTTGAAGTATTTTTAATATACCATTAGAGACCCTCGAGTACGTTGGGCGTACTTATGAGTACGCTTAGCGTACTTGGCGAGAAGGATCGCGGAGGGGCAGCACGTACGTTGGGCGTACCAGGAGTATGCTGGGCGTACGTGCCAGGATGTTCAAACCCTAAAATCTGGACTTAAGGCCTATATAAACACTCTTAACTCTTATGAGCCTCACCCTTAACAACCTCCTTCACCTTCAAACGCCTCTGGAAACCCTAATATCTTTTTTGAGTGCATTTTGGAGCTTAAAGAGTGCATTTGTGGTCCTTTTAGTGTTCATCCAAGAAGAAGAAGTTGTCAAGGAAGCTTGGAGTGTCCTTTAGCTTCAAGAATCTGCATATAGTCGACCTTGAGGAGCTTCTGGAGGTATAAAGCTTGCATATTTCCACTTAAATCACTAGATCTAGCGAGGGTTTTCTAGTTTTGTCATAAGAGACCCTCGAGTACGTTGGGCGTACTTATGAGTACGCTAGGACCTCCTCTTGTGAGTTAAGCAACTCCAGAGGATGGTAATGACAGATCTGAGTTCCTTTAGTCCCTTTTCAACATAAAAATGGAGTCTTGGTGAGTGTTTTGACCTCATGCATTCTTAATGGGGGTGTAGGGAGCATATGAGGCATGCAAAGGCATAAAGTTGCCAACTTTATGCCTTAGGTCGTCGTAATAGGCTTAGCTTTGACTTCTGAACGTAAAAGAATTGAGTATTAAGCACTTAATGGAAAAAGTGCTTAATCTGTCAATACGCTGGGCGTAACCTAGCGTACGCAGCGCGTACGTCCCAGAGACCAAGTACGCTGCGCATACCAGGGTGGTACGCTAAGCGTACGCACCACAGATGGGCTTGGATCTGTTTGGGCTTTTATGTTGTTGGGCCTCATTTGATTATTGGACCTTGTTGCATTTTGGGAATAGTGGACCATATTATCTGTTTCGGGCTATTGATGCTATGGTAGGGCCTTATTGGGCCAAGAGGCCCAATAATGATTTGTGGACATGGAATTTGGGCCCATTAGCAAAGAAATGATACTTGGGCCTTCATGGGAGGACTTGGGGCTTGGGTTTTCCTTTGATTATGTGAGGCCCTAACATTGGTTAATATTATTATTCAGTACCGGAGGTTGCAGTCAGTTAGGAGAGCAGTTTCGGATTCTTCGGACAGATGTGAGTCTCCTCACCATACCAATGGGTCTAAGGCACCAAGGCCGGCCCATTTCTTGATATGTAGTGTCCTAGCACAAATTGTATTATTTGGCATGATAGTTAGTATGAGCTAGGAAGTATGTTAGTGGTATGGTTGTATTGAAGACCATGGGAGAGCCCATGGCACTTGGATGTAAGACCATGAGGAGAGCCCATGGCTTTCCTATCAAATACCATGGGAGAACCCATGGCACTTAGGTGTAAGTGTTGGATAAGGTGTCTAAGTCCATAACTATTTCTGGTATGTACTTGACCCGACCCGGCATGGTCCATTTGGGTTGCATGGCACCATGCAATTGGATAAACTAAAATGAGAGAAATAACACTTATGGTTTATTAATATATTATAAGTTCTAATATATTAATAATATTATTTAATTAGATTGATCAAGAATTAATTTAGAATTAATTAAGTGATCAAAAGATAACTAATTAAATATATGGGTAGATTATGTAAATCTTCCATATCTTATATAGTAGGCTAAGAGGCTCCATGGATTATCAAGTTGGGTTCCACCCATAGGATGCTCCATGGATGCTCCATGGGAGTTACAAACCCATGGGTCATGGAAATGAAGAGTCATGACACATTAGGGTTTACATGGTGTAACCCTAGATGTGTCAACACTATATAAGAAACCCATTCTCCACCAAAATTGGCGACACATAAGAAACAAGAGGGCTAAAGCCGATTTTGCAAGTGTAAGATTCTCTCAAAGTTTACTCCTTTGCATTTGGTGTTGTGTGAAGCATTTGAGGCATCACACTTGGGGTGCTAGGCTCACAAGGTTTCAAGGATCATAATCAACAACAAGGTAAGTTATTCTATCTTTCATTCAAGTTATAAATGTTCCCCATGTATGCTAGATAGGAATATAACCTTGGAATTCAACTTTGCATGATTATTAGACAAACATAGATCCAAGTTTATTAGGGTTGTATGTACACTTAGGAAGTGTTAGAATGCTCAAAACCCATCAGTGGTATCAGAGCCTAGGTTTGTTTGTTGTTTTTTTTTTTTGTGCAAACAGCTTGAAAAAAAATCGTTTTTCTGTTTTCTGCTCGTATGAAAGTTTGCACATTTGTTGCTGGAAATGGACTAGAAACATTACCCTAAACTGTTTTGATGTTTTAAAGCTTGTTTTAGATGGTGTAATGTTTATGCTAATCCATTTACAATGGCAATTATTAAAATTACTAGTTTTTTAAGTGTAATTTTTTGATTCTTGAAAGTGTTCATATTCATGTTCTTGAACTTATGAAGATTAGATGATCATAGGAATTGTTTGTAACCTTCATGGTAGTTTAATTCATGATCATAATGTGTTTTAATGGAGTCCATAACTTGTCCTCAAGTTATGGAAAACCAAAAGTCTCACTTTTATTAAAGCCATTAAAAGAACACAAGAGTTATAAAAATGAAGAGTCTTCATTTTTATTACTCAATTAATTCATAAGTTATAAGAAATGAAAAGTTTTGGAAGTTTACAAAACTTGCCCTCAAGTTTTGGAACATGTAAAGTCTTGATTAAAACTTTAGTTCCAACCCTTAGAATTTTAAAAGTTAAAATTTAACCCTTATACTTTATAATATTATAAGTTACTAATATATATATGTATAAAAACAAGTCGTCTTACCGCTAGTACGCCTCATTCACGAAGCCGGTCTATAAGGGGGGTATAAGGTTGTTGCCTATAAAATGGCAACTTAATGGGTGTCCACTCTCACCCACCGCTTCCTTGATCGGTGGAGGGTCGTTAGCCGAACGGGTAAGACAAGGACTTATAAATTCTCATTAAAAGTATGATGAATATTATAAAGTAACTAAATGCTTTTATTAAATTCCCAATCTTAGTTACTTTAGGAAAATGTGAATAAGGTGCTAATCCATGAAATTACACTTTACACTTTGTTTAAGTCATTGGTGGAGCGTGTGTGGTTAACCGGCACACTAACTTGGACTTAACAAGGTAGGTAAAGGGTGACTTAAGGTTTACCATAGCATCGGTGGAGCGTGTGTGGTTTACCGGCACATCGATTGAGTGATAAACCTTGAGGGTACCAAGTGATTTGCATGGTTACTTCACACCTCGTTTTGTGATCCTCGGTATCCCAGTCACAAAACTTGGAGGGCACACTCGAGATTGAAACATGCCTTTGAAAAGTTCATTGAATCTCAAAAGAATCTAGGAATTTCTAAGAACCAATTAAAAACCTAATATTTATATTTCGTTTTTCATGGTGGAAATTGGTGAATAGTCATTCACCTACCTTTCAAATATGTTATAGCTTGGATTACGGCATACCTCTTCTAAGTTATAATATATTGTGATTGGATCCTAGCCTTAATATTACATTTGGGTGTTTTATTAAGGACTCTCTTAATATCTAAACTAATCTTGTTCTCTTCTTTCAGATGTCTTCAAACAATGCTGCTTCTGGCTCTAATCCTAATGGCTCCTTTACCCTTATGAACTTGTGTGGGAAAGTCACTTTTGATGGATCCAACTTCAATGAATGGATCAGAAACATCAGGATGATTACTCGCTACGAGGACAAATAATATGTCATTGACAAGGAGCTTAAGGAGATTGATGAGACCACTGCAACTCCCCAGGAGATCGCTGACTTCCGGGCACATGAAAGGGATGCTACAAAAGTGGCATGCATCATGTTGGCCACCATGATAGCGGAACTCCAAAAGTCCTATGAGGACTTCTACCCTTTTGAAATGCACCAAGATCTGATGGAAAGATACCATCAAAGTGCACGACAAGAGAGGTATGAAATCATATGCTCTATCATAACAACCATGATGAAGGACGGGGAATCCGTCACGAGCCACATGCAGAAAATGCAAAGGTATGTGGATCGGTTGTTGAAGCTTAATGTGAACTTCCCTGAGGAGCTTGCAATAGATATCATTTTGCACTCCTTACCATCGTGCTATGATCAATTCCGCATGACATATCACATGAATAAGGAAGAGGTCACACTCAGCAAACTTCAGGGACTCCTCAAGACCGCAGAAACAGGTCTTAAGGGTAATTCGGTTGTTAACACTCCTACTCCAAACTCCGCCCCGGTTTTGGCAATCGGGAAAGGTAGAGGGAAGAAGAGGAAGAGCTCTTCGAAGGGTACCAAGGCTAGGACCCTTGATGGCTCTTGTTCAAGTGGAACCAAGAAAGGTTTTGTCACTCCTTCTTCTGACCCTAAAGAGGCTGAATGCTTCTATTGCCATGAAAAGTCACATTGGAAGCGGAACTGCCCAAAGTACCAGCAAGATGTGAAGGATGGGAAAGTTAAACCCAACCATGCAGGTATTTACACTATCTTATCTAATAACTCACCCCATTCTAACTCTTGGGTCCTTGATACCGGTTGTGGTATTCATATCTGTTCTGATTTGCAGGGACTAAGAAGAAGTGAGAATGTGGAGCATGGAAGAATAAACTTAATCATGGGGAATAGGAAAGCTTTACCTGTCACCAAGATTGGAGTTTATACTTTATCGCTAAGTAGTGGGTTTAGTTTAGATTTGAATAAATGTTGTTATTCGCCAGAAATGGCAAGAAATATTATTTCCTTTCATGCATTGTATAAACAAGGTTTCACCTTTTCATTTGATAATGAAGTTGGTTCGATTAATGCTTTCTTTAATAATGTTCTTTATTTTAAAGCATTACCTTGTGATGGTGTGTATGAAACTGTATTTGTGGTTGATAACTTAGGAAATAATGTATTGTGTATTGATTCTGTTAATGATAATAACTTGGATAAAGCATCATTATGGCATTGTCGTCTTGGACATATAAGCAAGAAACGCATAGGCCAACTCCAAAAGGATGGAGTATTGGAGTCATTTGACCTAAAGTCATGATAGTTGCGAATCATGCTTACTTGGAAAAATGACAAAGTCACCCTTCACAGGTTCTTGTGAGAGAGGTGAAGGTTTGTTGGGTCTTATACACACGGATGTGTGTGGGCCCTTCAAACATGCCACAAGGGATGATAATCGTTATTATTTGACTTTTACTGATGATTACAGTATATATGGATATGTCTACTTAATCAAGCATAAGTCAGAGACTTTTGAGAGGTTTAAAGAGTTTAAACAGGAAGTCGAGAATCAATTGGGCAGGAACATTAAGATGTTTCGATCCGATCGAGGTGGTGAGTATCTTAGTTCAGAGTTCCTCGACTATCTTAGGGAATGTGCGATTGTCTCACAATTGACACCTCCCAAGACACCGCACTTGAATGGTGTAGCTGAGAGGCGTAATCGAACCTTGTTGGATATGGTTCGTTCCATGATGAGTCGAGCTTCGCTACCAATCTCATTTTGGGGGTATGCCTTAGAGACTGCCGCCCATATCCTTAATCTAGTTCCCACAAAGAAAGTTGCCAAAACTCCTCATGAGATGTGGACTGGTAAAGTACCCAAACTAGACCACATTAAGATTTGGGGTTGCGAGGCTTTCGTGAGACGCGAGACTCATGATAAGCTCGAACCTCGAAGTGAGAGGTGTATTTTCATCGGCTACCCACAGAAATCCTTTGGTTACCTCTTCTACAGACCTAGTGAGAATGTGGTCTTTGTAGCTAGGAGGGCGTTCTTTCGAGAGAGAGAGAGTTCATAAGCCAAGGAGACAGTGGGAGGCAAGTTGACCTTGAAGAAATTCAAGAGTCAAGTGGTGAAGGAACTTCAAACCCTAGCACTCAACTTGAGGAGGAAACTTCTGTTGAGCCAATTGACAAGTCTGTACCTCTGAGGCGTTCCACAAGGGTTAGGAATGCACCTGAGCATTACTATGGATTCCATATTACTACGGAAGGTGATACACTTATCAGTGATGGGACACTGATAGGTCTGGATGAACCTAACAGTTACGCGGAAGCCATGGCAGGCCCTAAGTCAGCCAAGTGGAAAGAGGCAATGGACAGCGAGATACAGTCCATGTATGACAATCAAGTTTGGAACTTGGTTGAGAATGTACCAGGTCGTAAGACTATAGGGTGCAAATGGATCTTCAAGAAGAAGACCGACATGGATGGTAATGTACACACTTATAAGTCACGACTGGTTGCAAAGGGTTTCTCACAAACTCCGGGAGTTGATTATGATGAGACCTTTTCTCCAGTGGCCAAGATTAAGTCTATTAGGGTTCTGTTAGCCATAGCTGCATTTCATGACTATGAAATATGGCAAATGGATGTCAAAACCGCTTTCCTTAATGGAAAGTTGGCTGAGGATGTTTACATGAGTCAGCCAGAGGGTTTTGTCAATACAAAGTACCCTAATAAAGTGTGTAAGCTTGAGAAATCCATTTATGGGTTAAAGCAAGCACCTCGCAGATGGAATCTTTGCTTTGATGAGAAAGTCAAAGAATTTGGATTTTCTAGGAGTGAAGATGAATCTTGTGTATATGTCAAGGCTAGTGGGAGTATAGTTAGCTTTTTGGTATTGTATGTGGATGACATACTACTCATAGGAAATGACATCCCAACTCTGCAGGAAGTTAAGTCCTGGCTTGGGAAGTGTTTCTCTATGAAGGACCTAGGAGAAGCTGCCTATATTCTAGGGATAAGGATCTTGAGAGACCGGAGTAAAAGACTAATTGGACTTAGTCAGAGTACCTACTTGGATAAGGTGCTGAAGAGATTCGGCATGCAGGACTCCAAGAAAGGAGAGTTACCCATCCAGAGTAACGCCAGATTGAGTAAGACACAAAGCCCTAGTACTGAGGCTGAGATAGCAGAAATGAGTCGAATACCTTATGCTTCGGCTGTAGGATCGATCATGTATGCTATGACGTGTACTCGACCTGATGTAGCCTTTTATTTGAGCATGGTTAGCAGGTATCAGGGGAACCCTGGCAAGGCACACTGGACTGCGGTAAAGAATATCCTCAAGTACCTACGGAGGACTAAGGACTGGATCCTTACCCTCGGTGGGAGTGAAGACTTGAGAGTTGTAGGGTATAGTGATGCTAGCTTTCAGACTGATAGGGATAATTTCCGCTCTCAGTCAGGCTGGGTCTTTACCTTAAATGGAGGAGCAATTTCTTGGAAGAGTTCCAAGCAAGAGACAGTCGCTGATTCAACTTGCGAATCAGAGTATATAGCAGCTAGCGAGGCAGCAAAGGAGGCGATATGGCTGAAGAACTTCATTGGAGACCTTGGAGTTGTACCAGCTATTAAAGAGCCAATGGAAATTTTCTGTGATAGTGAAAGTGCAGTTGCCTTAGCCAAGGAACCAAGGGATCACGGGAGATCCAGACACATCGACAGAAAATACCATTTCATCAGACATCGAATAGAAGAAGGACTCCTCGTGGCAAAGAGGGTATCATCGGATGAGAATCCAGCAGATCCCCTCACGAAGGGACTGACTCGGGTTAAGCATCTCCAGCATGCTCGGAGCATAGGGCTGAAGGATGATATTAGATTTAGTAGTTAGATAACCTTGAAATTTGTAAAGTGTAATTGACATTAGATGATGAATAAAAGGTGTTTTATTTATGAGTAAAGTGTTGCTATCTCTTGTAGATTGTTTACTATATTTCTTTTGCATGTTTTGACTTCCAGAATAATTATGTTTGGTATATCATATTATTCGAACCTCCACAGTCGGTCATATGTCGGAAGTAGGTATGAATCAAGACTGTCATGATTGGTTGCAGAGGTCTAAGTTGTTGTACATGGCTACAACACTCATGAGTGCTCATAAGTTCTGAGCATTGGACTCAACCCACGCTCACTGGAATCACTTCATGGAATTTATCTCGAGTGATCGTGAGACGGTAATATCATATAAGTCTTCAAACCTAGAGATATGATTTGTTACTTATGAGTTGGTTATGCATTGATTGTACGTTAACGCATTGGTAACTCGATGTTATAAAATGTGCTTTTGTGTATAATTCAATGAGTGGTAGAACAAACATATGAGTTGAAGTTTATCTGCTCCTTCTTGGATTAGAAGCTGATATCTGGGCCCCTCGATGATTTTGTTTTGACCTATGTACCGGGCCCGGTCAGAACTAAGTTGATGTGTTCAATTAAGTTCTTTGTCAAACAAATCGGAAATCGGGAAACAAACTGCTGGACAATAAGTAAGACATTGTTCCATGTATTTGTCCGGCTGATATCTAGAACAGAGGATTATATGATCACTTATCTTAAATGGCGTATCATCATCTTCTCAGTTCCGAGAGACCTTGAAAGAGCTACGATTGCCGATCGGTTCCTGAAGTATTGCAGTTATAGTTATTAGACTTATCCAAGTGAGAGACTGTTGGATAAGGTGTCTAAGTCCATAACTATTTCTGGTATGTACTTGACCCGACCCGGCATGGTCCATTTGGGTTGCATGGCACCATGCAATTGGATAAACTAAAATGAGAGAAATAACACTTATGGTTTATTAATATATTATAAGTTCTAATATATTAATAATATTATTTAATTAGATTGATCAAGAATTAATTTAGAATTAATTAAGTGATCAAAAGATAACTAATTAAATATATGGGTAGATTATGTAAATCTTCCATGTCTTATATAGTGGGCTAAGAGGCTCCATGGATTATCAAGTTGGGTTCCACCCATAGGATGCTCCATGGATGCTCCATGGGAGTTACAAACCCATGGGTCATGGAAATGAAGAGTCATGACACATTAGGGTTTACATGGTGTAACCCTAGATGTGTCAACACTATATAAGAAACCCATTCTCCACCAAAATTGGCGACACATAAGAAACAAGAGGGCTAAAGCCGACTTTGCAAGTGTAAGATTCTCTCAAAGTTTACTCCTTTGCATTTGGTGTTGTGTGAAGCATTTGAGGCATCACGCTTGGGGTGCTAGGCTCACAAGGTTTCAAGGATCATAATCAACAACAAGGTAAGTTATTCTATCTTTCATTCAAGTTAAAAATGTTCCCCATGTATGCTAGATAGGAATATAACCTTGGAATTCAACTTTACATGATTATTAGACAAACATAGATCCAAGTTTATTAGGGTTGTATGTACACTTAGGAAGTGTTAGAATGCTCAAAACCCATCAGTAAGACCATGTGGAGAGCCCATGGCATCCTGGAGTTAGACCCTGGGGACGAGCCCACAGCATCTTTATCTGTTGTATGCATGGCTTATGTGATATGTATAGCTGTTATAGTTAGTAAAATATGTTATATGTGGTTTGCGTATTGGTATGCTCTGGGGAACTCACTAAGCATTAACTTACAGTTTGGTGGCTTATCATGGGATCCCAGTCTCAGTAGTTTCAGATCCGGATGTTTGGTTCACTTCTAGGTTATGTAAGAGATTTCATGAGTATTTGGGCACTCCTCTACACTTCAACACGACTTTTCATCTGCAAACTGATGGACAAACGGAGCGGACTATCCAGGCTTTGAAGGATATGCTTCAGGCTTATGTGTTGGATTTTAGCGGTAGATGGGATACGTATCCTCCATTGGCTGAGTTTTATTACAACAACAACTATCACGCCAAATATTGGTCAACCTCCTTTTGAGATGCTTCATGGGACGAAGTTTCGGACCCCTATTTGTTGTGGCAAGGTTGGTCAACGAGTCATGGGTAGCACGGCGGTGGTGCTTCGGACTACCGAGTTGATCCAGCAGGTGTACGGGAGATTGCAGACCACACGGAGTTGGCTGAAGAGTTATATTGATAGGCACCGATCAAATTTAGAGTTTCAGGTCGGAGATATGGTACTCTTGAAGGTGTCGCCTTGGAAAGATGTCATCCGGTTTATGAAGCGAGGCAAGTTGGGCCCCAGATATATTGGTCCTTTCAGGGTTATTGCCCCGGTTGGCAGGGTTGCATATTGTTTGGAGCTACCCGAGGAGCTCGGTCAGATGCACAACACTTTTCACGTCTCTTAGTTGTGAAAGTGTTTGGTTGTTGACTCCGCAGTGGTGCCATTAGAGGACATTTAGGTGGATGAGCGACTGAACTACATAGAGAGACCAGTGGACATCCTCGATAGGAAGACGAAGACTCTACGAAACAAGGAAGTGGGTTTAGTGAAAGTGCATTAACAGCACCGAAAAGGCTCATAGTGGACTTGGGAGCCTGAGTAGGAGATGAAGGAGCATTATCCAGAGTTATTTTCAGAGGCAGACTTCGAGGACAAAGTGTGATTCAAGTGGGGGAGAGTTGTAACATCCGTTTCCAGGTATTTTCGATTCTAGCTTAATAACAAAATTCTTTGCAAAAATAGTCCCATGCGCACAACGTACCTGATGAGTACGATGGGCATAGGTCTTGTAAGTGGGATGCAGGTTTCCTGGAGTACGTCGGGCTTATGTATTGAGTACGCAGGGCGTACTCATGCAGATCCGAAACCTTATTTTTTAGGGTTGAGCCCCTATTTAAGGACCTTAACTCCCTTGAGGCTTCCCCATATTCAACCTCCATCCTCCCCAACCAGTGTTTCAAAACCCTAATCCTTGTTTAGCTTGTGTGAACCTATTTTGTGTGTTCTTGGTGCATAGTGAAGGAGTCGAAGTTTTTCCTTGAGGATTGTTATGGCTAGAGCGTGAAGATCTAGGACCTTCATCACATTTCTAAGCTTATGGAGGTATAAAGCTCTTACCTTTATGGTTCTATGGCTTAGATCTAGACCAGTTTTGAGATTTGCATGCTTTTGGTCCCATGGTGTGGTTCTTGTGAGTAAAAGCTACTCTAGAGCTCTAGTTTGCTACTTTATGTTGTTTTTGAGGATCATGTGTCATAAAAATGAATTCTTTATTGTTATTTCTCACTCATGCAAGATTTTAGGGTTATTAAAGAGTGTTATGGACTTAGGGTTTGGTTTTGGGCTCTATTAAGCAATGCAAAAGCTTAAAGATGTTGACTTTATCAGTTAAGACCTTCCCAAGATTAAGATTTGTGAGTTAGACGTATAGTATTTAGGTATTAAGAGCTTAAAAATAGAATTTGGCATCAAAGTAGTATGTCAAACGTAACCCTGGGGTAAGCATGGCGTAACAGGTTTTGTCCCATTTCCTTATTGGTGGTAACTTAGTACGCATGGCGTAATCCCTACAATGCTCTTGGGCCATTTTTGGGCCTTGGGCTATATTTGGGTGGATCCAGCTTGGAAAGGGCAAAATGGACTTTTATCCTAGTGAGAGAGCATGTGAAATGGAGCTTTGATTTTGGGTTATTACCCTAATCATTAATTAGGTATGGTTTTGGTTATGTCTAGTGTGAGGAACCTTTGTAGCATGAGCTCGAGTGTGTGGCTTGTTTATCATCGGATTGAGGCGAGTTTCCTCACAACATTTGCAGGTCGAAGGGATCAATGTCATCCCATTGATTTATGTTTACAGGATGCTAGCTTTTTGTGTGACTCTTGCATGTATTGTATATGTTTGTATGTATACCGGGCAATGACCAATGGCAGGCGGGGCTGATGAATGTGTTGTGCGGGGCTCATCGCATGTTACTGACAGATCTATACTTGGCAAGGCCCGTTGTATGTATGGTATGTGGTATTTTGGGGAACTCACTAAGCTTTGTGCTTATGATTTATGTTTAAAATGTTTTCAGATACTTCTATTCAAAGGGGAAGGGCCTGACATGATGTCACAACATCCACCAGTGTTCTGCATTTTATGATTTTGGATTGTACTATGATAACTATTTTCTACATTGACATACTTTGATGGTTTTGAAATGAATGGTTGATGGTTTTTGTTGATTTAAAACAAAAAAAATTACTTAGTATTTTTGGAACATTACTGTTACACATATATTGCTAATGTAGTGGGAGTTGTGACTAGGTTTATGTCTAATCTAGGAAGAAAGCACTAGCATGGTGCGAAGAGGTTGTTGTGCTACTTGAAAAGTACTTTCTAAGTAACTCCTCAGGAACAAATTTTGTGTGGGCTAGTTCCTTTATCAAAAGCGACATCAAAACTCATCATGGGCCAATTTCGTCAGTGTATTCTAAGCTTGGCCTTATTGGAAGTTTTATATCAAACAAATAGTATATACATTCCCTAAATTTGTGTAACATAACGTATCTAATATCAATTCAATAGAAGCAACAAAATCTCTCCCCTACCACCCCCTCCCTCTATCTCTCGTGTTTGCTATGGACGTAAACGATCATCTTAATTGTGTGACCCACGTAAATTGATTGAGTCTGTTTTTGTTTGCATTATTACTCTATGTAAATTTGTTTATCAAGTTGTTAAAGTGTTTAAACCCTAATATTATAGGTACTATGTGTTATTTACCTGACCCGACGTCTTTTATGCTTTGACCATGATGATTCAGTTTCATAAAAATACTAGTAAGGAGCATTAGATTGATGTGAAGAACATTATGAAGTACTTACAAAGAACTAAAGACATTTTCCTAGTTTGTATAGGTTTGGAAGCTAACCTTAATGTAAAATGATGCATCGATGCTAGTGTCCATACTAAAAATGATTATTGTTCCTAATATGGCTACATTTTCATTATGAATGGATGTGTGGTCAATTGGTGTAGCTCCAAGTAGAGGATGTTTTTGCAATCTACTATAGAGTAACAATATATCATTGTGTCGAAGGCAGCTGAAGAAACTTCATGGATAACGAAGTTAATTGCCATTTAGGAGTATTGCCAAAAATTAGATTTTGGGAATATATTAAGACAACGTTGATAACATAATGATAGCAAATGAGCCAACTGTGACCGGGAATCCTAAAACATCCATCACAAGAATAACTATATTCATGCTAAACGACGTGGTGTCGATGATACCACACTCCACATAAGTTGATAGTTACATTTTTGTTATTTTTGTTATTTTTAAAAGATGTTAGGGTGTGGTGTTGAAGATTGATGCCGACAAAAATAAAAGGAGAAAGTGTGAGTTTCAACGGCAAATAAAGAGAGAGAAATCGGTAGAAGTTCACTGTTAAATTTTACCGTCGATAAAAAAATAAGTTGAGGGGCGGTGTTTACTGCCGACTATGGGTGAGCAAAAACCGCACCGCACTAAAATTAACCGCAAAAAACCGCATAAACCGCAACCGCAATAAAAACCGATGGTGAGGATTTCTTTTTTCAAAAAACCGCAAATTTGCGGTGCGGTGCGGTTATTAGTTTTCAAAAACCGCACTGCACCGCATATATTATATACAATTTTTTTTATTAATTATCAATATATTAAATATTAAAAATAAGACAAATTTTATGGATAAAAGAATGATAAAATTCTAAAAGACAAATATGTTGGTTTTTTCTTATGTTTAACTTTAGAAAATGGTGAAATGCGACAATTTAAATATATTTATTATTAATTACTAGTGATTTGATGTGTTTAAGATATTATTTGTTTGTAATTTAAGTTAATTGTTTTATACTATATGGTTCTTTTATTATTATAAGTAATATGTTTAAATTATTAAAACTGTTTGAACTCTAAACCGCGGTTAAAAACCACACAAAATAACCGCACCAAATACATGCGGTTAATAACCGAAACACAAAAAAAAAAACAAAAACAAAAACAAAACTGCACCTCAAAAATAACCGTCTAACCGCACCGCAAAAATAACCGCACCAAACGTTTTCGAAAATGAATTAACTGCATTTGCGGTTAGTGGTGAGGTTTTAGACAATAATCATACCACGTTCACCCCTAGTACAGACAATAGATGTCATATACGAATGTCAGACCTAAAAACACTACCACACCCATTACTTACCGGGCCATATATGTAGGGTTAACCTGACCCTATATATGTTTTCAACTTGACCCTATTAAATCCGACTTTACCTATCTTAGTTGGATTTGAGACCAAATCGGGTTAATTGAGTACGGGCTTTTTTGACGCCCTAGTTTGGGAAGGACACAAGAACAAAAAAAAAAAAAAAGTCGTTAACTAGTGTTATAAAACGTTAACATCATTTATTGCGTTAAACATTTACATCAGTATATATATTTTTTATAAACAAGTATTCATGTAACAGCAAAATTTATTGTATTAAAAATATCTAAACTTATCATAGACTCCAAAAAGTCCAAACCCTAAATCTTTCCTTTGAAACTCTGTCAATGCGAACTGGTGCTGCAATGAGGGAATACGACGGAGCTATTCGTCGGCAACCACATATGGCAATTGATATGCAACCAGAACTTCACCGATCCCAATGACCCAATCCTCCATCTCGTTCTCGAATTCCCTTTCAAGAAGAACGGAAACAATCCTTTCTGCAACGCTTGTTGCGTCAGCAACTGTTCTTGTTTCCCCAACGGAATCGGCGACGATTCCACCACGTAATAAAACTCCTCCGAAGTATTCTTCTTCACCTCAAACGGATCCGCCACCAGCAGTGCGATGCTCAGCCCATGGTACTGTAGCGTAAGCCTCGTGTTGTAGAAACTGACGTGTGCTTTCTGGTTATGGTTCTCGGCTTTTATGTCGACTGTTAATCGGACGGCAAGAACGCTGGCCTGGTTGTAAATGACGTCGTCGAGGCGAGCAGCGTTGACGTAGAGGAGAGGGACTTTGGGGCGGATTGCGAGGTATCCGATGAAGACGATGATTCCGGCGATGATGACGATGACGGCGAGGATGGCGCAGATGAAGGCGAAGCACCAGACCAGAAGGTTGGTGCGGCGTTTGCGGCCTAGCACCGGTAACTTATGCATTGAGAGAGGCGGAGGCGGAGGCGGAGGCGGAGTGGGGCCGCATTGAGTGTGGAAATGTGTTGTTTATTGTGAGGTTTTGAAGGGAGGAGCGGAAGAGGAAGGTATATGGAGATGCCATTTTAGGAGATAAAGTTGAGGTACGTTACCCAAATGTAAAGCTACTCTATGGCATTATTGTTGTTGTTATAGATAAAGTTTTGAATGATTAATTTGATTTCATATGAAATGAAATATGTGATGTTTATTATTTTTTAGATTAAAATGGGTTTAATAGAAAATCGAAATAGTTTTCATAGAATGATAAAATAAATAAAACATCATTGTATAAATGGATAGAATTAGTTAACTATTTATGCATATCATTTATCACAAACTACATATCAAGTTATTAACCATTATATTTTAGTAAAAACATTTATGTTTGATAATCTGTCAATGTGACCTTTTTGATAATGCTATAGTAAATTAAAATAGTCACAATTTAGTATTTTAGTTATTTTATGGTTTAACCATTATATTTTAATTTTATTAGATAAAAACATTTATGATAATCTGTCCATGTGACCTTTTTGATAATGTTATAGTAAATTAAAATAGTCACAATTTAGAAAAACTTGTCATCTAATAAAATATTTTGATTGTATATAAAATATAAATATTTCATTAGAACCACTAAATTTGACAAAGTTATCTATTACGACAACTTTCCACAACCTGTTAAAGTTATATAAACTAAAATATAATGTTTAAAATCACAAGATGGTCATCATATAACAAGCTAACTAGTTTGTTAATAAAATTTCACATAATTTAGTTTTGGAATAAAATAATAGTATATATTTTATCTAAAAATGATTACATTATATAAATAAATAAGGATAATTACTTGATCAAGTAACAAATTACACATTATGTATTAATGTATATATATCTGATCATTGTATTTGTAAACAATTTACCGTTAAAATTCATATATGATATTCAAAATCTATTATTTTGATTAGTTTAGTTGATTTTAGGTGAGTATTGTGATTGGTTAATGACTTTACAAGGTAACAAATTATGCTTATTGTACATGTTTGATCGTTAAGGTATTTTTTGTATACCACTTATTATTAAAATGATATTTCATGTTTAACACAGTTATCTAGGTAAATACGTTCAGATCGACATAGAAAACTAACAATATAAATGTTATGAAAACTCCCTATCTTTTTTCAAAAGAAAAGGCAACCATAAAGAATAAGTAAATTAATGGTGTTTTTTTAACAAAAATATCATTTTAATGGTAGTTATGTACAAGAAAAGAATATCAGTAATCAAATGTGTAAAAACATAATTTGTTATCCTATAAAGATATTAGCCTACCGAAAATACAACCACAAACTAACTAAACCGCTAATTGTTACTATAAATGGTAGATTTAAAAATCATATGTAAATTTAGTAATAAACCATATGAAAAAATATTATGACCAAATATGTATTAGAAACATAGTTTATTATCCTATTAAATTATTATCCCAATAAATGTGTAAGTTAACTCTTCTTTATCATTGGTTTTAGGTGTGAAAACCATAATCCGGAGAAAAGTAGTATAAAAAGGGGTGGATGTCAACAATGTAACTAAAGATTTATTATTATAAGTATTAGATTATAAAATATTGGTTAGTGATGACTCCAAAAGTTTAATTTTGCTTGCCCGTGTCCACTTACTATAATCGTAAAGCAGCTACAAAAGCCATAAAAGAGGATTATGGTCTTCAACTAAGAAACGCATGTGTATGAGTGTATCAACTATCAAGGCATAACACACCACCTTGCTAGTCTCATGCTTTCCACATGTCTCGTGGGGTAAGATTATTTTTATTAATTACTTTTTATTTGAGAAAAAGACAAGTTTAGTTTAACTTTTTAATCATTTAAAAATTCAGGAAAAATCAAATAAGTATATGAAATCGCAAATGGGCTCTCGTGGGCTGCGATTTCAAAGGCCCATTTGTGATTTTTGGATTAAAAAACAGTCGATTTTGTCATTTACATATAACGTTTCTATTAAACACATATTCAATCTCATGAGATTTTGGAGAGGAAAACATAGATTTTAGAGAGAAAATTCGTAGATGGCAGATGTCATCTGCAATCTTGTCATTCACAATGACAAAAACGATTTTTTTTAAGCTTTTGATGAAATCGCAACCCAGGAAGGCCCATCTATGATTCCGCTAATTTTTTGAGTCGTTTCTTAAATTTTTAACTATTCTTGCAAATGATCAAAGAAATTAGGCTAAGTTTTTTCTTTTTCTCTTCTTATAATACACATATAACCTCATATTTTAATCGATACAATATTATGTCATTATATTGTAACACCTAGGTCATAATAAAAAAGATTACAAAATCTTAATAAAAATGAAAGGAATAATCAACAAACATCAATGTTGTCTTATTATGAAATAACAATCTTTTAATGAATTTTCAAAAGTAATCACCTATTGTAACATCCCAAAATTCAAGGCCAAAAATTTCCTTTTTAATATAAGAAAACCTTTAAAAACGTTGTTCCAGACATTGAAAATATTTCTTTTAAAACAAATATCAGAGTCAAATCCCCAAGGATCACATAATGCGGAATTCATAGTGTGATGCGCTGCAACCGCCCCGAGCTCCTTCCTTTGAAAACATGAGTACCTGAAACCAAAACTGTAAACCGTAAGCACGAAGCTTAATGAGTTCCCCAAATACCACATACCATACATATCAACTGGGCCATACATGCCATACATACTGTGAGCCATACATAACAAACATATCCATAATCAAGTAAGGTGTTATGTGCCAAACATAGTATTGTTGTTATGCCACGGGCCGCACGTGGTCTTTCTTGTCAAGCCTGGGGCCACTCCCTAGGTCTTACAGACAAGTGCTAAGGGCCACCCCTTGGTCTTCCACGCAAGCATCACAAAGACAACTAGCATACATACTACTCTACTTGGCTAATCAGCATACGGTGTGCCAGGAGCCACCTCCTGGTCTTTCATTCATAATAGCATACAGTGTGCCAGGATCTACCTCCTGGTCTTTCATACATAATGCCTAGGGCTAACCCCCGGGTCTTCCTACTATACATAATATCATGCAGTGTGCCAGGAGCCGCCTCCTGGTCTTTCATACATAATAGCATACAATGTGCCAGGATCCACCTCTTGGTCTTTCATACATAATGCCTAGGGCTAACCCCCGGGTCTTCCTACTATACATAATATCATGTAGTGTGCCAGGAGCCGCCTCCTGGTCTTTCATACATAATGCCTAGGGCTAACCCTCGGGTCTTCCTACTATACATAAACTAAATGGGTCGGCATTGTGGTCGTAGACCCATACAAACAGTGAGGAGCCTCACCTCGCACTGTTGAAGACTAGCTGAACACTTCTGGTTGCTAACCGGCAACTCCTAAACTGCTGATCCTTCGGCTCCCCGAACTATCAATACCCAAAATAACATTGAGACTACAATACCCTCAAAAGTCAAACTAGGTCAAACGTCAACTTTGGTCGAAGTCAACATCCAGATGACTTGACTCGCCGAGTTGGTCTACCAACTCGTCGAGTCCCTATTCTTTCAAAATGATACAACCCCCCCCCCCCCCCGACTCTACTCGTCGAGTCTAGCAAGAACTCGACGAGTTCACCTTCAACCATAACATCGGGACCATCTTCAACCGACTCGCCGAGTTCATCCTTGAACTCGTCGGGTTCATCTTCATCATATGAATGCGTCCAGTCTATGACTCGCCGAGTTCTATGAACAACTCGTCGAGTCTGTATTCATGGGTTGGGAGATTGCATTGGACTCGCCGAGTTCATCCTTGAACTCGTCGAGTACGATGATCTTCAAGTCCATAATGAACCCAACTGGCTGAGTCCTCTACCAACTCAACACACACCCGCTATCAAAAGGGTTTTGGGTAAGAAAACAGCTTGACTCGCCGAGTCCTAATAGCAACTCGTCGAGTCCTCCTAAGTCGAAACCTATTCAAACGATTTCAGTCGGGCACAAAGCATCTAGAAACCAGATCTAACCTTCTAGGGTTGAAATAATACGTAAAGCCTCTTCCTTTACATCCATGCATGGCCCTTTTTGCTCAAAAGGCCATAACAACCTCTTAAACCTTGCATGGGGAGTTCTACTGGCATAAAGCTTGCACCTTTATACCTTAACCACTCTTAGGGACCCCAGATCTGAAAGTATCTTTGCTTGGGACATCCTTGTTCCATAGATCAAGCTCCATGGACCAAAACTCTCATAAAGTGGACATAAATAGATCTAAGAAGCTATAAGTCAAGATGAAGACTTGATTACCAGAAAATGATGGAAATGAGATGGTGTTGCTGGATCTACAAGTTCCTCCTTGAACCTTCAATCTCCTTCTTCTTCTTCTAGCCTCCAAGAACACCAAAATACTTAAGAATGGCTCACACACTCACCAAATGATCTAGGATTTCGTGGGTTAAGTTCTGGACAATGGGGGTTGGGAATGGAACCAAGAGGAGGAGAATAAGATCCTTAAATAGGGTGCCAAGTTCCGAATTTAGGGTTTCCCAAACCCTGACCAACTCGCCGAGTCAGTCCTCCGACTCGTCGAGTAGATCACTTAACCCGCGACCCGGAACGCGCTCCTACTCGTCGAGTCACCCCACCTACTCGACGAGTCGCCTTCTGATTTTTGAGGTTTTCCTTTCCTTTCTAGGTCTTCTGAATTCGGGGTGTTACAACTCTCCCCAACTTAAACTAGACTTCGTCCTCGAAGTCCGCTACGGCGCACTACTCTGCAACCTCTCACGACATTTCTATTCGCCGCATACCTTGCCTGCTCGGTCCAATCTTCGAAGGACCGCTTTTGTTGGCCTTCCGTCCAGTCCTCCTGAGCGAAATGCTATACCTCGAAGGTATATTTTTGAGAACCACCCAATCACTACAAACCTTGAGTACATCGCCCTTACCCAATCGGCAATCCTGCCGGTACTCTCCGAGTACTTACGCTGGACATCCAAGGGGTTCACCCCTTTTTCCAGCGCGGTCACTGGCCTTCCCAAGGCAACTTCCATAAGCAATAACCTTCTCTATCTCTGAGTAGAACCAACCCTGTGTTATACTAAATCTCCAGTCACTCCCAGTGTTGGTTCCTTCACTGTCAACTACTGAATGCTTCCTCCTATCACGCCTCAATGCTGTACGCCCAAACCAGCGGATGGATCAGATAATCCTTCAAGTAAAAGATTCGTTCCTGCAACGGTTAGACTCAGACGAGAGCTGCGCAACATAATCAAGTCCTTTACTCTGAGATTATTTAACCTCGTAGTGAGTGGCGTAGTACCCCTCGGTCAACTAGCTGATCCATACTAAAATTCTCTCATCGATACGTGTCTGTAGAACCTGCTGCTTTTGATCCGCTTACCGGATGAACCGAGACCACTCTGGCTCTAACTGCTCTGTCATTACCTGGAATACCGGACTCTCACCGGTTACCGAACTAAAAAACACTTTCTTAGTCGCTCTCAGCGACTTCCGAAGAAACTTCGGCTATCGAAAACTACTCCATCCACTTTGCCACTCTTGGCTACATTATTCCTATTGATCCTCCCAGTCGCACTGCCCAACTACCCGTCGTCGTCGAACCTACTACAAAGGCGAATGCTACAAGAACCGTTGTAGCCTTACATCATTCCTGGTCTTCAACGACATACCGCTCCCCGAGTACAATCATATTGTGACCTACTCACGCCTGCGCGGGCCGTCCTGCCCTGGTCTAAACCATTTGAAGGAATCCACAAGTGGATCGCTCCTCTAATACATTCTTACTGCCGAATAGGGACCGATGAATGCTATGGGCCACCCAGCAGTCTCACTTTTCCATATTAACTGACCACTAATGGATGCTACGGCCACCCCGTAGTCTTACTATACCATTATACCAACAACTAACTGACAAGTGCTACGGGCCACCCCGTAGTCTTACAATACCAAATCTACGGGCCACACCTCAATCTTACTATACTAATGCTACGGGCCACACCGTAGTCTAACTATACTAATGCTACGGGCCACGCCGCAGTCTTCAACACTTCCCACGCTGACCGGCTACTAGTGAATGCTCCGGCCATTCCGCAGTCTTACAACACTTTTCATGCTGGCTACTAACCCGAACACCCCTATAATCGAGCATACAAGCACAATCTAGTACCCCAAGCTGCACTCATGTCCTGAATGAAACTCCCAACCGATTTTTCTGAAACCTGCTGTCAGACATCCCGAGAATGCGATCTCACCATTGGCAAGTTTTTCGAACTTCCAATTCACACTATCCTCAATTCATACAGCCGCCTGGGCCGTCTTTCTCCCTGACAAGAGAGCGATGCTTATCCCAGTTTCAAAACCGCTCCTGCTCCCGTAACATGATTGTTTCTCCCCCACTTAGCTTCGACTAAGTCTTTACGGCACGCGAAAATCCGA
This sequence comes from Lactuca virosa, assembly GCF_052849685.1. Classification (NCBI taxonomy): domain Eukaryota; kingdom Viridiplantae; phylum Streptophyta; class Magnoliopsida; order Asterales; family Asteraceae; genus Lactuca; species Lactuca virosa. Next base: position 175,620,706 of record NC_136431.1, read on the forward strand.
GGATTTCCATTCCTTCCTCCCTTACACGATAGGCGTGCTAACTACCAACGCCTTAATCTTGCTAGTGATCCGTCACTAGCCCACTCTAAATACCGCACGATTACCGAATACTAGATGAACACTTTCTGCATCCCTAATACTGATAATCCCCTGAGCTCAAACTGACATCCTTAAGGTCCGAATAACTAATGCTTAGAGCAACCTCTTCAATGATAGACCATTTCCCTTGATGCTTCCAAAAGCCATCCCAAACACCAAGACTAAAACCACCGAATCCTGACGATGGTGGATGACCACTCCATGGACCCTGACCACAGACCTTCACATAATGCCCCTGAACCGATTTCGGCCGTAACCGAGATAACACTGGACACTTCGAACCAGAAGTGAGAAATGACCCTACACTAGCTACTAATAATTCCTGGTATGCAATTGGCATATGACAATTCCGAAAATACAATTCGAATACAAGCAGAGAGATAACTCATACATACTATCACCGGAGACCGAGGTAAGAACAATCATAATACATATAGAATCGAAAATAGCCATTGATACATACCTGCAATATTCCCTGTTGTAATCCGGATCTCCCTCGTCTGTCATTGCAAGGCCCTACCCTCTCGCCCATCCGTAATCCTCAAGGTAGTCGGGGCAGACGCACTCCCTGCTCCTCCCTTCATTGTCGGCCTTCTTGTGGCCCACCTGATTGCAGTGAAAACATAATGGGCTTGCCCCCTGTGGGCAGTCCCTGCTGACGTGACCATCTCTGTCACACTTGTAACAGCCTGAACCCCTGGAGCGACAAACTCCCTCGTGCAGTTTATCGCACGTGCTGCACTGACTTCAGCCCTGCCGACCTACCAATCGCTGATCTGAAGTCTTGGGTCTCTTCCCGGGACCCTCCAAAGTGTACATATGATCTGACCTGCTCTTCGCAATGTGCTCCAAATCAATCTCCCTCTCCCGCGCCCTGGAAATCATAGAGTCCAGGGTCGGGCATGTTGAGAAGCTGACATGCTCTCGAATATCAGCTCTCAACATGTCATGATAGCGGGTCCTCCGCATCTCCTCATCCCCTGCATATTGAGGCACCAATAAGGCCCTCTCCCGGAACTTGGAGGTAATCTCCGCCACCGACTCCGTCGGCTGTCTCATGTCTAGGAACTCCCTGGCCAGTTGCTGAAGCTCCACAGTCGGCGCAAACTTCGCCCTAAACCTGGTCACAAAGTCAGACCAGGTCATAGCCTCAATGGCTGAGGCTCCCAAGGAATCCCCAACTGACTCCCACCAGTCTCTAGCTCTGTCCCTCAAACATCCCGCAGCAAATCGAACCTTCGACCCCTCAGGACAGAAGCTCGTCAACTGTACAGACTCAATGTATGCAATCCATCTCCTGGCGGCAATAGGGTCCTTCGCCCCGTGGAAATCTGGCGCACCACTCCCCCTGAAGTCCTTGAAGGACAGTGAGCACGATCCTGACTGGCTGGATGCCATGTCGCTCCGGAACGCTCTGAGGCGATCCTCCATCTGCTCAATAATCCCTTCCTTGATCGACCCGAAAATCACCGGGCTCGACTCAAGGACACCTCTCTGATGGGTTTTAGGTACAACAAATAAACTAGAAAACAATTCCTAAGTTCACATGCAACCTACTTTGGATCTATGTTTTAACTATTGAACATACAACTTTGAATTGCAAAACAAGAACCCTAGAGGAGAGAGGCTATTATCGAAAATAGTAAACTAGGGTTTAGGGTTTACATACCTTTCAATTGTTATAGCAAACAATTGACAATCCTCTTGATCTTGATCTTGATCTTCTTGGAAGCTTTAGCACCACAAGTGTAATGCCTCTAATGGAATCACACCCAAACTAGCAAGAAGGAAAGTATAAGAGAGAGGGGAGAGGGAGTATGCAAAATCTCGGCCTTAGGGTTTCTTCAAAAGAAAGAGTGACCAAAAACATGAACCAGGAGGCTCCTTATATAGCTGAGGGATCTAGGGTTTAAGGGAAACCCTAGTTATCCTTTGCTTAGGGCCTAAGCAAACCCAAGGGCCTTATCCAAGCCCCTATGGACGAAATTATTAGGGTTTCCCCTAAAGATTTCGTCCACCCTCTTCCAAGGGGGTTCTAGAGCCTTCCACTCAACTATTAGATAATTGCAAACTAGTCCCTGCACCTTATAATTAATTCTTTTAACCCCAAAATCAATTCTGATTAATTTCTGGCTAACAATTAATTAAACATAATGATTTCTAATTAATATATTAATCCAATAACATATTAATAAATCATATATATATATATATATATATATATATATATATATATATATTAATTTATTAATCTTATAAATTAATATCTCTCCTTTCATAATTTCCTTGTCCAGTTGCTAGGTTGAGGGCAACCCAAAAGGACTGTGCTGCTATCAATTCAAGTACATACCAATTATAGTTATGGGCTTAGACACCTAATCCAACAGTCTCCCACTTGGATAAGTCTGTAACTATAATTGCTAGTATGCCTTCTAAATTTGACCAGCAAATTGTAGCTTCCAAAAAGCTGCTGCCGAACTCTGACCCAGTCAGTTACGTGTCCTAAGATAAGTGATCATATAACCCTTCGTTCTGCTTGATATCCCCAGACAAAAGACATGGAATGTAATCAATCTGTTTGTCCAGAATCTATGTTTCCCGATTCCTGATTTGTGATGATGTAGGACTTCTAATCGAACACATCAATTTAGTCCTGGCTGGGCCCAGCACATAAGTCAACACCAAATCATCGAGGGGCCCACATATATCGCTTTTCCTGTTAGGGCAAAAGGAACGAATAAACGTTGAATCATATGCTTGTATCTTTTACTCATCAAATTATGCATGACAATACGTTTTATAACACCAAGTTACTGATGCGTTTTCGTATCACCAATGCACAACCGACTTGTAAATTACAACTCATATATCTTCGTTTCAAGATTATAAGATATTATCGTCTCAGTATTACTCGTGATGAATTCCATGAAGTAATACTCTGAGCGAGGGTTTATCCAATACTCAAATCTCAATTTCTGAGTACTCATGAACGTTGCAGCAATTCTATTGCCATGTCTATCCTTAGACAATCTGCAATCCAATTCATGACAGTCTTAATTCACTACTTACTTCCAAGAGTACGAGCGACTGTGGAGTTTGAATAATCTCATTATTCAGGAAGTAAAACATGCAAAATATGAAACACAATAATAAACAATTGACAAAAGGTAGTAGCCAAACTTATAAATAATACTTTATTATTTAATCACCAAAAGTCAATTACATTTACTTTGTTACAAGTTTCAAAAACTAATCTAACTACTAAAACTAATATCATCTTTCAGTCCTATGCTCCGAGCATGCTGAATATGCTTAGCCCTACTCAGACCCTTTGTGAGGGGATCTGCTGGGTTATCTTCAGATGACACCCTCTTTACTATAAGATGGCCTTCTTCAACTCTATGTCTAATGAAATGGTACTTTCTGTCGATATGTATGGTCTTACCATGATCTCTTGGTTCCTTTGTCAAGGCAACCGCTCCTTCATTATCGCAGAACAGTTCCATAGGCTCCTGGATGGTTGTAACATCTCCGAGATCCCCGATGAAGTTCCTCAACCAAGCTGCTTCTTTCGACGCTTCACTTGCTGCAATGTACTCTGATTCACAAGTAGAATCAGCCACCGTATTTTGCTTGGAACTCTTCCAAGTAACTGCTCCTCCATTCAGTAAAAATACCCAGCCCGACTGAGAACGGAAGTTATCTCTATCCGTCTGAAAGCTGGCATCACTGTAACCATCTACTCTCAAAGTATCACTGCCACCAAGCACAAGAACCCAGTCCTTTGTCCTTCGCAAATACTTGAGTATATTCTTAACTGCTATCCAATGAGCTCTACCTGGGTTTCCCTGATAGCGACTGACCATGCTCAAAGCAAATGCCACATCAGGGCGAGTACATGTCATAGCGTACATGATCGATCCGACAGCGGAAGCATAAGGTACACGACTCATGTCATCTATTTCAACATCTGTACTCGGGCATTGAGTCTTACTCAATTTGGTATTGCTCTGGATAGGTAGCTCTCCCTTCTTGGAATTTTCCATACTAAACCTCTTTAGTACCTTATCCAAGTATGTGCTCTGACTAAGTCCAATTAGTCTCTTCTTTCTATCTCTCAATATTCTAATCCCAAGAATATAGGCAGCTTCTCCAAGGTCTTTCATGGAAAAACACTTTCCAAGCCAAGATTTAACTTCTTTCAAGGTTGGAACGTCGTTACCAATGAGTAATATGTCATCGACATACAACACCAGAAAAGTTACTATACTCCCACTAGCCTTGATATACACACATAACTCATCTTCACTTCTAGAGAAACCAAATTCTTTGACTTTCTCATGGAAGCAAAGATTCCAACTGCGAGATGCTTGTTTCAATCCATAAATGGATTTCTCAAGCTTGCACACTCTATTGGGGAACTTTGCATCAACAAAACCCTCTGGCTGACTCATGTAAACATCTTCAGCCAACTTCCCATTAAGGAAAGCAGTTTTGACATCCATCTGCCAGATTTCATAATCATGAAAGGCAGCTATGGCGAGCAATATCCTAATAGATTTAATCTTAGCCACTGGCGAGAAGGTCTCATCATAGTCAACCCCTGGGGTTTGAGTGAAACCTTTTGCAACCAGTCGAGCCTTGAATGTGTGCACATTTCCATCCATGTCTGTCTTCTTCTTGAAGATCCATTTGCACCCAACTGTCTTACGACCTGGTGCACTATCAACCAAATTCCAAACTTGGTTGTCATACATGGACTTAATCTCGCTGTCCATTGCCTCTTTCCACTTGGAAGCCTCTGGGCCTTCCATTGCTTCCTTATAAGTGACTGGTTCATCTAAGTTTACCAGTGTTCTGTCACTTATGAATGTGTCACCATCTGAAGTAATATGAAAACCATACAACTCAGGTGGCACACTCACCCTAGTGGATCTTCTAAGAGGTAATGAGTTATCGATTGGTTCAACAGGAACTGTTTCCTCTGGTTGAGTGCTAGTGTCATCTAAGGTTCCTTCATTGGCTGAATCTTGAATTTCTTCAAGGTCAATAGTGTTCCCACTGTCCTCTTTGAATATGAGCTCTCTTTCAAGAAAGACTCCTCTTCGTGCTACAAAGACCACGTTTTCACTAGGCCTGTAGAACAAATATCCAAAAGACTGCTTTGGGTAACCAATGAAAACACATTTCTCACTTCTAGCTGCTAGCTTGTCATGAGTCTCTCGTCTTACGAAAGCTTCACAACCCCAGACTTTAATATGTGCTAACGAGGGAACTTTCCCTGTCCACATTTCGTGAGGTGTTTTGGCAACCTTCTTTGTAGGGACAAGATTGAGGATGTGGGCGGCTGTCTCTAAGGCATACCCCCAGAAGTGAATGTGAAGCGAAGCCCGACTCATCATAGAACGAACCATGTCTAACAAGGTTCGATTACGCCTCTCAGCTACACCATTTAACTGTGGTGTCCTAGGAGGAGTCAATTGTGAGACTATCCCACATTCTTTCAGATAGTCGTTAAACTCGATACTAAGATACTCCCCGCCTCTATCGGATCTAAGTATCTTTATCTTTCTGCCTAATTGATTTTCGACTTCATGCTTAAACTCTTTGAACTTTTCAAAAGTTTCTGACTTATGCTTGATCAAGTAGATATATCCATATCTGCTATAATCGTCAGTGAAAGTCACATAAAATCGATTAGCATCTCTTGTAGTTGATCTGAAGGGCCCACACACATCCGTGTGTATGAGATCCAACAGACCTTCACCTCTTTCACAAGACCCTGTGAATGGTGATTTTGTCATCTTTCCCAAAAGACAAGATTCACACATATCATCTGACTTTAGGTCAAATGATTCAAACACTCCATCCTTTTGGAGTTGGGCTATGCGTTTCTTGTTAATGTGTCCAAGACGACAATGCCACAAGCATGCCTTGTCTACAGTATTAGACAAGTCAATATTAAGTACACTATTTCCTAGGCTATCAACACAAGTCACTGTTTCATACACACCATTACAAGGCAAAGCTTCAAACATAAAAACACCATTCTTATAAACAGAAATTGAACCATTCAAATCATTAAAAGAATATGTAAAACCTTGTCTGAACAATGCATGAAATGAAATAATGTTTCTCGTCATCTCAGACGAATAGCAACAATTTATTAAATCTAATCTAACATCATTACTAAGCAGAAGCTGATAAACTCCGATCTTGGTTACCGGTGAAGACTTTCTGTTTCCCATGATCAGGTTTATCCTTCCTCGCTCTATCTCCTCACTTTCCTTTAGACCCTGCAAATCAGAACAGATATGAAAACCACATCCTGTATCAAGGACCCATGAACGAGAAGATAATGAGTTATTAGCATAAATAGTGTAAATACCTGCCGAAGATGGCTTCACTTTGCCATCCTTGATATCTTGCAGATATTGTGGGCAAGATCTCTTCCAATGCCCCTTTTGGTTGCAGTAAAAGCAAACTGCCTCTTTTGGATCAGAAACATGGGGAGTGGAACCATTGGGCTTAGCCTTTGGGCCATTACTAGATGACCCAGCTTGAGCCTTGCTCTTCCAGTTTTGCTTGGGAGGACCTTTCCTCTTTTTCCCCTTTCCCTGTCCAATAGCCAAAACAGGGGCACTCGTAGGTGTGGAGGGTATACTTTTACCCTTCATCCCTGCCTCAGCTGTCTGCAACAAGTTGTGCAATTGGGCCAAGGTCTGCTCAGTATTGTTCAAATGATAAGTTAGAATAAACTGACCATAACATTCAGGAAGTGAGTTCAAGACCATGTCAATGGCCAATTCCTCATCAAAGTGAATATTGAGCTTGACCAAACGCTCTATGTAGCGTTGCATTCTTTGCACATGTGACACAACCGACTCCCCATCTTTCATCTTGCAAGCCATGAGTGACTTGACTACTTCGAACTTTTCTTGACGAGCTCGCTTATGGTACTTTTCCATAAGGTCCTTGTTCATCTCGAAAGGCCAGTAGTCCTCATAGTACCTCTGCAGTTCTGGGGACATAGTTGCCATCATGATGCATGCCACTTTGGTAGCATCATCGTAATGTTTCTTGTAGGTAGCAAGATCTTCAGGAGTAGCTTCATTCTCATCAAGCTCTTTGAGCTCCTTTTCAAGAACATATTCTTTGTTCTCGAAACGAAGAGCCATCTTGATGTTGCGCATCCAATCGTTATAGTTTGAGCCATCCATAACGACTTTGGAGCAGATATTGAGCAAAGAGAAGTTTTGGTTGGAGGAGGACGAAGCAGAAGTGTTTCCAGGAGTAGACATCTGAAAAGAAAGAAAGTTTTAGTTAGATTTCAAGATACCTTAATAAAATAACCCAGAGATATAATATCAAGGTTAGGATCCAACTATGAAGATTCACAACTTAGAAATGGGATGCCGAGATCCAAGTGCAAATTTCATAAAGGTAGGTGAATGACGATTCACCAATTCCACCATTAGACGAAACAAACGAAGTGAAATTCCTAATTCTTTTGAGATACATTGAAACTATTCAATGGCATGTTTTTGATCTCAGATTATGCTCTTCTATTTGTGACTGGGATGCCGAGGATCACAAACAAGATGTGAATAACCATGCAAATGTGCTTGGTAACCTCATTGTCTTTATCATTAACTATTGATGTGCTGGTAAACCACACACGCTCCATCAAAATGACAATTATGAGATACCCATTACTACTCTTTATTGGTGCCTTTTAGTGTGCTGGTTAACCACACACGCTCCACTAACGACCAATAAAGCACAACGTGCAATTTCATGGATTAACATACTTTTCACATTTTTCCTAAAGTAACTAGAGTTGGGATTTTGAAAATAATGTTCTAGTACTTTCTTTAATATCATTATACTTTTAATGAGAAGTAGTTGTCCTATCAAATCCGTTCTGCTAACGACCCTCCACTAATCAAGGAAGCGGTGGGTGAGAGTGGACACCCATTCAACTACCATTTTATAGGCAGTTTCCTTATACCCCCCTTATAGATTAGCTTCGTGAATGAGGCATACTAGCGATTTGACTGACCATATTCTTATACATATATAATATTAAACTTTTAATCATAATACATATATAGGGTGTGTTTTAAAACATTTTAAAACTTCAAGGGTTTATATAAATTTCGAAATTTAAGCTATTAAATTCAAATTTAAATAAACCAATTAACTAGATTTAATATTTATCTATTAATTAACTATTAATCAAATTATTAAATCTTGTAAGGATTATCTAATTAAATTAATCAATTAATTTAATCCTAATCCTTATCCCTCTAATTTCGAAAAATAGGGTAAGGATAATTATCCAATTAATCTAATTAAGTAACAATTATCCAAAACAAGAAACCTTAGTTATCCTCTTAGCATATTTCAAAATTCATAAGGGAGGAGGCTAGGGTTTTCAAAACCCTAACCCTAATTTCGATTAGGGTTCTTTGGAGGCTAGGGTTTTCGAAAAAAAAACTTTGATCCAAAACCCTAGAAATCGAAAAATTGGCCTTTAGGGTTTAATAGCTATAAACCCTAATTTGCAATTCAACAATTGTAGCAATTCAATTTAAAACAACAATGGCTCTGATACCACTGATGAGTTTTAGGTACAACAAATAAACTAGAAAACAATTCCTAAGTTCACATGCAACCTACTTTGGATCTATGTTTTAACTATTGAACATACAACTTTGAATTGCAAAACAAGAACCCTAGAGGAGAGAGGCTATTATCGAAAATAGTAAACTAGGGTTTAGGGTTTACATACCTTTCAATTGTTATAGCAAACAATTGACAATCCTCTTGATCTTGATCTTGATCTTCTTGGAAGCTTTAGCACCACAAGTGTAATGCCTCTAATGGAATCACACCCAAACTAGCAAGAAGGAAAGTATAAGAGAGAGGGGAGAGGGAGTATGCAAAATCTCGGCCTTAGGGTTTCTTCAAAAGAAAGAGTGACCAAAAACATGAACCAGGAGGCTCCTTATATAGCTGAGGGATCTAGGGTTTAAGGGAAACCCTAGTTATCCTTTGCTTAGGGCCTAAGCAAACCCAAGGGCCTTATCCAAGCCCCTATGGACGAAATTATTAGGGTTTCCCCTAAAGATTTCGTCCACCCTCTTCCAAGGGGGTTCTAGAGCCTTCCACTCAACTATTAGATAATTGCAAACTAGTCCCTGCACCTTATAATTAATTCTTTTAACCCCAAAATCAATTCTGATTAATTTCTGGCTAACAATTAATTAAACATAATGATTTCTAATTAATATATTAATCCAATAACATATTAATAAATCATTTATATATATATATATATATATATATATATATATATATATATTAATTTATTAATCTTATAAATTAATATCTCTCCTTTCATAATTTCCTTGTCCAGTTGCTAGGTTGAGGGCAACCCAAAAGGACTGTGCTGCTATCAATTCAAGTACATACCAATTATAGTTATGGGCTTAGACACCTAATCCAACACTCTCGTGATCTCAGACGCGATGAACTCGCGTAATCCCTCATCCACTGGCTCGGAACCTGCACCCGAACTTGATCCTGAACCGGATCCTGATCCTCCTGCTCCGTGTCGCGTAATCATCACCATTCTGAAACGAAACACATAATCACCAGGGTCATACGTAACCTCAAAAGGTCTCACATACTACAAGTTTCCTGGTTCTATCTCGGCCCTCCTTGACTCAAGTACGGATCCTCTGCTTTCAGTAGTACGGGCCCATACTACCTTCCACATCTATCCGTACTTTCCTCAAGGATTGCTTCGACTTCACCAAGTCCCTTCTACTTCTGTTGCACTCTGCCACTCTTCTCCTAGGCTTTCCTAGGTTCCCGAACCCACCCAGTCCTCAACTGTTGAGAGACTCTTCAGGATGCCAATTTACCACTATATGAATACCATCACATGTGGCGAGGCTCGGATAATCCTTCGAGTAAAAGACTCATCCCTACAACGGTTAGACTCAAACGAGAGCTGCGCAGTAGGGTCAAATCCAGTACTCTGAGATTATTCAACCCTGGTCACATGTGACTTAACGTATTCATCTAGTAGTTAACTCCCATCACTCGAAATCCCACAAAGCACAAAGCAAGCAGCATTCAGACAATGGAAAATCTAACCAACATATTCCAATCAAGCTATCCTCTACTCAAGAGTCTGTACTAGCATGCAATTCAAAGGCTCATACAATCAGACATAACCTAAACAGGCAATCCTACTACTGGCCAACCAGTTCTAGCATGCAATTCTACAAGTTCACATAAGCACACAAAGGCATATCTCTTAGATCCTTAGCTATAATCTAGCATGCGATTCATATAATCATATCATGTCACATAACAAACATGTATTGGTATTTTGGGAACCACTTACTTGAGCTCGGCTGATTGCACGCATCACACACCTTGTTCTTTTCAAAGTTCTTTTCTCTTTTCAAACTACTTTTTAGAAAATGGTTTTACTTTTACAAAAATTTCATACCAAGTCCTTAGTTTGAGTCCAGACACACCCGAGAGTATGTCCGAATCCCTCAAACCAAGGCTCTGATACCAACTTGTAACATCCTAAATTTCAAGGCCAAAAATTTCCTTTTTTAATATAAGAAAACCTTTAAAAACGTTGTTCCAGACATTGAAAACATTTATTTTAAAACAAATATCATAGTCAAATCCCCAAGGATCACATAATGCGGTATTCATAGTGTGATGCGTTGCAACCGCCCCGAGCTCCTTCCTTTGAAAACATGAGTACCTGAAACCAAAACTGTAAACCGTAAGCACGAAGCTTAGCGAGTTCCCCAAATACCACATACCATACATATCAACTGGGCCATACATGCCATACATACTGTGAGCCATACATAACAAACATATCCATAATCAAGTAAGGTGCTATGTGCCAAACATAGTCTTGCTGTTATGCCACGGGTCGCACGTGGTCTTTCTTGTCAAGCCTGGGGCCACTCCCTGGGTCTTACAGACAAGTGCTAAGGGCCACCCCCTGGTCTTCCATGCAAGCATCACAAAGACAACTAGCATACATACTACTCTACTTGGCTAATCAGCATACGGTGTGCCAGGAGCCACCTCCTGGTCTTTCATTCATAATAGCATATAGTGTGCCAGGATCCACCTCCTGGTCTTTCATACATAATGCCTAGGGCTAACCCCCGAGTCTTCCTACTATACATAATATCATGCAGTGTGCCAGGAGCCGCCTCCTGGTCTTTCATACATAATAGCATACAGTGTTCCAGGATCCACCTCCTGGTCTTTCATACATAATGCCTAGGGCTAACCCCCGGGTCTTCCTACTATACATAATATCATTTAGTGTGCCAGGAGCCGCCTCCTGGTCTTTCATACATAATGCCTAGGGATAACCCCCGGGTCTTCCTACTATACATAAACTAAATGGGCCGGCATTGTGGCCGTAGACCCATACAAACAGTGAGGAGACTCACCTCGCACTGCTGAAGACTAGCTGAACACTTCTGGCTGCTAACCGGCAACTCCTGAACTACTGATCCTTTGGTTCCCCGAACTATCAATACCCAAAATAACACTTAGACTACAATACCCTCAAAAGTCAAACTAGGTCAAACGTTAACTTTGGTCAAAGTCAACATCCAGATGACTTGACTCGTCGAGTCCCTATTCTTTCAAAATGATACAACCCCCCCCCCCCCCCCCGACTCTACTCGTCGAGTCTAGCAAGAACTCGATGATTTCACCTCCAACCATAACACCGAGACCATCTTCAACCGACTCGCCGAGTTCATCCTTGAACTCGTCGAGTTCGTCTTCATCATATGAATGCGTCCAGTCTATGACTCGTCGAGTTCTATGAACAACTCGTCGAGTCCGTCTTCATGGGTTGGGAGATTGCATTGGACTCGCCGAGTTCATCCTTGAACTCGTCGAGTACGATGATCTTCAAGTCCATAATGAACCCAATTGGCTGAGTCCTCTACCAACTCAACACACACCCGCTATCAAAAGGGGTTTGGGCAAGAAAAAGGCTTGACTCGCCGAGTCCTAAGAGCAACTCGTTGGGTCCTCCTAATTCCAAACCTATTCAGACGATTTCAGTCGGGCATAAAGCATCCAGAACCCAGATCTAACCTTCTAGGGTCGAAATAATACGTAAAGCCTCTGCCTTTACATCCATGCATGGCCCTTTTTGCTCAAAAGGCCATAACAACCTCTTAAACCTTGCATGGGGAGTTCTAATGGCATAAATCTTGCACCTTTATGCCTTAACCACTCTTAGGGACCCCAGATCTAAAAGGATCTTTGCTTGGGACATCTTTGTCCCATAGATCGAGCTCCATGGACCAAAACTCTCATAAAGTAGACATAAATAGATCTAAGAAGCTATAAGTCAAGATGAAGACTTGATTACGAGAAAATGATGGAAATGAGATGGTGTTGCTGGATCTACAAGTTCCTCCTTGAACCTCAATCTCCTTCTTCTTCTTCTAGCCTCCAAGAACACCAAAAAACTCAAGAATGGCTCACACACTCACCAAATGATCTAGGGTTTCGTGGGTTAAGTTATGGACAATGGGGGATGGGAATGGAACCAAGAGGAGGAGAATAAGATGCTTAAATAGGGTGCCAAGTCCCGAATTTAGGGTTTCCCAAACCCTGACCAACTCGCCGAGTCGTTCCTCCGACTCGTCGAGTAGGTCACTTAACCCGCGACCCAGAACGCGCTCCTACTCGTCGAGTCACCCCACCTACTCGATGAGTCGCCTTCTGATTTTTGAGGTTTTCCTTTCCTTTCTAGGTCTTCTGAATTCGGGGTGTTACGCCTATTTTGAATGACATTTCGAACTGTTTTGTATCGCCATGTCAGAACATTGTTGAAATCGAACAAAAAATGATATGAGATACGACATTTAGGACACTTAATTACATAAATGATGTTTCATATTGCTTTTTTGATATTTTTATTTTATTATATATGGGTTTGGATTTTTGCTATCTTAATCCACAACTATATATCTTAATATTGTTTCTCGAGCCCATGAAACAAAGTATGATGTTTTTAGTTTTGTTGAACAAAGGCGCGTTAGGGGGAGAATTCAGTGACCTCGAACCAATGACAAATGTGCTCGTCGCCCCAAACATAGGCATGAACAAGAAAAACATTTTCAACTAAATGGGTTTCTAGATTGGTTGTATCATAAGGACAACACAAATAGAGGGTAAGGTAGAGGCCAATACATATATGGATTAAAGTACATATCTGGATTAAAGAAGGAATGAATATTGGTAAAGGCATATGCGGTTAGGGTGCACGTTGTTGGTGATTTTATATCACTAATATTATTTAAGTGTAATGGAGTTAATTTATTGATCAATGTCATTTTGATAATTATTGAACAAATTAGTATGGTGCATAGTGCACATTGTTTAATTTTGTCTTTGTTAAAAGTATACTGATATTTAGGGGAGAAGCCCCTGAACTGACGGGTGTTAGAGGGCAATGCCCCTGTGAGCGGGGTCTAAGGGGCGGCAGCCCCTGACGGGATTCAAGGGGCAGAAATTCGCATTTCTGTAAATACACCCGGTTTTCTGATCCATATTTCAGACCCGGTTTTAAGTTAGTTTATGACCGTTTTGGGACATAAAAATGTCATTTGACAGTTTTAAGACAGAATGTTGTTTCCTGTTATATGATCAATTTCGAAATCATTTTGGGGTACAGATTTTCATAACATCTTCTTCATTCTTCATACTAGAAAACAAAGAGTTTTATCCGATTAAAGATTTTCGAATGTACCCTTGAAATGATTTAATCTGAAAGTGTTTCACAACCCTTGAAATGCTGCAACCAACCAAGAGTTGGAACGGACGATGAACAATGGGGGTACACTTGTAAACATTCTAAACACTCCGAAAGGGTGGTCTCCTTAAACCGAAAAGTTGAGAGGTAAGTTTTGTTCTTCCGCTCAATGGATCATTGATAATGGTGCTCAAATCACATGACTAGTTATTGTTTCATAATTTAATCAATTGGTTAACACATTTCCTACCTCTATTTAGTTACGTAATGGGAAACAAACCAAGGCTACTAAATAAGGAATGACAACTTTAAGCAAAAACCGTGGTGCTCGATAATACTATATGTTATATTACTTTCTTGTTGATCTATCTGATCTTTTCGTATTTACTCATAAGTTTTGCATCATATATCATCTTGCTCTAACGACTCTGATTGGAGTGGGTGAACAATTGACATGGATTATTGGTTCGTTCTTTACAACTTCAAGCTTATCAAAAATTATGGGAGATAAATGACAACTGTTGCATCAAGGGGTATGACACCCGTCTCAAAAAGAAGGCTTTCTTTTTCTTGATAGTACTAAAAATAATTACAATATGTCAATATGCATGTTGATGTACCTTGTGATATTTTTTATGTGCCAAACGAACTAGAAGCATATTTCCTTTAAGTAATAGTAGAGCAAAAGATATATTTGATTTGGTTTGTCATTTGCGACAACTTTAAGCTTATCAAAAACTATGGGAGATAAATGACAACTGTGGCATCAAAGGGTATGACACCCTTCTCCAAAAGTAGACTTTATTTTTCTTAGTAGTATTAAATATAATTACAACATGCATGTTGATGCACCTTGTGATATTTGCTTACATGCCAATTGAACTAGAAGCATATTTCCTTTAAGTAAAGAGAAAAATATATATTTGATTTGATCCATTGTGATATATGGGAGCACAAGATATTTTTAACTTGATCCGTTATGATATATGGGTTGTGTATGGTATGCATGCTAGTTCTAATGCTTATTTTTATTTTATTTTTTAACTATTGTTTATCGATCCGTATGGTTTATTTGATGTGTGCAAAATTTGAGGTGGCTCAACGTATTCAAGATTTTTCTTTTGTAGAATGGTAAAAAAAAAAACTCAACTTGGCAATCATGTTAAAATTCTACGAACTGATAATGGAAATGAAGTTGCATGTATTCACCGGTTTCATGTTGAAAAATGGTATTATTTATCAAACCTATTGCGTCGACACTCCAAAACAAAATGGTAGGGTAGAACGTAAACATAGGCATATCCTTAATGTCGTATGAACATTAGTTTTCAGGATAATCTTCTCATTTCCTTTTAGGGAGAGAGTATAATGGCGTATGCCTATGTCATTAAAAGAAAACCCAAACCATTGTGTAATAGGACTCCACACAGAATTCTTTTTGGTTCATCTCCTAAATATGATTTCCTTCATGTATTTGGTTGTCTTTGGTATGTAAAAAATCAATCTTGTGAAAAATACGAATATGGCATTCGTTCCCATCAATGTATGTTTATGGGGTTATCCATTTGGAAAAAAGGATGGTGTTTCTATGAATTAATAGTTTTGATTAAAAATAGAAGGACAAAGAAAAATCAAAGGCTTAGTTTCAAAAGCAGGTAAAAAGGACCAAAGACGAAGCATTTTAACCTTATTGGTAAAAAAGCGGGCAATAAAAACAAATCATCAAACTATATATCAAAATCTAGTTACATTCGACAAAGGACCATCAATATCAATTTTGGTAATAGATAAATTAGGAGATAGACATGTTATGTTAGAAACTAGTTAAGACTAATTCAGTTACACTTACAAGATGATCAAACTTCTCATTCCCTATTCATGTGAGACGAGACACATGAATAGAAAAATACAACTCTAAAATTACGAGCTATTTTCTTTTGAACGACGCTATGGGCTTCTAACTTCACTATATGCTTGTGGTGTTACAAAATAGTATCAAGCCCACACACTCAATTTGTAACACTACAAGCCCACAATGTAAGTTACCGGTAGCCAACTCAAGACTTGAAATTTACTATTCACATTAGAGAAATTGTTTGTAGATTGATCAACATTACTTTGGATATTCTTGCTCATACAATTACTTAAAGTATAATGAGAAAAAGCAACATAATATATAAATTTTACTGAAATGTTAGAGCTAACAACACTTTTTTCAATGTTACCCCAAATAAAGTAGCAAAGTTAAAGCATACAAGTGTTATAATGTCAAACATGTCTAGAAATTGCTACATATATCTATCTAAGCCCATTTCATGGATCAACTAACCCAAGAATCTCCCACTTGAATAACTTAGTCTTTCTCTAACATCCAACTCTTGTAACATTCCTTAATCACATGCATACTCTCTCTTTCTCTGCCATGCCCATTTCTAAAACTTATGAAAAGCCAGTTGCAGCCATATAAATCTTCAACTTCTTAATGGTAACCACCTTGGGGAACATATCTGTTGGATTCTTTGTTCCAAGGATTTTCTTCAGATTCAGAGTTCCATCATTTATTAACTCTCGAATAAAATGGTACCTCATATGAATGTGTTTCGTTCTACTATAAAACACCAAATTTTGTGTCAGGTAAACTGCATTATGGTTGTCACAATGGAATACACAATCCTCATGTTGTGTTCCATGTTCTGATAGAAATTTCTTCAACCATATAAGTTATTTGGCTACTTCTGTAATATCCATGTACTTTATTTCCGTGGTTGAGAGAGTAACACTCTTTTGTATCATGAACATCTAACTGATTTTCGTGCCTTCAACCGTGAACATAAAACTTGTTATGCTCATTTATGAATCCAAACATCCACCCAAATCTGCATCAACGAAACCCTAACCCCCTTGTGCTTGCATTGAAGTGTTTGGAGTTTATTTGGTTGTCTAAGAAGCTCTCAAGTGTGTTATTGTTGATTGCTTCCATTTCCATCTTCAGAATCCATCTTAAATCTTGATGATGTTGCTTTGTAAGTCTTCTGAACCCATGTTTCATCCTTTTTATGCATAGAACTAAGGTTTTACCTTGAGATTTGTTCATTTAAGGACATTTGACCTCATGGTCATGGAGTTTGAGCAACCATAAATTTCCAACAAGTGATTGAGCAGGCCTTTGACCCTTAAGATGTAGAAAAATGTTTAACATTGTGTTGTGGGTCAGCTATGTAATGGATTGTGGACTTTAATGGACATAATATTGTTAGGGTTCAAGCTTCGGTTAGCCCTAGCTCTTGGAATGGATAAAGTTGGAAATTTATCCATTAAGTCAGTCAAGTGAATCAGATGTGAATTTTTAAGCCTTAATATGTAAGGATTAAGTGCTTAATGAATTATGAATATGCTAAATCCACAACGAGGCAGTCATGAGTTGGACATGGCGCGGTGGTCATTTGAGTCGCATCTGTTTTGTTTGGACCGAACCACGACGTGGTTAATGGTGTGCCACGACGCGATGGACCATTGACCGTTGGTCATTGAATTTTTGATCAGTTTGATTTTTGGTGAAATGTTTGTGAAAGTACATCTCAAGCCTTTGAGTAAGGGAAAAATGGTCTTTTGCCCCAGGATAAGGATTAAGAGAAGAAAGACTTGTTTAGTGGAGAAAGTTAAGTAATATGCCTTATTTTTTAAATTAGGGTTAATTGATGTGTCGTGGCTTGAGGCAGTGTCAATGCCACCTATCTTGTTGTGTGAATTAGCTTAATAGTCCCTCAGGTGAGTTTTCATGAACTTACTTATTATGTAGACTATGTGTTATATGTATGCTAACTAGAGATCAACCCCTCAAGGAATCTTGTTGAATCAGAAGGATATAGGATCATGACAGAACTCTCGAAGGGAAGTGAACAAGACCATGACAGACCTCTCCGGGGGAAGTGGTCAATACCAAGTCAACTAGAGACAAACCTCTCGGAGGGAATCTAGTGGATTGTGGTCAGTTATGTTAGCATGCTATTATGTGTCATCTCTTCATATTTATGTGATTATAGCTTGATGTTTATGTGTTATGATGTGAAATGCATATGATATGTATAATGGGTGTGTGTTATGATTAATCACTAAGCCTTAGACTTACAGTTTCTAATTTATGTTTTTAGTTGCAGGTCTTTCAAAATCGAGAAACTTATGTTTTTAGTTGCAGGTCTTTCAAAATCGAAGGGCAAGGAGCTGGCATGATTGAGATATCTGGACATTCTCGGAGGGGCATGTCATCTAGTTTAACCATTTTATGTTACATTACCATTTTCAAAACAAAGCTTAGCTTCCACATTTTTACTATGAATATGTTAATGTGATATGAAAGATGATTTCCTATTTTAGAAATGAATATGAATGAAACTTTTTTGTAAAACCTATACTCTGATTTTCAAAATTTTATGGTTGGATTTTTGGGATCTTACATTCATACATGTAAGACAATGCCTTGAGCAGCCCAAACGTTGTTCTTTCATTGGCGATGTTGTGAGCAACGTTCTTTGCCAATGACAACCTGACTACACCCAGAGCCTTCCGATCTAAGAAATCTAAATCCTCCTGTTCCAGAGCTTTTGGTTTCCTTCCGCTCAATGGTAGGTGTAACTTCTTTTGGTAGAGATAATCTTCGATTTGCATTTTCCAGAAACTGAAATCTTGACGATCAAAATTTTCAATTTTAATCCGCTCAATGATAGGTGTAACTTCTTTCTGGTAGAGATAATCTTCGATTTGCATTTTCCAGAAACTGGAATCTTGACGATCAAATTTTTCGATTTTAAGTTTCACATCTTCAACCATAGCTCTGATACTAGTTTGTTGGGAATTCAACTAAACAAGTTAAGCAACTTCAAACAAACGATAAATGATTTCGGTAAAACTTGCAGAATAAAAGCTACTGAAAAACTACAACGAAATAACTATAAAATCGGAAAACAGTATTTAATGTGGTTCAATCTAGTCTGACCTAGAGAGAGTGGATTTTATTAACACCAAAGACATTATAATCATTCAAAAGCTAAATTGCACTTGTAATCTAAACACTCACTGTAAGGTATCACTAATGTTTTTGGCTGCAAAAAATAAAGCTTTGTACAGAATACCACCTCACTCTTTTCTAATATGTGTATTGTTGTGTGTTGTGGTAACTGTGATTCACATTCATACATATGTGAAAGTGATAAAGCCATTATTTGACTTTCATGAATTGTCTGCCAAAGAAAAGCCTCTTTGAAAATATGCGTACATTGAAAATAATTCGTTGTTAACAAAGTAATTAATGCACCACCCTTTCAGAGTTTCCTTCATGCGCCAATTGTTCTTCACACGTGAACCAAATAATTGTAAATTGGTGATAGTTATAACTTTGGCCCTTGAACTTTGTCATTCATGGCTCCACTAGGTAGGGGTGTGTATGGGGGTGGTTCGGTTATTGGTTAAAATCGAACAATAACCAATACAATTGGTTAATGCATTTCAATAATCATTGGGTAACGGTTAATATTTGTTTTGATTAATGGTTTTATTCGATTAATGGTTATGGTTAATGGTTAAAATTAGTTAACCATAATGGTCCAAGATGACATAAAAATAATTTTTTTATAAAAATTGATAGACATAAAGTCCATTGTTATAAAAAGTGAATGATTGTGTATATGTAATTGTATTGATAGAAGATAACTTATCCTATCTAATTCCAAATAATTACCCTTTAAATTTTCAATTCGTAATATAACTACATACCATATATGTAATATTATATTATATAAAAACATTTATTAATATTATTGGTTCGGTTTGGTTTATAATGGTTCGGTTTTAGATGAAAACCATAATCGAACCATATGTATTCGATTAATCAAAATTAGAAGCCGCTCCATATCTTTTAGTAATAGTTCGGTTATATCGGTCAATTTGGTTATGGTTTGGCTTTTCGGTTAATATGATCACCCCTACTACTAACCTAATGTGTCCATTTCCACAAAGAGGCTCCAAACAAAGATTATAGCATGGGCTTCTACTATGACAAGGTTCTCAAACGCATGTACAACAAAAAATAGGAAATGATTGGAAATGTAACACCCCAATCGAAAGTTATAAACTATCTTAATAACCTCAACATCAAAGTGTTGTAAAAATTGGCCTAAACTACCGATGAGTCTAGGCGATAGTTACCCCAATCGGAAATTAGCCTAGACGATAGTTACCAAGCAACTAAGGAATTTTGAAAGAATAAATTCGGTCCAATCTCTCTTTATTTATATTTTGATTTTATATTTGAATGTAGATGATAATTTCAATTTAATATTAACTTTTTTCAATATTATGTCTTTGGATTTATAATTGAAAATGTGTATAATAAGGCCATGGGGCATGGCGATGATTTTGACGCGTAAAGGGTGAGGTGGCACACATGTTCACCCCCCCCCCCCCCCCCCCCAGCCCGTAAATGTACTGTGGATTGGTACCGGTTACGCCTTCTTACGACCAAAAGAAATCGATTTACACAAACGGTCAAAAATTGACCCATTAACAATGTAAACAAAATCATCTTTTTAACTTTAAACTAAACCATATAAATACCAACATTTTATACCATTTCACACCACAAAACTATTCAAATATCTTTCTATTCTCTCATTTTTTTTTCTCAAAGTATGGATCAAAATCAAAATACCCCAACCAATCTAACCACCTCCAACAACCCCAAACACTCCAAATGATCAATATCAAGGTTACATGCAAATGTTAACATCCCCAATCCAACAACAACCTCTATTTACAAACATTCCATATCAACCACACTACTTCCAACAACAAAGACCACAACAATTCAATCAACCCCACTTCCAAGCTTTTCAACAATTTCAACCTCAACAATTCCAAACACAACAATCTCAACAATTCCAAACACAACCATCTCAAGTCCCCTTATTTTAATCCCCACCTATAAACCTGGACAATGACGAAAACGAACGGGTCAAGTCCCCTTATTTCAAAAGGAAAAGTTACAAAGAAAAAGGAGGAACGTCTTGGAACGAAGATGCGGAGGAAGCTTTAGCTAAAGCTTGGATTTTTATATCGTATGATTCAAGGACGGGCAATGCGCAAACAAGAAACAATTTTTGGCTTCATGTTTTAGATCACTTTCACTCGCTTTTGGGAAGGCAAATGGGTCGAACGTACGACACGATCAATGGAAAATGGCGTGAACTACGAGCGGCTTGCACCAAGTTTAACGACATATATGAAGCAACGGAGGAAGCTCGTCGTCGGAAACTAGCACTTACCGATCTTCAAATTTTAAATACAAAGCCGCAACTGAATATCGACCTGAAAAATCTAGTCACTTTTATGAAAATCCAACAACAAGTTCGTGACAAGTATGGAAATTAGGTTTTTAACATTTTAATTTTTATGTTTAACTTTCTATGGTTTTTAAGTCATTTAGGGTTAAATTTCTATGGTTTTGTGTTTTTTTAGTCATTTAGGTTTGAATTTTTATGTTTTTATGTTTTTTTTAGTAATTTAAGTTATGTAATGTGTTTTTATGTAATGTGAAATATTTATTTATATTTATTAATTATGTTTTTTATTTAATCTAAATATATACTACCTCCGTTCCAAATTAATTGTCCATATTTGACTTTTGAAGTCTTTATTCTTTAACTTTGACTTTAAATATTTTTCTTTTTGATAGATAATACTTGATGCAAAATATACGAATGAATTTTATTTTAAATGTCTTTTCATTGTTATAAATTTCATCAAGTAATATATATATAACACAAATAAAAATACTTAACGTCAAAGTTGAAGAAAAAAGACTTAAAAAATCAAAAGTGGACAATTAATTTAGGACGGATGAAATATAAAAAAAAAAAGATAAACAATGTGGCGTGATCATTTCCAAGGGCTAGTGAACATGTAGTGAAGATGATGTGGCGCATAGGTGACATCACTTTTCTAATGAACATGTAGTGACCACACCCCATAGCCTAAGGCCGAACGGAGTGGGGGTGTCAAGGCCTGTCGCTAAACTGGCTAAGACAAGAACACCGCCCCCTAGCGCTCGCTAAGGGGGGTCGCTATGCTCCAGTCGTTATGGCTTTGGCGAGATGAGAGAGAAAGGAAGGGAAGAAGGTGATTGGTCCAAAGCATTTGGTTTCTTCTTCAATGCTTTGGTTTTTTCTTCAATACGACCCAACTGAGCTTGAATTCTTTCTTTAACCTCCAATTTTTCTTCTCTATTTCTTCCTCTTTCCCCTTAAAAGTTGAGAGAGCAGATTTAGACTCTTCATCTTTTTCGACATTAACCCACTGAAACTCAAACTCCCTGAAATTTGACCAGCTTGAAGTTGCTCACTAGATTGCTTCTGTGGTTGAGTTTGAGTAAACATTTCTTTTTCAGGTTCTTTCTCGTTCTTCTTCAACCAGAAAAAGCAAAAAATCCTCCTTCTTCCTCTGATCCCTCTCTTAATTTCTCTAATTTTTTCTTATTTTTGCTTTTCAACCCCCTTAATTTTTTGATTTCTTGTTGTTTCTCATTTTTTTCCACTGAAGATTTGAGAAAAAACAGGCCTTGATTCTTTAAGTTATGAGAAAGAAACGAAAGAGAAAGAAAAAGAAAGCACAAATTTTGCTTTCAAGCTCCTCTGGACTCTCCAAAAAAGGTTGTTCTCATCCACAAGGCCTCGTTTGCAACACCAACACTTTTTAATGCTAGTTTATTTAGATGGATGTTTAATATAGGATTTTTTTAAAAACCAATAAATCTTAAAGAAAAAAAATCACATGTTAGGCCATGTTTATCGGTTGGATATGATATTTGGAAAATGAGGGCCCCGTTTGAAATTCAAGGTTTCAATCATATTTTTGAAATTAAAAAAAATAAAAAAAGATAAATAAATAAAATGCTAGGAGTGTTACCACTCCTTATGAAATGCTTAGAATTAGATGCTAAGAAAAAAAGATGATATGACATTTAAAAAAGTGATGTGGCAAG
Organism: Lactuca virosa; assembly: GCF_052849685.1. NCBI lineage: Eukaryota > Viridiplantae > Streptophyta > Magnoliopsida > Asterales > Asteraceae > Lactuca > Lactuca virosa. Next base: position 175,643,676 of record NC_136431.1, read on the forward strand.
GTGCTAGGAGTGTTACCACTCCTTTAGCCTAAAAGTATTGGGTGTGGGCAACGATGTTATGAAGTCAACTATTGTCACCTCACATTTCAACATGTTATAACAAGAAGTGGGGATGGTGTTTTCATGTTATAACACGGTGTTAAGAGGATAGAGAAGAAAAAAGAAAAAAATTTGATTGGTGGATGAAGGAATAGCCAATCAAAATAAGTGTTTTATCTAGTCTTTGTTACAACTAGATATATCATAACACCCCTTAACGAGAAGGGGGGTGGTGTTCATTGTGTTAAGACGGCGTTATGGCCGCCACCTCAGCCCTAACGCGAGCAAAAAATGGCCCATACCGTGTAGTCTAAGTATTTTGTAGTTGTTGAAAACGTGTCTTAAAATTGTCACAAACCTTATCCTCCCACAGTTAAAACTATGATTAAAGTTAATAGTAGCCCACAATTGCCACTATTCGGGTAAGAAGAACCGGGTCTTTGGGTAATACCAAGATCTCCAATTCCAATCATGAAGTGGAAACCCAAATCAAGAAAATATGAGCAACTAATAAAGATGTCATTAGAAAAGCATATCCCTTTTCATAAATCAAGAAAATTTGTAGCTAACCATGAAAGAAGTTCCTACTTATGATTCAAGTTCTTCCATTCTTGTAAAAACAACCCTAAATGACTTGAAACAACTAGTAATAACAAACAAAAGAAACTTCTATGAAGATCTCCATTTCCAATCAAGATCAGTATATACATTAACTCCCTTTCTTCCCTCCTTAAGGAAAGCAATCTTCAACTTCCCCATTGTAGACTCATAAATCTTGATTCCTTTAAGAAAAAATTGTTCAACATATCTCCTCAATTCAGTCAGCCTACCCATACTAGCAAGCCCAATCAGCAAAGCATTAGCACTATCCTCAAGAGGTGAAACACCATCTTTCATCATATAAAACCAAATCTCAAATCCCATTTCAGGATCATCAAGTTCAAAAAACATTGAAATGGCAGATGCACAATTTGAAGGGGTTGGAGGCTGTTCGTTCTTTATCATCTCCAAGAAAAAGTTCCCAGTTTCCTTCACCTTCTTGTTCTTGATCAGACATTCGAAGATTAAGTTGTAAGTTAGGGAATTAGGGAAAACTCCATTGAAAGGCATTTCATCGAGCAGTTGGTAGGCGTTATTGATTTCATCTTTGTTGCAAAGCAAAGCGATTATGGAATTATACATGACCAAATTTGGGATTAACCCATTCGTTGTCATGATTTCCCATAGAGATAAAGCATGAGCAGAATCGTTCTGGTTATTAAGAACATCAAGAGCATTTGAGAAGAATTTCAAACCTGGTAAGCAGTTCTTCCCCTTCATTACATGAAGAAACTTTAGAGCTTCATCAGCTTGTGAACCTTGAATTAGAGTGTTCAAAAAAGCAACATAAGCTGACATGTTTTCTGGGCTCCAGCCAACACGAATCACCATCTCTGCAAACATCGTTTTTGCCTTCGCCACATTTCCTTCTTTCTCCCACCCTTCTAACAGAATCGCAAAAGAATCTGCATCTGGAGGGATTTTAGTCTTGATTTTTTCGAAAAACTCTGCTGCTATTTCTGTTTGGAAATGTTCACGACATATAGCACTCAAAAGAGAGTTGAGAGCCACAACATCAGGTTGAATTCCATACTTTTCCATCGCATCAAACGCCTTTATAGCTTCATTAAACCTTCCAACCTCACAGTAGCTCCTGAAAGCTGAAACAAATGTGGTTATGGATACAACACCCTCTTGCGTCATTGACCTAATCGCTTCCCACATCCGCTCAAACATCTGATTCTTCCCAAGCAAATCCACAATCAAATTCCACGTTAAAGGCGAATGCTTTTGCTTCAAACCCACCCATTTGAAAAATATCATGGTAGCTTCAGGGCATCCATACGAGAACTTGATCACTTCTTGTACAACTTCAGGCTCGAGGTTCATTCCTGTCACTGATAATGCGGTTTCAACCTCAGCCGGAAAAACCCTAGCGAGTATTTCGCAAATAGCTCTTGCTCTTGGCGATAAATCATATGCATCAAGGTATGATGGGAATTGTTTCTGGGATTTCTCAGGTTGTTGATGTTGAGAAAGTTTTTGGTGTGCCAAGGGTTGCGATGATGAAGGGATAGTCTGATATGGGTGCCTTAAAGGTACAGTCTCCATCACCTTAAAACCCTTATAGCAAGCTATATGTATAAATCAGAAACTATATAGACAGCAAGACAACCAATCAACCATATATTCAGTTGAATTGCTCTAAAACCTAAGTCGAAGAACATAGAAGCAATGAATACTATAAAGGAAGAACTTGAGAAATAAGAATCAAATTAATAAAACCCCAAATCGAAGAATTTGCTGTTTCGCAGATTTTGTAGGGTTGAATGATAGAACGTCATAATTGCATACTGAACTTAGTTCAACGAAGGCGGCAAGATCGATTTTAGGCGTAATTTGCATTTGCTGGTTAATCGAAGGCTAAGGACAACGCCGGAAACCTATTAAATTGTAGTCCCGGTGGCCGGAAGATGAAACCGATGGCAGTCCGCGTATTTTAGTATCATCGGTGACGTTCTTTTAGAAGCTTGAGAACCGACCGGGTCGGGTCAGGCAGGTAATGGGCCAAAAAACCTGCTCCGATATATTGTTCGGTTAACCCGGTTCAGAAGAAAAATTAAACTTTAAACAGGTCCAGTTTTTATGAGATACATCATAAATCATTTATGTCATTTGATCTGATACGATTATTCAATTATTCTCATCTTTTATGCAAACTACACTATTAATTATATATCTTATTAAGCTCGGTATGTCGTCACAAGAATTACATAACTTCAAAAAAAATAACTTATTGATTTTTTTGAAAAACCAATAAATCAAAAAAAATGTTTGTTAAACTTAAAAACATTTTTCATAATAATATTTCCATTTAGCTTCAAAAAAATATATTTTAAAAAGCATCTTAAACCTAGCTTTTTTAAACTAATTTTAGCTTTTTAACCAAAATAACTTAAAAAAAAGTTTTTAAGCAAAATACTTTTTAATTTATTGATTTATTAACTTTTTCAGCATAAAATATAATTCAAACACTTTATTTAAAGACAAAACTGTAAAATCGGCCCATGTAGTATATCAAAAATTATCCCTTTAGTCCAAAAAGTTTTGGACTTACACCACTGGTTCAAAACTTTGATTTTGTTGCGAATTTAATCCGTTTCAAACTTGAAAATGGTTAAAATGACCTTTTTTTTCTCTTTATTTATTTTTTTCAGTTTCTTTCTATTTACTGCATTATTATAGAAAAAAATACAAACCATCTCTCTCTATATATATATTGCATTCTTTTAAGAATGTTTCCATGGAATATACAAGCTTAGTTGACACTTCGTTGGATCTTAATTCAAACCCTTTCTATTTCCTCTCTCTAGTTCCTATAAATCCTTGGTTACGATATACATACACATGTATCCAAATAATATATATTTATATATACATGTGTAATCAACACACATACGTATGGGTTTCTACCAAAGGACTTCTAACCCAGTGATATTAGGTGACGTCATCTCTCCTTGAGGTCGAGGGTTCAAGTTTCGTAGTGGACATAGGTGGATCTAGATGTTTGTTTAGGAGTAGATTATATATTATATTTGCAGGTTAAAAAATAACGTATGGGTTTCTCTTTAGCTCACATAGTTTCTTGATTTTGAAGCGCATAAAGAAGATGTTCAAAGCAGCTTCACTATTGAGCTGGGATTGAAGATGTCTTCTATTAATGATCATGTATGCATCATTTTCACTATTTTACATGAGTTTCTTGGTCGGGGATGTGCTCCGGTGACCAAGATCGCCGCCGCTAGTGATGTTGCTAGTGTCTCCTCCCCTTCCGCTTCTATCTGATCTGGTGGTGGTGGTCGTCGTCCATTACTTCTGATATGGGTTCCGGTACTAACGCCACACTCTTCTGTCTAAATGGGTTTCTTTCTCTTTATAATTGATGTTCATAAAAGCTTATTTTGTTCTTGATTTAGTTCCTAAATTAATGGGCGTTTCCTTAAACTTTCCAGAGGCGTGGCTGTTTGCTTCAGATTAGGGTTCGATTTCAACCTCAAAAATGATTTCAAATTCGAAATTGATTTCATATTCTAGGAATTTAAATTCATTCCTGTGATGGAAGACCCAAATCAGTTGCTCTCTTTTTATTGGTGCAGGTCGAAAACCATTCACGTTTTCCTCTCTATCCGGATCCGATCTTCTGCCATAGACATACACACATTCACATACTAATCATCTTCTGCCATAGCTTCTTGGATTCGATCAAGGTATCGTGTAGGAATGAGAGATCGATGTCTTGTTTTGGGTGGAACTAATTTTATGTTTGAAGCTAAATGAGCAAAAAATGTAAAAAGAAAATGGTGAAGAACATATGGTTTCGTTTTTTTGCAGATGGGGTCACAAACCATGTATGGGTGTTTGTACGAGAGAGATGGAGGGGGAGGTGGGGTGAGTATTTTTTTTTTCAATAAAAATTTGAAAAAAGAAAATACAAACAGAAAAATCGTCATTTAAAAAAAAATTCAAAATAAATTTGACCAAAATCACAACAAAATCAATGTTTTGGACCACTGGTGATAGTCCAAATTTTTTTAGACCAAAATAACAATTTCCGACATACTATAGGAATCATTTTTACAATTTTGTCTTTTTTAAAAACTTTTTTTACCACCATCAATAAACACTTTTGTCATAAAAGCATTTTTAGACCGGAAATACTGTTTGATATGCACAAAAAAATAGGTATTTCCCGGTAAAATATGTCTTTCCCATAAAGTTCCAAAACTATATCTTTCTGGCTGAATAGACTGAAAAGACAATTGTGTCCCAAACCCCGCCTCTTTCTTTCTTGGATTATTAATTTCTTTTAAATAAATTTTTTAATTTTTTTTTATTGGATTATTATATATTAATAATGATATTATTTTATTCGATTATTAATTTATTTTAAATAATTTTTTTATTTCCTTTTTATGGATTAATTCTTTTTATTGGATTATTTTATATTAATAAATATTATTTATAAATATATAATATTTATATATTAATAAATATTACTTTATTGGATTATTAATTTCTTTTAGTTAATTTATATAATTCATTTTTATTGAATTAATTCTTTTTTTTTTTTTTGACAACACCACCATCATCCTAATATATTTTAAAAAATTTCATTCATCCCGCCACTAACGTACATAAACCGGGTCAAGAATCACAAGTTGAGTTATAAAAAAATGGCTAGAAAGAATAACAAAGTAACATCAACTTGAAAAACAATAAACTAAAAACAACTTAATAGACATTCTATTTGGAATTTTAAATGATTATTGTGTAATTTTGATATTGTATGATAATTTGTATGTTTTTATAATTATTCAGCAACTTCATCCATCACAGTATAGAACAACAGGGTAATATTGTCATTTTTCATCATTCAGCACAGTCAATCAGATGTACAATCAAAAAACATGGTTTCTTTCCATGTTAGAAAACGTTCCCATACATCATTTTCCCAAACAGCACTTTCCCGGACAGAAACTATCAAACGGGATCTTAGTCCTCATTTACAGGTTTTTGACAGTTATCTTCCACCTCCACGCTCATCTCCGCTTCACCTCTTTCCCAGGTTCCTCATTCTTCTTACCTACATTGCAATTCTTGCTTAACCCTAAACCGCTGTCACATGTGACTATTCATGGATCACACAATCACCCATGTTCACACTCAATTTCCCCTATATAACACCAACTTTGGGTTTTTTGTGTGATATTTGTTGGATTAGCAATTCACCTTTCTTTGTGCCAGAAATCGATTATAGAGCATAAATCGCATAACCAAGAAGAACAAGAACCCAAGGGTGTCATTTTTAGTACTTATTTGTACTGCACTTTATGGTTGGCAACCATATCGACCAGAAGTTCCAAGCTTCTACTGATAAAGATGAAGGAAAATTTCAATCAGATGTCAATCTACAAATTATTGAAAGTTTTATTTTGAAGGACAATCCCAAAGGTGATTTAGATGGTGTCAAACCAAAAGCTGAAGCCAATTGTGACAGTGTTGAAATAATCGATTTTAGCTTGCACTTTAGTCCTTATAAGTTCTCCAATCACAGCAGAATTGTAAGCCCATTTTTGAATTTAGGTTAATTTTATAAATAGTTAGAACCTAAATGAGTAGATACAACTCATAAGGCTTCCCAGATTCTAATTTTTATGTTTTATGTATGTTATTTTGTGGATTCATCATTCAATTCGTATGTATGTAAAATTTTAATACATCATAATTTTTTTTAGCAGATTATGTTTCTTTTTTATAGTGAAATATCGAATTTGAATGAAGTATAATTCTCATAAAAGTTAAGTGCTTTTTTTTTTTTTTTGAACAGCCACAAAGTTAAGTGCTTTTCTACTTGGAAGGACTTGTAATCATTAGACTAATTCGTTATATTCTATAGAGACTTGTAATTTGTACGGTCAACAATGGTCAACAATGACTTTGTTTCGGTATGTAAATTTTTTAATTAATTTTATAGTATGTGAAAAGGCAAGGAATATGATTTTGAGTTCTTATATTATTGAAATACAGTTATTTTTTTGACTAATTACCATGTATTCCTATAAGGACTAAAAATATTTCATTTGAAGTTGAGAAAATTTTATTAAGAACACAACTTGAGAAAAACATTACCAGTTATGTAGGTCCAACTGAAGGTTGTTCCCCAATGTTCAGTGCACCTTCAGCAACACCTAGAAAGATTGGTGATGATGAGTTTTGCAACTCTGAAAATGTTCAAATTGATTATGATTGATAACTTGTATTATATATATCATCTCTACTAATTTTTGTTATACCTCTTGGTTGTAGAAGCACATGAATATATAGATTTATTTCATGTCAATATGTTATGGTTTTTGAAACATGGTTATGTTTTCAGGCTTTTGACACCCCTTGGTACCCCTCTTTTCACTTTACTGGAACTGGAATCACAAAAACCATCATGATGCGTCAAATTGCTATTTCTAAGATTTACATGTATAAGTAATTACATATTTTTCTATCTTTAAGCAAAGAATCTTCTAATAGTTTATTAACGATGAGATAAACTCAAGATACTAAACTTGTTGCCGAAGAAGGAACAAGTATTTTGAAACCCTTCAAGAGGCAATGGAGTCTTATACGACGAGTTTTTAACCAAGAGGTAGTGTTTTCCAAAAATATTTACCAATTAGTGATACTTTAAAAGTTATTGACTTTGTAATTCACTAATTGTATTTGATTATTTAAAATAGACAAAACTACAAAAATGGTCCTTATGGTGTACCAAAGGTTACAAACACAGTCTCTGTTAATTTTTGTTGACGAACATGGTCCCGGTGGTTTCCAAAACTTGCATGAATGACCCTTTTTCTTGACATCGTTACTGTTCATCTGTTAGTGTGAGGGTATTTTAGTACTTTCAAGTAGCAGGGACTGAGTTTGTGACTATGGGTAAACCATAGGGACCATTTATATAATTTTTCTATATTCTATGTTTATGAGTTTCACCCATTTACTTTTTAAAATATCACTTTGAACTTTGAAAAATGTTACTTTCACCCTTTTATTTTCTAAATTTTCGTCTTTAACCCAGTATTATAGATAATTTGATTTTTATTAATAACTTCCGATCGTTCACCTAAAAAAACTATTTTTACATGTTTATTATTTATATATTTATCGTTATAATTCAAGGTGGTCAACGTTTCGACTTTAATTTTGAACTTTCTTTTGTTAATTTCTTTTAAATCACATGGTTTTTTTTTAAAAATTGTCGGTTTAAATTCGAGTTTGTCTATGTTTCGATGTAGTTTTTTTATTTACGCTTTTGTGTTCAACTTTATGTACGTTTCTTACGTATGAGACGGGTCACATATAATAACTTTCTTTTGTTAATTTTAAAAAACGTATTATATCCGAGTTTGTCTACGTTTCGACATATATATATATATATATATATATATATATATATATATATATATATATACATTTTTGTGCTTAGTTTTATATAAATTCATGTGTCATTCGGGTCACATATAATAACTTCTGTTCGTTAACTTAAAAAAATGTATTATCATCGAGTTTGTCTACGTTACACGAAACATATATTTTTTAACGTTTTCATGCTTAATTTTATGTACGTTTCATATGTATGACTCAGGTCACATATAATACATTTTTAATTATTTAATTTTCCGTTCGTTAACTTAAAAAAAATCTTACTTATTTTTATGCACGTGTCGATATAAAGTTGAGTTTTTTTTTAATGTTTCGATGTAATTTTTTTTGTACGTTTTGGTGCTTATTTTAAGCATGTTCCTAGGGTTTGTTCACATATAATAGATAAAACCATAATTATAAACATTGAATTTTGTAAGTTGAATTTTGACGATTGTATTGATAAATGTTACGTTTCGACGTAAAAAAACACGTACATAAAAATAAGCACAAAAAATTTAAAAAAAAAACGTCGAAATGTAGACGAACTCGAATCTATACTGATACGTAAAAAAAACATAAAAAAAAGTTACGTCGAAACGTAGACAAATTCGAATATAATATATTTTTTTAAGCTAACGGGCAAAAAATTTTATACTTGACCCGATTGATACTTAGGAATGTACATAAAATTAAGCACAAAAATATATATAAAAAAATAATATGTCGGGTAAACTACACGAATGGTCCCTGTGGTTTGGGGTAGTTTGCGTGGTTGGTCCCTAACAAGTTTTTTTTTCACTCGGACAATCATTATTGTATGTATTTGTTACCGTTTGGTACCTGATACTCTGATAGACATGAAATGACGAGATTACCCTTATTATATATATATATATATTTTGCATTATCTATCTATTATTATAAATTATAAATAAAACATAAATAAAAACAAATTGAAAAAAAAAACTTAAATAAAATAAGAAAATGAATATTGTCGTCATCATCCCTTCATCCCCTATTCCTCTTCATCTTCATTCCTTCTTCCCAATTCCTAACTTTCGTCGACACCATATGACATCACCTTATACCCTGCCGTCGACAACCTTTGTTTCCTGAAATCACTTCTTCCGCCAGAAACAATATCATTCATATGGTGAAAATCGACCGCCATACACCTCACAATTATACTAGGGGGTTTACAGGTGAGGGTCAAATCCCAAAACGAACTCAGAAGTTAATTCAATAGATCAAAGCCATTCAAGAAATTAAATCTATTAGAGAAATCAATCACTTATATAAACATCTAATGCAGCAGCTTCAATTTCCTCTGATTTGAAGCCTAATCGAGCTAACCTGGACTCGATTCTCTCGGAAAATGTGTTTGACCTACCTGGTTCCCTTTGTCGGAAAGCTCTTCGTAGCCCCCTTCTGGTACGGTCGTCTTTTCCGACGTCGCTGCCGCATGTAAACCCCTTAATCGCCGAAAATAGGGTACTGATTTGGTTTGGTTATGGAACAATGTTTTCTTGTTCAAGAATAATTGGTTGATTTCCGTCTGGTTTTGGTTGAGGTGAAGACATTGGAAGTCACCAGAGCTTTGAAAGGGGGATTGACATGGATGTCTGCTGAGTTAAAATGCTAAAACATCGAGAAAGTTTCTCTTAATCATCTCTAAACTAAAACACATGGATCTGGGAACAAGTTCCCTCCAGTTGAGTTGCAGGTTCTTATAAGATCATTGACTTTATATTTCCGAATTTGAAACAGAAACCATCCTAAAAAACATATGAATGCTTCGAATTGTTTGGCTTTAAAACACATATGGCTTTCATTTTTTTGGTTTCGAAAAACACAGGTGGGTTTGATTTGGTGTTGCTTTTGACTTTAAATATTTGCTTCGTTTAATGTTCAGGTTTGATGTGGATTAGTCTCGATTTCATTACTGGTAGAGGATTTGAGTTCAATATTTTATCAGATTTGAGGTTTTGATGTTTAGGAAGAAGACAAAAAAAAGTAGTAAGAAATAGTAGTAAGGGTGGGCCCTATTTGCATTGTCTTTTATTATAAAAATAAAAAGTAATAAAAATAAAGTAAAAATAAAATAAGAAGGGTATAACTGTCTTTCTACATCGACCAGGGACTAGACGCGCAATAAAAGCAAACCATAAGGATGGTCCGAGTGAAAAAAACGTGTTAGGAACCAACCACGCATATTACCCCAAACCATATGGACCATTCATGTAATTTACCTTAATATGTCGAAACATAGACAAACTCGAATATAATTCATTTTTTAAAAATAGCAAATGAAAGTTATTATATGTAAACTGTAACATCCCAAAAATACCGATATTTTTTTTTTAATTCATTCAAAACATACGATACGCATATCAAATCAGTAAAAAGTGTATCATAGCGACATATTATCAGAGTATAATTTCCCAAAATCTCACAATGCGGAAATCATAGGGTGATGCGGTACGATCAGCCCGAGCCCTTCCCCTTCGAACTGGAAGTACCTGAAACATAAACCGAAAGCTGTAAGCACAAAACTTAGTGAGTTCCCCCAAAAGAGACCATACAATACAAACATGTAGCCAAGCAGATCTGGGTGCTTGCAATCCCATTTGGTCTATTTCAACCGGATAGAGTCAAGCATATCTGGGTGCTTGCAATCCCGTTCGGTCTATTTCAATCGGATACAGTCAAGCATATCTGGGTGCTTGCAATACTCTTCGGTCTATTTCAACCGGATATCGAGTCTATTTCACCCTTACGACTACCATATAATATCATAACAAAGAATCACAGAGTCATCAAGAAAACATAGGCATAACTGACGGTTGTCATGAACTCAACCATCATACTACAACATAAACTAGTGGGTCGTCATTGGTGCCTTTGACCCACATATACAGTGAAGGAAGCTCACCTCAGACTAAAGGTATCAAATCACACTCAGTGGCTGACTCCCGAAATCCTCTCCTTAAGGCACAGGTATAAAACCCTAATTAGAAATTGGGCCAATAGTCTAACCCGAGAGTCCAAACCCTAATTCTTAACTTAAGGCAAAAGAGTTTCTTTACCCTTGCCTCATTGGGCCTCCCCCACCAAGGCCTAAATCCACACTAGTCCAAAAAGGCATTACAAGCCCAACTATGAGCCCCTGAAGGCCCAATATAGCCCAACAACACCCAACATGGCCTAAAGCCCAAAAATGTCCTACTACAACAGGTATGCCTGAGGTCCAAACCAAAACAATTCAAAAGCCTAACAAAACTCGAGCCTAAATATCTCATAATCCCACAGACTGCGTACGCGCGATATACATGGCTCGTACGCCCAACGTACGCTGATGATCCGGAATCGGGGCACAGGCCCAGTACGCGCAACGTACTCTAGAGTACGCCCGACGAACTAGTCAGTCAGTCTATTTTTGCTCCAATGTCTTAATCCATTAAGCTTTAACATCCAAAACTTAGATCCAAGCTCATAAAAGTGTCTTAAGCCATAAAGTTGAAAACTTTATGCTCTTGCATGCCTTATTGGGACTCAAACCATGAATTAAGCCCTTTATCTCTCTTAGGTGGTCACCAACTCATGCATGGTTGAGTCTTAACCTTCAATATATGATTTTTATGACTTCAAGCACCCCTAAGAGTCCAAAAGGACAACTCAAATGGTCTGGAGTAGCCCATACTCCAAAAGACCAAGTTAAGGGGCCATAAGAGGCTAAGTTTTTCCCTAAACCTAGGTCTAAGCTTGGAATGAACAAGTTTCAGACTTTATACCTTCAATGAGCTAGAAATGATACACAAGCTCTGGATCTATAAAATTCTTCTTCTCATTTGCTTCTCCTCAAGCTTCCTTCCTCTTCAAAACCACAAAAGAACACCCAAAAACTCCTTGTAAGCTAAAAAATGCACTCAAGATGGCTAGGTTTCGATATTAGCACAAAAAGGCAATGGGGGATGAAAGGGTGATGCACTTGAAGGACTTAATGATCTTAAATAAGGAGAAAATGCTAAAAGTTAGGGTTTGCCCCTGGCTTGAGTACGCCCAGCGTACGCCGGAATCACCCCGATAATGCGCATGCAAGGAGTACGTCGTGCATACCTAGTGTACGCTCATCGTACTCACGAACCCTCCACTTCTTTTAAATTGAATAAATAGATTAGTTTCATACCTGGCAACTCGGGCGCTACAATTCTCCCCCACTTGAATCAGACTTCATCCCTGAAGTCCGCTTCTGGAAATATGAAACATCCCAAAAATACAACCCGAAATTTTTTGTTTTAATATTACTAAAAACCCACAATATCAAATGCCATACAATAAAACCATGAATCGTATGTCTCAAAACGCCATAGTAAAAGTATCAAATCAAACTAATGTCACTATCATATCAAACATCTGAACAAACTCCCAGGATAAAACTGTGGTGTGTGCCATGCCATCATCCCGAGCTCTTTCCCTTGCTAGCGGAAGTACCTGAAACCAAAACTGAAACTGTAAGCACGAAGCTTAGTGAGCTCCCCCAAACTACCACATACCATACAAACATATACACACATATTAGGCCTTGCTCACCTCATCGGACCGAAGTCTGGAAACTGCATCGGACCGAAGTCCGGAACTAACCAGGGCCTTGCCCTCTGCATCGGACCGAAGTCCGGAAACTGCATAGGACCGAAGTCCGGAACTAACCAGGGCCTTGCCCTCTACATCGGACCGAAGTCCGGAAACTGACTGAACATAGCATAGTATAATCATATCTACTAGCATGAACACATATACTGCATACTACATCGGACCGAAGCCCGGAACACATAACACAAAGACATGCTTGAATCACAAAGACCTCAAGCACACTGAACTACTGCATCGGACCGAAGTCCGGAACTACTGCTAACTAAACGGGTCGGCATTGTGGCCGTAGACCCGTTCCTACTGGAAGGAAAACTCACCTCGTAACGCTGGCTGCTGAGATGCTAAATGTGAAACTGGCTGACTGCTGCTCCGGAACTCCCCGGCTACAAATTCCATAAACACTAAATCAGATACTGATAACTGTTCTCAGGGTAAAATGACTGATTTACCCTTGGTCCAAGTCAACCTCCTGGTCAAAGTCAGTTGACCAGACTCGCCGAGTTGGGCCGCCAACTCGCCGAGTCCCTAACACATTTTCTAATCCTCTACTCACTTCAACTCGTCGAGTTTGGTAACAACTCGACGAGTTCTTCCCCCGTACTATCGTCGAATCTAACCTCATCCGACTCGCCGAGTTGTATGAACAACTCGTCGAGTCTGTTCTTGAGGCAAGAAGATTGCCTTGGACTCGCCGAGTCACGGCATGGACTCGCCGAGTCTCTTGCATGCATTCTTATACAGTCGATACTAGTCGATTTCAGTGCATCCAATTCATAGATCTAGGCTTCTAGGGATGGTTTTGCACGTAAAGTTTCCAACTTTACGTGCATGCACACGGGAATGGGGCTAAAACACCAAAATCATCCAACACTAAGCACTTAGGGTTTGGAATCAAGGCTATATTTGCATAAAGGTAGCTATATTGAGTTTCTAGAGCTCAATAACATCCAGATCTATGTCCTCCATCCTAAGGAGAGCTCAAATCTCGAGTTTGAATCATATAAAGATCCAAAAGGGACATAAACAAGCATAAAGAGGGTTTAATGGAAGAATAAGCAAGGTAATAACTTTATTACCAGAATATGAAGCAGATGGAAGCTAGCTCTTGGATCTCCTTTCTCTTCTATAGATCTTCTTTTCTTCCTTCTCTTCTATAACTCCCAAGCTAGCACAAAACACTCAAGCTCAACAATGGGGACTAGGGTTTTACAGAGAAATGCTCTAAAGGTGTTGGAGGCTGGGGTGGGAGGCTATAATGACGTTTAAATAAGGTACAAACCCTGGGATTTAGGGTTTCATCCAGACTCGTTGACTCGCCGAGTCGGGAATAACCGACTCGTCGAGTCGGCACGCTCAAACCACGTGCAGACCCGCTGCTACTCGACGAGTTAGGGCTACTGACTCGTCGAGTAGCTTCTAAATCAAGGAGAATAATAATTAAAAAATACGTACCATGAACGGGGCGTTATAATTCTCCCCCACTTATATTAGACTTCGTCCTCGAAGTCTGCTGCCTCTGAATCCGAAAATAACTCCGGATAATGCTCCCTCATCTCCTCCTCAGTCTCCTATGTCCATTCTGAACCCTTCCGATGCTGCCACTGCACTTTTACTAGCTGAACCACCTTGTTCCTCAAGGTCTTCGTCTTCCGATCTAAGATCGCAACTGGCCTCTCAATGTAATTCAGGCTGCTATCAACCTGAATATCCTCCAATGGTACCACTGCTGACTCATCCACCAAACACTTCCGCAACTGAGAGACGTGGAAAGTGTTGTGGATCTGGCTAAGCTCTGATGGAAGATCCAAACGGTAGGCAACCCGACCTACCCGGGCCAAAACCCTAAAGGGACCAATGAACCTGGGGCCCAGCTTGCCCCTCTTCCGGAACCTGATGACACCCTTCCAGGGTGACACTTTCAGGAGGACCATATCGCCTACCTGAAACTCCAAATCAGAACGCCTCCTATCGGCGTAACTCTTCTGCCGACTCTGAGCAGTCTGGAGCCGGCTACGAACCTGCTGAATCAACTCTGTGGTCTTAAGCACCACCTCTGTGCTCCCCACGACTCTCTGACAGACCTCGCCCCAATAGATCGGGGTCCTACACTTCTTCCCGTAAAGCATCTCGAAAGGAGGGCAGTCAATACTGACGTGGTAACTATTGTTATACGAAAATTCCGCTAATGGAAGATACGTATCCCAACTGCCACCAAAATCTAGAACACATGCCCGAAGCATGTCCTCGAGAGTCTGAATCGTTCTCTCGCTCTGCCCGTCCGTCTGAGGGTGGAAAGCGGTGCTGAAGTGAAGACGAGTCCCCATCTCGTCATGGAACCGCTTCCAAAACCTGGAAGTGAACCGGATGTCTCGATCTGATACTACTGATACAAGCACTCCATGCCGTGCCACTACCTCGCGCACATAAATATCGGCTAGCTTCTCGGCCGATATGCTCTCCTGAATCGGTATGAAATGGTCGCTCTTGGTCAGCCGATCCACTATAACCCAAATCGAATCAACTCCGCGTGCGGTCCTGGGAAGCTTAGTGATGAAATCCATAGTGATATCCTCCCATTTCCACACGGGAATGTCTAACGGCTGCATCTTGCCGTGGGGTCTCTGGTGTTCCGCCTTGACCTTCCTGCATGTCAGGCATCTCTCCACATGCCAAGCCACGTCCCGATTCATGCAGGGCCAACAATAATCGGGTCGAAGATCTCTATACATCTTCGTCGCCCCTGGGTGGATGGAGAACCGAGGCTTATGGGCCTCATCCATCAGCACCTGTCGTACTCCTCCCCAGTACGGTACCCAAACTCTCCCATGAAGGGTCAGCAATCCTCGACTGTCATAGTCAAAGGAGGCTACTCGGCCCACGATCCTCTCACACTTCTGCCTCTCCTCCTTCAGGCCCTCAACCTGTGCCTCTCTAATTTGCTCCAACAAGGGAGTAATCACTGTCATCCTCAGACAAATATCCCTGATCGGGGCTGCTACCGCCTTGCGGCTCAGGGCGTCGGCCACTACGTTGGCCTTGCCCGGATGATAAAGGATCTCACAGTCATAATCCTTTACCACGTCTAACCATCGGCGCTGCCTCATGTTCAAATTCGGCTGATCCATGAGGTACCTCAAACTCTTGTGATCCGTGTAAATTATACAGCGGACCCCATAGAGGTAATGTCTCCAAATCTTGAGGGCGAACACCACTGCCCCCAGCTCTAAATCGTGTGTAGGATAGTTACCCTCCCATACCCATGATCGAAGCATCACAGTAGACTACAAAATCCTCTATTCCCTCTGGCAGGGTAAGAATCGGTGCCTCGCACAATCTCTGCCTGAGGGTCTCAAATGCCGCCTGTTGCTCAGGCCCCCAGCGAAACACCACTGACTTCTTGGTCAGTCTGGTGAGCGGAACTGCTATCTTGGAGAAATCCTGGATGAATCTCCTGTAGTACCCTGCCAGTCCTAGGAAGCTCCGAATCTCAGATGGAGATCTCGGGACCTCCCACTGCATCACGACCTCTATCTTGGTCGGATCCACTAGTATACCCTTCTGGTTGACGAGGTGTCCAAGGAACTACACCTTGCGTAACCAAAACTCGCACTTGGAGAACTTTACGAAAAGTCTCTCCCTCCTCAGCGTCTCTAGCACATCTCTCAGGTGCTCCTCGTGCTGCTCCTGATTCTTGAACTAAACCAAGATGTCATCAATGAACACTATCACTGACCGATCCAGCATCGGTCTGCATACGCGGTTCATGAGATCCATGAATGCGGCTGGAGCGTTGGTGAGCCCGAACAGCATCACCACGAACTCATAATGACCATAGCGGTGTTGGGTTTTGGTATACTACAACATCCTATGGTGCACACACAACCCTAAATACCTTGGATCTATGCTTTCACTAATTATACATGCAAATGGTTTCCAAGGTATTAATCTTACAACTAGCATGCATTTAACATAAAATTATAATATACTAGTTAGCATGACATACCTTTTGACGGAGCTTGAATTCTTGGTGTATTTGGCCTTAAAGAGCTTAGCCCCAATAGTGTGGAAGCCTCAAATGGAATCACAACACACCATGGACAAAGGATGAACTTGAGAGAGAATTCCATGCACACAAAAGACACCATGAACTCTAAAAAGATACAAGTGGCGATTTTGGGCAATGAAGTATCTATTTATATGTGGGATTTCTAGGGTCATGGATATAACCCAAATCCATACCCATGGGTTTTATGATCCATGGTTCATGTGGCCCAACTCTTTATGTATCCATACATAAACTTGGTCCAACATGGATCATAAGCCCAACACATATAAATATAACTAATTATCATAATTAGTCCCCATAGATTTAATTAGTCTCTTTCGACCACTAAATTAATTCCAAATTAATTCTTGATCACTACTAATTAAAACATATGATTTCATATTAATATATTATTACTTATAATATATTAATAAACCATAAATAACCTTCTCTCAAAAGTCCATCCTAACAAATTGTCCTGATGATATGCAACCCAAATGGACCATGCTACTCTCGGGTCGAATACATACCAATAATAGTTATGGGCTTAGACACTTAATCCAACAGTCTCCCACTTGGATAAGTCTAAAACTATTATTCAAGTATGACTCCAAGATCCCGACTAGCAATCGTAGCTCTTAAAGCCGCTGTCAAACTCTGAACAAATCAAATGACATGTCCATTAGATAAGGGATCATATATTCCTCCATTCTAGATATCATATGGACTGAGACATGGATTATAATCATTCTCTCTGTCCATTTGTTGTTTCCCGATTTCAGATTTATGACGACTGACTAATTGAACAAATCAAATCAGTCCAGGCCCGGCCGAGCACTTACGTTTGTCATCACCAAATCATCGAGGGGCCCACAGATATCGCTTTTATCCCGAAGGTAAAAGGAATGGATAAACTTCGACTCATATGGCTTGTTCTACTACTTGTTGAATCATACACAAAGGCACGTTTTATAACATCGAGTTACCAATGCGTTTTCGTGCAATCAATGTATAACCAACTCATAGTAACAACTCATATCTCTAGGTTTGAAGAATATAAGATATTATCGTCTCATGATCACTCGTGATAAAATCCATGAAGTGATTCCAATGAGCGCGGGTTGAATCCAATACTCAGAACTTATGAGCACTCATGAGTGTTGTAGCCCTTTGTCCAACATCTTAGACCTCTACAAGCCAACCCATGACAGTCTTAATTCATATCTACTTCCAACATATGACCGACTGTGGATGGTTTGAATAACTTAGTCATCCAGAACAATGACCTAGTTTATTCTGGAAGTCAAAACATGCAAAATGAAACACAAGAATAATTGAATCGAATATGGTATCAAAACCTATGAACATAAATAAAACACCTTTTATTTATCACCATATGATTACACATTATTCATTGTATACTGTTTCAGCTATCAACTTTATTCTTGAATTTAAAACAATAGTTGTCCCATGCTCCAAGCATGTACACTATGTTTTCTAAACACTAGTCATGCCATACACCAAGTATGCATACTATGTTTGTCTATGATCTTTACTTTGTGAAATAGGTCAATTGAACATAACTCCAATGATCCTCTTTTCATAGTCCCAAATCCTTACTGCAAATGCAAGAATTCCAAATTCATGCCATTTACTGAAATCTGTTAGATTCTAAACTTATATGCATTGATCCTCTTGTAATGATTATGCACAAAGTCAGATAGACTTGACAACAAACATTACAGAGCATTCCAAAGGAGATCAACTCCTTGGAAACATCCTTCTTGCATTAAGTTTCCTAATCTTACACAGATTGAATAATTTCTAACTTTGAAACATTTCCATATTCCATTTTGACTATCACTTCTGAACAAGAGTTTCCTCCTTACAGATTATGTCAATATGGTCCTTCCAGAATTATCATTATACTTCCAACTGTCCTTGAGCAACCAATCTTTGGTAAACCTTAGATTGTCCTCGACAATTGTTTAATCATTTTAGTCATATCCAATTCTAGACCTTTTCCCTTCTTAATGCCCCAGGCATTTGGAAAATTTTAGAAAGGATGAATATAGCACATGCAATCGATCCTATAACCGAAGCATATGGGACACGATTCATGATGTATCACATAAAGACTAAACCAGTCTTTTGTTATAATATTTCCATTTCAATTTGCCAAGTTCTCATAATTCAGATTATGAAAAGGGATGTCGTAATCATAATCGAATTTTAGAACGCCAATAATGGACCCTATATTAGAATTTTCTTATGTTGAGCCATTCCACCATAACATTCATATATATACTTGACTAAATACGATTAAAACCTCAATCTAAGCTTTTAGATTTGAGATGAAGTATAATTTCCTCTCCTTTAATTATAGCAAAACAACTTTTTCCCAATTGAAACCTTTTGTTTTCTATAATTAACATTGCTAACTTGCAACCTTTATCATAATTATCATGCTCCCACTAACATGATGATTATTAGCATAACACTTATGCTCCCACTAGCTTTGACATGTACTCAGAAATCAGTTGAACTTCTAGAAAAAACAATACTTTGTTGACTTTCTTACAAAAGTTCAGATTTCTGATACTAGATTGCTTTGATAAAACTTTATCAATATCATACACCTTATCTTAGATAGCTCACAGGTGTGTCTAAACAATTTCAGAACTATGAAAAGGGATGCCGTAATCATAGTCTCAATTGTTTAGACCTTTGCCACTTCTCACAAGTCCATGTTAGTGTGCCGGTTAACCACATAGCTCCACTAACGACTTTGAGAATGCAAATATCACAATTGCTATCTACTTCAAATCTACTTGGTGGAAGTGTTTCCTCACCATCATTTTCATGAATCGGAGAGAAACCTTATGACCCTTAGATTTAATGGTGTATGTGTTCTTATCCATGTGAATTGTCAAAACCATAGTCACAAGACAAGGATAATGACAAATCCAAACTCATATGGACTGAACTCAATCTTAATTTCTTGCCACCTGGCAGCTCAAGGGCCTGGCATTGCTTCCAAGTTGTTGTGCAACCAATTGAGAACTCTAAGAACTCATATGCAAAGCCAACTTTAACTGGAATGGGCACAGAATATGTCAACACGATAGGTTATAAACCTCAAGTCGTGTGCTAGTGAAGAACTTCAGGTTTTATTCTTGATTAGTTCTTGAGACTTTCAAGACCTTTAAGACTCCCACTGTCCTCTTGACATATAAGACTTTCTTGTCAGATATTCAAGAGATAGTGTGGATTCTAATCAAGACAAACACTTCACATAATTGGCCTTAGTTGGTCTTTGTTTTATCCAAAACATCACAACTTACCAATTTCAAATGTACAAGAGTAGAAAACTTTTACTCTTACATTTGATAAGTGTTTTAAACATTCTTTAAGACATGTCACTCAAGTTACAATCTTAGAGTATAACTCTAAAAATTGTTTTTGGAACGAAGTATGAATCATCTTCTTGATTTAACCACTTCAATAATTCATAACTCCTCTTCTTAACTATCAGAATGCACTTAGAGGATGAATTGTGATAAGTTCTCAAAATCATTAAGATGGTATTAAAACATGATACTAAAGTACTCTCCCATCTTTTCAGATTTGAGAAACTTTTATCTTTCTGCCTAAATTGATTCTTCTTATTCGCTCTGCCATACATTGGAACCTTTTCCAATGTCTCAGAATTACACTTAAGCTTGTAAGTATAACCATATTTACTGAGCTATAGTAAATTATGACGAATAGTCTTATCGATCTTTTGTGGTGGACTCTGACCAGTGCACAAGAATGTGTACCCGATCCCTTAGTCCTTCACTTGAATCACACACCCATGTGAACAAGTAGTTAGTCTTAATTTTTCCAATGCTCGAAAGTTCTCATTCATCATGCTATACAACTTGCATGATTCCAAGTTTCTATCCAACTGAAACTTGGGTGATGAGAATCTTTCCTTATTTGGTAAATTTAGACACTACCACAAATGAAAGAATCAAATTCATATTTCCACTCTTGCTCTTAATGGAATCTTATAAGCAACACATATTTTCACAAATGTCATTGTAAGGATATTTTAAAATAAATAAAATCAAAAGATTTACCTTTTATTTTAAAACTTTGCGGAAAAACTTATC
This sequence comes from Lactuca virosa, assembly GCF_052849685.1. Classification (NCBI taxonomy): domain Eukaryota; kingdom Viridiplantae; phylum Streptophyta; class Magnoliopsida; order Asterales; family Asteraceae; genus Lactuca; species Lactuca virosa. Next base: position 175,664,586 of record NC_136431.1, read on the forward strand.
CTTACAATCCATATGAAAACTTGTTGTTATCTATTCCTAAGCAAAATATCATAACTCCTAAGAAGTAGCTCAAGAATCCGATCTTCAAACTATGCGATAGAAATCCATCTACGCGATCAGATTCAGCATATTCTTTCTTTAAGTTTCTTCACTTTTCTTTGATTCTTAAAACATCAACATGTGACCCAGTCACATCATGTATCAAGAATCTCATAATAGAAACTTAGCAGAGTTAGATAGCGGACTTTACCTGAAGTAGAGTCAAACTTATTGACTTTAACATCCTTAGGTAAATTTGGCAGCTTCGCAACCAATGCCCCTTTCTTTGGCAATATAAACATATGGACCCTTTGGTAATGGGACTATCTCAGACTTAGCTTTTCTCTTTACCATTTGGTCAACCGAGTTGACTATGGCCGATCCATTTCCATTGGGAAGAGAATGCTTTTTTGGATTCCCAGTGTCATCATTGTCAATGTCCATAAAGTTTTTAGGAAGTTGATCTTAGCAAATAGATAAGATCATTAAGGGTCTTGTCATAGTCTGTTTCATAGGTGTTCCAAAAGAACTCACTATGTGACTTAGAAAGTAGTTGAGCCACCAACTTTCTCAAGACTTTGACACCCAACTCTCCCGGCTTGTCAATATGTGACTACATCTCCAAGATGTGATCACACATAGACCTTTGCTTGCCAATAGGGCTTGAGTGAGCTTAAACTTTTCAGGAACTTGTGGGTTAGGGAGAATAATTGGAGGAGGTGAAAGAAGTATGATTTCCATGGGACATCATCTTCATTTAGGAAAGCTTGTTTCAAGAGATTTGGGAAGATCATAAATGTCTAAACCAGACATCTTTTGGGAGATACTCAAGATAGTTGATTTAAAGTCCTTAATATAACACCCAATATGAAATATTAAGGCTAGGACCCAACACAATACTTTTATAACTTGGAAGAGGGATGCCGTAATCCAAGCTATAAAATATTTGAAGGTAGGCGAATGACGATTCACCAATTTCCACAATGAAAACGAAATATATATTATTAGGTTTTAATTGGTTTTTGAAACTCCTAGATCTTTGAGATTCATTGAACTGTTCAATGACATGTTTCAATCTCGAGTGTGCCCTTCAGGTTTTGTGACTGGGATGCCGAGGATCACAAAACAAGGTGTGAAGTAACCATGCAAATTACTTGGTACCCTTAAGTGTTTACCCCTCAATCGATGTGCCGGTTAACCACACACGCTCCATCGATACTATGATAAACATTAGGTTACCCTTTGCCTACCTTGTTAAATACGAGTTAGTGTGCCGGTTAACCACACACGCTCCACTAACCGACTTAAACAAAGTGCAAAGTGTAATTTCATGGATTAGCACCTTATTCACTTTTTCCTAAGTAACTAAGATTGGGTATTTATAAAAGGTTTAATTACTTAGTATTTATCGTTAATACTTTTAATGAAACGAGAATTATAGTCTTTGTCCTACCCGTTCGGCTAACGACCCTCCACCGGTCAGGGAAGCGGTGGGTGAGAGTGGACACCCATTAAACTGCCATTTTATAGGCAGTAACCTTATACCCCCCTTATAGACCGGCTTCGTGAATGAGGCCTACTAACGGTAAGACTGACTTTGTTCTTATATATATATATATATATATATATATATATATATATATATATATATATATAAGTATTAACTATTAATATTATAATAGTATAAGGGTGTATTTTAAACATTTAAAATACTTGGTGGTTTAATCTATTAATTAAACTATACTCTTAATTTAATTAAACTTAAACCATGTCTTTATGGAATTATTAACTCTTTAATTAGACACTTTAATTAATTTAATGAAGTCCATAAAGTTTGAACTTTAACTTTTAAAATTCTTGGGTTTGGAATTAAAGTGTATATGGGGTTTGACTTTACAAATTCCAAAACCTGAGGACAAGTTTTGAACAATTCAAAAAACTTATGGTTTCCATAACTTATGAATTTTAAAGTGGTTTAATGGAAAAAACCCTTCAAGTTCCATAACTTGTAGACAAGTTATGGAAGACTTTAAAAGCATTAAAAATGTGACTCTTCATTTTTTCATAACTTATGGAATTTTTATGGGTTTTAAAATTCATAAATGTGACTTTTCATGTAACTTGAGGACAAGTTACAAAAACACATATTATGAACAACTTCAAGATTAATTTGGATTGAAAACAACTATCTCATAATTTTTCCTATTAATCTAAACAAACTCATAAACATAAACATTCATAATCAACATTTTTCAAGCATCATATAAACATGTATAAAACTTGAAACTTTGATTATTATCCTTTATTTGGATGAGAATAAACATTACCATAGTATCAAAAAACAAATTTTATGAACAAAAACACTCTGCGGTAATGATTCTAATCCAAAACAGGCCAAAAAACTCGAAGATAAGCTGTCAGGGGGTCCAACTCGTCGAGTGCATGAACCAACTCGACGAGTTGGATGAATTTGTTCATGGACTCGTCGAGTCCATCACTGGACTCGTCGAGTCTGCTGTCCCGACAGCAAAAAATTCGATTTTTTTCAGTTTTTTTTTCCAGCAACTTGCATCAAGTATAATTGAAAACAACCCATGGCTCTGATACCACTGTTGGGTTTTGGTATACTACAACATCCTATGGTGCACATACAACCCTAAATACCTTGGATCTATGTTTTCACTAATTATACATGCAAATGGTTTCCAAGGTATTAATCTTACAACTAGCATGCATTTAACATAAAATTATAATATACTAGTTAGCATGACATACCTTTTGATGGAGCTTGAATTCTTGGTGTATTTGGCCTTAAAGAGCTTAGCCCCAATAGTGTGGAAGCCTCAAATGGAATCACAACACACCATGGACAAAGGATGAACTTGAGAGAGAATTCCATGCACACAAAAGACACCATGAACTCTAAAAAGATACAAGTGGCGATTTTGGGCAATGAAGTATCTATTTATATGTGGGATTTCTAGGGTCATGGATATAACCCAAATCCATACCCATGGGTTTTATGATCCATGGTTCATGTGGCCCAACTCTTTATGTATCCATACATAAACTTGGTCCAAGATGGATCATAAGCCCAACACATATAAATATAACTAATTATCATAATTAGTCCCCATAGATTTAATTAGTCTCTTTCGACCACTAAATTAATTCCAAATTAATTCTTGATCACTACTAATTAAAACATATGATTTCATATTAATATATTATTACTTATAATATATTAATAAACCATAAATAACCTTCTCTCAAAAGTCCATCCTAACAAATTGTCCTGATGATATGCAACCCAAATGGACCATGCTACTCTCGGGTCGAATACATACCAATAATAGTTATGGGCTTAGACACCTAATCCAACAAGCGGGTCCTAAAAGCGGTCTTCTGCATATCCTCATCCCTGACCCGTATATGGTGATATCCTGACCGTAGATCAATCTTGGAGAACTAAGATGCTCCCTGAAGCTGGTCAAACAAATCGTCTATCCTCGGGAGTGGGTAACGGTTCTTCACCGTTACCTTGTTCAGCTCCCGGTAATATATGCACATACGTTGCGACCCATCCTTCTTCCTCACGAATAGGATCGGGGCTCCCCATGGTGAACTACTTGGCCTGATGAAACCCTTGTCTAGCAGCTCCTGCAGCTGCGTAGACAACTCTTGCATCTCTGGAGGAGCCAGCCGATATGGTGCCCTGGCTATCGAAGCCGCACCCGGAACCAGGTCAATCCGAAACTCGACCTGTCTTTCCGGAGGTATCCCAGGCAAGTCCTCCGGGAATACATCTGGGGTACTCTCGCACTACTGGTACATCGTCAACTGTAGCCTTACCCTTCTCCCGGGCATTTATAACATAGGCGATGTACCCTGTGCAACCCTGTTGAACGTAGCGCCTCGCTCTCGCTGCTGAACAATGAACTGGTCCACGCTGTGGCCTCTCGCCCTGAATCACTAACTCTCCCCCACTGGGAGAGCGAACCCTCACTAACTGCAGCTCACAATCAATCACTGCCCCATTGGGGCTCAACCAATCCATACCCACTATAACCTTATTCACTCTCAGGGGAATAGGAACCAAGTCCACTGAAAACTGCTCATCAAATAACTACAGAGAACACCTCTTATGCACTCTGGCGACCCTGATGGTCATGTCATCAGCTATCTCAACCTCGAGTGGACAATCCAGCTCCCCCGGAGCTCTACTAAACCTCTTACTAAGCGCAAGTGAAACAAATGATCGGGTGGCCCCCGAATCAAACAATACTGTAGCTGAAATGCCGTTCACTTAGAACGACCCTATATGAAAACATATAACTATGAGAAACAATCAATATCAAATAAAAGACAAGAGGGAAAATACATACCTGTCACCACATCAGGAGTCGCTCGCGCCTCCTATGCTATCATCTGGAAAGCTCTACTCTTCGCCACTGGCGCCTCACCCCGGCCCTGACGGCCATCTGTAATCCTCAATGTAGCAGGGGCAGGTGCCGCCACCTTCCCTGCTGCTGCCAAACTCGGACATTGAGACTTTTTATGTCCCCTCTGATTGCAATGGAAGCAAATCAGATCAGATGTTGCGGTAACGGTGGGAGTAGCTGTACAATCTCTGCTCATATGCCCAGTCCGGCCGTACTTGTAGCAACTGGGACTCCCTGCCTTGCACGCCCCATCGTGAAATCTCCCACACTTGCCACATCGACTGTGGCTCTGCTGTACTCTAGATCTGTGATCCGATACCTTGGGCTTTTTGCCCGAACTCTCTGTGCCAAACGCCGCCTCTGGCTTCCTCTTCTTCTCCATCTCCAAATCTCTCTCTCTCTCTCTCTCTCTCTCTCTCTCTCTCTCGAGCCCTCGTAATCATGTCATCTAGCGTTTTACAGCTGGACCGGCTCACAAACTGGCGGATATCACTCCGCAACATCTCATGATAACGGGCCTTCTTCATTTCCTCACCAGCTGCGTACTGAGGAACGAGAAGAGCCCTCTCTCTGAACTTGGCGGTAATCTCCGCCACTGTCTCCGTAGTCTGGGTGAGATCCTGAAACTCCCTAGCTATCTGCTGCACCTCAATAACCGGTGCAAACTCAGCTTTGAACCTGGTAGTAAAATCAGCCCAAGTCATCGCATCAAGTGCTGCGTCATCCCCGATGACATACCCGATCTCCTCCCACCAATCTCGTGCCCTGTCCTTCAGAAGACAGGATGCTAGTCTGACCTTGTCCCCCTCGGGACATCTGCTGGTGCGGAATGCGTTGGCGACATCTGCCAACCACCTAGTACTCGCTATGGGGTCCCACGCCCCATGATAGTCTGGAGCTCCACAAGCCCGAAACTCCCTGAAGGTGAGTGTGCGCGACCCCATCATGGTCGCCACCTCAGCACGGAATGTGCTCAACCTCTCGTCCATCAGCTCTAGAATACCCTCCTTGATCGAACCGAAGATCACAGGAGTCTGCTCAAGTATAGTGCGAGTAACCTCTGATTTGAGGAACTCTCTGGTCTGCTCATCTAGATCTCGCCCCCCGAGCCTGCTCCTGATCCCTCGCCGGCTCCTGAAATGCCGACTACTGGCCTAGGGCGTAAAACCACCATTCTGAAATCACAACATGATAAACGTCAGAAACACTGATATATCTCGAGGGATCGCTACTACTTACAAATTCCCTGGTCTCATCTTAGCCTTCCTTGGTTCAAGTACGGATCCTCTGCTTTCAGTAGTACGGGCCCATACTACATTCCACATCTATCCGTACTTTCCTCAAGGACTGCCTCGAATCCACCAAGTCACTTCTACTGTTACTGATCTCTGCTACTCCTATCCTAGGCTTGCCCTAGGGAAATCTCTGACTCTACCCAACCCAGTCCTCAGCTGCTGAAGGCCTCCTCGTAATGCCAATTAGCCATCACCTGAATACCATCACATGTGACGAGGCTCAAATAATCCTTCGAGTACACGACTCGTACCTACAACGGTTAGACTCAAATGAGAGCTGCGCAATAGGGCCAAATCCAGCACTCTGAGATTATTCAACCCTGCTCACATGTGACGTGGCGTATTCACCTAATGGCTAACTCCCCTCACTCAGAGTTCCACAAAGCACAAAGCAAGCAGCATTCAGACACAGAAACTACTCAACCAATTCTATCCTCATAACAAGAAACTGTACTAACATACAATGTTGAGCTCATACTATCAGGCATAACCTAAACAGGCTATCCTACTACTGTCTACTCAATACTAGCATGCAATTCTCGTAAAGCTGAAACACATATAGCAGGCACATAAGGCATCCTCCTAGATCCTTAGTCCTATTCTAGCATGCTATTCTACTGAAACTGAAACTGATAATCATAACATAAACTTGTATGGGTAATTTGGGAGTACTTACTTGAGCTCGACTGATCGCATGCACCACACCCTTTTCTCTTTTTTCAAAAACTCTTTTCTTTTTAAGTTTTCTTTTTCAAAAAATTTCTTTAGGAAACATTTTTCTTTTGAAAATATTTTTACCATTTCCTTAGTTTGAGTCCAGTCACACCCGAAAGTGTGTCTGAATCCCTCAAACCAAGGCTCTGATACCAACTTGAAACATCCCAAAAATGCAACCCAAAATTTTTTGTTTTAATATTACTAAAAACCCACAATATCATATACCATACAATAAAACCATGAATCGTATGTCTCAAAACGCCATAGTAGAAGTATCAAATCAAACTAATGTCACTATCATATCAAACATCTGAACAAACTCCCAGGATAAAACTGTGGTGTGTGCCATGCCATCTTCCCGAGCTCTTTCCCTTGCTAGCGGAAGTACCTGAAACCAAAACTGAAACTGTAAGCACGAAGCTTAGTGAGCTCCCCCAAACTACCACATACCATACAAACATATACACACATATTAGGCCTTGCTCACTGCATCGGACCGAAGTCCGGAAACTGTATCGGACCGAAGTCCGGAACTAACCAGGGCCTTGCCCTCTGCATCAGACCGAAGTCCAGAAACTGCATCGGACCGAAGTCCGGAACTAACCAGGGCCTTGCCCTCTGCATCGGACTGAAGTCCGGAACTAACCAGGGCCTTGCCCTCTGCATCGGACTGAAGTCCGGAAACTGACTGAACATAGCATAGCATAATCATATCTACTAGCATGAACACATATACTGCATACTACATCGGACCGAAGCCCGGAACACATAACACAAAGACATGCTTGAATCAAAAAGACCTCAAGCACACTGAACTACTGCATCGGACCGAAGTCCGAAACTACTGCTAACTAAATGGGCCGACATTGTGGCCGTAGACCCGTTCCTACTGGAAGGAAAACTCACCTCGTAACGCTGGCTGCTGAGATGCTAAATCTGAAACTGGCTGACTGCTGCTCCGGAACTCCCCGACTACAAATTCCATAAACACTAAATCAGATACTGATAACTGTTCTCAGGGTAAAATGACTGATTTACCCTTGGTCCAAGTCAACCTCCTGGTCAAAGTCAGTTGACCAGACTCGCCGAGTTGTGTGAACAACTCGTCGAGTTCTCCTTCATCATATGAACACGCCCAGACTGTGACTCGCCGAGTTGTATGAACAACTCGTCGAGTCTGTTCTTGAGGCAAGAAGATTGCCTTGGACTCGCCGAGTCACGGCATGGACTCGCCGAGTCTCTTGCATGCATTCTTATACAGTCGATACTAGTCGATTTCAGTGCATCCAATTCATAGATCTGGGCTTCTAGGGATGGTTTTGCACATAAAGTTTCCAACTTTACGTGCATGCACACGGGAATGGGGCTAAAACACCAAAATCATCCAACACTAAGCACTTAGGGTTTGGAATCAAGGCTATATTTGCATAAAGGTAGCTATATTGAGTTTCTAGAGCTCAATAACATCCAGATCTATGTCCTCCATCCTAAGGAGAGCTCAAATCTCGAGTTTGAATCATATAAAGATCCAAAAGGGACATAAACAAGCATAAAGAGGGTTTAATGGAAGAATAAGCAAGGTAATAACTTTATTACCAGAATATGAAGCAGATGGAAGCTAGCTCTTGGATCTCCTTTCTCTTCTATAGATCTTCTTTTCTTCCTTCTCTTCTACAACTCTCAAGCTACCACAAAACACTCAAGCTCAACAATGGGGACTAGGGTTTTACAGAGAAATGCTCTAAAGGTGCTGGAGGCTGGGGTGGGAGGCTATAATGACGTTTAAATAGGGTACAAACCCTGGGATTTAGGGTTTCATCCAGACTCGCAGACTCGCCGAGTCGGGAATAACCGACTCGTCGAGTCGGCACGCTCAAACCACGTGCAGACCCGCTGCTACTCGACGAGTTAGGGCTACTGACTCGTCGAGTAGCTTCTAAAACAAGGAGAATAATAATTAAAAAAATGCGTACCAGGAACGGGGCGTTACAAAATAACTCTAGGTAGTGCTCCCCCATCTCGTCCTCCAGCTCCCACGTCCATTTTGAACCCTTGCGGTGCTGCCACTGCACCTTTACCAACCCAATAACCTTGTTCCTCAAGGTTTTTGTCTTCGTATCGAGGATCGCTAGGTGGCCATCCACCTGAATATACTGTAATGGAACCACTGTGGAATCATCAACCAAACACTTTCGTAGCTGGGAGACATGAAAATTACTATGAATCTGGATGAGTTCCTCCCGAAGTTCCAACCGATACGCTACCCTGCCCACCCAGGCTACAACCTTGAAAGGACCGATATACCTGGGGCCTAGCTTGCCCCGATATCTGAATTGGATGACACCTTTCCAAGGTGACACCTTCAGGAGAACCATATCCCCAACCTGAAACTCTAGGTTTGATCGGAGCTTGTCGGCATAGCTATTTTGCTGACTCTGAGTTGTCTGAAGTCTACTCTGAACCTGCTGAATAAACTCGATAGCCTTGAGTACCACTTCGGTACTCCCTATGACTCGTTGACCGACCTCACCCCATCATATATGGGTCCTACATTTCCTCTCATAGAGCATACCAAAGGAGGTTGATCGATGCTGTCATGCTAACTATTGTTATATGAAAATCCCGCTAACAGAAGATACGTATCCTAGCTGTCTCCGAAATCCAAAACACACGCATGCATCGTATCCTCCAATGTCTGGATGGTCTGCTCGCTCTGACCATCCATCTGCGGGTGAAAGGTTGTGATTAAATGCAGACGAGTACCCAACTCCTCGTGAAACCTCTTCCAAAACCTGGAAATAAACCGAACATCCCTGTCTGAAATCACTGAAACCGGCACCCCATGCCGTGCCAAAACCTCCCTGATATAAATATCAGCCAACTTTTACACAGAGATACTCTCCTAAATTGGAATAAAATGCGCAATGTTGGTCAATCGATCCATGATGACCCAAATCAAATCCACTCCGTGTGCGGTCTAAGGTAATTTCGTAATGAAATCCATGGTAATCTCATCCTATTTCCAAACGAATGCCTAACGGTTGCATCTTGTCGTGAGGCCGTTGATGTTCGGCCTTGACTTTCCTGCAAGTAAAGCATCTCTCCACATACCAAGCTACGTCCCGTTTCATACATGGCCACCAATAATCAGGACGGAGACCTCTATACATCTTCATCGCCCCGGGGTGAATGGAAAATCTTGATTTGTACGCCTCCTCCATCAGAACCTGATGCACACTACCCCAATAAGGGACCCATACCCTCCGATGGAGATTCAATAAACCCCGACTATCATAATCGAAGGAAGCCACCTGACCCACTATGCGCTCACTCTTCCGGTGTTATTCCTTCATAGCCTTGACCCGAGCCTCTCAAATCTGCTCTAAGAGTGGAGTAATCACTGTCATCCTCATAAAGATATCCTCTATCGAAGCCGCGACCTCTTTGCGGCCGAGAGCATCAGCCACCATATTGACCTTCCCCGGATTGTAAAGGATCTCACAATCATAATCCTTCACCACATCCAATCACCGACGTTGCCTCATATTCAGATTCGACTGATCCATCAAGTACCTCAGGCTGTTGTGATCTGTGTAAATAGTACAACAGACTCCATAGAGGTAATGTCACCAAATATTGAGGGCGAAAACCACAGCCCCCAACTCCAAATCATGTGTCGCATAATTCGCCTCATGAGGCTTCAGCTGCCTCGAAGCGTAAGCAATAACGCGACCCCTCTGCATCAAAACCTCACCCAAACCCATGATCGACGCATCACAATAAACTACGAAATCCTCAATACCATCCGACATGGTCAGAATAGGCGCCTCACACAATTTCTGTCGCAGGGTCTCAAACGTTGCCTGTTGCTCAGGGCCCCAACGAAAAGTGGCAGTCTTCTTCGTCAGTCGAGTAAGAAGAACTGCTATCTTGGAGAAATCCGGAATAAATCTCCGGTAGTAACCTGCCAACCCAAGGAAACTCTGAATCTCAAATGGAGATCTCGAAACCTCCACCTCATCACGGCCTCGACCTTGGCCGGAACGAACAGAATACCATTCTAGTTGACAAAGTGTCCCATAAACTATACCTCACGAAATCATAACTCTCATTTGGAGAACTTCACATACAGTCTCTCCCTCCTCAGGGTCTCCAATACCTTCCTCAAGTGCTCCTCATGTAGCTCCTGGGTTTTGGAATAGAATAGGATGTCATCGATGAATACAATCACAAGCCGATCCAATATCGGTAGGCACACATGGTTCATGAGGTCCATGAACGCAGCTGGAGCATTGTTGAGCCCAAAGGGCATCACCACGAACTCGTAGTGACCATAGTGAGTCCGGAAGGCCGTCTTCTACACATTGTCCTCCCTGACCCTCATTTGATGATAATCCTCGTGAGTAGATAACGGTTCTTCACATTTAGCTTATTCAACTCCTGATATTCAATACACATCCGATGCGACCCATCCTTCTGCTTCACAAACAGGTTCGACACTCCCCAAGGCGAACTACCCGGTCGAATGAACCCCTTGTCTAACAGCTCCTGCAGCTGTTTAGACAACTCATGCATCTCTGGAGGAGCTAACCGAGATGGTGCTTTGGCTATCGGAGCCACACCAGGAATCAAGTCAATCCGGAACTCCACTTGCCTCTCCAGAGGCACTCCAGGAAAATCCTCTGGAAACACATCCGGGTACTCCCGTATAATCAGAACATCATCTACAGTCACATTACCCTTCTCCTGGGTCTCCATAACGTAGGCAACGTAACCTGACCATCCCTGATGAAGGTAGCGCTCGACCCTAGCTGATGTATATAGAATCAGACCGCGTTGGGCGCCCTCTCCATGGACCACCAACTCTCCCCCACTTGGGTTCTGAACATGCACCATCTGACGCTCGCAATCAATCACCACCCCATTACGGCTCAGCCAATCCATCCCCACTATAACCTTGTTCACGTACAAAGGAATATGAACCAAATCGATCGGATATTGCTTGTTGAACATCTCTAGAACACAATCCTGATGAACCCTCGATACCCGGATAGATTGATCATTTGTAATCTCAACCTCTAATGGACAATCCAGCTCCCTCAGAGCTCCAATAAACTTCTTCCTGAGTGCAAGAGATACAAAATATCGGGTAGCCCCCGAATCAAATAATATCAAAACAAAGGTACCGTTCACAAGGAACGATCCTAAAACAAAACAAACAAATATAAGCAGAGAAATCATCATAAATAAAGAGTTAAGGAGAAGAGACACACCCGTCACCACATCCGGTGCAGCACGTGCCTCCTCGACTGTCAGCTGAAAAGTCATGCTCCTTACAATATGTGCATCTGTATTGCCCTAGAGGTCGTCAGTAATCCGTAGGGTCGCTGGAGAAGGTGCTACTACTAGTCCTCCAAATGCTAAAATCGGGAGTTGTCCGTCTTGTGGCCCCTCTGATTGCAATGAAAGCAAATTAGATCTGATGTCTGGGTGGTGGTGATAGTAGCAGTGCAATCATTGCTAAAGTGCCCCGTCTTTCCGCACTTGTAGCAGTCCGAACCACCCACTCTGCAAACCCCATCATGTGACCTGCCGCATTTTCCACAACGACTCCGACCCTGCTGCCCTTCGACCTAGAGTCGAACCCCTTGGGTTTCTTTGCTGAAACCCCAACCGTCTGCCCATGCTCCGCCTTCCTCTTCCATATGAGCTCCAAATCAATCTCTCGTTCCCGCACCCTAGATATCATGTCATCCAGATCCGGGAAGGCAGAAAAACCAACGAACTCCCTGATGTTAGATCTCAGCATATCATGGTATCAGGTCTTCCTTATCTCCTCATTTTCCGCATACTCGGGTACCAACAACGCTCTCTTTCTGAACTTGGAGGTGATCTCCACCACAATCTCAGTCGCCTGCCTCATATCTAGAAACTCCCTAGCTAACTATTGCACCTCAACAGATGGAGTAAACTCTGCTTGAAATCGAGTCACAAAATCTGGCCAGGTAATGGCCTCAATGGTTGGGGCTCCCAAAGTATAATTGTAACGCCCGCAGATTCGGGCTAGTCAATTTAGAGACAATGAGCATCAAAAATGAGTTTTTGATAGAAGATTATTTAGAAGGAGTAATCTTAACCAAGTTGTAAAATATGTCACAAGGGTTCCGTACATATAAAGAACGCCGAAATCCAAGTTATAACGAAGAAGTTATGGCCCGTCGAAGTTTCGCGACAAAACCGACACGACAGAACGCGACGTAAATAGTGAATTTATGATAGAGTGCTTTTTAGCCTTATTAATCTAAACGAAAGTTGTAGTATACGTTAAACCGAGAGCGTGCATAAAAAGAACGCCCAAATCTGACTTCGTATGAGAAAGTTATGATTTTTCTAAGATTTGGCCTAGGAGTGCACAACCCGAAACTCGAATTTTAGATCGAGCGGTTTTTGGCCAACACGACCTAACTGAGAATTGAAGATCTCATTAATAGGAGCTCAACAATATAAAGACAGACAAAAACGAAGTCCGTATGTAGAAGTTATGAATTTTACGTAGTCATTTAACAGTATAATCTTCTCATACTGTTAAATTTAAAATCGGTTGAGAATTAGCCAACAGAGACAAAAGGAAAGTTGTAGATCTTGTCTTTACCTACGCGTGGATATAAAGAACGTCAAAAACGAAGTTCGCATGAGAAAGTTATGAATTTTTAAAGATTGGTTGTTTTACCTGCGTCCGACGCCACGTGTCAGCACCAGACTTCGCCTTGGAGCCTACGCAAAGCTCACGACGTGAGCACCATTTCTCACGACGTGAGAAGGCCTAGACAACCTATAAATAGAGGCGTAAATCACCCCCAAAACTCACACCTTTCATACCCTTTCTCTCCCATTACCCCCAAACCCTCTCTTCCATTCCCTAGCACCTCCTAGGTGTTAGAGGCGAGTCCCGGAGTGCCAGAAGGCTCCGAAAAGAAGAGCCTTCGGCTCAGAAACTCTGCTTCGGCGGAGCTCGATTTTGAGAAAAATCCTATCTTTAGTATAACTTATGTTTCAATATAGTATCGTTATTATGAACCTATAAATGAGATTTATCAGTGATTCAAAGTCGTTATACTAATTGATCTACTTACGGGAACGATGTCTAGGCTGTGATTTAGTGAGGTGCTTAAAGTCGGATTTCCAAATAGTATACTTCGTATACCAAACGGACCCTACCTCCGATATGATCCTACCTGGTTGTTCCTTACTTGATAGATCATGAAGTAGACTTTGAGTTAATTAGTCGCAATAAAGATTAGACTAAAACTTAACGATAATAATGCTAGGTTTCGTCGAAACAAAATAGAATCGTTAGAAGCAAAGCGCTGTCTGAGTTTGGAATCATCACTTTAACAAGTGAGTGCATAGTCCCTTTCATGAACATGATTTTAATATAAGTATTGATTGAAGTATTAAATATATGTTTATGTGCGAGTTATTTGATGTTGCCTGAATACGTGTTAAAGAACATACCTGATTACATATGATGATTTTGATGGGTTTTGAGCATTCTAACACTTCCTAAGTGTACATGCAACCCTAATAACCTTGGATCTATGTTTGTCTAATTATCATGCAAAGTTGAATTCCAAGGTTATATTCCTATCTAGCATACATGGGGAACAAATTTTAACTTGCATGAAAGATAGAATAACTTACCTTGTTGTTGCTTATGATCCTTGAAACCTTGTGAGCCTAGCACCCCAAGTGTGATGCCTCAAATGCTTCACACAACACCAAATGCTTTTGGAATGACTTTAGAGAGAATACACACTTCTAAAATCGGCCTAGCCCTCTTGTTTCTTATGTGTAGCCAATTTTGGTGGAGAATGGGTTTCTTATATAGTGTTGACACATCTAGGGTTACACCATGTAAACCCTAATGTGTCATGACTCTTCATTTCCATGACCCATGGGTTTGTAACTCCCATGGAGCATCCATGGAGCATCCTATGGGTGGAACCCAACTTGATAATCCATGGAGCCTCTTAGCCCACTATATAAGATATGGAAGATTTACATAATCTACCCATATATTTAATTAGTTATCTTTTGATCACTTAATTAATTCTAAATTAATTCTTGATCAAACTAATTAAATAATATTATTAATATATTAGAACTTATAATATATTAATAAACCATAAGTGTTATTTCTCTCATTTTAGTTTATCCAATTGCATGGTGCCATGCAACCCAAATGAACCATGTCGGGTCGGGTCAAGTACATACCAGAAATAGTTATGGACTTAGACACCTTATCCAACAGTCTCCCACTTGGATAAGTCTAATAACTATAACTGCAATACTTCAGGAACCGATCGGCAAGCGTAGCTCTTTCAAGGTCTCTCGGAACTGAGAAGATGATGATACGCCATTTAAGATAAGTGATCATATAATCCTCTGTTCTAGATATCAGCCGGACAAATACATGGAACAATGTCTTACTTATTGTCCTGCAGTTTGTTTCCCGATTTCCGATTTGTTTGACAAAGAACTTAATTGAACACATCAACTTAGTTCTAACCGGGCCCGGTACATAGGTCAAAACAAAATCATCGAGGGGCCCAGATATCAGCTTCTAATCCAAGAAGGAACAGATAAACTTCGACTCATATGTTTGTTCTACTACTCATTGAATTATACATAAGAGCACGTTTTATAACATCGAGTTACCAATGCGTTTTCGTACAATCAATGCATAACCAACTCATAAGTAACAAATCATATATCTAGGTTTGAAGACTTATATGATATTACCGTCTCACGATCACTCGAGATAAATTCCATGAAGTGATTCCAGTGAGCGTGGGTTGAGTCCAATGCTCAGAACTTATGAGCACTCATGAGTGTTGTAGCCATGTCCAACAACTTAGACCTCTGCAACCAATCATGACAGTCTTGATTCATACCTACTTCCGACATATGACCGACTGTGGAGGTTTGAATAATATGATATACCAAACATAATTATTCTGGAAGTCAAAACATGCAAAAGAAATATAGTAAACGATCGACAAGAGATAGCAACACTTTACTCATAAATAAAACACCTTTTATTCATCATCTAATGTCAATTACACTTTACAAATTTCAAGGTTATCTAACTACTAAATCTAATATCATCCTTCAGCCCTATGCTCCGAGCATGCTGGAGATGCTTAACCCGAGTCAGTCCCTTCGTGAGGGGATCTGCTGGATTCTCATCCGATGATACCCTCTTTGCCACGAGGAGTCCTTCTTCTATCCGATGTCTGATGAAATGGTATTTTCTGTCGATGTATATGGATCTCCCGTGATCCCTTGGTTCCTTGGCTAAGGCAACTGCACTTTCACTATCACAGAAAATTTCCATTGGCTCTTTAATAGCTGGTACAACTCCAAGGTCTCCAATGAAGTTCTTCAGCCATATCGCCTCCTTTGCTTCCTCACTAGCTGCTATATACTCTGATTCGCAAGTTGAATCAGCCACTGTCTCTTGCTTGGAACTCTTCCAAGAAATTGCTCCTCCATTTAAGGTAAAGACCCAGCCTGACTGAGAGCGGAAATTATCCCTATCAGTCTGAAAGCTAGCATCACTATACCCTACAACTCTCAAGTCTTCACTCCCACCGAGGGTAAGGACCCAGTCCTTAGTCCTCCGTAGGTACTTGAGGATATTCTTTACCGCAGTCCAGTGTGCCTTGCCAGGGTTCCCCTGATACCTGCTAACCTTGCTCAAAGCAAAGGCTACATCAGGTCGAGTACACGTCATAGCATACATGATCGATCCTACAGCCGAAGCATAAGGTATTCGACTCATTTCTGCTATCTCAGCCTCAGTACTAGGGCTTTGTGTCTTACTCAATCTGGCGTTACTCTGGATGGGTAACTCTCCTTTCTTGGAGTCCTGCATGCCGAATCTCTTCAACACCTTATCCAAGTAAGTACTCTGACTAAGTCCAATTAGTCTTTTACTTCGGTCTCTCAAGATCCTTATCCCTAGAATATAGGCAGCTTCTCCTAGGTCCTTCATAGAGAAACACTTCCCAAGCCAGGACTTAACTTCCTGCAGAGTTGGGATGTCATTTCCTATGAGTAGTATGTCATCCACATACAATACCAAAAAGCTAACTATACTCCCACTAGCCTTGACATATACACAAGATTCATCTTCACTCCTAGAAAAGCCAAATTCCTTGACTTTCTCATCAAAGCAAAGATTCCATCTGCGAGGTGCTTGCTTTAACCCATAAATGGATTTCTCAAGCTTACACACTCTATTAGGGTACTCTGTGTTGACAAAACCCTCTGGCTGACTCATGTAAACATCCTCAGCCAACTTTCCATTAAGGAAAGCGGTTTTGACATCCATTTGCCATATTTCATAGTCATGAAATGCGGCTATGGCTAACAGAACCCTAATAGACTTAATCTTGGCCACTGGAGAAAAGGTTTCATCATAATCAACTCCCAGAGTTTGTGAGAAACCCTTTGCAACCAGTCGTGCCTTATAAGTGTGTACATTACCATCCATGTCGGTCTTCTTCTTGAAGATCCATTTGCACCCTACAGTCTTACGACCTGGTACATTCTCAACCAAGTTCCAAACTTGATTGTCATACATGGACTGTATCTCGCTGTCCATTGCCTCTTTCCACTTGGCTGACTCAGGGCCTGCCATGGCTTCCGCGTAACTGTTAGGTTCATCCAGACCTATCAGTGTCTCATCACTGATAAGTGTATCACCTTCCGCAGTAATATGGAATCCATAGTAATGCTCAGGTGCATTCCTAACCCTTGTGGAACGCCTCAGAGGTACAGACTTGTCAATTGGCTCAACAGAAGTTTCCTCCTCAAGTTGAGTGCTAGGGTTTGAAGTTCCTTCACCACTTGACTCTTGAATTTCTTCAAGGTCAACTTGCCTCCCACTGTCTCCTTGGCTTATGAACTCTCTCTCTCGAAAGAAAGCCCTCCTAGCTACAAAGACCACATTCTCACTAGGTCTGTAGAAGAGGTAACCAAAGGATTTCTGTGGGTAGCCGATGAAAATACACCTCTCACTTCGAGGTTCGAGCTTATCATGAGTCTCGCGTCTCACGAAAGCCTCGCAACCCCAAATCTTAATGTGGTCTAGTTTGGGTACTTTACCAGTCCACATCTCATGTGGAGTTTTGGCAACTTTCTTTGTGGGAACTAGATTAAGGATATGGGCGGCAGTCTCTAAGGCATACCCCCAAAATGAGATTGGTAGCGAAGCTCGACTCATCATGGAACGAACCATATCCAACAAGGTTCGATTACGCCTCTCAGCTACACCATTCAACTGCGGTGTCCTGGGAGGTGTCAATTGTGAGACAATCCCACATTCCCTAAGATAGTCGAGGAACTCTGAACTAAGATACTCACCACCTCGATCGGATCGAAGCATCTTAATGTTCCTGCCCAATTGATTCTCGACTTCCTGTTTAAACTCTTTAAACCTCTCAAAAGTCTCTGACTTATGCTTGATTAAGTAGACATATCCATATCTACTGTAATCATCAGTAAAAGTCAAATAATAACGATTAGCATCCCTTGTGGCATGTTTGAAGGGCCCACATACATCCGTGTGTATAAGATACAACAAACCTTCACCCCTCTCACAAGAACCTGTGAAGGGTGACTTTGTCATTTTTCCAAGTAAGCATGATTCGCAACTATCATCTGACTTTAGGTCAAATGACTCCAATACTCCATCCTTTTGGAGTTGGCCTATGCGTTTCTTGCTTATATGTCCAAGACGACAATGCCATAATGATGCTTTATCCAAGTTATTATCATTAACAGAATCAATACACAATACATTATTTCCTAAGTTATCAACGACAGATACAGTTTCATACACACCATCACAAGGTAATGCTTTAAAATAAAGAACATTATTAAAGAAAGCATTAATCGAACCAACTTCATTATCAAATGAAAAGGTGAAACCTTGTTTATACAATGCATGAAAGGAAATAATATTTCTTGCCATTTCTGGCGAATAACAACATTTATTCAAATCTAAACTAAACCCACTACTTAGCGATAAAGTATAAACTCCAATCTTGGTGACAGGTAAAGCTTTCCTATTCCCCATTATTAAGTTTATTCTTCCATGCTCCACATTCTCACTTCTTCTTAGTCCCTGCAAATCAGAACAGATATGAATACCACAACCGGTATCAAGGACCCAAGAGTTAGAATGGGGTGAGTTATTAGATAAGATAGTGTAAATACCTGCATGGTTGGGTTTAACTTTCCCATCCTTCACATCTTGCTGGTACTTTGGGCAGTTCCGCTTCCAATGTAACTTTTCATGGCAATAGAAGCATTCAGCCTCTTTAGGGTCAGAAGAAGGAGTGACAAAACCTTTCTTGGTTCCACTTGAAGAAGAGTCATCAAGGGTCCTAGCCTTGGTACCCTTCGAAGAGCTCTTCCTCTTCTTCCCTCTACCTTTCCCGATTGCCAAAACCGGGGCGGAGTTTGGAGTAGGAGTGTTAACAACCGACTTACCCTTAAGACCTGTTTCTGCGGTCTTGAGGAGTCCCTGAAGTTTGCTGAGTGTGACCTCTTCCTTATTCATGTGATATGTCATGCGGAATTGATCATAGCACGATGGTAAGGAGTGCAAAATGATATATATTGCAAGCTCCTTAGGGAAGTTCACATTAAGCTTCAGCAACCGATCCACATACCTTTGCATTTTCTGCATGTGGCTCGTGACGGATTCCCCGTCCTTCATCATGGTTGTTATGATAGAGCATATGATTTCATACCTCTCTTGTCGTGCACTTTGATGGTATCTTTCCATCAGATCTTGGTGCATTTCAAAAGGGTAGAAGTCCTCATAGGACTTTTGGAGTTCCGCTGTCATGGTGGCCAACATGATGCATGCCACTTTTGTAGCATCCCTTTCATGTGCCCGGAAGTCAGCGATCTCCTGGGGAGTTGCAGTGGTCTCATTAATCTCCTTAAGCTCCTTGTCAAGGACATATTCTTTGTCCTCGTAGCGGGTAATCATCCTGATGTTTCTGATCCATTCATTGAAGTTGGATCCATCAAAAGTGACTTTCCCACACAAGTTCATAAGGGTAAAGGAGCCATTAGGATTAGAGCCAGAAGCAACATTGTTTGAAGACATCTGAAAGAAGAGAACAAGATTAGTTTAGATATTAAGAGAGTCCTTAATAAAACACCCAAATGTAATATTAAGGCTAGGATCCAATCACAATATATTATAACTTAGAAGAGGTATGCCGTAATCCAAGCTATAACATATTTGAAAGGTAGGTGAATGACGATTCACCAATTTCCACCATGAAAAACGAAATATAGATATTAGGTTTTTAATTGGTTCTTAGAAATTCCTAGATTCTTTTGAGATTCAATGAACTTTTCAAAGGCATGTTTCAATCTCGAGTGTGCCCTCCAAGTTTTGTGACTGGGATACCGAGGATCACAAAACGAGGTGTGAAGTAACCATGCAAATCACTTGGTACACTTAATGTTTATTACTCAATCGATGTGCCGGTTAACCACACGAGCTCCACCGACCTATAATAAACTTTAAGTCACCCTTTACCTTCCTTGTTAAGTCCAAGTTAGTGTGCCGGTTAACCACACGAGCTCCACTAACGACTTAAACAAAGTGTAAAGTGTAATTTCATGGATTAGCACCTTATTCACATTTTCCTAAAGTAACTAAGATTGGGAATTTAATAAAAGCATTTAGTTACTTTATAATATTCATCATACTTTTAATGAGAATTTATAAGTCCTTGTCCTACCCGTTCGGCTAACGACCCTCCACCGATCAAGGAAGCGGTGGGTGAGAGTGGACACCCATTAAGTTGCCATTTTATAGGCAATAACCTTATACCCCCCTTATAGACCGGCTTCGTGAATGAGGCGTACTAGCGTTAAGACGACTTGACATTATACATATATATATTAGTAACTTATAATATTATAAAGTATAAGGGTTGAATTTTAACTTTTAAAATTCTAAGGGTTGGAACTAAAGTTTTAATCAAGACTTTACATGTTCCAAAACTTGAGGGCAAGTTTTGTAAACTTCCAAAACTTTTCATTTCTTATAACTTATGAATTAATTGAGTAATAAAAATGAAGACTCTTTATTTTTATAACTCTTATGTTCTTTTAATGGCTTTAATAAAAGTGAGACTTTTGGTTTTCCATAACTTGAGGACAAGTTATGGACTCCATTAAAACACATTATGATCATAAATTAAACTACCATGAAGGTTACAAACAATTCCTATGATCATCTAATCTTCATAAGTTCAAGAACATGAATATGAACACTTTCAAGAATCAAAAATTACACTTAAAAAAAACTTGTAATTTTAATAATTGCCATTGTAAATGGATTAGCATAAACATTACACCATCTAAAACAAGCTTTAAAACATCAAAACAGTTTAGGGTAATGTTTCTAGTCCATTTCCAGCAATAAATGTACAAACTTTCATACGAGCAGAAAACAGAAAAACGATTTTTTTTCCAAGCTGTTTGCACACAAAAAAACAACAAACAAACCTAGGCTCTGATACCACTGATGGGTTTTGAGCATTCTAACACTTCCTAAGTGTACATGCAACCCTAATAACCTTGGATCTATGTTTGTCTAATTATCATGTAAAGTTGAATTCCAAGGTTATATTCCTATCTAGCATACATGGGGAACAAATTTTAACTTGCATGAAAGATAGAATAACTTACCTTGTTGTTGCTTATGATCCTTGAAACCTTGTGAGCCTAGCACCCCAAGTGTGATGCCTCAAATGCTTCACACAACACCAAATGCTTTTGGAATGACTTTAGAGAGAATACACACTTCTAAAATCGGCCTAGCCCTCTTGTTTCTTATGTGTAGCCAATTTTGGTGGAGAATGGGTTTCTTATATAGTGTTGACACATCTAGGGTTACACCATGTAAACCCTAATGTGTCATGACTCTTCATTTCCATGACCCATGGGTTTGTAACTCCCATGGAGCATCCATGGAGCATCCTATGGGTGGAACCCAACTTGATAATCCATGGAGCCTCTTAGCCCACTATATAAGATATGGAAGATTTACATAATCTACCCATATATTTAATTAGTTATCTTTTGATCACTTAATTAATTCTAAATTAATTCTTGATCAAAATAATTAAATAATATTATTAATATATTAGAACTTATAATATATTAATAAACCATAAGTGTTATTTCTCTCATTTTAGTTTATCCAATTGCATGGTGCCATGCAACCCAAATTGACCATGTCGGGTCGGGTCAAGTACATACCAGAAATAGTTATGGACTTAGACACCTTATCCAACAGATTTAGGATAAAGAGTAAACCTAAATTAATTATGAGGAATATTGGATAGTATCTTCTTACGAGTACGAGTGAGTTATACTCAGAGAATAGAACTTTAATATATGTCATTGATCCGGAAGCATGGATTAGACACAGTCATTGTCCCTAGTCCGAGAGTATGGATTGGACATAGTCAAATGTCATTAATCCGGGAGTATGGATTAAGACATAGTCAGTTGTCCTTAGTCTGGGAGTATGGACAGGACATAGTTATCCGTCATTAATCCGGGAGTATGGATTTAGACATAGACACTTGTCCCTAATCCGAGAGTATGGAATGGGCACAATTATTGATCCGAGAACATGGATTAGATCTGGGAGTAAGAGGTAAAATTTAAGGTCCGAGAGTATGGATAATCTCGTTGTGAGGATTGACGGGGGTGGGGTAAGAGTTGATTATAAATATGGGGAAATTGTATATTTTGTGAGTTCTAAATTATATATATATATATATATATATATATATATATATATATATATATATATATATATATATATATGATATAACATTGTGGGATTGAAATCCCTATGTACTCACCAGGTATCCCAACCTGACCCACTCAGTTTATTTGTATCACACGTGTCGATATGAGGTTACATTATACTGAAGGATTAAGGAGATATAAATCACTAGTGATAATGAATGTAAGTTCTGTTTATGCTTATGTTTCTGTATTGACGATGACATCCCAATGTTTTAAAATAAATAAAGATACATTTCTTCGGAAATGCTTGATAATGTATTTATCATGTTTTTCTGGGAACAAATTCCGCAACATTTTTATCAAAAGAAGTACTCTGATTTTTATAAAGCATAAACAAAAATTCTGGCCGTGAAAATGGGGATGTCACAATAATCGACCTCCTCCCACCAATCTTGGGCTCGCTCCCTCAGACACCCTGCAGCAAACCTCACCTCCGACCCCTCAGAGCAGAAGCTCCTCATTTAGTCACACTCAATTTCAACTATCCAACGCCTGGCTATGATGGAGTCCTTCACCCCAAAGAAATCTGGTGCCCCACATCCCCTGAAATCCTTAAAGGAGAGAGTGCGGGCCCCAGACTGGATAGCGGCCAGATCGGCCCTGAAGATCCGAAGGCGATCCTCCATCAGCTCAATGATACCATCCTTTATCGACCTGAACATCACCGGGGTACCATCAAGGATGCCTCTAGTAACCTCGGATGCAATGAAATCAAAAAGCCTCTCATCAATCCGTTCGGTGCTCGTGCCCGAACCAGATCCAGATCCTGAACCCCCTGCTCCATGATGTGTCTCCACCATATTGAAACATTAACAATTAGCAAACACACAGGAAGTTTCACACTCTCGAGTTCCCTAGATTCATTTTTGTTTTCCTAGTCTCGGGTATAAATCTTGTGCTTCCAGTAGTACGGGCCCAATACTACCTTCCACACCTATTTATACCCTCCTCAAGGACTACCCCGACTCCTCCAAGTCGCTCCTTCCCAACTAGTACACTCCTCATACTATAAGGCGTCCTACACACCAATGCATCTCTCATGGATTTCCTAGGATTCCCTTCCTCACCCTCTCTGCTATCAGCTGTAGAAGGAACTTCCACTAATGCCACCTAACTACTACATGAACACAACTACATACTATCAGTACTACATAATTTTTCGAATGACAAGTCCCACACTACAACGGTTGGACTCAAACAATAGCTGCATAATAGAGTTTAACCTACCCTTCTAAAATTATCCACACGATAGTATGTAATCCAACGCATTCATCCACTAGTTAGTTAGTACCCTCACAATTTCTTAAAGCACAAAGCATGCAACATTCGAGCATCAGGCAATTCAACTCAGGACATAACTTATACAGGCCATCATAACAAGTAGCTGATCTGATACTATCATGAAAATCTATAAGCTCATACAAATAGGCAGATAAAGGAATCTCTCCTTGCATTCTATCATGAAATTCTGAGCAGACCCTTAGCCGCTAATCTAGCATTCAATCATCATATCATAGCATAAAACATATAACATGTATGGGTATTTTGGGATGGTTTACTTGAGCTCGACTGATTGCACGCATAACACCCTTTTTCTTTGATTAAAATCTTTTAATTAAAATGTTTCTTTTTATGGAAAATCTACCAAACCCTCGATTTGAGTTTAAGCACACCCAAGAGTATGCCTGAATCCCTCATGTAACGCCCGTAGATCTGGGCTGGTCAATTTAGAGACGATGAGCATCAAAAATGAGTTTTTGATGGAAGATTATTTAGAAGGAGTAATCTTAACCAAGTTATAGTATATGTCACAAGGGTTCCATACATATAAAGAATGCCAACATCCAATTATAACGAAGAAGTTATGGCCCGTCGAAGTTTCGCGACAAAACCGGCACGACACTGCGCGACGTAAATAGTGAATTTATGATAGAGCGATTTTTAGCCTTAGCAATCTAAACCAAAGTTGTAGTATACGTTAAACCGAGAACATCCATAAAAAGAACGCCCAAATCTGACTTCGTATGAGGAAGTTATGACTTTTCTAAGATTTGGCTTAGCAATGCTAGGGATGAGCAGCGGAAGCGGGTACCTGCTTTCGAAACCGGAACCGCCTCGGAACTGCCGGTTCTGGAACTGGAACTACCTTAGGCGATTCCGGTTCTGGTTCCTAAATTCTAGGAACCGCCTTAGGCTGTTCCGGTTCCAATTCTCATTTTTACGAAACCGATACCCGCTGGATATCCGCCGGTTCCGGTTCCAATACCGGGTACCCGGAACCGGCGGTTAATCGGAACCGGTACCGACGGGTACCTGCCTTTTTTCTAAAAAAACTATATATTAAATTTTTATGTTTTAGTAATTTTGTTTTTAGAAAATAGGAAAAAAGAACTGATACTGCCTTAGACCTAATTCGTTTTTAGGGTTTTTGATTTTCATTCTTAAAAAAACGTCGTCTTCATCTCATCACTCTCCTATCTCCCCTATCAAACCAGTCATCGTTGAGTTAATCGAAACTTCAATCGCTCCAGTCATCGTTTGAGCTATCTTGCGAACCCTTACTGAAACCCTAAAACTCGGATCTACTCTGCGATGGGGGACGAAGAGGTTCTGGGCTCAGCAAGCCATGCTCCGTCTGATCACAAGCGGAAACTCGATGAATTGGATAGCAAACCGTTCGAGCTACCATTGGATTCCGCCGAGTCCAATGGCAATTCATAGTCGCTGGGCGACAGTCATGGTGATGCTAATGGTGGCGGCGACGGAGACGTTGATGCTGCTTCTACCGAAGATCCATACGTGAAACGATCTCGTCTCAAGGACAATTCAGACGGTTCTGGTATGTTTCTGACTATTTCGTCGTCGTTTTCATGTAGTATCTGACGTCTCTTTAATTACATGTTATGTAGTATTTGACGTCTGTTGAATTACGTTGCGTCTTTCTCAAATCACTGCGTTACCACTGCGGTTTGTTTTACATGATCTTCAGTTCTAAAGCCTTGGTGCATATTTGTTTACACAATCCTCTTTTCATTTTTAGTTCTTTGATATGAAAAGAGGGAATGTATGATTCAATTTAAATGCATGTATGACGATTAACTTGATGGACCGATACATATGATGAAAAAATAACAAACAGAAATACTTCAGTGGAACTGCAAGCTGCTGAGAATCCTGATGTTGATCCAGATTCGACTTTCAGGGGGGTTTGGAGAACAAGTTCACATACACCTTCCAAATGAGAAGGTTATTTGGTAATTTCATGTCCCCATACTATATTAGCTCTGGGTTTCTGTAACTTCTTAAATCTTTTATTTCCCGTAGGTTGGTGTAATAATTGGGAAAGGTGGGGAAACTATTAAAAACCTGCAGACACGATCTGGAGCATGCATTCAGGTAGTTTATGAGATGGATTGACCCTTTTGTTTGTGTAATAAAAGACCTGTTTTGAATTACTTTTCTGAATCTGTTATGCATAATGTAGTTGATTCCTCAACATCTTCCTGATGGGGACCAATCTAGAGAAAGAACTGTGAGAGTCACTGGTGATAGGAAACAGATTGAGATAACAAAAGAATTGATCAAGGAAGTGATGGAACAGGTTTGTGCACGTAATTTCATAGGCACTTTAATTCCATATACTTGTAATTTCATAGGCACTCTAATCAACTTTTTAACATTTGCATTTGACTTTTTAACATTTGCATTTAAAATTGTAAGTTACACAATTATTTATTATTTTATTTTATATTTCTTGTATAATATTTATTATTCTAATTTTACTTTTTATGCTTAATTTCATTTCAGAAATCAATCGCAATATGGAAGATCTCTTACGAGGGAATAAGTAATAGTTGTTGTTGCTGTTTTTGCTGCTGTTGATTGTTGCTGTTGCTATTGCTATTGCTGTTGCTGTTGCTGTTTTTCGATGTTTTTGTTGTTATGTGCTGCTGCTGTTGTTGCTTATTTGTGTTGTTGCTGTTACTATTGTTGTTTTTGTTGTTTTTATTGTTGCTGTTTATAGTTTGTAGTTTGCTGTTTTTATTGTTGCTGTTTTGGCTTCTTGCTATTTTGTTATTTAAAAGTGGGAAATGTTTATTATAGCTTGTTATTTAAAAGATAATTTTTTTGTAAATGTTTTGGTTTTATATCTTGTACTTATATTGTTTGTATAGGTTCATTTACATAATTTACATGGCATGTATAAAAAACAAGTTTTAATACTCAAGGAGCCGGGTACCCGAAACCGGAACCGGTTCCGACAGTTCCGGGAGTGGTTCCAATTTTCTAGAAACCGGTGTAGGCGGTTCTGGTTCCAATACCAAAAATTTGAGAACCGCCGTTTCCGGGAGCGGTTCCGGTTCCAGCTAAAATAGGCGGGTACCCGGTTATGCTCATCCCTAAGCAGTGCACAGCCCGAAACTCGAATTTTAGATCCAACGGTTTTTGGCTATTGCGACCTAAATGAGAGTTGAAGATCTCATTAAGAGGAACTCAACGATAAAAAGACAGATGAAAACAGAGTCTGTATGAAGAAGTTACGAATTTTACGCATACATTTAACAGTATAATCTCCTCGTACTGTTAAATTTAAGATCGGTCAAGAATTAGCCGACAGAGTCAAAATGAAAGTTGTAGATATTATGTTTACCTACGCATGGATATAAACAATGTCGAAAACGGAGCTCGTATGTGAAAGTTATGATTTTTTGAAAATCGACTGATTTTCACCCTATGTGCGATGCCACGTGTCAGCACCAGGCTGTGACTTGGAGCCCAAGCTCACTCACAAAGTGAACATCAAGAGATTCACGACAAAATGAAGTATTTAATATAAACTACATGTTATGTGTGCATATTGTCTGTATACTTGCCGTCTATGCCGGGTGAAAGATATTTATACATGTTTTAAATGATTTAAACTGTATATGTATTTTATATCTACAAAATGTTTTGAGTAAAACATGGGTAGATGAAATAGCTGCTGTGTGACAAAAAAATAAAATGATGAGAGGTGATATAGACCATGAGATAAGGGTGAGAGGTGAAGCATGAGAGAAGCCTTTTACCCAAGTGTTGGCCCCGTCATCTAGCAGAGTATGGATGACAACCACGGACTATTCTAGACAGTCCAGTGGAACACTAGCAGGCTCGCAACCTGTAAGTGTTATTTGAACTGTGTATTCACCAGCTGTACTCTAAAACCCTATTGACATGTATTGCGAGTGGATTCTCAGAAACAATACTGTCGATAAACGAGATAAAAACCCATTGACATGTATTGCGAGTGGATTCTTGGAAACGATACTGTCGATAAAGGAGATAACCCTGGCAGCTATGGATTTAGTGCCTGATGAGCAAACCATGGCAACTATGGATTTAGTGCCCGTTGAGCAAACCCTGGAAACTATGGATTTAGTGCATGTTGAGTAAACCCTGGCAACGATGGATTTCGTGCCTATTCCTTAGGATAACCCTTAGGAATAAATGAACGAGGAATAGCTGGTTTTTAGGGTAGAATATAGAAGATAATGGGGATGGGTAATTGGGTTGACTGTTTGATGATTAAAGATAATAATTATATTATTGTGGGTTGAAAACCCTATGTACTCACCAGGTTTCCCAACCTGACCCACTCAAGCTTATTTGTATCACAAGTGTCGACATGAAGTTACTTTACACTGAGAGATTAAGGAGATATAAATCACTAGTGATAATGAATGTAAGTTCTGTTTATGCTTATGTTTCTGTATTGACGATGACATCCCAAATGTTTTAAAATGAATAAAAATACATTTCTTCGGAAATGCTTTGATAACGTATTTATCATGTTTTATTGGGAACAAATTCCGTAACATTTTTATTAAAAGAGGTACTCTGATTTTTATAAAGCATAAATAAAATCGGTCTTTTCTGGCCGTGAAAATGGGGATGTCACAGTTGGTATCAGAGCATTAGTTTAAGCGAACTTGGAATAATGATTTATTTCTAGACTTAAACTTAGAATGCTAAGCGATGATCGTGAGGAGTGTGTCTAATATATTTTAGGAATACACCTGAATAGACACAAGCACTAGCTTAATTAGGGAAGTTTCCTAAAATGTTTTTATGTGCTAAATGATTTAAGATATGCATTATATGATCGGATCTATGGTCTGTTGCCGACCGGATCTGGAAATTTTATGTGTTCAAACTTCTAAACGTTTAATTACGATATTAGAACTGGCATGTAACTTTTCGGAGTAATAAGGTGGAATACGCGTCTAAATCTTCTCTATCTATATTCTCGTCTCGATAGACTAAACGCGTGCTTCCGTGAACATAACGTCTTGGTGAAGACTCGTAGCGAATTGAATAAATGGAGGAAATGAGAAGGCTTACGATAGTGAATGATACCTATCGGAAGATATCGTAAGAGTGGTATCTTGCTTTTAGAATACATCTGATAAAATAACGTTACGTATAGAGGAGTATGGTACGTACGAATATACACATTTGATTGACAGGATGATAGAACGATTGGTGTAATTCCTAAAGTTTTCCTATCTTCTGGTGTTTCCATCACCAACCAAGTTGAAGCAGAACTGTTGTTGAAGATATGCATGGAAGAAGTCCTAGTAGAGTCTAGGGAAAATTTTTATGATTATTTGGACACATTCGTATGTGTTAAATTGTTTTGTGATTTTAAGAAATAAGAACTTGGGGACTGCGAGACAATACTTGGGATGAGTATGAGTAGGTGTGAATGGTAGTAGAGGCATATACTACTGGAAGCACAGGACTCACACTTGGATCAGGGAAGGTCACAAGGTTACCAAGAAGCTAGTAATTGATTTTGTTTTATTCAAGTATGTCGTTACCATTGTTTCGGTAATGACTAAGAAGATGATTGTTATTCCGACCCTAGTGGTCATTTCAAATCGATTCCGACTAAGATGAGTATGTTACGTGGTTCAGAGAACCAAGTCCGATGTAGCATCTGACCTGAGCCGGAAGATTGAAATAAAAGATAATCAAAGCGATCAGTAGAGGTATCGCGATAGTTGCTTGTAGCTAGAAATGCTACCTTTTAAGATGTGATTATATCACATTAGAACATGAAGGAAGGTATTGTCTGTTTAGGAATTTGACTCTAAGAGACCTGAGTCTAAGCGTTGCAACATACGATGATAGGTCATTAGAATATGACACATCGATCCATGGTAGTAATAAAAGAGCTTATCTTTAGTTTGTTAAGAAAAAGAAGGAGTCTCTAGTAAGGATCGAGATTGTGACTAGAAGGTCATAATTTGGACTCTAACGTGAGATAGGGAGCAGGTGCAAGATCGAGCACCGCCTGCAGTCATGGAGTCCAAGAGTAAGATACTCGTTCGAAGCAACATAGAAGTTACAGTTATTACCTAGGATGAAGAGATAACTAATGGAGTCATTATACAAGCCATGTTTCGTTGATGATTCCGGGACGTAATCATCCTAAGGGGGAGATAATTGTAACGCCCGTAGATCTGGGCTAGTCAATTTAGAGACGATGAGCATCAAAAATGAGTTTTTGATGGAAGATTATTTAGAAGGAGTAATCTTAACCAAATTATATTATATGTCACAAGGGTTCCGTACATATAAATAATCCCGAAATCCAATTATAACGAAGAAGTTATGGCACGTCGAAGTTTCGCGACAAAACCGACACGACACTGCGCGACGTAAATAGTGAATTTACGATAGATAGATTTTTAGCCTTAGCAATCTAAACCAAAGTTGTAGTATACGTTAAACCGAGAACATCCATAAAAATAACGCCCAAATCTGACTTCATATGAGGAAGTTATGATTTTTCTAAGATTTGGCTTAGCAGTGCACAGCCCGAAACTCGAATTTTAGATCGAGCAGTTTTTGGCCAACGCGACCTAAATGAGAGTTGAATATCTCATTAATAGGAACTCAACGATAAAAAGACAGACGAAAACGGAGTTCGTATGAAGAAGTTACGAATTTTACGCGGATATTTACAGTATAATCACCTCGTACTGTTAAATTTAAGATCGGTCAAGAATTAGCCAACGGAGTCAAAATGAAAGTTGTAGATCTTATTTTTACCTACGCGTGGATATAAAGGACGTCGAAAACGGAGCTCGTATGTGAAAGTTATGAGTTTTTGAAAATGGGCTGATTTCCACCCTCTGTGCGATGCCACGTGTCAACACCAGGCTGTAACTTGGAGCCCAAGCTCACTCACGACGTGAACATCAAGAGATTCATGACGTGAATCTTCCTTCAGCCTCCTATAAATAGAGGTGCCGGGTTCGATTCATTCTCACACCTTCCCATCTTCTCCTTCTCTCTCTAGAACTTCTCTCTAGCCCCCCTTAAGCCCCCTAAAGTCTAGGTAAACCCCCTAGCACCCGAAGGAAGCCTCGAGGCTCCCGGAGTCTCGAGAAAAGAGCCTTTCGGCTCGGGAACGCTGCTCCAGCGAAGCCCGGTTTTGTGAAAAACCTGCTGTAAGTGAGCTACGCCTACCCTATCGTTAGTATATCTTATGTTTTAATATAGTAATGTTATTAGGACCTTATAATAAGTATTTAGGCTATTATTCTGAGTTATATAAGTGTCGTTATAATATCTTTTAACCACTCGCGGTACGGGGAATCTGGTTTAAAGGATCGCATAGGGTTGTTGGATTTCAGAAGTGTTATATGCCAAAATGGTCCTGCCCTCCGATGTTTTATGTGTGGACCCTGTCTGTACATAGTGGGTGAAGAGTATTGTTTAACGCTTATATAATAGTAATAATAGCTAGACTATTAATTAGTCTCAGTGAATATTAGACTAAACCCTAGTGGTAATGATACTAGGTTTTGTCGAAGGAAATTGTTTTAAGAGTAACGAAGTGCTGTCCAAGTTCGGAATCACCACCTTAACAAGTGAGTGCATAGTTACTTTCATCTTACACATAGATATGAAGTATTTAATATAAATTACATGTTATGTGTGCATATTGTCTGTATACTTGTCGTCTATGCTGGGTGAAAGATTTTTATACATGTTTTAAATGATTTAAAATGTATATGTATTTTATATCTACAAAATGTGTTGGGTAAAACATGGGTAGATGAAATAGTTGTTGTGTGACAAAAAATAAAATGATGAGAGGTGATATAGACCATGAGATAAGGGTGGAGGTGAACCATGAGAGAAGCCTTTTACCCAAGTGTTGGCCCCGTCATCTAGCAGAGTATGGATGACAACCACAGACTATTCTAGACAGTCCAGTGGAACACTAGCAGGCTCACAACCTGTTTGGTCAAAGACTAAGGCCCAAACTTTCAATCCAAAAGGCCCAAAAACCAATTACCCATCCAAGGCCCACACATGGCCTGATTTTCCAAATTGGGCCAAAATCCCTACATGGGCCTTGCCTTAAGGCCCACCAGTTTTTCCTAGTCCAAACACCTTCATTCAGATGACCCAACAAGGCCCCAAGCAAATAAGCCCAAAATATAACCTAAACCCGAAGCCCAAACATGTGAGGCCCAACAGATTGAGTACGTGGTGTGTACTCAACACGTACACACAGCGTACTAGCTTGAGGGCTTGTACACTAAGTGTACCTTCTTGTACACCCATCGTACTCACCCATTCAGCCAAAACTTGATTTCAACCCTTAATCCCTTAAGACAGAGCTCCAAAACATAGATATAACTTCCGTGAGCTGGATTATCACGTAAAGTTGCTAACTTTACGTTCATGCATGGCTAAATGAAGCTCTTAAGCTTAAAAAGAACTTAATAAGTGACTTAATGCATGCATGTGACCAAAAATCCCATAAAGCTTGCACCTTTATGGTTAAGAAGTCCAATACAAATTCAGATCTAAAAGAACAAGCCCTCAAAACGTCTTAACTCTTCAATCAACCCAAAAAGGGACCAAAAGCATAAAAAAATAAGCTATAAGAATATCTAAACATCTACAAGCCAAGGTATGAACTTGATACTTCAAAAAGATTGCAATAAGTGGGATGATTATGGATCTATGACCTTCCTTTCAAGCAAAGCACCTTTAATCTTTAAAGCTTCCTTCACAATGAGTAAATAACCACCAAAACTCCTCTCAAGGGTTGAAGAACACCACCAAGAAAGCTCAAGGGGTGATTTAGGGTTTTAGGAGGTTTGGGGGCTGGTAAAGAGGCCAACCCTAGGGTCTTAAGGTGTTTATATAAGGTGCAACACCCTAAATTAGGGTTTCAATATGTCTCACGTACGCCTCGCGTACATAGATGTACGCCCAATGTACGTGTTCGGAGTCCCGTTCCTATCTCGCATGAGTACGCTAAGCGTACCATGTGGTACGCCCCGTGTACTACACAAGGACCAAAAATGCAACTTTTATAACAACAAGGGAAATAGAAAAACATACCAAGATTCAAGTGTTACACCATTAAGCTTTAACATCTAAAACTTAGATCCAAGCTCATAAAAGTGTCTTAAGCCATAAAGTTGCAAACTTTATGCTCTTGCATGCCTTTTTATGACTCAAACCATGAATTAAGCCCTCTATCTCTCTTAGGTGGTCACCAACTCATGCATGGTTGAGTCTTAACCTTCAATATATGATTTTTATAACTTCAAGCACCCCTAAGAGTCCAAAAGGACAGCTCAAATGGTCTGGAGCAGCCCATACTCCAAAGGACCAAGTTAAGGGACCATAAGAGCCTACGTTTTTCCCTAAAGCTAGATCTAAGCTTGGAATGAACAAGTTTCAGACTTTATACCTCCAATAAGTTGGAAATGATGCACAAGCTCTGGATCTACAAGCTTCTTATTCTCCTTTGCTTCTCCTTAAGCTTCCTTCCTCTTCAAAACCACAAAAGAACACCCAAAAACTCCTTGTAAGCTCAAAAATGCACTCAAGATGGCTAGGGTTTCGAAATTAGCACAAAAAGGAAATGGGGACTGAAAGGGTGATGCACTTCAAATACTTAATGATCTTAAATAAAGTGCAAACCCTAATAATTAGGCCCTGGCTTGAGTACGCCCAACGTACATCACCTCGATAACGCGCATGCAAGGAGTACGCTGTAAAACTTGAATTTGGTATGTTCCCTTTCAACCCTTCTATTTCTGAACAATCCACTTTTGGTCCTTATGGTTAGTACGTGGGGCGTACAATAGTGTACGCTTAGCGTACCAGTTGAGAAGCTAGTGTGTGGGGCGTACCATGTGTGTACGCTTAGCATACTAGTTGAGAGGTTGGATCGCGTCTTCGAACCACGTACGCGGGGCGTACGCTTGGGTACGCACAGCGTACGTGTGATTTAATGAAACCCTAATTTTAGGGTGTTGCACCCTATATAATCCATGTGATAGCCTCTTTTGGACATGTTTACTCAGCCTCCTTACCCTTAGAAACCCTAATTCGTCCATTTGCTTTGTGTGGTGCTCTTGAGCCTTGATCTTTGGTGGGTTTTTTGCTCTTTGAAGTGATAGAAGAACAAGTTGGAAGACTCATTCCTTGGAGAGGAGCTTAGAGATCCAAAATTAGCTCCATCTTTTGGTGACTTTTGAGGTATAAAGTCCATACCTTGTCTACTCTTTGCTTTGATCCACTCTTTAGGTTTTTATGGTCCTTTTTGGTCCCTTTTGGTTGGTCTTGATGAGTTAAGGCCATTTTAGAAGCTAAACCTTGTAGATCTGGATATTTTGAGGGTTCCTTAGGTATAAAAATACAAACTTTATGGTATCGGTGGTCTCATGCATGTATTAAGTCATTTGTTAAGTGATTTTGAACTTTAAGAGCCTTACTAAGCCATGCATGCACGTAAAGTTGGCAACTTTACACGATAAACCACCTTAAGGAAGTCAGATCTAAGTGTTGGAATGAAGTCTTATCGGTTTAAGAGCTGAATGAGAAAGTTATCCAAACAGGGGGAGTGCGATGGGCGTACAAGCTGGTACGCCGCACGTACAAGCCCTAAAGCGAGTACGCTTAGCGCACAAGCTGAGTACGCCCCACGTACTCAGCAGTGGGCTTCGAAAGTTAGGCTTTTCGGTATTGGGCCCATTTTGGACCTTAGGAGTCTAGGGTTTTATTTTGGGCCATCACAATATTGTTTTGGGCTACGAATATTTTTGGACCTTGGTTTAAGGCTCATGAAGGGGTTTGGGCGCAATTTGGAAAATTGGGCCATAGTGGGCCTTGAGTGATTATTTAAGAACGTGGGCCTTTGGACAATTTGGATTGGGCTTGGGCCTTGGGCCAAATATAAAGAAGGGTAAAAATGATATTTTTACCATTGTTTGGACTCTTAGGGTGAGTCAGGATCCAATTATTACTTGGATGGTGTTTTGTGATTATAGTGCGGGGATTTTTAGCGGGCCAGCAGCTAGAGATTTATCTGTGAGATTCAGCAGTACGATGAGAGTTTTCTCACTGTGTTTAGCGGGTCGAAGGCACCAATACCAGCCCACGGTTTGATATGTTAGTATGCTAGTTGTCTTTGTGACTCTTGCATGTGTTATGTGTATATGTTTACCAGGCGGGGCTCGATGTCGGGCAAGTCCCGATGACTTTACTGTATGCTATTATCTTTGTGATTATCGCATGTGTTTGTATGTTTATATGCTTATATGTTGATATGTATACCAGTCGGGGCCCGATGCTAGGAGGGTCTTGATGACTGACAGATTTATATACCGAGCGGGGCTCAATGCCGGCCGTGACCCTATGACGGGCGTGGCCCATTATGTGTTTATTTATGTATGTATGGTATGTGGTATTATGGGGAACTCAATGACGGGCGTGGCCTTGGTTTGAGGGATTCGGACATACTCTCGGGTGTGTCTGAACTCAAACTGAGGATTTGGTAAAGTTTTTCAAAAAGAAATGTACTTTTAAGAAAAGAGTTTTCTAAGACAAGAAAGGGTGTGGTGCATGAAATCAACCGAGCTCAAGTAAGTTTTCCCAAAATACCCATATATGTTAGTTGATATGATTTGATCTGTGAATATGTGAATCACATGCTAGTTAGGGTTAAGGATCTGCTCAATACTTGCATGATAGAATGCTAGGAGATATGCCTTTGTATGCCTCATGTATGAGCTTGTAAACTTGCATGCTAGTACTGATTAGTCAGTGATAGGATGGCCTGATTAGGTGATGCTTAGTTTTGATTACTTGATGCTCGAATGCTGCTTGCTTTGTGGTTTTAGGAGTTCTCACTAGCTTCAGCTAACTAGTAAGAGAATATGCTAAGTTACATGTTATTGGGACAAAATAAAACCCTAGACTCCTAATGGCGGAGAGTGGTGTGGAGTTTTCCCTAGGAAAACATAGGATGAGATCTAGTGCTGGGAGCCTTATCTTGATGAGGGTTAATTGTATGGATATAAGGCGACTTGGTGGATCCAAGGCAACCCTTGAAGAAAGTACGGATATATGTGGAAGGTAGTATGGGCATGTACTACTGGAAGTAGAGGATCCGTACTCAAGTTAAGGAGATTTGCGATGAAACCATGAAGCTTGTAGAGTTTGTGATCCCTCGATATATTCTGATGCTTATTTTGATGGTTTATATGTGTTGGATATAGTGTCTAAGTCCATAACTTTATTTGGTATGTACTTGACCCGACCCGACATGGTCCATTTGGGTTGCATGGCATTGCAATACTTGGATAGACTAGATGAGAGAATAAGGCACTTATGATTATTAATATATTATAAGTTCTAATATATTAATAATAGTATTATTTAATTAGTATTGATCAAGTATTAATCTAGTATTAATTTGGTGATCAAAGTGAGACTAATTAAATATATAGGGTTGATTATGACAATCATCAATTCTTTTATGGTGGATTAATGATCCATGGTTTATGGGTTGGTTATAACCATATGGAGCTCCATGGATAGTCCATGGGAGTTACAAACCCATGGGTCATGAGAAATCAAGAGTCATGACAATTAAGGGCATTCATGTGTAAACCCTAATTGTGACAACACTATAAAAGGAACCCTATGGCTAGCAAAATTGTGACCTAGTGTTACTAGAGAGGGCATAACCGATTTTGAGTGCTAGAAGTATTCTCTCAAGTTATTCCAAGTCTTGTGGTGTTGTGTGAAGCATTTGAGGCACAACATTTGGGGTGCTAGGCTCACAAAGTCTTGAAGGAATCCAAGCAACAACAAGGTATGTATTTCTACTAGTTTTATGTTCTATGTAATCCCCATGCCATGCTAGTTAGGAAATAACCTTGAAAAAGAAATTTGCATGTATATAGAGAAAACATAGATTCAAGGTTATTAGGGTTGCATGTTCACTTAGGAAGTGTTAGAATGCTCAAAACCCATCAGTGGTATCAGAGCCTAGGATTGTTTTCTGTATACTTGATGCAAAACTGCTTAAAAATCGAAAATTCTACATTCTGACGACTGGACTCGCCGAGTCCATGGGGAGGACTCGCCGAGTCCATGAACAAATTCATCCTACTCGACGAGTAGAATAATGCACTTGGCGAGTAGGAGCGTGCTGGGCAGTTTTTTCGAGTTTTGTTGCTGGAAATGGATTAAGATCATTATCCCAATCTGTTTTGGACTTGTAAAATCTGTTTTTCAAAATGATAATGATTATGTTAACCCATTTTACATGACCTTTATCAATTTTCAAGTATTGTATATGTTTATATGATTTTCTTGAAATTGCTTGACATGAATTTGTGTTCATATGAGTTTAGAAGATCATAGGAATTATGTGTAACCTCCATGTGTGTTTAATTCATGATCTTAATGGCTATGATGGTGTCCATAACTTGTCCTCAAGTTATGGATAACCAAAAGTCACTTCTTTTAATTATGATTAAAGAACTAAAGAGGTTTCATAAAATAAAGAGTCTTCTTTTTATGAACCATTAAAACTCATAAGTTACAAATTGAAGAGACTTGGAATAGTTTCAAATCTTGCCCTCAAGTTTTGGAATTTGAAAAGTCTTACACTTTAATACTTCAATTCCAAATTAAACCTTAGATTTTTAAAAAGTTTAAAAATCAACACTTATACTATTATTATAATTTTATTATATAGATATGTATAAGAATATGCCATTCTTACCGTTAGTAGGCCTCATTCACGAAGCCGGTCTATAAGGGGGGTATAAGGTTGTTGCCTATAAAATGGTGACTTAATGGATGTCCACACTCACCCACCGCTTCCTTGATCGGTGGAGGGTCGTTAGCCGAACGGGTAGGATACGACTTTAAATACTCGTTAAAAGTATAATGAATTATAAAGTAACTATACATTCTAAATTCCCAATCTTAGTTACTTTAGGAAAATGTGAAATTGGTGCTAGCCCATAAAATTACACTTTGTAC
The DNA here is from genome assembly GCF_052849685.1 of Lactuca virosa. Classification (NCBI taxonomy): domain Eukaryota; kingdom Viridiplantae; phylum Streptophyta; class Magnoliopsida; order Asterales; family Asteraceae; genus Lactuca; species Lactuca virosa. Next base: position 175,702,366 of record NC_136431.1, read on the forward strand.
CTTACCAAGTCGTTAGTGGAGCGTGTGTGGTTAACCGACACACTAACATGGACTTGTAAGAGTCGCAAAGGGTAACTTGACTTTATTATAGATCGGTGGAGCGTGTGTGGTTAACCGGCACATCGATTATGTAATATTGTTGAGGGTACCAAGTCAATTTGTATGGTTATTCACACCTTGTTTGTGATCCTCGACATCTCAGTCACAAACTTGAGAGGGCACAATCGAGATTCAAACATGCCATTGAAAAGTTCAATGTATCTCAAAAGATCTAGGAGTTTCAAAACCAATAAAACCTAATAATAAAATATTTCATTCTTATGCTGGAAATTGGTAAATCGTCATTTACCTACCTTCAAATATTTTATAGTATGGATTACGGCATCCCTCTTCCAACTATAAATAGTTTGTTGGATCCTAGCCTTAATATTTCATTTGGGTGAATTATTAAGGATTCCTAATCTAATGAAACTTGTCTTTCTTTCCTTTCAGATGTCTTCCAACAATGCTTCTGGCTCAAACCCAACAGGCTCCTTTTCCCTTATGAACTTGTGTGGTAAGGTCATCTTTGATGGATCCAATTTCAATGAGTGGATCAGAAACATCAGAATGATTACCCGCTATGAGGACAAAGAATATGTCCTCGATAAGGAGCTTAAGGTTGTGGGTGAAGCCACTGCTACTCCTGAAGTGTTTGCGGAGTTTGTTGCACATGAAAAGGATGCTACTAAAGTAGCATGCATCATGATGGCCACCATGACTCCTGAACTTCAAAAATCCTATGAAGATTTCTACCCCTATGAGATGCACCTGGATCTGATGGAAAGGTACCATCAGAGCACGCGTCAGGAGAGGTATGAAATCATCTCCTCCATGATAACCGCAAGGATGAAGGATGGTGAACCCATCACCGGTCACTTGCAGAAGATGCAAAGGTTCGTTGACCGGTTGCTGAAGCTAAATGTTGAGTTTCCTGAGGAAATGGCGATTGACATCATTCTCCATTCCTTACCTCCAAGTTATGATCAGTTTCGTATGACTTATCATATGAACAAGGAGGAAGTCACACTTAGCAAACTTCAAGGACTCTTAAGGACAACTGAAAATGGCCTTAAGGGTAAAGCGGTTGCTACTTCTACTCCTTCAACAGCCCCTGTTCTGGCTATTGGGCAGGGAAAAGGTAAGAAGAGGAAAAGCCCTTCGAAGGGTACCAAGGGTAAGACTCTTGATGGTTCCTCTTCAAGTGGGACAAAGAAAGGTCCCATTACTCCTTCTTCAAACCCAAAGGAAGCACAATGCTTCTATTGCCAGGATAAGGGACACTTCAAGCGAAGCTGCCCTAAATATCTGCAAGATGTAAAGGATGGGAAGGTTAAACCCACCCATGCAGGTATTTACACAATATTGTCTAATAACTCATCTAATGCTAATTCTTGGGTGCTTGATACAGGTTGTGGTATTCACATCTGTACTGATTTGCAGGCACTAAGAAGAAGTGAGCAAGTGGAGCACGGGAAGATAAACTTAGTCATGGGCAACAGGAAAGCATCACCTGTTACCAAGATAGGAGTTTATTCTTTATTGCTTAATAATGGGTTAATGTTAGATTTGAATAAGTGTTGTTACTCGCCCGAAATGGCGAGAAATATTATTTCTTTTCATGGCTTGTACAAACAAGGTTTTTCATTTTCATTTGATAATAAAAATGGTGCTATTAATGTTTATTACAATGATGTATTTTACTTTAAAGCATTACCTTATGATGGTGTATATGAAGCTGTGAATGTTGTAGACAATCTAGGAAATAATGTGTTGTATATTGATTCTTCAGATAGCTTGGATAAAGCATCCTTGTGGCATTGTCGTCTTGGACATGTTAACAAGAAGTGCATAGGCCAACTCCAAAAGGCTGGAGTCTTGGAATCATTTGACCTCAAGTCAGATGATAGTTGTGAGTCTTGTTTACTTGGAAAAATGACAAAGTCACCCTTCACAGGTACTTGTGATAGGGGTGAAGGTTTGTTGGACCTTGTACACACGGATGTGTATGGGCCCTTCAGAGTTGCTACAAGGGATGCTAATCGCTATTATGTGACTTTTACTGATGATTACAGTAAATATGGATATATTTACTTAATCAAGCATAAGTCAGAAACCTTTGAAAAGTTCAAAGAGTTTAAGCAGGAAGTGGAGAATCAATTGGGCAGGAACATCAAGATGCACCGATCCGATCGAGGAGGAGAGTATCTTAGCATTGAGTTCCTTGACTATCTTAAGGAATGTGGGATTGTCTCACAATTGACACCTCCCAGAACACCACAGTTGAATGGTGTAGCTGAGAGGCGCAATCGAACCTTGCTGGATATGGTTCGTTCCATGATGAGTCGAGCTTCGTTACCAATCTCTTTCTGGGGGTATGCCTTAGAGACTGCCGCCCATATCCTTAATCTAGTCCCTACTAAAAAGGTTGCCAAAACACCTCACGAGATGTGGACTGGAAAAGTTCCCAATTTGGACCACATCAAGATTTGGGGTTGTGAAGCTTTCGTGGGGCGTGAGACTCATGATAAGCTTGAACCTCGAAGTGAGAGGTGTATTTTCATCGGCTACCCACAAAGATCCTTTGGTTACCTCTTCTACAGACCCAGTGATAATGTGGTCTTTGTAGCAAGAAGAGGAGTATTTCGTGAGAGAGAATTCATAAGCCAAGGGGACAGTGGGAGGCAAATTGACCTTGAAGAGCTTCAAGAGTCAAGTGGTGAAGGAACCTCAAATGCTATCGACCAACCTGAGGAGGAAACTCCTGTTGATCCGATAGATGAGTCTGTACCTCCAAGACGTTCCACTAGGGTGAGGAACACACCTGATTTTTATTATGGTTATCACATCACCACTGAAGGTGATACATTTATTAGTGATAGTACACTAATAGATTTGGATGAACCTAATAATTACAGGGAAGCCATGGCAGGCCCTGAGTCTGCTAAATGGAAGGAGGCTATGGACAGCGAGATTCAGTCCATGTATGACAATCAAGTTTGGAACTTGGTTGACAATGTACCAGGTCGTAAGACAATTGGGTGCAAATGGATCTTCAAGAAGAAGACCGACATGGATGGGAAGGTACATACTTACAAAGCGCGACTGGTTGCGAAGGGCTTTACTCAAACTCCGGGAGTTGACTATGATGAGACCTTCTCACCAGTAGCTAAGATTAAGTCTATTAGAGTATTGTTAGCCATAGATGCATTTCATGATTATGAAATATGGCAAATGGATGTCAAAACCGCTTTCCTTAATGGAAAGTTGGCTGAGGATGTTTACATGGCTCAACCAGAGGGTTTTGTCGATACAAGATACCCTAATAGAGTGTGTAAGCTTGATAAATCCATTTATGGATTGAAACAAGCATCTCGCAGATGGAATCTTTGCTTTGATGAGAATGTCAAAGAGTTTGGCTTTTCTAGGAGTGAGGATGAGTCTTGTGTGTATGTCAGGGCTAGTGGGAGCATAGTTAGCTTCTTGGTGTTGTATGTGGATGACATACTTCTCATAGGAAACGACGTCCCAACCTTGCAGGAGGTTAAGTCTTGGCTTGGGAAGTGTTTCGCTATGAAGGACCTTGGAGAAGCTGCCTATATCCTAGGGATAAGGATATTGAGAGATAGGAGTAAGAGACTAATTGGACTTAGTCAAAGTACTTACTTGGATAAGGTGCTGAAGAGGTTCAGCATGCAAGAATCCAAGAAAGGGGAATTACCCGTCCAGAGTAATGCCAAGCTGAGTAAGACTCAGAGTCCGAGTATAGAGGCTGAGATAGCTGAGATGAGTCATATACCATATGCTTCCGCTGTGGGCTCGATTATGTATGCTATGACTTGTACTCGCCCTGATGTGGCCTTTGCTTTGAGCATGGTCAGTAGATATCAAGGGAACCCTGGCAAGGCACACTGGACAGCGGTAAAGAACATTCTCAAGTATCTACGGAGGACTAAGGATTGGGTCCTTACCCTCGGAGGCAGTGATGACTTGAGAGTGGAAGGATATAGCGATGCTAGTTTCCAGACTGATAGGGATAATTTCCGCTCTCAGTCAGGCTGGGTCTTTATCCTAAATGGAGGGGCAATTACTTGGAAAAGTTCCAAGCAGGAGACAGTAGCTGATTCTACTTGTGAATCAGAGTACATAGCAGCAAGTGAAGCAGCTAAGGAGGCGATATGGCTAAAGAACTTCATCGGAGACCTTGGAGTTGTACCAGCTATAAAGGAGCTAATGGAAATTTTCTGTGACAGCGAAAGTGCGGTTGCTTTGGCTAAGGTACCGAGAGATCACGGGAGATCTAGGCACATTGACAGAAAATACCATTTCATCAAACATCGAATAGAAGAAGGACTCCCCGTGGCTAAGATGGTATCATCAGATGAGAACCCGGCAGATCCCCTCACGAAGGGACTGAGCAGGGTTAAGCATTTACAGCATGCGAGGCGCATTGGGCTGAAGGATGATATTAGTTTCAATAATTAGATTCCTGAAACTTGTAAAATGTAATTGACATTTGATGATAAATAAAAGTTGTTATTTATTTATGAGTAAGGTGTTACTATCTTGTGTTGATTGTTTACTATGTTTCAATTTTGCATGTTTTTACTTCCAGAATAATTATGTTATTATTCAAACCATCCACAGTCAGTCAAACTTTGGAAGTAAGTATTGATTTAAGACTGTCATGAATTTGGCTTGTATGATTTGTCTAAAAGTGCTTTGGACAATGCAATGGTTGCTACAACATTCATGAGTACTCATAAGGGCTGAGTATTGGATCCAACCCACGCTCACTTGCATCACTTCATGGAATTTATCTCGAGTGATCGTGAGACGGTAATATCATATAAATCTTCAAACCTAGAGATATGAGTTGTTGACTATGAGTTGGTTATTCATTGATTTCACGAAAACGCATTGGTAACTCGATGTCATAAAACGTGCCTTTGTGAATAATTCAACAAGTAGTTAGTACAAGCATATCAGTCGAAGTTTATCTGTTCCTTCTAGAAATAGAAGCGATATCTGGGCCCCTCGATGATTTGGTTTTGACTTATGTACCGGGCCCGGTCAGAACCTAATTGATGTGTTCAATTTAGTTCTATGTCGAAACAAATCAGAGATCGAGAAACAAATGCTGGACAATAAGTAAGACCATGTTCCATGTGTTTGTCCGGCTGATATCATGAGAACAGAGGATTATATGATCACTTATCTTAAATGGCGTATCATCATCATCTCAGTTCCGAGAGACTTTGAAAGAGCTACGATTGCTAGTCGGATTTTGAAGTCATATTTGCAAATATAGTTATTAGACTTATCCAAGTGGGAGACTGTTGGATATAGTGTCTAAGTCCATAACTTTATTTGGTATGTACTTGACCCGACCCGGCATGGTCCATTTGGGTTGCATGGCATTGCAATACTTGGATAGACTAGATGAGAGAATAAGGCACTTATGATTATTAATATATTATAAGTTCTAATATATTAATAATAGTATTATTTAATTAGTATTGATCAAGTATTAATCTAGTATTAATTTGGTGATCAAAGTGAGACTAATTAAATATATAGGGTTGATTATGACAATCATCAATTCTTTTATGGTGGATTAATGATCCATGGTTTATGGGTTGGTTATAACCATATGGAGCTCCATGGATAGTCCATGGGAGTTACAAACCCATGGGTCATGAGAAATCAAGAGTCATGACAATTAAGGGCATTCATGTGTAAACCCTAATTGTGACAACACTATAAAAGGAACCCTATGGCTAGCAAAATCGTGACCTAGTGTTACTAGAGAGGGCATAACCGATTTTGAGTGCTAGAAGTATTCTCTCAAGTTATTCCAAGTCTTGTGGTGTTGTGTGAAGCATTTGAGGCACAACATTTGGGGTGCTAGGCTCACAAAGTCTTGAAGGAATCCAAGCAACAACAAGGTATGTATTTCTACTAGTTTTATGTTCTATGTAATCCCCATGCCATGCTAGTTAGGAAATAACCTTGAAAAAGAAATTTGCATGTATATAGAGAAAACATAGATTCAAGGTTATTAGGGTTGCATGTACACTTAGGAAGTGTTAGAATGCTCAAAACCCATCAATATGGTCTATTTTCAGTATGGTGACTCTGCGGGGCAAACCTATTGGCAGTTTTGGTGCTGGGTCGGGCTCGGGCTCAGGTTCTGGAGCCAAGCAGCTGGATGATCAGACTAGGGAGTTCATCTCGTCTGATATTACGCGTTGCATTCTTGAGAAGACTCGTGTGATCTGTGGTACGGTCAATGAGGGCATTCTGTAGATTTTAGATTAGCGGTTGAGCTCGTTTCATTCTGAGATGGTGGCCTTGGTGGGAACACGTTCCTTGAATTTAAAGGAGTTCCGGGCATGTGGAAGTCCGGACTATCACGGGGCGAAGGACCCGATAGCTAGCAGGACGTGGTTAGCGGATGTTGCTAATGCCTTCCGCACCAGCAGTTGCCCCGAGGAGGAAAAGGTCAGACTTGCTTCCTGTCTTCTGAAGGACAAGGCATGAGATTGGTGTGTGGAGGTGGGATGCGCAGTTGGTGACCAGGTTGTTAATACAATGACATGGGATGATTTCGTGACCAGGTTCAGGGCTGAGTTTGCACCGGTGATCGAGGTGCAGTAGTTGGCGCATGAGTTTCAGGATCTCCGCTAGACTACTGAGACGGTGGCTGAGATCACCGCGATGTTTCGGGATAGGGAACTTTTGGTTCCGCAGTATGTGGCAGACGAGGAGATGAAGAAGGCGAGGTATCACAAGATGTTGAGGAGTGATATTCGGCAGTTTGTAAGCTGATCCAGCAACAAGACGTTGGAGGATATGACAGCGAGGGATAGAGAGAGGGAGATTGATTTGGAGATGGAGAAGAGAAGGAAGCCAGATTATGTGCCGAGTGCTGAGGGTTCAGAAAGAGGCCCAAGGTATCTGATTCCAGGACGAGAGAACAACAAGGCCAGAACTGTTGTGGCAAGTGCGGCCAGATGCACGAGGGGGCGTGCAGGGTGGGTGGTTCATGTTGCTTTAAGTGCGGCCGGACAGGTCATATTAGCAGGGATTGCACTGCTACTACCACCACCACCCCGGTATATAATCTGATTTTCTTTCATTGCAATCAAAGGGGCCACAAAAAGGCCCATTGTCTGAGTTTGGCTGCAACAGGACTAATGTCAGCACCCGCTCCTGCAACTCTTTGGATTAATGACGGCCTCCAGGGCCGGGCGGATGCACCTGTGGTGAAGAGAAGGGCTTTTCAGCTGACAGCCGAGGAGGCTCGTGCAGCTCCCGATGTGGTGATGGGTATGTATCTTCTCCTTGTCTCTTTATTTATATTGAATTGTTTGTTTATATTTATGTGTTTTATTTTAGGATCGTTCCTCGTGAACAATATTTCTTCTTTGGTGTTGTTTGATTTGGGGGCTACCCGATCATTTGTATCGCTTGGGCTTAGCAAGAGGTTTGTTGGAGCTCTAGGGAGCTGGATTGTCCACTAGATGTCGAGATCGCGGATGATAGATCAATTCGGGTTGCGAGGGTTCTTCGGGGTTGTGCTCTCCAGTTGTTCAGCGAGGAGTATTCGATTGATTTGGTTCACATCCCTTTGCGTGGGAACAAGGTTATTATGGGTGTGGATTGGTTGAGCCCCAATGGGGCGGTGATCGATTGTGAGCAGCAGTTAGTTCGGATTCGAACTCCAAGTGGGGGAGAGTTAGTGGTTCAGGGATAGAGAGCTTAGAGTGGGTCGACGTTATGTTCAGCAGCGATGGCCAAACGCTATATTCAACAGGGTTGTTCTGGATTTGTCACCTATGTTGTGGATACACGGGATAAGGGTAAGACGACTGTGGATGATGTCCCTATTGTGCGGGATTACCCATATGTGTTTCCGGAGGATTTTCCTGGGGTACCTCTGGAGAGGTAGGTTGAGTTCAAGATTGATTTGGTTCTTGGTGCGGCTCCGATAGCTAAAGCATCGTATCCGTTGGCTCTTCCCGATATGCAGATGTTGTCTACACAGCTGCAGGAGTTGTTAGAAAAGGGATTCATTCGATTGAGCAGTTCGCCATAGGGAGCACGGATCTTCTTTGTCAAGAAGAAGGATGGGTCTCGTCGTATATGCATTGACTACCGGGAGCTGAATAAGGTAACAGTGAAAAAATGTTATCCACTCCCGAGGATTGTTGACCTATTTGAACAGCTTCAGGGTGCATCTTGGTTATCCAATATTTATTTGCGATCGGGTTATCATCAGATGAGGGTTAGAGATGAGTATGTGCAGAAGACAACCTTCCAGACTCGTTATGGTCATTACGAGTTCGTGGTGATGCCTTTTGGGCTCACCAATGCTCCAGCTGCGTTTATGGATCTCATGAATCCCGTGTGCAGACCGATGTTGGAGTTGTTTGTGATTGTGTTTGTCGATTATATCTTCTTCTATTCCAAGACTCAGGAGCAGCACGAGGAGCACTTGAGGGAAGTGCTGGAGACGTTGATGAAGGAGAGACTTTTCACAAAGTTCTTCAAGTGTGAGTTCTGGTTGCGCGAGGTGCAATTTTTGGGGCATCTTGTCAACCATAATGGTATTCTGGTCGATCCGGCTAAGGTCGAGGTCGTAATGTAGTGGGAGGTTCCGAGGTCTCCATCTGAGATTTGGAGTTTCCTTGGTCTCGCAGGTTATTATCGGAGGTTATCCAGGATTTCTCCAAGATAGTTGTTCCTTTGACTTGGTTGACAAAGAAGACAGTTACATTTCGCTGGGAGCCTGAGCAACAGACAACTTTTGAGACCTTGAGACAGCGGTTGTGCGAGGCACCGATTCTGACCCTCCCAGAGGGTGTTGAGGATATTTTGGTTTATTGTGATACGTCGATCACGGGTTCGAGAGCGGTGTTGATGCAGATGGCTCGCGTGATCGCTTACTCTTTGAGGCAGCTGAAGCCTCATGAGGCGAATTATCCGACACATGAATTGGAGCTGGGGGTTGTATTTTTCGCCCTTAAGATTTGGCTGCATTACCTCTATGGGGTCCATTGTACTATTTACACTAATTACAAGAGCCTGAGGTATTTGATGGATCACCAGAATCTGAATATAAGGCAGTGCCGGTGGTTGGATGTGGTGAAGGATTATGATTGCGAGATCCTTTATCACTTGGGGAAGGCCAATGTGGTGGCCGATTCCGTCAGCCGCAAGGCAGTCACAGCTCCGATCAGAGACATATGTTTGAGGATGACCGTGATTACTCCATTTTTGGAGCGGATTCGTGAAGCTTAGATAGAGGCTATGAAGAAAGAGCACCGGAAGAGCGAGTGTATTGTGGGTCAGCTGGCTTCCTTCGATTATGATAGTTGTGGATTCTTGACTCTTCATCGGAGGGTTTGGGTTCCGTATTGGGGCGGTATACGCCAGGTTCTGATGGAGGAGGCGCACAAGTCTAGGTTCTCCATTCATCCCGGGGCGACAAAGATGTATAGGGATCTTCTTCCTGATTATTGGTGGCCCTGCACGAAACGGGATGTGGCTTGGTATATGGAGTGATGCTTGACTTGCAGGAAAGTCAAGGCCGAGCATCAGTGACCTCACGAAAAGATGCAACCGTTGGAGACTCCCGTATGGAAATGGGAGGATATTACCATGGATTTAATCACGAAGTTACCCCGGACTACGTGCGGAGTAGATTCGATTTGGATCATCGTGGATCGGTTGACCAAGAGCGCACATTTCATCCAGATTCAGGAGAGTATTTCTACAGAGAAATTGGCTGAGGTTTATACTAGTGAGGTTGTGGCACGTCATGGGTGCCGGTCTCGGTGGTTTCCAACAGGGATGTCAGGTTTACTTCCAGGTTTTGGAAGAGATTACATGACGAGTTGGGTACTCGTCTTCATTTCAACACACTTTTTCATCCTCATACCGATGGTCAGAGCGAGCAGATGATTCATACATTAGAGGATATGTTTCGGGCGTATGTTTTGGACTTTGGTGGGAGTTGGGATACGTATCTTCCGTGAGCGGAATTTTTGTATAACAACAGTTATCACGCCAACATCGATCGACCTCCTTTTGAGATGCTCTACGGGAGGAAATGCAGGACCCTGATTTGTTGGGGCGAGGTCGGTCATCAGGTCATGAGGAGTACCGAGGTGGTACTCAAGACCACTGAGTTGATTCAGTAGGTTCAGAGTAGGCTCCAGACAGCTCAGAGTCGGCATAAGAGTAATGCCTACAGACGCCGGTCAGACTTATAGTTACAGGTGGGGGATATGGTTCTCCTGAAGGTGTCACCTTGGAAAGGTGTCATCCGATTCAGGAAGCAGGGCAAGACGGGCCCCTTGTATATTGGTCCCTTCAGGGTTTTGGCTTGGGTGGGCCGGATTACATATCGCTTAGATCTTCTAGATGAGCTCATTCAGATTCATAGCAAGTTTCATGTCTCTCAACTGCGGAAGTTCTTAGTGGATGATTCCGTAGTGATACCATTGGAGGATACTCAGGTGGATGACCGCCTGAATTATATTGAGAGACCGATGACGATTCTTGATTGGAAGATGAAAACCTTGAGGAACAAGGTTGTTGAGTTGGTAAAAGTTTAGTAGCAGCATCGAAAGGGTTCAGAATGGACTTGGGAGCTGGAAGATGGGATGAGGGAGCTCTATCCGGAGTTATTTGGTGCAACGGACTTCGAGGACGAAGTCTGATTCAAGTGGGGGAGAATTGTAACACTTGAATTTGGTATGTTCCCTTTCAACCCTTCTATTTACGAGCAATTCAGTTTTGGTCCTTGTGGTTAGTACGTGGGGCGTACCATAGCGTACGCTTAGCGTACCATGTGTGTACGCTTAACGTACTAGTTGAGAGGTTAGATCGCACCTTCGGACCACATACTCGGGGCGTACGCTTGTGTACGCACGATGTATGTGTGATTTAATGAAACCCTAATTTTAGGGTGTTGCACCCTATATAATTCATGTGATAGCCTCTTTTGGACATGTTTACTCAGTCTCCTTACCCTTGAGAACCCTAATTCGTCCATTTTGTTTGTGTGGTGCTCTTGATCCTTGGTTTTGATCTTTGGTGTCTTTTGTGCTTTTGAAGTGATAGAATAAGAAGTTGGAAGACTCATTCCTTAGATGGGAGCTTAGAGATCCAAAATTAGCTCCATCTTTTGGTGACTTTTGAAGTATAAAGTCCATACCTTGTCTACTCTTTGCTTTGATCTGATATTTAACTTGTTATGGTCCTTTTTGGTCCCTTTTGGTTGGTCTTGATGAGTTAAGGCCGTTTTAGAAGCTAAACCTTGTAGATCTGGACGTTTTGAGGGTTCCTTAGGCATAAAAATGCAAACTTTATGGTATTGATGGTCTCATGCATGCATTAAGTCATTTTAAGTCATTTTGAACTTTAAGAGCCTCATTAAGCCATGCATGCATGATAGCTTATTTTATTTCCTTATTTTTATTAGTTTATTTTAGATTTTTAGCTCTTTTTATTAGTATTGCATTGTATATTCTATATTTTCTTCATCATGGATCATATCAGGGACTTTTTATTTTGCATGAGGAATTTTGCAGGGTTTTGGAGCTCATTGCGGTTGTGGTTTGACTGGAGTTGAGCTTAGTGGGCTTTCCGATGCATTATTGGGCTTGGCGGATCCACCAAAGAAGACTTGGGCCTTAAAGAGTTGAAGACTTGGATATTTTGGGCTTGTGAAGATGGGTCATAAACTTCTATGTTTGGGCTTGGAGCATCCATTTTTGTAGCTAAATGATGATTGGTTGGTTTAAATCACATGGATATGGAGGGGACCAAAGGAATCTTTGGTAGTGGAAAGGTGGAGTGGAGGAATGAAGGACCAATAGCATTACAACAACATTTGCGCGGGTAGAATTTTCGTCGCGCGGGTACCCGCGCAACTGCCCTGTTTGGGCATTTTGGTCATTTGGCACACCATAACCTTGGGAGATCAGATCTAGCAGCCATACTCTCGATTTTACACCATTGGAGTCCTGTAGGAGGCGATTTTGGAGCTTGAAATCCATTTCCTTTCATCTTTCCAAGTCTTAGGTAGTTTCTTTATGCAATTAGACTATTGTTATTGTTATTTAGTTGCCATGAGTGGCTAATTTCTCTATTTTGGTTAACTTTGGCTGAAAACCATTGAATCTTTGAGGGTTTTGAAGGATTCATGTTGATTATCAATTTATCTCATGTTTATGATTCTAGTTCATATTTCTTATGCTTGTTTGATACTTTGATCATGAGCTTGGTACTTGAATGAGCAATTGTTGGTTTATTTCTTTGGTTTTGCATTGAATCATTGAATTTACTTAGAACAAGATCTTTATGATGGTAGAAATCATCTCTAGCTTATGAATCATAGCTCCTTTATGGGTGTGTAAGCATTGACATCCTCTAGGAATTGGGGATTCCTTCATTCTTAAGGCTAATTGACTTCTTCGGTTCAATTGCTTCAGTTGACCCTTGATCTTGATTAAGAAGGTGTGTTGTGGGCTTCCCCAACCTCCATACTACCTATGAGGAATCTTGGCATATCATGCTTCATGATGGCTATAACCAATTTGCGATGAATGATAAGCTTTGTATTGAATCCTAATGATAAACACACAAATGTTCATTATGTTGAATTGACTTAGTTAACCAATTATTCTCAACATTTGAGCATCTCATCACCTTGCTTAATTGCAAGTTTCCTAGTTATTCAAGTCTTTTAGTTTTCAAGAAATCATAACACCCCCCCCCCCAAGGATCGATACCCCTTTTTACCATTATATTACGTTTTATTTGCAAACAAAGGGTGTAATTTGCTTGGTGGACTTGACATCCCACCAAGTTTTGGCGCCGTTCTCGGGGATCGAACCCGGGTCACCCGCGTGACAAGCGGGAATACTTACCACTATACTACAAATAGGATAAACCACCTTAAGGAAGTCAGATCTAAGTGTTGGAGTGAAGTCTTAACCGTTTAAGAGCTTAATGAGAAAGTTGGCCAAACAGGGGGAGTACGTTGGGTGTACAAGCTGGTACGCCACGCGTACAAGCCCTAAAGCGACTACGCTTAGCGTACAAGCTGAGTACGCCCCGCGTACTCAGTAGTGGGCTTCATAAGTTGGGCTTTTCGATATTGAGCTCATTTTGGACCTTAGGAGTCCAGGGCTTTATTTTGGGCCATCACAATGTTGTTTTGGGCTAAGAATATTTTTGGACCTTGGTTTAAGGTGTTGGATTAATGTCTAAGTCCATAACTATAATTGGTAAGACTTGACCCGACCCAGCATGGTCCATTTGGGTTGCATGGCATCATGCATTTGGATAGACTATAATGAGAGAAATAACACTTAAGGTTGGTTAATATATTATAAGTTCTAATATATTAATAAGGTTATTTAATTAGTATTGATCAAGAATTAATTTGGAATTAATTAAGTGATCAAAAGGAGACTAATTAAATATATGGGTTGATTGTGTAAATCATTCATTCTTATATATGTGGGCTTGTGATCCAAGATTCCTTATGTTGGACTAAGTCCATGGGGTGACCCATGGATACTCCATGGAGGTTAAAATCCATGGAGCATAAGGAATGGGTAAAGTTATGAGTTACATGGTGTAACCCTAATAGCCACCATATAAAAGAATCCCATGGCTCAAGAAATCGGGCACTAATGTGTGAGTGTGAGGGCTAGACGATTTCAAGGAGTGTTCAAGTTTCTCTCAAGTTATTCCAAGTGTATTTGGTGTTGTGTGAACCATTTGAGGTGTCACACTTGGGGCACTAGGCACTCAAGCTTCATGAAGACATTCTACATCAAAGAGGTATGTATTCTATCTTGTTATATTTATTATTTTGTATGCTAGATTAGGATAATACCTTGGATGTTCATAATTGTATGTATAATAGAGAAAACATAGATCCAAGGTATTTAGGGTTGCATGTACACTTAGGAGTGTTAGAATGCTCATAACCCAACAGTGGTATCAGAGCCTAGGCTTGTTTTCTTGTTATACTTGCAAAAGTAGCTGAAAAATCGAGTTGGATGCATATATTCGATTGTTTTGGCTGGAATTGGACTAGGAACATTACCCTAAGATGTTTTTGGACTTATAAACTTGTTTTTGATGTGGTAATGTTCATGCTAATCCAATTTCTAAGATAATTGTCATAATTTCAAGATTTGTATTAGTTTGTATGTTCATGCTAATTTCTTGAAGATTGATGATTTGAATTATCTTGTTCTTATGAGGTTCTTAGATTAATAGAAAAGTTGTGTGAAATAGTTGTTTTCAATCCATTTTAGTCTAAGAGTTGATTCCAAAGTGTGGTTTTGTAACTTGTCCTCAAGTTATATGAAAAGTCACATTTAAGAATCATAAAACTCATAAAAGTTGGCAAAGGTTACAAAATGAAGAGTCTAGTTCTAATTAAATGGTTTTATGACTCCATAACTTGTCCTCAAGTTATGGAGGTTCAAGAGTCTCTTCATTAAATTAAAAAAAAAGTGTAACCTTAATTAGTTCTATAAGTTACAATAAAAAAAGTTATTTTTTTTATTAATTAGTTTAAAGTCTTCCATAACTTGTCCTCAAGTTATGGAACTTGAAGAGTTTTTTTTTTTTTTTATAATTAAAACTACTTTAAACTCATAAGTTATGGAATTAATTAGTTTTGAATAGTTTCAAAACTTGCCCTCAAGTTTTGGAATTTGAAAAGTTTTCACTTATGAATACTTTAATTCCAAGTTAGCCCTTAGAATTTTAAAAGTTAAAATTCAACCCTTATACTTTATAATATTATAAGTTAATAATATTTATATATATGTATAAGAGTAAAGTCAGTCTTACCGTTAGTAGGCCTCATTCACGAAGCCGGTCTATAAGGGGGTATAAGGTTACTGCCTATAAAATGGCAGTTTAATGGGTGTTCACTCTCACCCACCGCTTCCTTGACTGGTGGAGGGTCGTTAGCCGAACGGGTAGGACAAGGACTATAATTCTCCTTTCATTAAAAGTATTAATGATAAATACTAAGTAACTAAACTCTTATTAATACCCAATCTTAGTTACTTAGGAAAATGTGAATTTGGTGCTAACCCATGAAATTACACTTTGCACTTTGCTTAAGTCGTTAGTGGAGCGTGTGTGGTTAACCGGCACACTAACCTGGACTTAACAAGGTAGGCAAAAGGTAACTTAATATTTATCATAGTATCGGTGGAGCGTGTGTGGTTAACCGACACACTGATTAAGGGGTAAATATTAAGGGTACCAAGTATATTTGCATGGTTATTCACACCTTGTTTTGTGATCCTCGGCATCCCAGTCACAAAACCTGAAGGGCACACTCGAGATTGAAACATGCCTTTGAACAGTTCAATGAATCTCAAAGATCTAGGACTTTCAAATCCAATTAAAACCTAATAAATTATTTCGTTTTTCATGGTGGAAATTGGTGAATCGTCATTCACCTACCTTCAAATATTTTATAGCTTGGATTACGACATCCTTCTTCTAAGTTATAAAATAGTTTGTTGGGTCCTAGCCTTAATATTTCATATTGGGTGTCATATTAAGGACTTTAAATCAACTATCTTGAATATCTCCCAAAAAGATGTCTGGTCTAGACATTTATGATCTTCCCAAATCTCTTGAAACAAGCTTTCCTAAATGAAGATGATGTCCCATGGATATCATACTTCTTTCACCTCCTCCAATTATTCTCCCTAACCCACAAGTTCCTAAAAAGTTTAAGGTCACTCAAGCCCTATTGGCAAGGCAAGGTCTAGGTGTGATTACATCTTGGAGATGTAGTCACATATTGACAAGCCGGGAGAGTTGGGTGTCAAAGTCTTGAGAAAGTTGGTGGCTCAACTACTTTCTAAGTCACATAGTGAGTTCTTTTGGGAATCCTATGAAACAGACTAAGACAAGACCCTTAATGATCTTATCTATTTGCTAAGATCAACTTCCTAAAACGCTATGGACATTGACAATGATGACATTGGATATCCAGTAAAGCTCTCTCTTCCCAATGGAAAGGGATCGGCCATAGTCAACTCGGTTGACCCAATGTTAAAGAGAGAGGCGAAGTCTGAGATAGTCCCATTATCAAGGGTCCATAGGTAACTATTGCCAAAGGAAGGGGCATTGGTTACGAAGCTGCCAAATTTACCTAAGGATGTTAAAGTCAATAAGTTTGGCTCTACTTCAGGTAAAGTCCATTGTCTAACTCTATTAAGTACATGCTGATTCTGATCGCGAAGATGGATTTCAATCGCATGGTTCGGTGATCAGAATTTTAGGCTATTACTTAAGAGTTATGATATTTATATTGCTTATAAGATTCCATTGATAGCAATATTGGAAAAATGGATTTGATTCTTTCGGTTGTGGTAGTGTCTAATATTACCAAATAAGGAAAGATTCTCATCACCCAAGGTTCAATTGGACCGAAACTTGGAATCATGCAAGTTGTATAGTATGATGAATGAGAACTTTCAGCTTGGAAAATTAAGACTAATTCCTTATGTGAATAAGGAAAGGACTAAGGGATCGAGTACACATTCTTGTGCACTGGTCAAGTCCACCACAAAAGATCAAGAAGACTATTCGTCATGATTTACTTAAGTTCAGTAAATATGGTTATACTTATAAGTTTAAGTATAAGTCTGTAGCATTGGAGAAGTTTCAATGTGAGACAGAACGAATAAGAAGAATCAAAGTATGGCAGAAAGATAAAAGTTTCTCAAATCTGAAAAGATGGGAGAGTACTTTAGTATCATGTTTATGATCATCTTAATGATTAAGATACCATATCACAATTGGTCCTCTAAAGTCATCTCTTATGACTAAGAAGAGGAGTCATGAATTGTTGAAATGGTTAAATCAAAAAGATGAGTCATACTTCGTTCCAAAAACAATTCTTAGAGTCATACTCCAAGATTGTAACTTGAGTGACATATCTTAAAGAGGGTTTGTTAACACTAGTCAAATGTAAGAGTAAAAGGTTATCTACTCTTGTACATTTGAAATTGGTAAATTGTGATGTTTTGGATAAAACAGAGACCAACTTAGGCCAATTGTGTAAAGCGTTAGTCTTGATAAAGAATCCGCACTATCTCTTGAATATTTGACAAGGGAGTCTTATATGTCAAGAGGACAGTGGGAGTCTTAAAGCTCTTGAAAGTTTCAAGACTTAATCAAGAATAAAACCTAAAGTCCTTCACTAGCACACGACTTGAGGTTTATAACCTATCGTGTTGAAATTTTTGTGCCTATTCAAGTTGGCTTTGCATAGGAGTTCTGAGAGTTCTCAATTGGTTGCACAACTACTTGGAAGCAATGGCAGGCACCTGAGCTGCCAAATGGCAAGAATTTAAGATTGCACAAGTTTAATCAATATGAGTTTGGATTTGTCACTAACCTTGTCTTGTGATTATGGTTTTGACAAATTCACATGGATAAGAACACATACACTATTAAATCTAAGTGTCATAAGGTTTCTCTCCGATTCATGAAAATGATGGTGAGGAAACACTTTCACTAAGTAGATTTTAGCTAGATAGCAATTGTGATATTTGCATTCTCAAAGTCGTTAGTGGAGCGTGTGTGGTTTACCGGCACACTAACATGGACTTGTGAGAAGTGGCAAAGGTCTAAACAATTGAGACTATGATTACGGCATCCCTTTTCATAGTTCTAAAATTGTTTAGACACACATGTGAGCTATCTAAGAGAGGTGTATGATTTTGATAAAGTTTTATCAAAACAATCTAGTATCAAAAATCTGAACTTTGGTAAGAAAGTCAGCTGATTTCTGAGTACATGTCAAAGCTAGTGGGAGCATACGTGTTATGCTAATAATCATCATGTTAGTGGGAGCATGATAATTATGACAAAGGTTGCAAGTTAGCAATGTTAATTATAGAAAACAAAAGTTTCAATTCGTGAGGTTGCACGGGTTGAAAAAGTTGTTTTGCTATAATTAAGGGAGAGGAAATTATACTTCATTTCAATTCTAAAAGCTTAGATTGAGATTTTAATCGTATTTAATCAAGGATATATATATGAATTTCATGTTGGAATGGCTCAACATAAGGAAATTCTATATATGGGTCCATTATTTGCGTTCTAAAATTCGATTGTGATTACGGCATCCCTTTTCATAATCTGAATTTTGAGAACTTGGCAAATTGAAATGGAAATATTATAGCAAAAGACTGGTTTAGTCTTTATGTGAGACATCATGAATCGTGTCCCATATGCTTCGGATATAGGATCGATTACATGTGCTATATTCATCCTTTCTAAAATTTTCCAAATGCCTGGGGCATTATGAAGGGAAAAGGTCTAGAATTGGATATGACTAAAATGATTAAGCAATTGTCGAGGACAATCTAAGGTTTACCAAAGATTGGTTGCTCAAGGACAGTTGGAAGTATAATGTTAATTCTGGAAGGACCATATTGACATAATCTGTAAGGAGGCAACTCTTGTTCAGAAGTGATAGTCAAAATGGAATATGGAAATGTTTCAAAGTTAGAAATTATTCAATCTGTGTAAGATTAGGAAACTTAATGAAAGAAGGATGTTTCCAAGGAGCTGATCTCCTTTGGAATGCTCTGTAATGATTGTTGTCAAGTCTTTCTGACTTTGTGCATAATCATTAAGAGGATCAATGCATATAAGTTTAGAATCTAACAGATTTCAGTAAATGGCATGAATTTGGAATTCTTGCATTTGCAGTAAGGATTTGGGACTGTGAAAAGAGGATCATTGGAGTGATGTTCAATTGATCTATTTTACAAAGTAAAGATCATAGACAAACATAGTATGCATACTTGGTGTATGGCATGACTAGTGTTTAGAAAACATAGTATACATGCTTGGAGCATGGGACAACTATTGTTTTAAATTCAAGTATAAAGTTGATAAAACCGAAACAATGAATAATGAGTAATCAGTATGGTGATAAATAAAAGTGTTTATTTATATTCATAGGGTTTGATACCATATTTGATTAATTTATTCTTGTGTTTCACTTTGCATGTTTTGACTTCCAGAATAACTAAGTCGCTCCTCCTGAATGATTAAGTTATTCAAACCATCCACAGTCGGTCATATGTTGGAAGTAGATATGAATCAAGACTGTCATGGGTTGGTTTGTAGAGGTCCAAGTTGGTGGACAAAGAGGTGCTACAACACTCATGAGTGCTCATAAGTTCTGAGTATTGGATTCAACCCGCGCTCATTTGAATCACTTCATGGATTTTATCACGAGTGATCATGAGACGATAATATCTTATATTCTTCAAACCTAGAGATATGAGTTGTTACTATAAGTTGGTTATACATTGATTGCACGAAAACGCATTGGTAACTCGATGTTATAAAACGTGCCTTTGTGTATGATTCAACAAGTAGTAGAACAAGCCATATGAGTCGAAGTTTATCCATTCCTTTTAAAGATGGTACATGTGAGTGCTTGGCCAAGCCAAGACTGATTTGATTTATTCAATCAGTCAGTCATCATGAATCGGAAATCGGGAAACAACAAATGGACAGAGAGAATGATTGATAATCCATGTCTCAGTCCATATGATATCTAGAATGGAGGAATATATGATCCCTTATCTAATGGACAAGTCATTGACAAAGGTCAGAGTTCATCGACAAGGTCAGAGTTCGACAGAAGCTTTTGAGAGCTACGATTGCTGATCGGTTCCTGAAGTCATACGCAATAATAGTTTTAGACTTATCCAAGTGGGAGACTGTTGGATTAATGTCTAAGTCCATAACTATAATTGGTAAGACTTGACCCGACCCGGCATGGTCCATTTGGGTTGCATGGCATCATGCATTTGGATAGACTATAATGAGAGAAATAACACTTAAGGTTGGTTAATATATTATAAGTTCTAATATATTAATAAGGTTATTTAATTAGTATTGATCAAGAATTAATTTGGAATTAATTAAGTGATCAAAAGGAGACTAATTAAATATATGGGTTGATTGTGTAAATCATTCATTCTTATATATGTGGGCGTGTGATCCAAGATTCCTTATGTTGGACTAAGTCCATGGGGTGACCCATGGATACTCCATGGAGGTTAAAATCCATGGAGCATAAGGAATGGGTAAAGTTATGAGTTACATGGTGTAACCCTAATAGCCACCATATAAAAGAATCCCATGGCTCAAGAAATCGGGCACTAATGTGTGAGTGTGAGGGCTAGACGATTTCAAGGAGTGTTCAAGTTTCTCTCAAGTTATTCCAAGTGTATTTGATGTTGTGTGAACCATTTGAGGTGTCACACTTGGGGCACTAGGCACTCAAGCTTCATGAAGACATTCTACATCAAAGAGGTATGTATTCTATCTTGTTATATTTATTATTTTGTATGCTAGATTAGGATAATACCTTGGATGTTCATAATTGTATGTATAATAGAGAAAACATAGATCCAATGTATTTAGGGTTGCATGTACACTTAGGAGTGTTAGAATGCTCATAACCCAACATAAGGACCATGAAGGCGTTTGGGCCCAATTTGGAAAATTGGGCCATAGTGGGCCTTGAGTGATTATTTTAGAATTTGGGCCTTTGGACAATTTGAATTGGGCTTGGGCCTTGGGCCAAATATAGAAAAGGGTAAAAAGGTCGTTTACCCTAGTTTGGACTCTTAGGGTGAGTTAGGATCCAATTATTAATTGGGTGGTGTTTTGTGATTATAGCGTGGGGATTTTTAGCGGGCCAACAACCAGAGATTTATCAGTGAGATTCAGCAGTGTGAGGTGAGTTTCCTCACTGTGTTTAGCAAGTCGAAGGCACCAATGCCGACCCATGGTTTGATATGTTAGTATGCTAGTTGTCTGTGTGACTCTTGCATGTGTTACTGTACTATATGTTATTATCTTTGTGATTATCGCATGCGTTTGTATGTTTATATGATTATATGTTGATATGTATACCGGGCGGGGCCCGATGCCAGACGGGGCCTGATGACTGACAGATCTGTATACCAAGCGGGGCTCGATGTCGGGTGGGGCAAGATGCCGAGCAGGGCCCGATGACAGGAGGGGCCCATTATGTGTTTATTTATGTATGTATGATATATGGTATTTTGGGGAACTCATTAAGCTTTGTGCTTACGGTTTTTAGTTTTATGTTTCAGGTACTTCTTTTGCAAAAGGGAAGAGCTCGGGGTGATTGCAGTGCACACACGTTTTGTTCCGTATTTGATGTTTACTCTGATATTGTGATGTTTTGATAAAACTGTTACATTTGGAATCTTTTGATGATGTCTTAAACATTGTTTTATTAAATTAAAATGAAATTTTTGGGTCTTATTTTTGGGATGTTAAATACGCCGTGCGTACCTAGTGTACGCCCAACGTACTCACGAACCCTCCACTTCTTTTAAATTGAATAAATAGATTAGTTTCATATCTGGCGACTCGGGCGCTACATAAACCGTCTTATACGTAAGAAACGTAGATAAAGTTAAACACAAAAACGAAAAAAAAACTATGTCGAAACGAAAACAAACTCGAATTTAAACCGAAGTTTATAAAAAAACCATGTAAATTTATAAAAAAAAAAGAAAATTAACGAAAGAAAGTTCTGAATTAAAGTCAAAATGTTAACCACCTTGAGTTATACCGACAAATATATAAAAATAAACACGTAAAAACTAGTTTTTTTTAGGTTAACAAACATAAGTTATTTGTAAAAATCAAATTATTTATAATACGGGGTTAAACATGCAAATTTAGAAAATAAAAAGGTGAAAGTAACATTTTTCATAGTTCAAAGTGAAGGGTTCAAAGTGATATTTTAAAAAGTAAATGGTGGAAAAGCCACACTCATAAACAGAAAATATAGAAAATTACATAAATGGTACGTATGGTTTACCTATAGTCACAAACTCAGTCCTTGCTGCTTGAAAATACCAAAATACTTTCACACTAATGAATGATTAGTAACAGCCTAAGCAAAAAGGAACATTCATTCAAGTTTTGGAAACCACATTGACCATGTTCGTCAAAAAAAAAAAAAAAATAGACATTGAGTTTGTGAACTTTGGTAAATAGAGACCATTTTTGTAGTTTTGTATTTATTTTAATATTTGTAGCTTTTATGTCATTTTTAAGAAGACCAACTTACAATTTTTTTTTTCTTTTTTTAACATTTTTTTATGTTTAACATGTTTGAAATGATTAAATTAACCAAAATATTTTACTTAAATGAAAAAAAATACATTTTTTTGAACAACAAAGAACTTTATTAATAGAACTTTATTAATGAGAAGCTAGTGAGACGCTAGTGTTACATAATTTTGGTACATTCTTTTTTCGGGTAGTCACATCGGTTAATCATAGCACCCATTCTAGCTCTACACTTGATACTGTTGAACGCGTTGATTTTGATCTCGCTTGCTATATCCTTACAACTCCTTACTTTGGTCCCAAAGATAATCGCATTCCGATGATTCCATGCATATGACCCATGTGAAAGCCAAGAGGATAGTCATGATGCCCAAGCACGCTTTGTGGTTAATGTTTGAGTTGTTTGGAGCCTCAAACATAACACGGGCGACATGTTAGCAATGGGTAAATCAGCCCACCAATTATTGAGAATGGACTGTACTTCTTTAGAGGTTGAACATTCATTAAATAAGTGCATTTCAGTTTCCGGTTTTCTGTACACATCGGGCATGTAGTGGTGTTAATCGCAATGTCAATACGTTCCAGATTAGTGTGTGTCGGTAGTTTGCCTAATCTAATCCTCTATGCACGTAGATTCGCATGTATTGGTGTTATTGAACTTTTCAATGGAAAAAATGACACTTTTTAATTAATAAAAATATATTCCATTGAACTTTATAGAGTTCAGACATTGTAGAAAAATTAATGTAGAGTTTTATAAATTGTAAATTGATGATGTGTCAATCCAATAAACTATAACTAGTTTATAGTCTGTGAGAACTACGGTTACAAAAATAATTAAAATTTTATAATAAAAACTCATAATTATTAATCAATTATTTTCAATAAATTATTAATTA
This sequence comes from Lactuca virosa, assembly GCF_052849685.1. Lineage (NCBI taxonomy): Eukaryota > Viridiplantae > Streptophyta > Magnoliopsida > Asterales > Asteraceae > Lactuca > Lactuca virosa. The sequence continues at coordinate 175,725,522 of NC_136431.1, forward strand.
AACATGATTTTATAGGATTTTCCATATAGAAATACAATTAATTATCGGCAATTATAACCGAAACTTATTCAATACGAATTTAAATTTATCCTAAAAATCAGGAATCAAATAAAAAATTGTTTAACTTGTTATCAACATCAATATTTAAAAAATATGATGAGAAAATGACAAGTGTTATTTTTATAGAGCATTTGAAAAGAAAACGTAAATTATGAGAAAATGACAAGTGACACTAATAATTATTCTTTTATTAATATAGGAAGATAATTTCATTATATGTTATAAAATATATTTATCTATGATTATTACGTGGGAATTAAGTTACTGCAATTGTAATTCATGCAATGACGACTAGTATTGATCATTTTCCAGGTCACCTATAGTTATTCATTGTAAACATAAAAAAAATATTTAATTGTATGCCACTTTAAGAATATTTTAATGAATAGGTGCAAATACGTGGGGTGCAAACGAATCAAACTATTCGCGAGCTACTCGGGATCGGCTTGGTAAAAGCTCGACTCAAAATCGATTTTAAACGAGCTCGAGCTTAATATTAAGCTTGTTTATTAAACGAGCTCGAGCTCGAGCCTATGTCACTAAGCTCGATTAGGCTTGCTCGCCTAAACGAGCCTTTATATAATATAATTTATAATTATTTTTATATATTAAAATAAAAAAAAATATTTGGTAAATTATCGATTTATGATATTAGTAAACGAGCTTGAACCGAGCTTAAGCTCATTTAGGTACGTTAGACAAAAAACGAGTCGAGCTTGAGCCCGAGCAGATCTTGTATAATTCTTTACGAGTTCGAGCCGAACTCAGTACAAGAAAGCTTGAATCGAGCCGAGCTCAAGCTCGAGCCTCGTATAAACTTAAACGAGCCCGAATCGAGCCTGACCAGACTCAGGTTCGGCTCGGTTTGTTTTAATACCTATCCATGCCGAGGGTAACAGTTCCTTCATTCTTCATTCTGAAACTTTAATACGTACTAAATTACTAACTTTTTTTTGTTAATTCAGTACTTGATATGTGCAAGAATTAATTCACTTTTATATTCTCCGACAGAGTGTACGTTCGTTGGTGAACTTTAATTTTGACACATGAGTAACATCATAGATTTCAATAATACTATGGGACAAATAGTTTCTATCAATTTTGTAATGGAAACCATTTTTAATTACATCGATAATTATATGTTTTATATGCTTGAAGTAAAGGAAAATAATGTGGTTGTTATATGGAATGGAAGACAAGAAAAAAAAAATTGAACACCGGCTGATACATGTGATTAAGATTATAAATACTTATATATTACTAAAGCTGTATTTTAAAATGTATCGACATTTATCATATAGCACAATACACAAAGACACACCATGAGTAAAGTTCCAAGCAAATCCATGAAGGGAACAAAGTTTTATATTAAACTATGCTAATCATTACCTTAATATATACAAAAATAAAGTTTTTTTTTTGTTTTTTTAATTTTTAAAGAGTTATTTTTATCGAAAAACTATTTTAAATACATTAAAATTCATAATTTTTATATTCTCTATTAATAGACATTCATATTGATATAGTTTTAACAAAAAATCAAAAAAAATATTTTTTTTGATAGTTTCAGTTCTTATTCATAAGTGAATAAAAACACATCATATTTAATTATAGTACATTCGTTATTCACTTATGAATAAAATATATATTTAATTTTTGTTACAGTTTACTATCATTCATATATGAATATAACATGTAATAAAGTTTTTTCTTACCTAAAATATATTTTTATTCATATGTGAATAAAAGTTATATTCATATATGAATAACACATTTATTAAAATTTTATTATAGTTCATTTGTTATTTATATTAAAATAAGAAGTTTGAATTTTCAAAATATTTCGTCTTTTATTAACATATTATTTATTCATATATGAATAACAAATGAACTGTAACTAAACTAAAATCAGATAAATATTTTATTCATACATGAATATAACATACGACGAGAGCTAATACACGTTTTATTCATATATGAATAAAACATGTGACGAAAGCTAAGATAAAAAAATATATTTTTGATTAAAAAAAACTTTATCACGTGTTATATTCATATATGAATAATACTTAAACAGTAAAGAAATTAAGTGCATCTTTAATTCACAAGTGAAATAACAAATGTGCTGTAACAAAAATTCTGTGAATTTTAATTCACTTATGAATAACGAGAGTTGAAACTATAAAAAAATATTTTATGTTTTGTTAAAACTATATCAATATGGATGTCTATTTATAGAGGATAAAAATTATGAATTTTGATATATTTAAAACTGTTTTTCGTTAAAAAAGTTCTTTAAAAATTAGAAAAATAAAAAAAATTATGTTTCTATATATATATTAAGATAATGATTAACAAAGTTTAAGGAAACATGTTTTGTTAGAAAACTCACGTGTATACACTTGCCCATTTTCGCTGGTACGACAGAGTGTTTTGCGGTAAAATAAATATTTGGCAGAGATTGATTCCCCTATTGTCAACATGTTTTTGAGTAAATTATAGTTTTGGTCCATGTGGTTTGGTTAGATTCGCACTTTCAGTCCAACCTTTGAAAATTTGACAAGATACATCCCTGTAGTTTAAAGAAATTGCACTGCATATTCGTAGTCCATTTAAAAAGATCATTTTACCCTTACTTTAATATTTTTCTTTTATATATATATATATATATATATATATATATATATATATATATATATATATATATATATATATATATAGCTGTTTAATTTTTTTATATCTTGTCACTTAAATTTTATTTTATTTATTTATATTTTTTATTATTTATATTTTTTTTGAAATTTTATTCGAATATATTTTTTAATGTTTTTTTATATTTTGTTCGTTTACATTTTAATGATGTTTTTTTTGAATAATTTTTCTAGTTTTTATTTTTATATTTGTTCAAACATATTTTTTAATGTTTTTTATATTTTGTAAAGCTTTTTATAAATATTTTTTGTATGAAAACTAAAAAAAGTTTGTTAAATGTGAATATGATAAACACATATTAAGTATAAAATTATTTATTTTAATAGGGTTATTGTATAGACTAACTAGAATTCAAAACGAGTGTCAATAGCTTCAAGTTCGTTTTTTTAAGTTTTAGAAATTTTTTTACATTTTGTTCCAAATGACAAATGCTAATCAGAATTCCTATAACTCAATCACATATGTCAATATTTTCGAGTTCATTTTTTTATTTTTAGGGTTATTGTATAGGCTAACCAGAATTCGAAACGAGTGCCAATGGCTTCAAGTTCATTTTTTTTATTTTTAGAAATTTTTTTACATTTTGTTCCGAATGTCAAATGCTAACCAGAATTCCTATAACGCAAACACATGTGTCAATATTTTCGGTTATCATATATGTTAATCCTATTAAAAAAACAATTTTATACCTAATCTATGTTAATAATATTCACTTTTAAGGAACTTTTTTTTATATTTTTTACAAAGAATATTTTCAAAAATATAAGCAAACAAATCATTAAAAATAAAATATAATGTAATCAAATAACACGTCAAAAAACTAGAAAGAAATTCAAAAAATATAAACGAACAAAATGTAAAAAACATTAAACAATATACTCAAAAAAATGTCAAATAAAATATAAATAAAAAAAATATAAATAAAATAAAATGTAAGCAAAAAATATAATTTTTTTTTTAAAAAATAACATATATATATATATATATATATAAAAGAAAAACAAAAATATAAAAATAAAGGTAAAATGGTCTTTTAAAATGGATTAAGGATGTGCGGTTTGACTGAAAATGCGAAT